>NC_133325.1:738642809-739316142 GCF_042186555.1 Aquarana catesbeiana | reverse complement strand
TGTACTATCAAACACCAATCTGATGATAAGAAATCACTGCCAAATTATATTTCAGAAATCAAAACTTCTTGAAGTTTACACTTCCTGTTCCCTAACACTTGGTAGCTCCTCCACCTGACTCCTTCTTTAGTACAGTGCAGGATTAGTAAACACAGCAGGGGGTACGGGATATTGATCTTCCAAAAAGTAATGAATTCTGCGAAAGACTGCAAGTGACTAATTCTCATAATCAGGGCAAATGTTGACACCATTCGGCAGTAGGGGATATACTGTAGTATTTTCTTAATTCTTCACAGGTACATATTTAATTTGCACAACAGAGTCACTTTAAAGTAGACAAACATATGAGAAAGTGCATCAATGTCTTTTACAGCGGATCAGGTGAGTAGACAGTTGAGGAGACTTCAGGGAGTAAAATTAGCAGGCCCTGATGGAGCCCCAGGGTGCTTAGGGCATGTGCAGACAGATCTTTAACTTGAGCCTGAGTCTATAAAAGGTTCCTGTGTTGTGGAAGACATCCTGTCTTGTCCCTGTGCCAAAGATACCACATCCCTCTGGCTCCAAGTATTATAGACCAGTGGCCTTGACCTTCCACATCATGAAAACCTTGGAGAGACTTGTTTTATATCAGTTACGACCCATGGTTAGTAAATGCTTACAACCTTTTCAGTTTGCATACCAGCCAAGACCGGGGGTTAAGGATGCTATCATTTTCATGTTAAATCACATGTATGTATACTTGGATAAGTCAGCAAGCACTGTGAGGATCATTTTTTTTACTTCTCCAGTGCTTTTGATACTATCAGGCCGGATCTTTTGGGTGAGAAGCTAGCAGCAATACAGGTTGATGTTTCCATTGTGTCAAGGACTGTAGACTACCTGACATGAAGACCACAGTATGTGTGTTTGCAAGACTGTGTGTCAGATAGGGGGATCAGCAATATTGGGGTTCCACAGGTAACAGTTCTCTCTCCCTTTCTTTTTATTGTCTACACCACTGATTTCAGCTACCAGACAGAGGGGGTTATTTACTAAAGGCAAATCCACTTTGCACTGCAAGTGCACTTGAAAGTGCACTAAAAGTGCACTTGGAAGTAAAGTTGCTGTAGATCCGAGGGGGACATACAAGGGAAATAAAAAACAGCATTTTAGCTTGCACATGATTGGATGATAAAATCAGCAGAGCTTGCACTCATTTCAGATCTACCCCTTAGATTTAGAGTGACTGCACTTCCAAGTGTACTTTCAAGTGCACTTGCAGTGCAAAGTGGATTTGCCTTTCGTAAATAACCCCCAGAGTCTTGCAATCTTCAGAAGTTTTCTGATGACTCTGCGGTAGTAGGATGTATCAGAGATGGGGAAGAGACTGAGTATAGGACTGTGGTGGAGAACTTTGTCACGTGGTGTGAGGTCAATCATCTGTATCTAAATTGACAAAGACAAAGCTGGTTGTGGATTTCAGAAAGAGGAGACCACCAGTGACCCCAATCTCTATCCAAGGAGTGGATGTGGAGGTAGTAGAGAGTTACACACAAGCGGACTTTCCGGCAGAAAAGGTCCGACGGAACGAATCCTACAGACATTCCGATCGTGTGTGCACTTCATCGGACCTTTTCTGACAAAAAATCTGACGGACCTTAGAAATAGAACATGTTTCAAATCTTTCTGATGGACTTGATTCCTATTGAAAAAAACGTTTGTCTGTATGCTAGTCCGACAGACCGAAAACGACGCAAGGGCAGCTATTGGCTACTAGCTATTGAACTTCCTTTTCTAGTCCGGTTGTACGTTATCATGTTCAAAATGATCGGACTTTGGTGGGATCGTGTGTAGGCAAGTCCGTTTCATCGGAACTCCGTTGAAAAGTCCTTCGGAGTTCAGTCCGATGAAAAGTCCGCTTGTGTGTATGAGTCTGTGGTGGCCAGCGCTCTCCTGTATGCAGTGGCATGCTGGGGAAGCAGGCTTAGGGTGTCCGACACTAACAGACTCAACAAACTGATTCACAAGGTCAGTGAATTTTTTGGATTGGAATTGGAGTCTTTTACAACAGTGCTGGAGAGAAGAATGTTGTTCAAGTTACGTTCTATCTTGGACAACTCCTCCCACCCACTCCACAATATGCTGGTCAGTCTGCAGAGTGATGGGCACACAAAATATTGACACTTTGGGCCCAATTTGCACTTAGGGGTGTACTCACTTTTGTTGCCAGCAGTTTAGACATTAATGGCTGAGTGTTGAGTTATTTTGAGAGGACAGCAAATTTACACTGTTATACAAGCTGTACACTCACTACTTTACATTGTAGCAAAGTGTCATTTTATAAGTAAATAAAATATTTATAAAATTATGTATGTATATATATATATTTATTTATTTAGATATATATATATATATATATATATATATATATATATATATATATATATATATATATATATATATATATATATATATATATATATATATATATATATCTATAGATAGATACATATAAACATATTTTGCGTGCCATAAGACGCTCCATAAGACGCACCTGACCATAAGATGCACCTAGGTTTTAGAGGAGGAAAACAAGAAAAAATTTTCTGAACCAAATGACGTACTAACATATTTACCAGTGCCCATGAAATGCAGCCTGACCAGTGCCATTTAAATGCAGCCTTACCGGTGCCAATTAAATACAGCCTTACCTGTGCCAATAAAATGCAGCCTGACCTGTGCCGATAAAATGCAGCCTGACCTGTGCCATTAAATGCAGCTTAGAAGTTATTGCATGTATCTACCCATGCTATGACCAAAAGGGATTCAAAAGGACAGGAACATAGGGAATACGTATCCATGGCATGGGAGGGAGGAAGCATTCATGTCCCTTCTGGAGCCTCCATTAGGTAACCCAATGGGCAATGTACTGAGCACATGACAAGGACTCTTGAAAGACGGGGTGGAAAGGGATCCCCATCTTTGTGTGGTTGCTGCTGCACAGAAGGTCTGGACAAAGATATATTAAGTTTGAGGATGACCCTGGGGTTTCGGGTGTGGAGGTATCTCAATATCTAGCTCCTGTGAGACTTAGTGCGGTAGTGAAGCAAGATATTTGGGGGGTACACCCTAAAAGATTAATTAAAGATGGTGCAGCCATAAGACCATGCAACAGAACAAAATATTACAGCGCACACATGCAAAAAAGACATTTACCTCCTGCTGCAAGGCTATTTAAAACACCTAGACATTTTCAAAAAACATTATCAAAAAATATGGGGATTTGGCCACACCATATTGCTATATGTTGTCTAAGCCCACTTACTGCGACAAAGTACCCCATGATTAGTGGGTCCTACGCTATACATAGAATGGGAGATCCTGCTTCTCTGAACCATGGGAGCCATACACTCCTCTATATGGGAGAACTAAAGGTCTCCACTCATGACACAGGTGGACACTAATGAGAGGCACTGATGAGGGAGTGGGGTGCTCTTAGACATTTTCAAAAAATAATATAAAAAAATATGATTTTTTTTAGTGCGGTAGTGTTCACGGCGAAAGGAAAGCCATAATATCAGGGTCTGCAGCCACAGTGGGTTTGTGGATAGCTATGTCAGGTCCTCGATTAGGCTCTGGGCACCCTATATGTTATCCATTCTCATAGGGGTCTGCGGCAATAGTAAATGAGTCTGGTGAAGTGGCACTATCTCCCACAGCTCCCCAGTCTGATCAGCATGGGGATGCAAATAGTTTTCTCCTGGTCTCAGAGCTCATTAGGTGGCCAATGGGAGAGGAGTGGGCAAGACAGCAACTGCACTGGGCAGGAAGAAGCTGAGCATGCCTCCAGAAGTGCAGGCACAACTGAAGATGATGAGCAGTAACATCAAAATGGCAATGAATCCCCCCATAGTAGAAAAATTACAGTAAAAAAGAACCAGCAAGTATAACTCCTCACACATGTGTTGCCAAGCCCTTATTTTGGTTTACTTTCAACATACTATCAATGAGTGTATAACTGTTAATTTTGCCAGAAATCTATAATGATATCCTAAAGTCCTGTCTGAGCTGGAAATCTGCTGCATTGAAATATAAGCAGTGCTTTTAGCCCTTTAAGTAATGAATAAGTACTGCGTGTGAAACGTATTTACTGGCTGTCCATGTACTGTGTGCATGTCTTTTTGCATCCTACATTTTATATTTTTTAATGTGAGTCAATAAAGAAGCTGTTTCTATTCTTGGAGTGCTGCCACCCTCACTTTTTTATTTGATTGCTTTTAGCTCTGCCTGAGATCTTTTCTCCTGGACTCCCCAAGGATACCATGGGAAGAAAGAGGAAATCTTCTCAAAGTGAGGGAAAATCCTTTGACTGTTATAACCAAAACGTGTCCCCATTAAGAGATTTGACCCCTGCTCCCCTTCCAGTAACCACAGTTGCATTTTTTATTTACCTTCACTTTCTGCAAAATTATGAGTAAATTGCCCCAGTGTTGATTCAATCAACAGTACAAACAGGAATAATGTTAAACTCTTCTCCACTTTACCCAAAACAGAAGAAAACATTTTAAATGGAATTCTGCTTTAAATATGTGTTATTAAAATTGATCAGTAGACTTTATTATCTTAAAAAATCACAATGCGTTTGTCCACCTTTTGTCTTCCTAAAATTTGCCAATTACCTTTACAGATACAAAGTAGTTCCTTTATTATGCAAGCATTTGTATCAATCATGCCGCTTTAAAACCCAAAGTATATTGTGCTCAATAACACTATGTAATGAGGTCTATTACCATAAATTAAAGCTGTTTGGTAGTAATTATTTCAAGTGACTGAAAGATAAGCTTTGTATCAAAACAGCAGGAGAAATCAGCAGGAGGCAGAGTCATAAAAAATAAGCATTAGCAGAGTTGATTGTTCACCACAGCTGAGATAATGTAGCCCCAACCATATTAAGCTCCTTATTTTATTCATACATATGTAATGTGGTCATTTATATGTTTCTTACTCAAGGACCAGAGATGATAAACAACATAAATAGTTAGATGACAACTACTATAGTGTTGCAAGCATTCAGGTTGTTTCATTGCAACAATATATGTTTTAGTGTACAACACTTGCATTTAATGTACTACAATGCAAGTATTGTGCTGTGGTGCAATGCATTGTGGTGGCATACATTTTGAATAGCACCCCAATGCACATCCCAAACAGATTTACCTCCGTTTATCATACCTTGTGATGCTCTACATCAGGGATATGCAATTAGCGGACCTTCAGCTGTTGCAAACTACAAGTCCCATCATGCCCCTGCCTCTGGGTGTCATGCTTGTGGCTGTTAGTCTTGCTATGCCTCATGGGACTTGTAGTTCTGCAACAGCTGGAGGTCCGCTAATTGCATATCCCTGCTCTACATTATAAAATTTAGTGGTTATACATTCTTGCTTTAGCAGCTTGTTAAAATGAATAGGCTGCCTTAACTCACTATGCATCACAATGGACCTGATAGGTCTGAATGGGCCCTAATGGAATCTAAGTTGTGAGAAATTTAGGAGCTGGTCCATCTATTTGAAAAATGCTAGGTTCCAGGCTGTCACATCTTTTTAATGACTTCACCATTCTGAGACATTAAATCTAAACAAGTATGAAAATAACAAGTTCCAATTTTACTGGTTCCAGGCCAGTAACAAAAAGATAGCAGAAGTCAAAGGACTGACATGGTTCAGAGGTGCATATGGCACAGGGGTCTTGGGTTTGCATAGCACAGGACAATTTCTCAGTACAGAGCTCCTTCCTACCACCCCTAAACTCCCCCAGTACAGAGCTCCCCCTCCTTCCTCTATTTACCAGACCTCAGCATCAGTGCATAGTGAGGGGAAGGCCTTTACCTATCTGGGCTATGTGATCAAAGCCATGAATGAGCTTAGGGAAGCCTTCTTTGGCTTTGAAATGCTGCTGTATCTGAAGGTCTGACAGCAGAAGAAGTTAGCACTGTGGTGCAGCTAAAAATTGCCTAGGATCAAAATAGCAGCATTACACAGGTGCACAATGGTGCTGTTGCTATTTTGCACTGGGGTACTTTTCACTGTTCCTCTTCCAAGCAAATTATTATGGTGATTGTGTGATTTTTGATTTCCCGGCTTCTGCTTCAGTCATTCAGAAACCATGTGGTTCCTCTACCTCTCCTGCTTCTTCTTTTCATTATGCTACTAGCTATTAAATCACCAGTCATCAGGTGGGAAGCTCTGCATGAAGAAGTAAAGCCTTGCGCATCTACCAAGATCTCCCAAACAGACAAACAATGCAGAACAAGGCATGATAAATCAGTAATGAAGAAAACATCAGTTGCAGAAAGACCAAACGCAATACTGGTGACTAGTCATTTGTAATCTGCTTGCCTTTTTTGGACACAGCTTCCACAATTCAGATCCCTCTTAAGCATCTATCTAATCATTTCCAATTCCTGCCTTGCTGCATGACAGTAATAATGCTTCTACTTCCTATTTTTTGCATTAATCTTATCTTATACCAATCAGTACAAAAATGCGGCACGAGAACCACAATGGCAAGCTTAGCACATGACTATATTGTAAGTACATTTTAATAGCTATAAAGGTTATTTTTGAAATTGCATTGTCTAAGTAAATGATAACTGTTTACACAGACTCCACAACTAATAACATTTTCATTTGTTTAATTAGACAACGCAGTGGTTCAATTAAATTTTTTTCCCTTTACATTAACAAGAAAAGTTCTTTTTCACCCCGTTGGTAAGCAAAATAAACAAAATTGATTAAATGCTTCTTCAAACTTCGGAGACTGATTAAGCAGGTGTTTTGCATACAAATCACTTATTCTGGCCTTGTTCTTTAGGGAAATCGAAGCACTGCTGATCAAAATGAACAGTGACACATCCACTATGACTTTATGCAAACAATAGGCGATAAAATAAAGTTGAAACAGTCTGCTTAAATGTTTTATTATTAGTCAAATTCATAGGCTGAGATTTAGTTTACAGATCCTGGCTCCAGTGACCCCTATGTACCTTCATCTGTTCATCCTTTCAGTTTATCTTCTCATGGACCTCACAGTTGGTCAATATTCTTGCTATCATGAGGGTATGTTCTAATTTCTAACATTTAGTTGGTTTAGTTAAAGCAAGTCTGCAAAAACACATTTATCCATCTGTACCAAAATGTCCAAAAGTATTTTTTAGGCTTTTGTCCCTTGTGCAACTGCCACAATTCAACATACCCCATTCTGACATTCTTTTTATTATCCTTCCACATCATAATTATAACAGCTAGTGATAAATTCGTCCCTTTCCCTTTTTGCTCTTTTTTTTTTTTATTTCTTTTATTTTTCAAAAGAAATTTACCATCAACAGCCAGGGTATACAATGATAAGAAAAAACACAGGGGGTGACTTACAAAAGCTGCACGCCATCAGTAGAGGCGCACAGCGAAGCGCAATGCACATTTTCATATTTACGAAATGGTGCACCGGTAACAGAGCGCAAATTCCCCATTTACTATAGCACGGCATCTCCAAATCAATATTGACAGAAGATGGAGGTGCCAATATTATGGGGTGAAGTGAGGAAGTTTAGTAACAACTGTCCAAGTAACAAATATGCCCAAAATAGAATGAGAAAGTAACTTTTTCAGAAAAAAGACTGCTGTGCCGCAAGTAGGTTTAGAACTGTGTGAGATCAATGTAAGCAGTGTGCATGCGCAAGCGGCTGTTGCGCTCGTTCACATGCGTTTTTTCACTGTGGGGCCAAAATTTTAGTCAATGTTAAGCAACGTACATGAAATTTCAGGGGTTGAATGGGCGCACCTCTAAACTTGACACTTTTTTTTCAACGTTGGTTCACCTTTATGTATGCCAACATGTGACATGCACCTTGTTAAAGTTATGTACAAGGACTCTGGCTCCTCTAGCTTCTCCAAAAAGGGCATTTGCTTTTAAAGGGAAACTCCACACTCCATTCTACAATGCTCTTGTTTCCCTCCTCTAACCCATTTGATTTCCATGGGCAAACTTTTGCTTTTAAAGGGGAAATCCACACTCCACTCTATTCTCCAAAGGCTGCGAGCTGCCTTCACCAATCCAAACCACATCCTTTTTCAGAGCATACAACAGGGCCAGCTAGGAAAGGGGTGAGAAGAGCAATCACCCAGCCCCTCCTGAACCATACAAGGCCACATGCACTCAACATAGCTGGCTGCCTTTGGGGCATGTTGGGCTCAGCCCAATACCAATCACAAAGCACCTTGTACCCACTAGTTTAAAGGGTTTTTCCACATTCCATAAAGCCCCCTGTCTGCAGACAAGACACATTCCTAAGTTCAACTGCGATGCATGTCAATGACCCATTTAGACCTTGTTTAAAAGAAAACACCAGTTGCCTTTCACTATAAACTTTTGTTAGTCCAGTTCTGGAAATCTGCATCTGCTTTACTATTAATTTCCATAAAAATTGGGTTCCTGCAGCTAGATATGGCAAATGCATCTAGATGCGTGACCGCTGGGTATGTGAGATGTGCAACTGCTGTGTGCGTGGAGGTATGTATTAGGGATGAGCCCGATGTTTGCCGAACAGCAAACAATATGCAGTGTTTGCTGCAAATTCAAAAGCCGCCAGAACACCGTTAAAGTCTATGGGACACTAACATGAAAAATCAAAAGTGCTCATTTTAAAGGTTTATGGCTTATATGCAAGTTATTGTCATAAAAAGTGTTTGGGGACCCCAGATCCTGCCCCAGGAGACATGTATCAATGCAAATTTTTTTTTTTTTAAACTACCATTTTTTCGGGAGCAGTGATTTTTATGAAATATTCCTTTAAAAATTGTGCCTGGGGGGTCTCTATAGTATGCCTGTAAAGTGGCACATTTTCCCATGTGTAGAACAATACAGCAAAATGACATTTCTAAAGGTAAAATTGTCATTTAAAACTGCTCGCAGCTGTAATGAATTGTCGGGTCTTGGCAATATAGATAAAACGTATTGAAAAAAAGAGCTTGGGTCCCCCCAGTCCATTACCAGGCCCTTTGGGGGCCTTAGCATCCTGTGAGGAACAGTGGGTGTGGCCAAATTGCGTTAATAATGGGAGAAGGTTAAGGAACATAGTTGAATCAAAGAGAGAAGAAAAGATTGATTGCACACTTGAATCCAAACATTGCTGTAGAAATTTCTTTATTGTCATGAGCCAGACAAAATTGCAATGATGATCAGTTGACGCGTTTCATACGAAAAGAACCATGCTTGTTCACATCAATTGAAATGCTCACAATACAAGCTATTTAAAGGCATATATCAAATCAAACACCTAACACAACACAACTTGTAGTTAAAGAGCAATCAACACAAAACTTCACCAACATAAAAACATTTCTTAAATGCTAAAACATCTGATCATAAAATGGTCAAAACAAAAAATAGATAATGTAAACATATAAGCAAGAAATGTATTAAAAAAAACAAACATAGAAAAATGAGCGAAAAAACATGTGTATATATACCAATATAAATCTCATATATCACTGTGTAACAAATTGAATCTAATTGTGTGATTTAATGCTTATTATTAAAGACTTCTTAAAAACTGTTCAAAGATAAGAGGAAACAATGAAATGCTAAACCACATACATGATGGAAAGAATGCGCATACACATGAAAATGAACCAGATAATGTCCAGATATATATAAATCATGTGGAGGCAAAGTGTTGTGTATATAAATGTATATACATCACAAATATTCCACACAGAACCACCCTAGAAAGCATTCGATATTTATCAAAATTACCTTTCTATTAAGATCACTTATGGAATCAAAGGGAGTTTTCCCAACACTCAACTAGAGGACAAACAAAAAAAAATGAAGAACACCAAAAATCACTCTCTTTTCAAAGAAAAAAAATTCAGACAAAGCAAAGAATAGTGAAGTTAGGGCAACAAAAACATCCCTACAGCCCCTCTTTTACCTCCATAATGGAGAAGAACTAATCATAGTAATGAGTGATGTCCCCACTCAAAGTTCATCCCAAACAGAATGCGGGTCTTAAAATAAAAAAGCCAAAAAAATTATCTTTTCCAGCGAAGTCTAAAGACATTGCCACCCTGCTTGGGTGTATGAACCTACTCTATGATTTGCACACCAACAGCCCAAGTATTGCCTTCATGAAATTGATTAAAATGTTTGGCTACATTGGTGGAGAATTTCTTCTCTATGCTATATATATGTTCCTGGAACCTATCTCTGAGGCGTCTTTTGGTGTGACCAATGTACTGTACATTACAGATGGTACATGTAATGATATATATTACATAATGGTGTTGCAGGTGTAAAAAGATATTAATTTATGTTGTTTACCATTAGAGTATGAACATACAACATTCCCCTTATATATAGTAATATGTGCACAGCAGGAACACACAGTCGCACCACAATTATAATTGCCCTTGCAATGCAACCAAGTGCGTGACATGATTTTATTTGATTCATAGGCACTTGGTGAGAGAAAGTTTCCCAAAGTGGGAGCACGTCTGGAAACGAAATTGATACCATCTTTCAGTAAATTGGCACAAATCCGATCCTCAAATAGGATCTGTAAATATCTGTGATCAATTGTCTTAATGTCACTAAATTCCTGACTGAACGAAATACTGATGGTGGGTCTCCCTCTGTTGAAATACACTGCTTTTTTCTTGATTTTACCAATATGGTTGTATTTTAGGAGGTCATTCCTATTTTTGAAATTAGCAATAGAAACTGCTCTATCAAGAATGTATCTAGGGTACTCCCTCTCTAAGAAATGGGTGCATAGGGCATGCGTTTCTGTTTCATATGTTACAGGATCATTGCTGATTCTGTGAATCCTGAGAAACTGGCCTGCAGGAATACCTCTGATGGTGTGTCGAGGATGGCCAGATCTGGCCATCAGCAAAGTATTTCCTGAAAGAGGTTTCCTGTAGAGTCCAGTATGTATTGAAGTATCTCGACCACACAAATGAACATCAAGAAACTTAATTTAATGTTTATCACAGAGCCCTGTGAATTTTAGGTTCATATTGTTGTGACTGAGATACTTCAAAAATTCATCCAAAGAACCAAAAGCTATGTCCATAATGAAAATTAAATCGTCTATGTAGCAAAAAATGTTTTTATCAAAAATCTGTATGGATTAAAAAAAACATATATGGGATGCTCCCACCATCCCATATATAAATTGGCCAATGATGGCGAAAATTTAGCGCCCATCACTGCTCCACACTTTTGAAGGAACCATTCACCATTAAAAGAAAATAAATTATGTTTTAAAAGGTATTCCAAAACATCCAAAATAAAAAATTTTCTTTCTAGGCTGCAGAAAACATCATGCCTGAGAAAAAAACTAACAACTTCTAAAGCTTGGGCATGTGGAATACTGGAGTAGACCCAGAGCGAACAATCGTCCCATCTGGTGGTACCTGCAATCTTTAACAAATGGTATCTTTTAGATAACTGGGGAGATTGACCACCAGAGGTTGTAGCACACAATCAAGCCATTGACCCAATCTTACATTAAGAGAACTGATACCAGAGATAATAGGCCTCCCATGCAGGGGGTCCAACCCCATGTGGGTTTTAGGTAAATAATGAAAGATTGGTGCAACTGGAAAATCAGGGATTAAATTAGCTGCAGATTTATTGTCAAAAATACCTAGACATATCCCCTAATTTACCACAGATGTTAAAAGCATTTTAACCTTCTTAGTGGGATCACTTTTTCCTTGTCAAAAGAAGTTTATTGAGTATACAATGTTATAAAGATACATAAAGTAAGTTTACAAGGATCTATAAAGTAAGCTCATTGTTTTACAGTAGGGTTTATATAGGTAAATATCATGAAATTTCAAATATTAAACATTGGGTTCACGTAAACCTAAATTAAAGATATATATCATTTCCTTAGTTACTTTTGTAGGTATTTAAATGATTTATACCTACTATACATATTGTTTACAAGTAGAGTGTATATAGGTCAAATAAATTCTGATAATGAGCTTTAATCGTAAGGTGGAGAAAAGGAAAGAGAAAGAAGAAAAAGGGTTGAAAGGTAGAGGTATGGTCCACAAGGTTGTCCCACTCGTCAGTTTATTATTCTTTTTAGTTCTCTTTGAAGCCTTAGAATGGGTGTCTCTGTAAGTCATTTAATCTGTTACCATGGCAACAGGACAGAGTCATTGAAGTTTGACAGGAACTGTTGTTTTATCCAAGGATGCCAAAGTTTTTCAAATTTTGGAATTTGATTTTGATCGATGGCTACCATCTTAGCATGGGACATTGTATTATTCATTCTGTGAATTGTTTCTGCTAGTACCAATGTAGGAGATTTCCATGCCTTGGCCACTGTTTGTTTTGCAGCCGTTATTAGTTGGATCATAAGTTTGAATTGAGAGAGTGTTAACCATTCCGGTTTTAGATTAAGTAAAGTTAAATATGGATCTGGTTGTATTATTTTTTTAAATATTTTAGATGCAATCACGAAGACTTCCTTCCAGAAGGTTTGGATTACTGGGCACGTCCACCATATGTGGAAATATGTGCCTATTTCTGGGCATCCTCGAAAACAAAGAGTTGAGGTATTAGGTGAATATTTTGCCACTCTAGCGGGTACAAGGTACCAGCGAGTTAGGACTTTATAATTTGTCTCCAGTGCTAAGATGTTGGGTGAAGATGACTTAGATGTGAGCCATATGTTAGACCAGTCCGTGTCTTCTAAAGTTCGTCCCAGGTCCTCCTCCCACCTCTGAACGTAAGAGGGTCTATTAAGATTTGCTACTCCATATAATTGATTATAAAGTGATGAAATTGTTCCTTTAGCAAATGGATCTTTTGTACAGATTGATTCAAAAATGGATAATTGGGATAATGGTGTATCCCCCTTTAGGAATGGTGTATAGAAATTTTTGATTTGGAGATATCTAAATATCTCAGAGTTTGGTAGATCATATTTTTCTCTAAGCGATGGGAATGAAAGGAATGATTTAGATGCTATGAAGTCATTTAGTGTCTGAATGCCTGATGTTGTCCAAGCTTTAAAAGAATTTGGGTAGATCCATGCCGGATAAAAGGCCGGATTTCTGATAAAAGAAAGGAGAGGATTGTGTGGAGATTGTAACTGATATTTGGTTTTTAGTTTATCCCAGAGAGATAAGAAGTGTTTAGTTATGGGATTATGAATTTTAAAGCGGTCTTTAGGATCAAGCCATAATAAATTTGATATTAATAGAGGGTCATTTTCTGAAGCCTCTATAAATACCCATAATGGGATATCCTGTTTTGCATGGTATTTGGACAGACTGGCCAAATGTGCTGCTCTGTAGTAGTTAGTAAAATTAGGGTATCCCAGGCCTCCTTTATTTTTGGGAAGATGTAGTGTGTGTATAGGTATACGTGGTTTAGAAGAGCCCCATATAAACGAAGTTGCTCTTTTTTGTACTATTCTCAAAAAATAGGAAGGAATTGGAATAGGGAGGACTCTGAATAGATAAAGCAATTTGGGTAGAATAGTCATTTTGATTGCATTAATCTTCCCTATCCAGGATAAAGGAAGTTGCGACCATTGTATTATTAGATTTGTGATCTGTCTTAATACAGGAGGATAATTGGTTGAGAATAAGTCAGAATGAGATGCTGTTAAATGAATTCCAAGATATGGGATTGATTTTTCTGCCCATGTGAATGGGAGTGCAGCCCTAGCCGGGATCAATTCCATGTTTGTGAGTGAAATATTAAGCACTAGGCATTTTTTAGGATTAATCATAAGGCCGGATAGGGCTGCAAATCCATCAAGAGCCGGTATTAAGTTAGGACCAGAGACCTGTGGTGATGATAGAAAAAGTAATATATCGTCTGCAAATATACATAATTTGTGTGTAATACCTCCTACTTCAATGCCAGTTATAGTTTGGTTTGTTCTGATGTATTGGGCCATGGGTTCGAGTATAAGGGCAAATAATAAGGGAGATAATGGGCAACCCTGTCGGGTACCTCTTTCGATATTAAAGGCTTCAGATTTGTATCCAGCATATTTTATATAGGCTTTGGGTTTATTATATAATGCTTTGATCCATGTTAAAAAGTGGGGTCCAAAACCCCATTTTTGTAATAAATATTGCATATATTGCCAGGATACTGTGTCAAATGCCCTCTTAATATCGAGAGATAGAAAACATAAAGGGATTTTCCGTTTTTTAGCAATATGTGCCAATAACACTGCCCTGCGTATATTATCGCCTGCCTGTCTATTTGGCATGAAGCCTACTTGATCTCTATGTATTAATTTTCCTATAATGCTATTGAGGCGTTTTGCTATTATTTTTGCTAATAATTTAATATCGAGGTTTAACAGAGAGATAGGCCGATAATTCACACAGGAAGTATCATCAGAAAGGGGTTTTGGGATCATACAAACAATTGCCATTAGTGTTTCTTGCTGAAAAGAATGTCCATTTAAAAGTTTGTTAAAAGTTTCAGTGAGAATGGGAGAGAGTATTTCTGAGAATGTTTTATAGTATAAAGCCGAGTAGCCGTCTGGGCCTGGTCTTTTGTTAAGTTTTAGGTCTTTTATGGCGTTAGCAACTTCATCTATAGTTATAGGCTCATCCAAACTGCTTTTTTGATTCTGAGATAACTCAGGTAAGGTTATTTTTGAGAAGAAGGATTCAGCTTCTGTAGGATTAAATTCATTGTTTGTCTTGTATAAAGTTGCGAGATGTGAGTGAAATTTATGGACTATTTTAACTGGATTACAAGTGTAAACATTTTTTGATAATTTCAAACGTATTGGTTTGAAAGATTTGTTAGTTGAATTTAATGCCCGAGCCAAATATGTACCTGGTTTGTTTGTATTCATGTAGAAATTGTGTTTGGAGCGTTTGAGGGATTTATCAACTGACTCAGTGAGAAATAGATCGTATTCCAATCTAGATTTTTCCAGATGAGATTTTGTACTCTGAGATGGATTATCTTGAAATGATATGTAGGCTGCATTAAAATTGAGTTCTAGTTTTTTTGCTAGATTTTTGCGTTCCCGTTTAAATAGTGCCATTTGTCTTTGTATTGTACCACGCAAGACAGGCTTATGAGCTTCCCACAGTGTTATTGGGGAGATGTCTGTTGTATTATTAATTGATATGTATTCCTTTAAAGCTTGTTCAATGGCCATCTGATGTAGTGGGTGTTTGAGCATTATGTCCGGTAAGTACCACGTTGGGTCATGCGCTTTTGGTATGGCTGAGGCTTTAGTAGTGTATACTGCATTATGGTCAGACCACGGAATCGGAATTATATCTGATGCAATAATTTCTGGTATCATTCCTATTGTTAAAAAAATATGATCTGTTCTGGTGAAGGTTTGATGAGGGTGCGAGAAATAAGTGAATTTCTTTTTCATTGGGTTACTTTCTCTCCATGAATCTACCAGATTGTATTTGGAAAGAAGTTGAGAAAAAGGTAATCTAGAGGTTATTTTGGATGGTGTAAAAGGTGATTTATCTAGAAATGGGAGAAGGACCTGGTTCGAATCCCCACACATTATCACTGTTCCTATTTTGTGTGTATTAATCACTTGTAATATATGTGAGAGGAATGGTGTAGGTTGTTTGTTAGGAGCCTAGTAGGAAATCACCGTGATTGCTGTATCCATTATATAACCCATGAGTATCAGGTATCTACCTTCTGGGTCTTTAATTTCTGATGATAAGGTGAATGGTGTGGATCGGTGAAATGCAATTAGAGTTCCCCTTTGCTTGGTACAGGCAGAAGCCGTGTAAATTTGTTGATAAAAAGGAGAAATATATTTTGGAGTAGAATCTTTGGTGAAGTGTGTTTCTTGGAGGCATACTATGTGAGCCTTCTTGTTATGGAAAGTACGGAAGGCTTTGGTCCTTTTTTGAGGGACATTTATTCCCTGAACATTCAGGGAAAGTATATTCAGTGGTGCCATGGCAATAGATCAAATAGTTTTGACTTACTTTTTGTTATGCAGAGCTGACTGCGCAGATCAACCTGTGTGGACTGAAGAGATGAATAGATAGAAAAGAAACCAGTGAATTCTGGAGTAAAGAGTAAACAAAAAACATATGAGATTAGATGATACATTGTATAAATTATTTTTTGCAAGTAATCACAATTTACCCGTGAAAGAGAATAAATATCTCTCTCAGGGGAATAAGTGCCTTCGTCACACTCCCACATAATATGGTTGGGAGAATGAGGAGGGCTAATGGGGGTACACGGATTTTCCGCTTACAGGAGAGAAGTGCTATGTCAAAAGACATCAAAATGATGTTTCATTAATTGGAGTGCAGAATATAGTTTTTGTTGAAATTATTTATTCCAGGGTGGTTGTATATGGTTAGTCTTGCCCTAGGCTAAATAATTCAGTTAGAAAGGTACTGTTAATAACTTTGGTATTGATGAAGATAGTTTGAATTATTTTGGGATTTTAACCCTTTTAGAGTAAACAATTACATATTTTATTCATATGTAACTGTTTAGATATGTTAACTCATAAAATTGAGGTTGTATTGCTTCAGATTAGAATAAACAAAAACATAATTCTAGGAACTAGTTAGGTAATAATATATTTGTTTTAAGAAAAGAAAGAAAAAGCTTCCATTACTTCTGGATTATTGAACATATTTGTCCTAAAAAGTAATAAATCTATTGTTATTACCTGATAATATATAACTGAACAAGAATTTCCTTATTTCACTTATATATTCTAAGGCTATATGATTCAGAAGTAATAAGAAATATAACTGGAATGTAACATGATCTCACACAGTGTGTGACTATCAGAATGCAGTTACATTCAGTTATAAATATAGGTTTTTTATAGAGAACCATCTCTTAGTATAATAAATGAAGAGATATCAGGAATTAGGATGTCAGTCCATTGAATCTTCTTGGTCCATGGATGATGTGGCATAACGGCCTCTTTTGTGAGAATGATGATTCCCATTTTGTTCTGAAATTTTCTGGGTGCTGCCTGAAGGTGAAGATGATGCCATTCTTCTGCGTGTGGGGGAGTTGCTGCTTGTGGGTTCTGTCAGATTTAATTTTAAAAGGGTTTGTTGTAGTTCATCTGCTGATCTGCTTCTGTAAATTGTACCTTGGTAGTTAAATCTGACTGAAAAGGGGAAGCCCCATTGATACATAATGTTGTGGCGTTGCAGTTCCATTAGTTGGGGTTTCATGGATCGTCTTTTAGTAATAGTAAGTTGGGATAGGTCAGCAAAAATCTGATAATTGTGTCCTTGAAAATTAAGTTCCTTTTTTTCTCTTGCAGCAATTAGTATTTGTTCTTTCGTTCTGTAATAATGAAATTTTGTGATTATATCACATGGGGGTCCATCTTTCTTTTTGGCTGTGAGGGCTCTGTGTACATTGTCCAGTTCTAAACGTTCAATAGGGATATCTGGCTTTAGTTCTTGCAATAGAGCAGTAATAGTAGATTGCAGGTCTGTCACAGTTTCAGGTATTCCCCTTATGCGCAAGTTTGAACATCTGGCTCTATTTTCGTAATCTTCGAGCTTAGTTTGAAGTATTAAATTCTCTTTTTTTAATTGTTCCAATTCTGTTATATTTTCTTGGGTTGTAATTTCAATTTCATCCATTTTTATTTCTAAGGCTGCGGTGCGGTTTCCCAGCTCTCTTATTTCTTTGGTTAGGCTTTTTGTTATTTGGTCTGAGGTTTGTTTTAAAGCCTTATGAAGCATCTTTTCAAATTGTAATAATATTACTGGGGATACTGAGGAGGCTTGTGGAGAAGTTTGTGAGAGGATTTGTTCTGTATCTGACTCAAATGGAGAGTCTTGCTGTGACATTTTCTGTCTGTGAGAGCGCCCTGATGCTGTATATTGTGAGGTGACTGGAGCTGCTTCAGCTGCAGTGAGTGCCTGTGAGCTCTTTGTGAGGTGATTTTTATTTCTGCCACGGTTTCCTCCCAGTACCATATTTCCTGCCCAAACTTTCACAGTTTGTTCCCTGGGGCAAAAAGGTTCAAATGGATACCTTTTGAGCCTGCAGGCTCCGCTTTGTCCTTCTCTTCTCTCCTCAGCGGTGTGGAGCTCTAACAATGCATGTCTGCTCTGCTAGGCTCCGCCTCCTGCCCCCGTGGGATCACTTTTTAATCATTCATAGATCTCATCATTGGAGAGCAGTCTCTCTGCTTCCAATTTATAAGCATCTGCATTCAATATCACCACTAAACCTCCCTTGTCCAAATTTTTAATGACGATGGAGGTATCTTGTCAGAGAGGTTACCTCGGTGGACATGGTTTTGCTCGCCGTGGCATGCGTCGGGGTGCACCGGTGCATGCTGGTGCACGCATTCCTGCTTGTCCTGGTGTGCGCGCTCCTGTAAGCACTGGCGTGTGCGACTCGGCTGCCCCTGGTGTGCGCGCCAGTGTTCGGATGCGTGCACGGGTGCGCGTTAGCGCGCGCGCTCCTTTGGGCACTGGTTCGCATCATCCAGTGGGTGCTGGTGTACGCACCGGTGTGCGGGTGTGCGCGCATGTGCGTGCACCCGTGCGCGTCGGTGCACGCGCACGTGTGCCGCTTGGTGCCAATCTACCTATTTAGGTTGGCTGCACTCTCTGCTCCGTGCTGCCTGATCAACAACTCTTCCGTGCCCTTGTTCCTGTTTCCTGTGCCTGTAGTTTGATCCTGACGAACCCGGCTTGCTTCTTGGACTCCTCTGAACTCTGCCCGCACCTGACCTCTGGCCTGTTTGACTACTCTTCTGCTTGCTCCTTTGTACCTCATTGCCTGCCTGTTGCCAAACCCAGCCTGCACCCGGAAAGCCATGAGTAAAGAAATAAGAGCTTACTGGGAGTCCAGCACGCTTACGGAGTATGAAGCTTTGGGGCAGATCCCTCTGGGTCTCCGTATAAAAAAAGTTTCCTACTTTTGAACTTTGTGATGATGAACATAAAAAGAGATGGACTGATACATTGTCCAATTGTTCTACTTTACTTATGAAAATCATTATTTCATCAAAAGAAATTGAAATTAATAAGCTGCAATCCCATATCTTGACTCTTCAGGAGGAAATTAAGCCTTTTCAGAGTATGGCTGATTTCACCGATTTAGACAAATTTTTAAATGAGCATCTAAACAAACTAGAAATGGACATTATTGAAACCAAAACAGATAAAATGTTCAGGGACAAGCTGGATTATGATACTAATGCCAACAATACACCTAATAGGTGTGATGTGATAAAGTGCCACGTGCTCCTAAAATATATGCAAAAATGCCATTATACCAAATAATTATATGTGTATAGAGGAATATGCCTATAGATTGAAAAATGGCAGAGAAACAAAATCCAGTATATAAACAATTGTGGCAATCAAACCAATATTTGACAATCCAAGCAAACAATTATTTCATTAGAAAATAAAAAATAGAAATAAAAATAGAAATCCCCAGCATATGTGCATAAAAAGTCCAAAATTGAAAGGAAATTTTTGTGTATAGAAAACAAGGACTTATGAAAAGTGAGTGTACAAAATCAAAAGTCCTAAAGGTGTGTCCTTCTGGTGAAGAAAAACATAGTCTCAGTATTAACTGAATGTGTCCCATCCTTCACTGCACCCCCACTCGTGCTTGCACTCACCGGACTGCCTAACCCCTGCAGGGGTAAAAGGCATATGTAGACAATCCTGCGATGGCGAAACCGGGAAGTGATCCTCCGTCCGGGGGTATTTTATCCTGCTCTGGCATAGTAGTATCCCCAATAAAAAGCATCCATATGAAGTGAGGAAAGAAAATACTTCATAGCGTGAATCCGAAAAAACTGAAGTTTATTGTTAAAAAGTCCATATTCAATATGGTGAAAAAAGTGTTTAAAACAATCTATAAAACACTGGAGATGACAGTGCTCCGATAACCGGCTCGCAGCTGTTGGGCAGCGTGATGTGGCGTGCGTTCCACCACCCGACAGCTAGAAACCGGAACAGACACAAGTTCGAACAGAGAGATGCTGACGTGTGCGTATCACGAGGCCACGCCTTAGGCTGCAGGGGTTAGGCAGTCCGGTGAGTGCAAGCACGAGTGGGGGTGCAGTGAAGGACGGGACACTATCAGTTAATACTGAGACTATGTTTTTCTTCACCAGAAGGACACACCTTTAGGACTTTTGATTTTGGACACTCACTTTTCATAAGTCCTTGTTTTCTATACACAAAAATTTCCTTTCCATTTTGGACTTTTTATGCACATATGCTGCGGATTTCTATTTTTATTTCTATTTTTATTTTCTAATGAAATAATTGTTTGCTTGGATTGTCAAATATTGGTTTGATTGCCACAATTGTTTATATACTGGATTTTGTTTCTCTGCCATTTTTCAATCTATAGGCATATTCCTCTATACACATATAATTATTTGGTATAATGGCATTTTTGCATATATTTTAGGAGCACGTGGCACTTTATCACGTCACACCTATTTAGGTGTATTGTTTGCACTTGAGATACCTCAGCCCTTGCAAACACATTTGTTACACGCACAATATTAATTTTTGGTACACGTATTTACAAATCCTTTTTTTTTGTTTTGCACTTGTATGAATCACTACCCATGCACATATAGCTGGACAGCGCCAATTCCCCTGTTTAAAACTTTTTTACTTTCCGGATTTCACCTCGGTGATTTTCATTTATAGGGGGCCAGCAGTCTTTCCTTGTCTCTAGATTCCTAAGCGTGGAATTACTGTCATAAATTTATGATACTAATACCGTTTATGTTTGGAAGCGCAAACAAAACTGGGGTAATACATCCGGGAAACATGTCAGTTTTTCTGACACCCAAACTGAGTTTATAGAAGATCCTGTACTTACCTCTGATTTGGATTTCCTCACTACATGCTCTTCAGAGGGCAGACACACCTATGGAAGCAGCACACCCAATTTTCCAAAAAAACAGGGCACAGAAGCGCAAGTGCTCCATGAAACAAAAAGACCATGCACCAAGAAAACAAGAAGGGGACGTACATGGGGACACCAGTGGTGGTTCCAGTCGTTACCCACTACAGACTGTCCCTCACAAGATAAAGTAGGTACCTGCAATGTCTTTATCCCCTCATGAGACTTCCTTATTCTCTAAAGGCCTTAATTTTTGCCCCCAAAGACATTTCAACGTTTTTGATACTCTTTTGGACATTAACAACTTTAATAGAAATTTAACAATAAAAAAACATTATTTTGATGATAATCATGATATTGATCTTGGTCGCACATATGAGTCTGTTGATGTACATAGTTCTTTTGATACCACTGTACAATTTTCATTTAGAGAACTGTGTGCTTTAAATGATTTGGAGGATTTGTCTCATGAAGGTTTGGAAAAGGCTCCCAGTAATCCTATATTCCCTGACAGCACTTCATGCTGCTTTAAAACTAATTCCCATTTTTATCCCATCGGTGCATGTTGTACCGAGATGGACAAGTTCCAAAAATGTATTGAAAGTGATCTTTCTTCACTAGCATCTAACATATCGGTTGATACATGCACCAATCGTGATAATCTTTCAGGTAGTGAAAGAAAGGCTCTGAGGCATTTGGAAGATGACACCTCCATCGTCATAAAAAATTTGGACAAGGGAGGTTTAGTGGTGTATTGAATGCAGATGCCTATAGATTGGAAGCAGAGAGACTGCTCTCCAATGATGAGATCTATGAAAGATTAAAAAGTGATCCCACTAAGAAGTTTACAATTATTTTAATATCTGTGGTAAACGAGGGGATATGTCTAGGTATTTTTGACATTAAAACTGCAGCTAATTTAATTCCTGACTTTCCAGTTGCACCAATCTTTCATTATTTACCTAAAACCCACAAGGGGTTGGACCCCCTGCATGGGAGGCCTATTATCTCTGGTATCAATTCTCTTAATGAAAGATTGGGTCAATGACTTGATTGTGTGCTTTGTTAAACATCGCAGGTGACACCAGGTAGGAAGATCATTCGCTCTGGGTCACCTGCGAGGTTTCTAGTCTCTACTCCAGTATTCCACATGCCCAAGCTGTAGAAGTTGTTAGTTTTTTTCTCACACGTGATGTTTCCTGCAGCCTAGAAAGAAAAATGTTTATTTTGGATGTTTTGGAATACTTTTTAAAACATAATGTATTTTCTTTCAATGGATGAATAGTTCCTTCAAAAGTGAGGAGCAGTGATGGGCGCTAAATTTTTGCAATCATTGGCCAATTTATATATGGAATGGTGAGAGCAATGATCCTACGACATATGAAACAGAAGCACCTGCCCTATACATCCGTTTCTTAGAGAGGGGGTACCCTAGATACATTCTTGATAGAGCAGTTTCTATTGCTAATTCCAAAAATAGGAATGACCTTCTAAAACACAATCATATTGGTAAAAACAAGAAAACAGCAGTGTATTTCAACAGAGGGAGACCCACTATCAGTACTACATTCAGTCAGGAATTTAGTGATATTAAAACAATTGTTCACAGATATTTACCGATCCTATTTGAGGATCGGATTTGTGCCAATTTACTGAAAGATGGTATCAATTTAGTTTCCAGACGTGCTCCCACTTTGGGAAACTATCTCTCACCAAGTGCCTTTGAATCAAATAAAATCAAGTCACAGACTTGGTTGCATAGCAAGGGCAATTATAGTTGTGGTGCGACTGTGTGTTCCTGCCGTGCACATATTACTAAGGGGAATGTTGTATGTTCATACTCTAATGGTAAACGACATAAATTAACATGTTTTTACAACTGCAACACCCGTTATGTAATATATATTATTACATGTACCATCTGTAATGTACAGTACATTGTTCACACCACAAGACGCCTCAGAGATAGGTTCCAGGAACATATATATAGCATGGAGAAGAAATTCTCCAATAATGTAGCCAAACATTTTAATCAATCTTGTGAAGGCAATACTTTGGCTGTTGGTGTGCAAATCATAGCGAAGGTTCATACACCCAAGTGGGGTGGCAATGTCTTTAGGCTTCTCTGTAAAAGAGAAGTTTTTTTGATTTTTCTTTAAGACTCACATTTCGTTTGGGATGAACTTTGAGTGGCACATCACTCATTACTATTATTAGTTCCTCTCCATTATGGAGGTAAAAGAGGGGGTGTAGGGGTGTTTTTGTTGCATTTACTTCACTATTCTTTGCTTTGTCTGAATTTTTTTTTCTTTGAAAAGCGAGTGATTTTGGGTGTTCTTCATTTATTTTTTTTGTCCTCTAGTTGAGTGTTGAGAACACTCCCTTTGATTCCATAAGTGATCTTAATAGAAAGGTAAATTTGATAAATATTGAATGCTTTCTAGGGTGGTTCTGTGTAGAATATTTGCAATGTATATGTGTTTATATACACAATACTTTGCCTCCACATGATTTATATAGATTTTCATGTATATGCACATTCCTGCCATCATGTATGGTTTAGCATCTCATTGTTTCCTCTTATCCTTGAACAGTTTTTAAGAAGTCTTTAATAATAGGCATTAAATCACACAATTAGACTCAATTTGTTACACAGTGATATATGTGATTTAAATTGGTATATGTACATGTTTTTTCACTTATTTTTCTATTTTTGTTTTTAATACATTGCTTGTTTACATTATCTATTTTTTGTTTTGACCATTTTATGATCAGATGTTTTAGCATTTAAGAAATGTTTTTATGTCGGTGAAGTTTTGTGTTGATTGCTCTTTAACTACAGGTGTTTTGTGTTAGGTGTTTGATTTGAAATACGCCTTTAAATAGCTTGTATTGTGAGCATTTCAATTGTTGTAAACAAGCACAGTTCTTTTCGTGTGAAACGCGTCAACTGATCAGCATCTTTTGGATTCAAGTGTGCAATCAATCTTTTCTTCTCTTCTTGATATTGCCTATGATGATGAGCTGGGATTAGCACCCTGGACCGGGTGTGTCCATTTTTTGCCTGTAGCGATGTGTGCACCCTTGTTCTGTTTGTTAGTTAAATCAAACAAGGTCAGTCTGTTCCCCAGTACAGTCCCCCCCAGGTCAGTCTGTACCCCATTACATCCCCCCAGGCCAGTCTGTCTTCCAGTATAATCCCTCCTTGGTCAGTCTATCCTCCAGTATATCCCCTCAGGTCCATCTGTCCCCCAGTATAATCCCCCCAGGCCAGTCTGTACCCCGTTTAAAGCACCCCCACCAATATAATTAAAAATACTAGAAGCCGATGGGGGTGAAGAGGGTGCAAAGGAGGATTGGTGCTGCAGGGCTGCCACTGATGTGTCCAGGTTTCAGGTGGACTGAAACCTGAACACAGGATCTAAAACCCGGACTGTCTAGGTGAATACCGGACAGGTGGCAACCCTAAGTATGTGTACTGCCAAAGTATGCTGGCATGGTACTTTCCCTGATAACTGTGGAACATGTTTAAGACAGCCCCTAAATTTCAAGTGACAGGGGCTTCTATTTGGGTAACAATAGCTTTTCCAGTAGCCCACCAAAGGGCTAATAATAATGAAAAACTGTCCATCATTGATATCAGCACAATTCAAATTGACAAATTGGATTAAATTCAAACTCTGGAAATGTGGTGTCAAATTTGAGTTTGATTCAAATTCCAACTCTAGTAAACACAGAGAAAGAGCTCTGTGATTGGGCAGCATGGTGACCTAAACTGCTTTGAAATTGACTTATATGACTTCAGTGCTTTTTCTGTGAACTTTGAGGATGCCTACATCCACAAAGTTCAGTAAAGTATTGTTTTAAAGCCCAGCTCATTCACGAGCACTTCAGAGTTCATTATAGTTCTGGCTGCTGGGGAAGGAGACCAAAGTCTTTGAGTTCTAAGTTTCCAGCTCTAGCACTTTGGAAGACATCAAGGGTGATTACAGGAATTTGTTCCCTAGTGAAATTTAGGTAATACAGGTATTTAAAAAAATGCACAAATACCTTCAACACCACCGCCAGATGCACACAATTTTTGCACTGTGCTGTGCAAGAAAGCAAAAATAAAAAACAATTAGGCTATATAAAAAACTTTGAGGGACAATGCCATTCTTCACATGTACAAAGAGATAATCAGAACAGATTATATTTATAAATTTAGGAAAGTGCTGTTTGTGTCCCCTACAGGAAGAGTCACTGTTGTTGATTTTTCAAAGGCAAATAGGTTGTACATTTTGAAGGAAATTTGCCTCAAAGCTTGGTGAATGATGTGACACTCTGCTGACTTCCATTATCCTATCATGCACAAGGAAAAATGTTATATGTGATATTCTTGGCAAAGTAGACATTCAACACATTCACTATGCACTGGGGCAAATTCCCTTGCTAAATGCAGCTTCCTTTGCAAAGTAAACAGCTTTTTTTTGCCTCTAGTAGATCAACCCCACTCTCTCCATCCCAATAATGATTGGCACGGTGACAGAAGTTGATAGAAATTCAAAAATAAACAAAATAAACTTCCAGCTGAGTGAGCATACGAATATTCATATCAATGACCCTTTAAATTTACAGCAGAGAATATATTGACCTATATACAGTATAAGGTCACTTGTGTCAACACACAGCACAAAACAAGGAAAAAGCATAATTAGGAGTTTTCATTTTTCCAAGCGTTTCTTGAGCAAAATAAATTTCTGCATTTCAGATAACCATCAACCTAAGGCCCCACTGAAACCTGAGCATTTGTAGCTAGAAATACTCAACATACAAAATCCCATGGTTTTGTAATGTGCCTGTTCACACCTAAACGTAGAGTCGCTTGAAGCATGCAGCTTAGAAAAGTAAATGAGCTTCTTTCAAGCTACAAGCATTAAATGTGCTTGGCTCCAATAGACTTCAATGTATACACCTGAAAAATGCTTGAACATTCATGATAAAATGTGCAAAAATGCATATTATTCCCAAGTAGCTTTTCATTGGCTAAATATAATAAATAAAATTAAAAAAAAACACTCCAGCCTCAGCCACACCCACAAAAATGGTCTAAAACATCATTTTAAAAAAGCTTGCAAAATGACCAAAGACACTCTGAAGTGTGAATTCTGCCCAAGGGGTCATTCTCCACTGATCACCAAAGTAAGGGAGCATTTCACTGACCATCAATATAAGGGAGCACTTTTCCACAGATCATTAATGTAAGTGGACATTTCTCCACTGACCACCAAGGAGAGGGAAAACTACAATTCCCACTGTCTGTTTCTTTTTTAGCGATGAATATTATCTGTTTAATTTCATTTTTATTAGTGAACATCATTTCCTGACAGCTCCATGTCAGCCTACTACTGGGAATGTTCCGTCCATATCCCCACCTGCAGGACCTAACTCATAAATTTGACTCCCACCCTCTGGCAGGTGTTCCTTCTTTTCCTCCTCACCTAGTAGGACCAAGCACTCCTTACCTGGCTGCAATAAACTTGTGGCCGTCCACCTGTTGCTCCCCAGGTGCAGACCCCGCTGTACAGACCCTTAAATAGGCTTCTTGCATGGATGCTATGGCTGGCATGATTAATCCCCCGCTAAATTCAGGGCTGTTCCCAGAGGGGACACCATGGCTGTAGCTATTTTGTATCTAATTTTTTTTCCTTTTTGTCTATGGGATGCATGCCACATCTTCCTTCATTCAGTAATGTTTTTTTTGGATTGTGAAAGTAATCTCCCTCTCATATAAGGATAGGGGGTTGGCCCTTTCGGAAGAAATAATGGTCTGCTCCCCAAGAAGCATTGCAACCTCCTAGGCAGCTGACTGAAGAGACTCAATGAAGTCAATATGCAAGGCGGCAACGTGGTCATCCATACAAACCTTTATTTCTCAGTATCACATAGATCCGTCATTAATGACAACTGTTAATTTTGGCAAAACGGTTATCTCGATGAAGGCCATAATTAACCCTATTTTATTTCTGCATTATCCCACCCTAGGTAACTAGTTAATTCCCAGTAGTAGGCTGACATGGAGCTGTCAGAAAAATGGATAATTGAATATCATATACTTACTGACAAGCTCCATCTTGGCACTGACTCCCACCCAGGTGCAGAAATCGAGTTATGGAATGCCGGCCAGAGGGGGGGAGTCAAATTTATGAGTTGGGCCGTGCAGGTGGGGGTATGGGTGGAGCATACCCAGTAGTAGGCTAACATGGAGCTTGTCGGGAAAGGAAAATTGCGGTATGTATTTGATATTCAATTTTCAGATTTTTTGTTTAGAACAGCCCTGGATCAAAAATATTCTAAGGTTGTCACATTCCTTATTTATTCTTACAGTATGTCACCACTGTTCATGCCTATGTATCATGAGATGTAGATAAAGTAATTATTAGCAGGGGGTTACTGAGGCCTGAAATTTATTTCAAAGGGTTCCTCTGTGATGAAAAGGTTGAGAAAGGCTGCCTCAGATTTTTCCTGCTGTTTCTTGGTAGCCAGTCAGAAACTAGCCTATAAAACATATGGATCCTATCTTCCTTTCTTCTCTGTATGTAGCCACTAGTGCCTGCAGATTGAACCTATCAAGAAACAGAAAGAAATTCAAACTATAACACATCTCTCAGTGGACCAATGCAAAATGGAAAAAGAGGAAGAGCCATTTTAAACTTGATTTGTCTGAATACATTAAGGGGGTTAAGATGATTTATAGGAAATCTCATTCAAGTTATTATAGCCGGAAAGAAATTATATTGTTAAGTAGTTTTCCAGAGGACTTAGCACAGTTAACAAACTCATCTTGGATTATGGCGATCCGGCACTAAATAGGTCATGTGGTAATTAATAATCCATTGCATTCACATGAAGAATCCATTAAAATTATGTTTTATTAAAGCATTCAGTATGAATCCTTAATGTGCATGTTTAAATGCATAAATACATGCAGAAGATGGAACGGTAACTATCCCCTTGCTGTATTCATAGTTGCGCTACTTGATTATATATTTACATATATATGTATAATATCTAAAAATGTAAGGCAATACACATATGCCTTTACTGGTATTAAAGAAATATCACTACAATAAACTCTCATACCATGTTGGACTCTAAAAAGCCCTGTCCTGACAGTTGAAAAACAATTTGAGATTTAAAATGCTCCCTCACTAGATGTGGAAAAAGTCACCAAAGGGCCCCTGTGTGGTAGCAAAAACTTGTTGGGGCCAATTGATTACTGCCCAAGTACAAATATGTTTTCACTGGTAATAGATGTAAAGGGTAACATTTTTAATTAAATTAAATGGACTTGACTTGAGCAGAGTCTAGTCGTACATGATAGTGAAAGGGGATTGCAGGACTAGCCAGTCCCACGTATAGTTTAAATGGTCCTTTAAGTCTCAAAGGGTCATTGTACAGCTGCATATTCTACACAGATGGATTGTCTGCCCATGGATGGGGTAGAATGACATCTGTCTTTTGGAAAGGAATACAACCACATAGGTAATCTGGTCCTCCAGTGTGAAAACTGCTTTTTTCCCCTTTCCTGCCACTACCAATCAACTGCCTTCCTTCTGTCCTTTGTATTCAGCATTTCCATTTATGGTATTTTTACCACTGTCTTGTGTATATCTTATCCCATGTCCTGTTAAGATGTTAAATTGTTTTCATGTATATTTTGTTTGGTTACGGCAGGGGGCAAACTTTCTAAACAAAGGGCCAGTTTACTGTCCCTCAGACTTTATGGGGGCTGGACTGTGACCAGTGGGGGTAGAATAGTGCCCCATCATTGGTATCAGTGGGAGGAACAGTGCCCCATCATTGGTGTCAGTGGAAGAAATAGTTGCACCATGAATGGTGTCAGTGGGGAGGAATAGTGTCCCATCAGTGGTGTCAGTGGGATAAATAGTGACCCATCATTAGTGTCATTGGGAGGAATAGTGCCCCATCATTGAAATCAGTGGGATGAATAGTGCCCTATCATTGGTATCAGTGGGAGGAATAGTGCCTCATTGGTGTCAGTGGGAGGAATAGTGCCACATCATTGGTATCAGTGGGAGGAATATTGCCCCATTATTAGTGTCAATGGGAGGAATAGTGCCCCATCATTGATGTCAGTGGAAAGAATACTGCCCCATCATTGTTGTCAGTGGGAGCAATAGTGCCCCATCATTGGTGTCACTGGGATGAATAGTGCCCCAAGGGCCAGATAAAGGCAAGTAAAGGGCCACATTCGGCCCATGGGCCACAGTTTGGAGATCACTGGGTTAGGGTATATTAATATGGTGATTTATTGTATTTAATACATGGATGAATACAAACTTTACTATCTTTCATTTTTATGTGTGAGACCCCCTGAGAACAGACATAGATGGGCTTTTCTTACCAACTACTCTATCCAACACAAACAGATAAAGGATATCATCACAAGACACTGGAAAGTACTAAAAAACGACCGTATACTGGGCCCACTACTTCCTGAACGTGCTGGAGTGATTTACAAAGGCGCACCAGCAATAGGAGGGCAGATCGCACCAGGTGTGATAGAACCTCCAAAAATTCCATCTTTCTTTCATGACCTGAAAGGTTTCTACCCCTGTCGGAAATGCACAGTATGCAAACTCAATATTTGCAAAGCATGAAAATGGAAACATTCACTTCATCTACGACTGGGAAGGAATATAAGATGAAAAGATTTGCTACTTGTACCACAAAGTTCATCATATACCTCATCACCTGTCCTTGTGGAAAACAATATATAGGTCGCACAAAACGCAATTTTGCTATAAGAGTGAACGAACATATCACAGCTATAAGAAAAGGACGCACAAACCATAGTGTACCTAAACACTATTTATACCATCATAACCAAAATCCATCTGGAACAAAATTCCAAATCATAGATAAATTTATACCACATTGGAGGGGGAAACCGAACGTGAGAAGCGTTTCTAAGTTAGAAACTTTCTGGATACACCTCATTAAATATTATGCACCCCACGGACTTAACATTGATTGGGACATCAATGCCTTCATCAATCAATCATAGGCGTTGATGCCCCTTTTTCAATGGTTGTCCCTAATATGTATCTGGGCTTACAATGTCGCATGTATCCTTGTGGCTACATCACAATATACTCCCCCCCCCCACACTCCCTCTCCTCTTTTCTGATGAGTCCTTGGGGGTTGCATTAGATTATTTCATTGAACTAATAGGGAGAAAACTACCTCTTTAGATTGACATTTTCAGACATATAATAGTCACTGAGATCACCCTCCATTATTTAGAGATATTTGTGGGGTTCCCCACCACCACATTTCCTAGTTTTGTATTCTTTTATTGTTTTCGTTTCCTTTTCCACTAATATTATTTATATTCACGTCGGAGGGGTGGACTTTGGCTGGGATACAGACATATACATATTCCCCCTTTGTCCCCTTACCGTTAGGGCTCTATTTAGTAGTCCTTTTTACACATATACATTTCTGGTCCATGAATGGCTTTGTTTTTTATATGTCTATTGAGTATAATTCTGTCTATGCTGCCAGGTATGGTTAGACTCATAAACTCTTGACCTTTATAAATGTATTACCATTTTATTTTTCTGATACTTTATTTATTTTTCTGATGCGGCATTTAAATGTCCTATGAAAGATCCATAAAATCTTGACTTTTTAAGTTTATTACTATTTCCTATATTTCCACTATTTTTATGATGTGACATACAAATGTTCTATGAAAGATCCATCTTTATAGGTACATTAGTAGTGGATTGCTGTTTTTTGTAATATGCCCTTTCAATTAGTATGTAAATACTTGGCGATGTGACTTCCGTGATTTCCAACTGGGATATATACATTTCGATCTAAAACAATCCCCCTATCCACGACCGCCGCACTGTTTGCGCTCCAGGCCTCGGACTGGCGAGCCATCACTTTCTACCTCCCGTGATACACAGACCCCGAGCGGCCTGACGTCATCCCGCATTGAATAGATCACGTGACCGCTACGTGATCAGTACGATAAGAGGGAGGACGCACCACTGTTGATTGGAGGACAGAAGTGAGGCCTGGCTCTTGACCAGCTAAGGGGGATAGGATTGGCCCTTGAAACATCACGTGACCGCTGGTCACCTATGACGTTGCCATACCCGGAAGTCATACCCGGCATTACGGCTAATTAGCTATTTTATTTGATTGTCAGTTACACTATATATAAGCGCAGTGGATGGGGGGCAAATTCATACCCCAGCAGAAGTCTTTGAGTACGAAACGCGTTGGGTTCTTGTGTTTTTACCCCCACCATCACCTACTGCGCAAAATTTTTAAAATCTTAAATACTTTCATGCTGTTCTGAGCCGAGTTTTTACCGCCCATTTTTGTATTTACTGCGAAAGTATTCCTTTTTAATCAATAAACGTTGTTACGTTTGAGAAAGATTTACACTACGTGGAAGTTTTTCCTTTTTTGCTTATCCACATGGTAGCGGTCGCTGAGGAAACTATCTCTCCATCTGATGATTGAGGTTGATCCCGGATTCTAGCTGAGCCTTGCCAAGGATACGCCATTCGATGACATCTGTTGAGCTTCACTTGGCCAAGGACGTGCCATTCGGTGACATCAGTTGAGATTCTATCCAGGACCGCCATATGGTTTTACTGTGCCACACCGCTTGACAGTACAAACTCGTTTGACTCACCGCCAAGGGCCTGTGAGTCCACCTTGTCTGGTAAGGGCATTGTGTATTTACTTTTCTGGGCCAATATCACCATATTAAGGGAAGAATCCACCTATGTGCAGGGATATGTCCAACAGCTCTTGCTTACCACACTTATAAGGACTGTTTGCACCTAGGCTGATATGAAGTGATCTAGAATCATCCCATTGCATAGTGGTGGACTATAAATACCTTTATACTTACTACCCTGATGGACTTCTGATTCTGTATTTTGGTCTGGTTTTGGGTTATAGGCTATTCAATACACATCACTGTGTTGTTTTATATTTTATATTTTTTCTCCCCCTTTTTTATGTTTATACCTTGTAGTTGAACCTTCAGCTAATTATTTGAGCTGTTTCATCCAATGTTGATATACTGGATATCAGCTCATCTCCTCACTTACTTGTACATGGATGTAGTTACACTACTGTTTATGTAATCTTTTATTTCTATTTTGTTGATTTTGTCTTTGTGGTATTCTGGATGGGGAGGTCATTATCCCTTTATACACTCCTTAAGATTATCACCAACGTATTTGATGCATATTTGAGGAGGTCATTACCATTAACACCAGCGTTTTTGGTGCACACCTCAGGATTGTGTACCTCTATCTATGTAGATATCACTGTTAATACATTTTTCTGATGACATTACTTTTAGCGCCACACTTTAGTTATTATCTTTCATTTTTAGTTTACAGCTGGCAGGTGGATTGTCGGTAGCATGTTCTTTATTAAGTCTCCTTTACATATGTTTGGTGAGCTCCTCTCCTTCTGCTAAACAATCTGCATGAATGATGATGACACCATGAAACTGAGAGGAATTAGTCCTTGATGCCCTGTAAGCTGGACCAAATTATTTTTTTTATATTGAGGTTTTTGGGGCGAGACAGTATTTCCTAATTGTCAGTGGGGAAAAGGGGCAGGCAGTGGGAGGATGAGAGGTCATACAAGGCATCACAAAGTAGTATTTGGATGACCATCACATTGACCTGAGAATAATGCCGCGTACACACGGTCGGACTTTTAGACTGGATTGGTCTGACGGACACCGACGGACCAAATCCGGCGAACAATCCGATCGTGTGTGGGCTTCACCGGACCTTCAGCAGACCATTCCAGTAGCAAATCTGACGGACTTTAGATTTGGAACATGCTTTAAATCTTTACGTCGTAACTCCGCCAGACCCAGAAATCTGCTCATCTGTATGCTAGTCCGACGGACAAAAACCTACGCTAGGGCAGCTATTGGCTACTGGCTATCAACTTCCTTATTTTAGTCTGGTGTACGCCATCACGTACGAATCCGTCGGACTTTGGTGTGATCGTGTGTAGGCAAGTCCGGTCGTTAGAAAGTCCGTCAAAAGTCTGCCAAAAGTCTGTCGAAAGTCTGTCAGACAGGTTGTCGGACTTTTGTGGCTGAAAAGTCCGACCGTGTGTACGCGGCATAAAGGTAATTCTTTTGACTGGACCTTTCAAATGTTTGTAAATGTACTGTGCTTATTGCAGTTAGACTATAATTCAATATCCATTCTATCTATCTACGGTATCTATCCACTATTTTCAGTCTAGGGAGAGGGTATTGTTAGATGAGCTAGCAAATTTACTGTAGATGGACTTGACTAACAAATTAAAGCTTAACTCCAGATAGCACTTTAAGCCCCTGTTCACACCGGTGCAACTTGTCATGCAATTTGACAGTTCCAAATCGCACCCTATTGTCAGCAATATAACTGTTCAAATTGGTGCGACTCCAAATTTGCGGTGCTGTGCCAATTTGATAAAAAGGTTCCTCCTGCGCTATGTTTGGCGATTTCAGGTGCGATTTGCATAGACATCTGTGCATGAAGTAGTAGAGATGAAATCGCACTGCCTTGCAGATTTGAAATTGCGCTACTTCAAGTGAAATAGCACAATTTTAAAGTTGCATTCAGTGTGAACGGGAGCTTAAACACTTACAGATATGTTTTTTTTCTTCCCTTTTGGGATAAAGGTTTTACACAAATGAATAAAGGCTGATCATAAGCACCCCTGTCAGTGGTACATGATTTGTCTAAGCCCTCTAACTCTACTTTTGCTTGACAACTTGTATGTTATGTGAAGTTAAAGAATAATAGACGTACTGGCCAGATCAACAAGTAAAAATAAAGTAGGAAAAGCTAGAAAATGAAAACTGACACAGCCGTCATACTTAAGGATTGGTAAGCTGCAATATATCAAATTGTTGGTTTTGGATTTAAAACTGCTTTAACTCAATTCATCTGAACAATAACCGATAACATTTCAATATTCCCCGATGTAAACTATTTTGATACACAATAAAAATTGATGGACAAAAAAAATAAAAAAAAAATTCCCTTCCCATATTATCACATTTATTATATTCTATACTTTTTCTTTTATACTGTAACTTAAATTATAGCCTTGCTGTAGGTAGTCTCCTTTTTCATTCTTCTGTGATAAACATCTGTGGTATTTGAAAATGTTTTTGAAATGACAGGTATTAGAGAGTTTTTTAGGCATTGATTATCCTAAAACAATTTTCTCCAATTGTGTTGCTATGCTTTGCACTCTTTGACAGGTAAACAAATATTGTAGGAACAACCCCATTGATAACATATACAGTTAGTTATTTTTCATGCATGTCAAATGTTTTTTTAGATAAAATATGGCAATATTTAAAGAACACCGAGTCTTCTGGAAAAAAAAGCTTCATTGGCAACAGTGCAAATTTGCAGGGGCGGACTGACCAGTTGGTCCAATTGGACATGGACCGAGGGCCCGTCCGCTAAAGGGGGCCCGCCAGTGCCACCTGCTGGAGCGTTTAGGGCTGGTGATCTGTCATCTTTTCGGGCCCGCTCGGGCCCGCACGGGCCCCAGCGCTGCCTCGGAGGGTAAGGGGAGAGGACGGGCGCCGCCGGATTACATAGAGCGGGGATCTCCCGCTTACCGCTGTCATGCGATGTCCCGCTTCCTTTGATAGATGTCTCACTGGTGCAATGCCGGGACGTGTGAAATCTAACAAAGGAGGCGGGACATGATAGCGGTCGCCAGGTGTCACAACGGGAGTTTCCCGCTCTGTGTGATCTGGCGGCTATCCCCCATGCACTGGAGGGGGTACTCTGAGGCTGCATAGAGGGGGCACTCTGAAGCTGCATGGAGGGGGCACTCTGGTGAGGGAGCACTCTGGTGAGGCTGCGTGGAGGGGGCACTCTGGTGTGGCTGCATGGAGGGGGCACTCTGGTGAGGCTGCATGGAGGGGGCACTCTGGTGAGGCTGCATGGAGGGGGCACTGTAGGTGAGGCTGCATGGAGGGGGCACTCTAGGTGAGGCTGCATGGAGGGGGCACTCTGGTGAGGCTTCATTGAGGGGCACACTGGTAAAGCTGTATTGAGGGGCACTGGTGAGGCTGCATTAAGGGGCTCTGGTGAGGCTGCATGGAGGGGGCTTCTGGTGAGGCTGCATGGAGGGGCACTCTAGGTGAGGCTGCATGGAGGGGGCATTCTGGTGAGGCTGCATGGCGGGGGCACTCTAGGTGAGGCTGCATGGAGGGGGCACTCTAGGTGAGGCTGCATGGAGGGGGCACTCTAGGTGAGGCTTCATTGAGGGGCACACTGGTAAAGCTGTATTGATGGGCACTGATCAGGCTGCATTCATTGGCACTGATGAAGCTGCATTCATGGGCACTGGTGAGGCTGCACTGATTGGCACTGGTGAGGCTGCACTGATAGGTACTGATGAGTCTGCGCTGATTGGCACTGGTGAGGCTGCATTGATGGGTACTGATGAGGGCTTTTTCTAACATAGACTCTCAAATGGTCACAGAGAGGACCCGCACACGCAGGTGATGTCATTATGTGTTGCACCACGTGTCTCTGTGCACAGGGCCTGCTGCAAACCTTCTAGATCTACCGTCCCGGATAGGGCAAAGGTCACCATTTCTCTCCAAGTACCTCCCTCACCTCGGCAAACAGTATCCAAAATGACGGAAGAGGGGAGGACACACCAGCCAGCCAGGATGCCAGCCACCCACCCACAGCAGGGCCAGGGTGCCAGCCAACCACCCACGGTGACCCACCCACAGCAAGGCCAGGGTGCCAGCCACCCACCCATAGCAGGGCCAGGGTGGCAACCAGCTAGCCACACACAGTGACCCACCCACACCAGGGAGCCAGCCAGCCACCCACAGGAGCCAGCCACAGAGGACGCAGGAGCCAGCCAACCACAGAGGATGTGGGAACCAGCTAGCCACAGAGGATGCGGGAACCAGCCACAGCTACAGTACCCATAGTTAAGGTAAGAAGAGCTCTACACAGTGCCAATTTTATTTCTACTTTGTGAGAGGTTGGGCCAGGGGTGAGAGTCATGGCACAAGGAGGGGGTCCTATGAGGACCAGAGTGAATGAAGGTGTTCACTGTACACTCTGTTAGAAAGAGGCCCCCCTCCAGGTCCCATTATACTCCTTTGTAGTCTCTAATAGTCTCTTCTAAAATGGGATTAAGTACCTCTCATTAGTGTCCACTTGTGTCATGGGTGGAGACCTCAGGATTCTCCCATTTAGAAGAGTGTATTGCTCTCATGGTTTAGAGAAGCAGGATCTCCCAATCTATGGATAGTGTAGGACCCACTAATAATGGGGTACTTTGTTGCAGTAAGTGGGCTTAGCACCATATAGCAATATGGTGTGACCAAATCCCCATATCTTTTGATAATTTTTTTTTTGTAAATGTTTAGGTGTTTTAAAATAGCCTTGCTGGAGGTAAATGTCTTTTTGCATGTGTGCGCTGTAATATTTTCTTGTACTGTACGGTCTTATGGCTGCACCATCTTTAATGCATCTTTTAGGGTGTGCCCCCAAATATCTTGTTTGTCTATTGTATGGATTCTGACCAAATCCCTTTGAGTGAGGAGCACCCCACTCCCTCATTAAGTACCTCTCATTAGTGTAAACTTGTGTCATGGGCGGAGACCTCAAGATTCTCCCATTTTAGAAGAGTTTATTGCTCTCATGGTTTAGAGAAGCAGGATCTCCCAATCTATGGATAGTATTATTTTCTTCTGCTTCACATTGCCCGCACAGAGAGAGAGGGAGACTGCTCCGCGTTGCCCACAGAGAGAGAGAGAGAGAGAGAGAGAGAGAGAGAGAGAGAGAGAAACTGCTCCACATTGACCGCACAGAGAGAGAGAGAGGAAGACTGTTCCACATTGCCCACACAGGGAGAGAGGGAGACTGTTCCACATTGCCTGCACATAGAGAGAGAGAGAGAGGGAGACTGCTCCACATTTCCCGCACAGAGAGAGAGGGAGATTGCTCCACATTGCCCGCACAGAGAGAGAGGGAGACTGCTACATATTGCCTGCACAGAGAGAGAGAGAGAGAGGGAGATTGCTCCACATTGCCCAGAGAGAGAGGGAGACTGCTCCACATTTCCTGCACAAAGAGAGAGAGAGGGAGATTGCTCCACATTGCCCAAACAGAGAGAGAGGGAGACTGCTCCACATTTCCTGCACAAAGAGAGAGAGAGGGAGATTGCTCCACATTGCCCGCACAGAGAGAGAGGGAGACTGCTCCACATTGCCTGCACAGAGAGAGAGGGAGACTGCTCCACATTGCCCACAGAGAGTGAGAGAGAGAGAGAGAGAGAGGGAGATTGCTCCACATTACCCGCACAGAGAGAGAGGGAGACTGCTCCACATTGCCCACAGAGAGTGAGAGAGAGAGAGAGAGACTGCTCCACATTGCCCACACAGAGAGAGAGAGAGGGAGATTGCTCCACATTACCTGCACAGAGAGAGAGGGAGACTGCTCCATATTGCCTGCACAGAGAGAGAGAGAGAGAGAGAGAGGGAGATTGCTCCACATTGCCCAAACAGAGAGAGAGGGAGATTGCTCCACATTGCCTGCACACAGAGAGACAGAGAAAGAGAGAGACTGCTCCACATTGCCCGCACAGAGAGAGAGAGAGAGAGAGAGGGGGGAATGCTCCACATTGCCCGCACAGAGAGAGAGGGAGAGATTTCTCCACACACATTGCCTGCACAGAGAGAGAGGGAGACTGCTCCACATTGCCCACACAGAGAGAGAGAGAGAGAGAGACTGCTCCACATTTCCCGCACAGAGAGAGAGGGAGACTGCTCCATATTGCCTGCACAGAGAGAGAGAGAGAGAGAGAGGGAGATTGCTCCACATTGCCCAAACAGAGAGAGAGAGGGAGCCTGCTCCACATTGACCGCACAGAGAGAGAGAGAGAGGAAGACTGTTCCACATTGCCCACACAGGGAGAGAGGGAGACTGTTCCACATTGCCCGCACATAGAGAGAGAGAGAGGGAGACTGCTCCACATTTCCCGCACAGAGAGAGAAGGAGATTGCTCCACATTGCTCGCACAGAGAGAGAGGGAGACTGCTCCACATTGCCTGCAGAGAGAGAGAGAGAGAGAGAGAGAGAGAGGGAGATTGCTCCACATTGCCCAAACAGAGAGAGAGGGAGACTGCTCCACATTTCCTGCACAGAGAGAGAGGGAGACTGCTCCACATTTCCTGCACAGAGAGAGAGGGAGACTGCTCCACATTGCCTGCACAGAGAGAGAGGGAGACTGCTCCACATTTCCCGCACAGAGAGAGAGAGAGAGAGAGACTGCTCCACATTGACCACACTGACAGAGAGAGGAAGACTCTTCCACATTGCCCACACAGGGAGAGAGGGAGACTGTTCCACATTGCCCACACAGGGAGAGAGGGAGACTGTTCCACATTGCCCGCACAGGGAGAGAGGGAGACTGTTCCACATTGCCCGCACAGGGAGAGAGGGAGACTGTTCCACATTGCCCGCACAGAGAGAGAGGCAGACTGTTCCACATTGCCCACACAGAGAGAGAGGGAGAGATTGCTCCACACACATTGCCTGCGCAGAGAGAGAGAGGGAGACTGCTCCACATTGCCTGTGCAGAGAGAGAGAGGGAGACTGCTCCACATTGCCTGTGCAGAGAGAGAGAGGGAGACTGCTCCACATTGCCCAGAGAGAGAGAGAGAGAGAGAGAGAGAGAGAGAGAGAGAGAGGAAGACTGTTCCACATTGCCCACACAGAGAGAGAGAGGGAGACTGCTCCACATTGCCCACAGAGAGAGAGAGAGAGAGAGAGGAAGACTTCCACATTGCCCACAGAGAGAGAGAGAGAGAGAGAGAGACTGATCCACATTGCCTGCACAGAGAGAGAGAGAGGGAGACTGCTCCACATTGCCTGCACAGAGAGAGAGAGAGGGAGACTGCTCCACATTGCCTGCACAGAGAGAGAGGCAGACTGCTCCACATTGCCTGCACAGAGAGAGAGAGAGAGAGAGAGAGACTGCTCCACACACATTGCCTGCACAGAGAGAGAGAGGGAGATTGCTCCACATTTCCCGCACAGAGAGAGAGGGAGAGATTGCTACACATTGCCCGCACAAAGAGAGAGAGGGAGACTGTTCCACATTGCCCACACAGAGATCGAGGGAGATTGCTCCACATTGCCCACACAGAGAGAGAGAGAGAGAGAGAGAGAGAGAGAGGGAGACTGCTCCACATTGCCCACAAAGAGAGAGGGAGAATGTTCCACATTGCCCACAAAGAGAGAGGGAGAATGTTCCACATTGCCCACACAGAGATCGAGGGAGATTGCTCCACATTGCCCGCACAGAGAGAGAGAGAGCGAGAGGAAGACTGCTCCACATTGCCCACAAAGAGAGAGAGAGAGAGACTGCTCCACATTGGCCACACAGACAGAGAGAGAGGGAGATTGCTCCACATTTCAGGCACAGAGAGAGACGGACACTGTTCCACATTGCCCACACAGAGAGAGAGAGGGAGACTGCTCCACATTGCCTGCACAGAGAGAGAGAGAGAGAGAGAGAGAGAGAGAGACCACTTCAAACAGTTTGCACAGAAAGATCGCTCTACATTTCCAGCACAGAGAGAGAAATCGCTCAACATTGCTGGCACAGAGAGAAATCGATCCACATTGCCGACACAGAGAGAAATCACTTCACATTGCAGGAACAGAGAGAGGCTGCTCCACATTGCAGTCTCTCTGTGGAAGCAATGTTGAGCAGTCAGAGAGAGAGAGGGAGACTGTTCCACATTACCCGCACAGAGAGAGGGATACTGTTCCACATTGCTCACACAGAGAGAGAGGGAGACTGTTCCACATTGCCTGCACAGAGAGAGGGAGATTGCTCCACATTGCTCACACAGAGAGAGAGGGAGACTGTTCCACATTGCCCGCACAAAGAGAGAGGGAGACTGTTCCACATTGCCCGCACAAAGAGAGAGGGAGACTGTTCCACATTGCCCACACAGAGAGAGCGAGAGAGGAAGACTGATCCACATTGCCTGCACAGAGAGAGAGAGAGACTGCTCCACATTGGTCAAACAGACAGAGAGGGAGATTGCTCTACATTGCAAGCACAGAGAGAGAAGGAGACTACTCCACATTGCCTGCACCGAGAGAGAGAGAGACTGCTCCACATTGCCTGCACCGAGAGAGAGAGAGACTGCTCCACATTGTCTGCACAGAGAGAAAGAGAGAAACTGCTCCACATTGCCCAGAGAGACAGAGGGAGACTGCTCCACATTGCCCGTACAGAGAAAGAGAGAGGGAGACTGTTCCACATTGCCCACAGAGAGAGAGAGAGGGAGATTGCTCCACATTTCCCGCACAGAGAGAGAGGGAGACTTCTCCACATTGCCCTCACAGAGAGAGAGAGAGACCGCTTCACACTGTTTGCACAGAGAAATCGCTCAACATTGCCGGCACAGAGAGAAATCAATCCACATTGCCCACACAGAGAGAAATCGATCCACATTTCCGGCACAGAGAAAGAAATCGCTCCACATTTTCGGGCACAGAGAGAGAAATCGCTCCACATTGCCGGAACAGAGTGAGAAATCGCTCCACATTGCTAGTGCAAAGAGAGAAATCACTCCACGTTGCTGGCACAAAGAGAGAAATCGCTCCATATTGTCGACACAGAGAGAGAAATCGCTCCACATTATCGGGAAAAAGAGAGAAATTGCTCCACATTGCCGACACAAAGAGAAATCGCTCCACATTGCTGGCACAAAGAGAGAAATCGCTCCACATTTCTGGCACAGAGAGAGAAATCACTCCACATTTCTGGCACAGAGAGAGAAATCACTCCACATTGCCGGCACAAAGAGAAATCGCTCCACATTGCTGGCACAAAGAGAGAAATCGCTCCACATTGCTGGCACAAAGAGAGAAATCGCTCCACATTTCTGGCACAGAGAGAGAAATCACTCCACATTTCTGGCACAGAGAGAGAAATCACTCCACATTGCTAACATAAAGATAGAAATCGCTCCACATTTCCGGCACAGAGAGAGAAATCGCACCACATTGCTACCACAAAGAGAGAAATTGCTCCACATTGCTGGCACAGAGAGAAATCACTTCACATTACAGGCACAGAGAGAGACACCGCTCCACATTGCAGTCTCTCTGTGGATGCAATGTTGATCAGTCTTTCGCTCTCTGTGCAGGCTGTATGTGCAGGCATAGACCAGTGCACCAGCCCCCAGGGCCATATTAAGGGCATCGTGGGCCTGGTGTTGCAGTGGAGAAGCTTTAGGAATGGCAGGGATATTATGTAAATAACGTCATATCCCTGCTCTCCTCTTACTGCCACCCTCCTGTGTCTCCAGGAGCCTGTGCTGTGCTCTTGTGTCCAGACCTGGTCGCAGCCACACAGGTGTAATGCTAGGGAAGCCTGTCATTTGATTTACCAAGCTTCTGTAAGAGCCGTGTGCCAGTGTGTGCTCTGAGGTGAACGTTTCTGATCCATCAGAATACAGTGATCACTGCCGGCAGCTATCGCTCCACATTGCCGGGACAGAGAGAGAAATCGCTCCACATTGCTGGTGCAAAGAGAGAAATCGCTCCACATTGCCGGGAAAAAGAGAGAAATTGCTCCACATTTCCGGCACAAAGAGAAATCGATCCACATTGCCGGCACAGAGAGAAATCACTCCACATTTCTGGCACAGAGAAAGAAATTGCTCAACATTGCTGGCACAAAGAGAGAAATCGCTCCACATTGCTGGCACAAAGAGAGAAATCGCTCCACATTGATGGCACAGAGAGAGAAATCACTTCACATTGCTCACACAGAGAGAGAGAGATCGCTCCACATTTCCAGCACAGAGAGAGAAATAGCTCCACATTTCCGGCATAGAGAGAGATATCGCTCCACATTTCCGGCACAGAGAGAGAAATCGCTCTACATTCATGGCACAAAGAGAGAAATTGCTCCACATTGCTGGCACAGAGAGAAATCACTTCACATTACAGGCACAGAGAGAGAGACTGCTCCACATTGCAGTTTCTCTGTGGAAGCAATGTTGAGCAGTCTCTCGCTCTCTGTGCAGGCAGTGCCCTGCATGTGCAGGCATAGGCTGGTGCACCAGCCCCCAGGGCCATATTAAGGGCATCGTGGGCCTGGTGCCGCAGTGGAGAAGCTTTAGGAGTGGCAGGGATATTATGTAAATAATGTCATATCCCAGCTCTCCTCTTACTGGCCACCCTCCTGTGTCTCCAGGAGCCTGTGGTGGCTTGTGTCCAGACCTGGTCGCAGCCACACAGGTGTAATGCTATGGAAGCCTGGCATTTGATTTACCAAGCTTCTGTAAGAGCCGTGTGCCAGTGTGTGCTCTGAGGTGAACGTTTCTGACCCATCAGAATACAGTGATCACTGCCGGCAGCTATAGCAGCCAGCAGTGATTGACAAAAAAAAAAAGACACGCTGGTTGCACTGAAGTCAGTTGATAGATCAAATTCTGTATAACCAGTCTGCTCATACATAGATTGAAATTCTTCCAGTTCAGCAGAAATTTCTGTATGTTTATGGTGGCCTAAGTCCACCAGTCTCTGGGTTTAATATTCTCAAATCTTCTGAAAGGGGTGCTCCACTTAGGTTTAGAATTTACTTTGAACTCCACCTTATTTCCAGAACTCTGATTATGTATTAGACATGCAAACAATAAGGTGAGAGCACATCTAATATCTACAGAGAGTAATGGTGGAGTTCAAAGTGAACTGTGCCATTACCTGGAGAGACTGGCATTTAGGAGGTTAAAAGAGTCAGGGAGGAAATTAGATATCACCTCCTCACTGTCTGTCAAATGCCTCTGAAAAGTGACCTAAGCATTGGTTGCTTTTCAGTGGAGTGGCAGTGCCTGCTGTAAGTACCAGCCTTTGGGCTCACACTGGTGTGCTGCGGTTTGGTTGCAGTACGGGTGTCCTCGCAGTTTTCCTTAGCAGCAGTCCCTCAGACTTCTTTTAGGTTGTGCATTTTTGCTGCATTTTCTGGAATTGCACCAAAGATGCAGCATGCAGGACTTTTTGTGCACTTTCAGAACATGCAGTAAAAAATGTGCAACCTAAAAGAGGTCTATGGGGCCAGGGGCAACATGCAGGAAGACTGCCACTACACCAGCACTGCAGCCAAACTGCAGCATGCCAATGTGAGACCACATCATAGTACCTAGGAGGGCAAGGTACTGTCACAGGCTGCTAGAAACATAACGCTTTAGCTGCAGAGAAGGGGAGGGAGAGAGGAGAGCAGGGAGGGAGAAGAGGTGAGGAGAAGCTCACTTACTTGCACGCAATGGACAGCCCCAGGAGGCTGACTTGATTTTTTTTTTAAGGCTGTGGCTGCCGAAACCCACTGCTCAGTTTTAACTTTCCCACCCACACATCCTCTTCACAGACAAAACATGCGCTGCCCAGAGTGTGGGCGGGGAAAGAGAAAGCAGATCCAGCCTCTGACAGACATTCGTGTGGAGGAGAGAGGGGCTGGGCTAAGCTCTGTGACAGAACTCATCACTGGCTCACAGTACTTAATCTGGCCATGCCTGCCACCCGAGCTGCTGCACTCGGCCAGCTCCAGACTGTGCATGTGCAGTTCTGTGCTGGCGACACAGCAGCCTTTGTACAAGACATCAGAGCGGTCCAGGGGGCAATTGCATCCCTGCCCCCCCCCCCGGCCCAACCCGACCCTGGCAGGGTGCCTCATCAGCGCGAAATCACATACTTGTATGTAATTTTTTTCTTTGGGCCGGGGGCAAGCATGAGGGTCACCGGTGACCCACTCCTGTGATTGGACACAGCGAGAACCAATCGGCGGGTCCAGCGGACCCAATGTCCACCAGGACCCACCGATCGCTCCCGAGACAGACAGAACAGTGGTCTGCCTACGTAAATAAGGCAGATCGCCATTCTGTCAGAGGGGAAGATGGAGATCATGTGTTTCTGCTAAGCAGGAAGGCAGGAACACAGATCTGTCTTCCCCCAGTCAAAGTACCTCCCCCACAGTTAGCAAGCACTCCCTAGGCACACATTTAATCCTTTGATCGCCCCTGCTGTTAACCCCTTCCCTGCCAATGTCATTTATACAGTGACAGTGCATTTTTTCACACTAATCACTGTATTAAATATTAGTGTCACTGGTCCCCAAAAAGTGTCACTTAGGGGGTCATTTACTATAGCGCCACGCGCTAATTAGCAGTAATTAGCACTCAAATTACTGCAATCGCAGTAATTAGTGCTAAAACGGAATTCACTACAGCCCTTGTGAAAAAATACTCCCAAAATCTAATTTACTATAGTTTCCAGAAAACAGATAGCATCCAAACACTTATGTCCCATACACACGGTCGGATTTTCCGACGGAAAATGTGTGATAGGACCTTGTTGTCGGAAATTCCGACTCCATCACACATTTTCCATCGGATTTTCTGACACACAAAGTTTGAGAGCAGGATATAAAATTTTCTGACAACAAAATCCGTTGTTGGAAATTCCGATCGTGTGTACACAAATCCGACGGACAAAGTGCCACGCATATCTGAAAAGCAAACATGGTAAAACATAATAACAATAACAACATTTTTGTGTTTTTATTTTTTTTACTTTTTTTTTACACTTTTTTTGCGACTATAACTTTTGTAACTGGTTCCAGGTTTGGGTCTCTCAAAATGCGATGGCATCTTGGGAGACAATGTGTTAGTGTGCCTAGTCTGTGCAGTGCTGTACCCTACACTAATACTCAACTAGTGTATGGTAGCGTTCAAAACATTCACCAATGCAAAGATCAGGATTGTCAGGACAGGAGGGACAATAACACCGGGTGTCACGCCTATATCCACGCTTTCTGCAGACACGACATCTTCTTTGGGGGGGCTCGTTGGGTAGGGGTATTCGGGAGGACATAAGGAAAATGCCTCTCATGCAGCCGGCTTACTGCATTTGGTTGGGGAAGGTGAGGTGGAGTACCGTCTGGATACAGAAGGGCTCTGACGATCTCTTCCTGGAATTTAAGGAAGGATCCAGTTCATCCTGAAGTTATGTATAGCACATTAGTGTTCAGCAAAGCCAATTGAAATAAACAGACACTTTCTTGTACCAGCGTCTGGCCTTATGGGCAACTAGGTACGGCACCAACAACTGGTCGTTGAGGTCCACCCCTCCCATATTTTGGTTATATTCATGGACACAGAGGGGTTTCTCCACAACACCAGTCGCCGTAGTAATTTGGACCGTCGTGTCTGCATGAAGGGAGGTAAGAACGAAAACATTCTTATTATCCCTCCACTTCATAGCGAGCAAGTTATTACACTTGAAGCAGGCTCTCTCCCCAGCCTAAGATGGGAATCTACAAGCCGCTGGGGACAGCCCCAGCGATTAGGTCGCACGGTGCCACATGCTCCAATCTGTTGATCAAAAAGGTGACTAAAAAGTGGCACGCTCGTGTAATAATTGTCCACGTACAAGTGGTACCCCTTTCCGAATAAAGGTGACACCAAGTCCCACACAATCTTGCCAGCACTTCCTATGTAGTCAGGGCAGTTTGTCGGCTCTTAAAACAAAATAAGTGCAGCGCAAGGTGTGAAAAGTAAATAAATGCAGAGTCCAATAATTATAGAACAATACAATGATCAGGAGTCCATCAAATCCAATCTGAAAGCACACTCCTTCTGGGGGCATACAGATAAAGCTCTTTCCAACCGATGTAGTAGGAGAAGCAAATCAATATATGTGATTGCGCTTACCAAATTCGGTGGACCCCTTAATTACAGGGGGTCAGGGACAGCATGGGTAAACCAAAGGCAAAACAGCTGGGCTAGTAGTCATCTGCTGGGGGTACTCATCCAGGGAGCGGAAGAATCCATCAGACACAGGGAGATCCGTGTATAAATTGGCAAGATGATCAGCGGTGGTTTCCCAAGGAGAAATGATAGTAAAAAGAATCTAAGAGCAATCCGTCAATGTTTATTTACTTTTCACACCTTGCGCTGCACTTATTTTGTTTTAAGATTGATTTTGGAGGTTGGTGCTACCTTTTAGTGTTCAGCTTGCATATTATTAAGGTTTTAGTTTGCGCTGATTGCCCTTTGTTTTTATAGTTTGTCGGCTCTACATGACTATCTTTGCCCTCGTAAACCATAAAACTACATGTATAGCCTGTGGCCCTGTCACAGAGCTTATACATCTTGACCCCGTATCTGGCACGCTTGCTGGGAAGGTACTGTTTGAATGACAAGCGGACAGAAAACTTAATCAGGGACTCATCAACGCAGACAACTTGATGGGGAGTAAACAAGTCTGCAAAATGTTGGTTGAAGTGGTTTACGAGGGGCCGAATTTTGTAGAGGCGATCATATTCAGGGTCTCCACGAGGACGACAGAGTTCATTGTTGTTGAAGTGCATGAACCGCAAGATCTGCTCGTATCGTTTACTGGTCATGCAGGCAGAGAACAAGGGCATATGGTGAATTGGGTCAGTGGACCAATATGACCACAACTCACTCTTTTTAGTTATGCCCATGTTGAGGGAAAGGCCCAGAAAGAGCTTAAATTCAGAGACCGTAATTGGTCTCCAATCTCTGGCAAGGGAGGACTGGGGAATAGTGGCGATGTGTTGACCAGCATATAAATTGCTTTGGTCCACAATAGATCTATAGAGATCTTCAGTGAAAAACAGCTAATAAAAATCCAGTGGTGTAAAATCAACTGTTTACACATGAATACCGGGTTGGCCAGTGAATGGGGGAAGTACGGGTGCTGCAGAAGTGATGGGTTCCCAATTCGGATTGGCGAATGCAGCAGGAAGGGCACTATGGGCACGATGTTCGTCTTCTTGGTGGCAGCGGGACACTACTTGTGCTTGCCACCTCGCCAGCTTGAACTGCACTTATCACTTATGGGACTCGCCACGTCACCAAGTGTTACTGCAGTGCTGGATGTACGCGTACTAGGCCGCTGGTGCTTGCCAGTTCACCAGAAGGAATAGAGGCACTAGTACTGCTCTGCTCCATACGAGGGACCTGCGGTTCTTGCACATCAAGGACAGAAGAAGTTGTTCGGGGTCTGGTACGCCTGACTTTGGCAGGGACCACAACTCCGTCGTCAGAGCTATCTGTCATGGAGCCGCTGTCCTCTACAGGATCGTATTCTGAGCCTGAATCTGACAGATGAGTGACTTCCTCTTCACTATCTGTCATGCTCAGAAACATGTAGGCCTCTTCACTGGTGTACCTTCGATTTGCCATTTTGGGCTCTAAATTTAGTGGTACACTAGTGAGACTCACAGGCAAAAAAAGCTCCTGACTGTCAGCAACTGTATCAAAACACTACCAAAAAACTGTTAGCGAACGCTGCAGTTATGTGTGTTTAGTGTTTTGTAAGTAACAGTGATCAATCGATACTGCACTTGGGTGGGCTGGGCAGGGCTGGGCAGGGCTGGGCCGAGGGGCAAAACGCAGGTGCTAGCAGGTATCTGGGCTGATCCCGCTAATACTGTGTTTATGGGAACCCTAAACTGCTGGGGATGCTAGTATAGATCTGATCGGATCAGATATTGATCCGCTCAGATACTATAGCACTAAGGGAGGTGTATGCTGCGTGCATGGGTGTTAGCGGTACTGGCGCTAACCTGACACTGCATGGGGCGACGCAGACCTTTTCTAACCCTAAAACGTAACTTATATCACCGCCGGGTGATTAGGGGGTTAAACCTTTATAAGGTACTAAACGGCGGGTGCCCTGAAACTATAATAAACAAACTAACTAACCAGCGTCACCCGTAACAGTTATACAGTGATCACTGGTGAAAGGGTTAACTAGGGGGCAATCAGGGGGTTAAAACCTTTATTAGGTAGTATATTGGGGTCCCTGTCGCTATAAAACACTGACGGCGAACCTATATACTTACCTCCCTAACTAGCGTCACCTGTGTCGCTAATACAGCGATCAGAAAAACGATCGCTTAGTGACACTGGCGACGGGGTGTGATAAAGGGGTTAACCTTTAATAGGGGGGGTTAGGGGGGTATCCTAGACCTAAAGGGGGCTAATACGAACTGCCCTACCACTTATAACTGTCACAAACTGACACCAATGCAAAAAAAAACTGCTATTGGTGTCACTGTGACAGGGGGTACAGGGGGGTGATCGGGGGGGGTGATGGGGGGTGAAATGTGTGCCTAGTGTGTTCTACTGTTAGTGTAGTGTTGGTGTAGACTTACTTGATGTCTTCTCTCCTTGGCACTGGAATAAAAAGACCGGTTTGAGGAGAGATGACATCACTTCCTCTGCCGCTGTTTACATTACAGTAGCAGAGGAAGAATGTCATTGGCTGGGAGCGATCGTGAGGGGGTGGCCATGAATGGATGGCCTCCCCCTCACCTCTGATCACTCCTGGACAGAAGCCGACCGCCTCGGGCACCGGGAGGGTCCGATCGGACCCCCCCGCGGGAGGCAAGTAACGTACTCATACGTTACTTTGCCTGCCCGTGCCATTCTGCCACAGTATATCTGCGTGAGGCGATCGTCAAGTGGTTAATAAAAAATAAAAGAAATAAAAATGTCCCACAAAGTCCATTAGTCTTCTTCTCTTGCTCTGCCGACGGACCGAAAAAAAAAAATTTAAAAAAAAAAACCTTGCATGCCGCCACCGATCCACCTCCATGGGAGGCACCCAACGTAATGACCGTCCTCTCAGGTGACAGTTCTTTTATAACTGAGGGTGGAGCCACCCATTTACGTAAATGGCTGGCCCTGCCCACTTGTGATGCCACAGGGAAAGTATGGGGAAGTCACCATGCGTCAGAGGGGAGCGGGGTCACCTGGGTACGTCACCGTGTGGCCCCACCCTCAGTTAGAAAAGAACTGTCACCTGAGAGGACAGTCATTATGGCGGGTGCTTCCTATGGAGGTGGATCGGTGGCGGCATGTGTTTTTTTTTTTTCAGTCCGTCGGTGGAGCGAGAGAAGAAGATGAATGGACTTCATGGGAGACTTTTATTTTTTTATTTTTAATAAAGGACTTGTCTTGTGGTTTTTTAACATTCTGACACTTTTTTTGTGAAATGGTAGGGGTACAATGTACCCGTTACCATTTCAAACAGGGGGGACCCGGGATCTGGGGGTCCCCTTGTTAAAGAGTGCTTCCAGATTCCGATAAGCCCCCCGCCCGCAGACCCCCACAATGACCGGGCAAGGGATGTGGGGATGAGGCCTTTGTCCCCATCAACATGGGGACAAGGTGCTTTGGGGGGCTACCCCAAAGCACCCTCCCCATGTTGAGGGCATGTGGCCTGGTATGGTTCAGGAGGGGGGCACTTTTTTTAAATTTTGGCACGGGGTTCCCCTTAAAATCCATACCAGACCTGAAGGGCCTGGTATGGAATTTGGGGGGACTCCCACGCAATTTTTTTTTTAATTTTGAAATTTTGGTTCAGGTTCCCCTTAATATTCATACCAGACCCAAAGGACCTGGTATGGATTTTTGGGGGGACCCCCATGCCATTTTTTCAATGACTTTTATCTGTATTGCCGAGACAATTCATTATAACCTTGAGTAGTTTTAAATGACTTTTTTTCCTTTAGAAATGTCATTTTGTACAGAGACTGTTCTAAACATGGGAAAAATGCGCCACTTTACAGGTATACTATAGACACCCCCCAGGTATGAAATTTAACGGAATATTTCACTTTTATTGTTTCACTTTAAGCATTATTAAAATCACTGCTCCCGAAAAAACGGACGTTTTTAAAACTTTTTTGGCATTGATACATGTCCCCTGGGGCAGGACCGGGGTCCCCAAACACTTTTTATGAAAATAACTTGCATATTAACCCTTAAAATTAGCACTTGTGATTTTTCACGTACGTGTCCCATAGACTTTAACGGTGTTCGTGTCTTCGAACAAATTTTTTGCCCGTTCGCATGTTCTGCTGCGAACCGAACCAGGGGTTATTCGGATCATCCCTATTGCTAAATACAACTTGAAAACCAGTGCCAATTTACTGGAAGCAAACCTGAGTTCCCAGTAGGGTGGACTGGGTCAAAAAAGTTGAATGATCTAATGGAGTCAGAAGAATGATTGGTGATCTGTAAATATAAAATGGAGAGCTTTGTTAAAATATAGGCTGTATGGTTACATTACACTTCTAAGTCATCGATTCTGATTAACCCTACTGTAGACACCCCCCCCTCCAGAGAGAAGGGGATGAATTTCCTATCTACATGATGGTTTTCCCATGGATTAACCAGACAAATGGACAACTAATGCATGTGTGACTATTTACTCTATTCATCCTGGTTTTCACAGTAATGCCCCGTACACACAGTCGGACTTTGTTCGGACATTCCGACAACAAAATCCTAGGATTTTTTCCTATGGATGTTGGCTCAAACTTGTCTTGCATACACACGGTCACACAAAGTTGTCGGAAAATCCGATCGTTCTAAATGCTGTGACGTAGAACACGTACGTCGGGACTATAAACGGGGCAGTGGCCAATAGCTTTCATCTCTTTATTTATTCTGAGCATGCGTGGCACTTTGTCCGTCGGATTTGTGTACACACGATCGGAATTTCCGACAAGGGATTTTGTTGTCGGAAAATTTTATAGCCTACTCTCAAACTTTGTGTGTCGGAAAATCCGATGGAAAATGTCCGATGGAGCCCACACACGGTCGGAATTTCCGACAACACGCTCCGATCGGACATTATCCATCGGAAAATCCGACCGTGTGTACGGGGCATAAGAGCTATTACATTCTGGAACAGAATTTTTTTCTTTTGTGCTAATAATTATCTGGAAAAGGTTTCTTTTATCTTTTTTTTAATTATCTTTTTTATTACTTCATACTTTAATATATTTTGTTGTGGATCAATAGCCCTGATGTGGTGATTATGTATGGTTTATCAATCTTATGGGCTGATATATCTAGTAGTCAGATCTTTATTGATATTCGCTAGGTTACGTGACCACCTGCCCACATATTAGTAATGTGTATTTTGGAAGTTTGTGAGGCCTACTTGGTCCACACCTGCTTATCTTTTTTTTGTAGACATTTGGACAAAAGGACAACTAATGCATGTGTGACTATTTACTCTATTCATACTGGTTTTCACAGTAAGAGCTATCACGTTCTGGAACAGAATTTTTTCTTTTGTGCTAATAATTATCTGGAAAAGGTTTCTTTTATCTTTTTTTTTAATTATCTTTTTTTATTACTTCATCCTTTAATATATTTTGTTGTGGATCAATAGCCCTGATGTGGTGATTATGTGTGGTTTATCAATCTTATGGGCTGACATATCTAGTAGTCAGATCTTTCTTGATATTTGCTAGGTTACGTGACCACTAGGGATGAGCCGAACACCCCCCGGTTCGGTTCGCACCAGAACCTGCGAACGGACCGAAAATTCGCACGAATGTTAGAACCCCATTGACGTCTATGGGACTCGAACGTTCGAAATCAAAAGCGCTCATTTTAAAGGCTAATTTGCATGGTATTGTCCTAAAAAGGGTTTGGGGACCCGGGTCCTACCCCAGGGGACTTGTATCGATGCAAAAAAAAACTTTTAAAAACTGCCGTTTTTTCGGGAGCAGTGATTTTAATGATGCTTAAAGTAAAAAAAAAAAAAGTGAAATATTCCTTTAAATATCGTACCTGGGGTGTGTCTATAGTATGCCTGTAAAGTGGCGCGTGTTTCCCGTGTTTAGAACAGTCCCTGCACAAAATGTAATTTTTAAAGGAAAAAATCTCATTTAAAACTGCTTGCGGGTTTAATGTAATGTCGGATCCTGGCAATATGGATGAAAATCAGTGAGACAAACGGCATGGGTACCCCCCAGACCATTACCAGGCCCTTTGGGTCTTGTATGGATATTAAGGGGAACCCCGCACCCAAATTAAAATAAGGAAAGGTGTGGGGCCACCAGGCCCTATATACTCTGAACAGCAGTATACAGTATACAGTATACTGAACAGCAGGGACTGTAGGTTTGTTGTTAAGTAGAATCTGTTTGTAATTTTTAACGGGTACATTTTTAACATGTTTAGCTCCAGCCAAAAAAATCTTTTTTAAGCTTTTTGGAAAACATAGGGAAGGGTTATCACCCCTGTGACATTTGTTTTGCTGTCTTTCCTCCTCTTCAGAAGATTTCACCTCACTTTTTGTCCCAATGACAAATGTTTTTTGAAAATTTGGGGGTTTTTGTGGAACAAGGATTGGAAAGCATCAGTGGAAAGGAGAAATGTTTTTCCCATATTAACTCTTACAGGAGAGAATTTCCCTTCCTAGGGGTAGATTTCATCTCACGTCCTGTTGTCTCCTTCCGTTTGCAAGTAGGAGTCGTTTGTAAGTTAGATGTTTGAAAGTAGGGGCCTGCCCTATATACTCAGCAGAAATTTGGGCCTTAGGTGTTGTTGTGGCCACAACACTGTAAGCCTTCACAGGGCCTTGCTGTGAAATATTAGATCAAGAATTGTAATTACATGCCCCTGTTGAACAAGGGCAGAAAAATTGGGCCTTTGGTGGTGGTGGTGCCACAACACTGTAAGTCCTCACTTGCTCTTGGTGGGTGCATAAATGGGCCCTGCTGTGAAATATTAGATCAAAAATTGTAATTACATGCCCCTGTTGAACAGGGGCTGAAAAATTAGGCCTTAGGCACTGGTGCTGGTGCCACAACACTGCAACCCCTCACAGATACTCTAGTTGTAACGCAGAAACGAGCCCTGCTGCAAAGTATTGCATCAAAAATTGTAATTACACGCCCCTGTTGAACAGGGGCTGAAAAATTGGGCCTTAGGCACTGGTGGTGGCTACCAGAACCAAAAATGTTCTTATAAGCTATCAGCGTGATGATTGAGGAGGAAGAGAATAATTACTCAGGGATAGTCACTCAGCATCAGCATAGGCAGTCTTTGAAGGGATCTGAGATTTCAAAAAGAATTATTTGGTTACATCAGCATCAGGTGCTTGGTAGCTGGTGGTGATCCAAGACTGATTCATTTTTATGAAGGTCAGTCGATCAACCGAGTCGGTGGACAGACGCACCCTGTGATCGGTTACAAAGCCTCCAGCAGCACTGAATGTGCGTTCCGAAAGAACGCTGGATGCAGGACAGGCCAGTAGCTCAATTGCATACTGTGCAAGCTCTGGCCAGTGATCCATCCTCAAGACCCAGTAACCCAGAGGATTTTCGGTGGGAAAGGTGTCCAAGTCAGATCTTGCCCCTAGGTATTCCTGCACCACGTAAAACAGACGCTGGCGATGGTTGCTGGAACCGATCATACCTTGGGGCTGCGGACCAAAAAATTGTCTGAATGCATCGGTCAGACGGCCACCTTCTCCACCGCTCCTTCTTTGACTGACCGAAGCCTCAGCAACACGTTGTCCAGAAACAGGAGTTTGTAACCTCCCAGTCTCTGGGAACGCGTTGCACAGACCTTTCTGCAAGGCCTCCCGAAGATGTTTCATCCTCTGCTCCCTCTGCGATGGCAAGATAAGGTCCGCAACCTTAGCCTTGTAATGTGGATCAAGGAGGGTTGCCAGCCAGTATTGGTCCTTCTCCTTGATACCACGAATACGAGGATCCTTACGCAGGCTTTGCAGGATCAGGGAGGCCATGCAGCGTAGGTTTGCTGAGGCATTCGGTCCGGAGTCCTCTGGGTCACTAAGGATGACATGGTCCGCAGCCACCTCCTCCCAGCCACGTACAAGTCCATGTGTTTCTTGGGACTGATCCCTTAAAGACTGCTGCTGATGCTGAGTGCCAGGCTCCACCTCCATACTGACACAATCTTCCTCCTCCTCCTCCTCCTCTTCCTGTGTGATCGGCAGGCACGCAGGAACACTGTCTGGATAAAGGGGGCCTTGGGAGCTAAGGAAGTCCTCCTCTTCCTGCCTCTGTTCTGCCTCAAGTGCCCTGTCCATTATTCCACGCAGCGTGTGCTCCAACAGGTGGACAAGGGGGACAGTGTCACTGATGCATGCACTGTCACTGCTCACCATCCTCGTGGCCTCCTCAAATGGTGACAGAACAGTGCATGCATCCCTGATCATGGCCCACTGGTGTGGGGAAAAAAAACCAAGTTCCCCTGACCCTGTCCTGGTGCCATAGTCGCACAGGTACTCATTGATGGCCCTCTGCTGTGTGTGCAGCTGCTGCAGCATGGCCAACGTTGAGTTCCACCTGGTGGGCATGTCACAGATTAGGCGGTTCTTGGGCAGGTTAAACTCCTTTTGGAGGTCCGTCAGCCGAGCACTGGCATTATATGACCGGCGGAAATGCACACAGACTTTCCTGGCCTGCCTCAGGACATCCTGTAAGCCTGGGTACCTGCCCAAGAACCGCTGCACCACCAAGTTAAGGACGTAAGCCAAACAGGGCACATGGGTCATTTGTCCCTGTCGGAGGGCAGAGAGGAGGTTGGTGCCATTGTCACAAACCACCATTCCTGCCTTAAGTTGGCGTGGCGTCAACCACCTCTGAACCTGCCCCTGCAGAGCTGACAGAACCTCTGCCCCAGTGTGGCTCCTGTCCCCCAAGCACACCAGCTCAAGCACTGCATGGCATCTTTTGGCCTGCGTACTTGCGCAGCCCCTTGAACGACTATGGAGCACCACTGGTTCCGAGGACAAAGCACAGGAAGAGGCCATGGAGGAAGAAGAAGAGGAGGGGGAGGAGGAGAGAGATGTGTCACAATCATTAGCATTTTGGAGGCGTGGTGGCAGAACAACCTCCAACACTACTGCACCTTGTCCTGCATCCTTCCCAGCTGCCAGCAGAGTCACCCAATGTGCCGTGAAACTTAGGTAAAATCCCTGTCCATGCCTGCTGGACCATGAGTCAGCGGTAATATGCACCTTACCGCTGACCGCCCTGTCCAGCGAGGCATGGACATTGCCTTCCACATGCCGGTAGAGAGCCGGAATCGCCTTCCGTGAGAAAAAGTGGTGTTTGGGTACCTGCCACTGAGGAACCACACATTCCACAAACTCACGGAAGGGGGCAGAGTCTACCAACTGAAAAGGCAGCAGTTGAAGTGCTAGCAATTTTTCCAAGCTAGCATTCAACCGCTGGGCATGTGGATGGCTGGGAGCAAACTTCTTTCGGCGGTGCAGCAGCTGGGGCAGGGAAATTTGCCTGGTACAATCTGACGTCGGTGTACCAAACGCAGATTGCCCACAAGTACTTGGCTGTGACACACAATTAGTTCTACACCTTCATTCCTCTCAGTGCAGGTCTCAGAGAGGACTGAAGGTATAGTGGGGTTGGAGATCTCAGCTGATGAGGAGCAAGGAGAGGTCCTCTTTGTTCTTTGGTGTGGGTCTTTTAGATACGCTTGCCAACGAACTGCATGGCAGGTCAACATATGTCTGGTCAAGCATGTGGTACCCAAGTTGGAGATGTTTTGGCCACGCGAGATACGCTTGAGACATATGTTGCAAATAGCAGCGGTGAGATCTGATGCACTCGTCTCAAAAAAGGCCCACACCAAAGAACTTTTTGAATAACGCGCAGAGACTGCAGCACCCTGCACATGTGGAGCTTTGGGGTGTGATGCAGTCAAAGTGCTGCCCTTAGGCTGGCCCCTGGAGGGCATCCTGCCTCGTTGGTGATGTGCCGCCTCCTCCTCCTCCTCTCTCCTATCAGGCACCCACGTTGAGTCAGTGACCTCATCATCCCCTCCCTCCTCATCACTGGAGCAAACCTGGCAGTATGCTGCAGCAGGGGGAGCATAACTGCCAGATTGCTGTCCTTCTTGGGCACCCCCTCTGTCCGTGCTCACGTTAATGCCTTCATCAAGCTCAGTATCATCATCAGAGCCTTCCAAACGCTGGGCATCCTCCTGGAGCATGTACCCAACACTGTGGTTAAACAGTTCGAGGGACTCCTCAGGAGGACATGGTGGGGCTAGGGAAGGAGTCACTGATGACATTGAGCCAAGGGAAGAGGCCGCTGCTTTGCCAGACAAAGTACCCTGGGCATGGGTGAGAGAGGATGAGGAGGATGAGGACGGCTTGGTCATCCACTCGACCAAGTCTTCCGCATGTTGCGGCTCAACACGGCCAGCTGCCGAAAAAAAGGCCAAGCGTGTCCCACGGCCACGTGCTGATGAGGATGCACCGTCTCCACGACCAGCACTAGACACAGAGCCTGCTTGCCCTCTCTTATTGGCTTGTGACTGTCTGCCTCTCCTTCTTGGCCTTCCAGACATACTAATGGCCTGTAGCTGCACTAAGCTGGGATATATATATATATATATATATATATATATATATATATGTACTGATACTGCAGCTAGCAAAATCAACTGCCTGCCTGTAGTATGAGAACACCACCAACCTTCTACAGGTAGCTTTAGCTGAACACTGTGCAGAGCTCGCAAAAAAACTAACTTGTAGCTTTTTTAGCTGCCTGTGGTAGTGATAGGATCAGGAAAACACCACCAACCTTCTACAGGTAGCTTTAGCTGAACACTGTGCAGAGCTTGCAAAAAAATAACTTGTAGGTTTAGCTGGACACTGTGAGCAGGACGCACCGCACTAACTTGTAGGTTTAGCTGAACACTGTGAGATGGACGCACCGCACTAACTTGTAGGTTTAGCTGAACACTGTGAGGTGGACGCACCACACTAACTTGTAGTTTTAGCTGAACACTGTGAGCATTACGCACTGCACTAACTGTAAATAGTCTAGCTGCCTGACTGTGGTACTAATAGGATCAAAAGAACACCAGCAATTTTCTTCAGGTAGCTGTAAATACTGTAACAAGACAAGCCTGCCTGTCAGTAAGAATATAACAGGAACGGATCTAGCTGAACACTGTGAGCAGAACGCACTGCACTAACTTGTAGCTTTAGATGAACACTGTGCAGAGGTCACACTACACTAACTTGTAGGTTTAGCTGAACACTGTGAGCAGGACGCACTGCACTAATTTGTAGTTTTAGCTGAATACTGTGAGCAGGATGCACCACACTAACTTCTAGGTTTAGCTGAACACTGTGAGGTGGACGCACCACACTAACTTGTAGTTTTAGCTGAACACTGTGAGCAGGACGCACTGCACTAACTTGTAGTTTTAGCTGAACACTGTGAGGTGGACGCACCACACTAACTTGTAGGTTTAGCTGAACACTGTGAGCAGGACGCACCCCACTAACTTGTAGGTTTAGCTGAACACTGTGAGCAGGACGCACCCCACTAACTTGTAGTTTTAGCTGAACACTGTGAGCAGGACGCACTGCACTAACTGTAAATAGTCTAGCTGCCTGACTGTGGTACTAATAGGATCAAAAGAACACCAGCAATTTTCATCAGGTAGCTGTAAACACTGTAACAAGACAAGCCTGCCTGTCAGTAAGAAGATAACAGGAATGGATCTATCTAAACTGAATACAGTGTATATATATATATGCAACACCTGGGATGCATATATATACACAATACACTGTAAGTGCAGCTAACTGACTGACTGTTCTGCCTAATCTATCTAACTCAAATCAAATGACACTGTCTGTCTCTCTCTCTCTCTATCTATGAACGCTGGAACACGCACTACACAGGGCCGCCGTGCAGGCGGCCTTATATAGTGTGGGGCGTGTGCTAAATCCCCTGAGCCATAATTGGCCAAAGCCTCCTTGGCTTTGGCCAATTACGGCTCTCTGTTCAGACGGCGCTGTGATTGGCCAAGCATGCGGGTCATAGTGCATGCTTGGCCAATCATCAGCCAGCAATGCACTGCGATGCCGCAGTGAATTATGGGCCGTGACGCGCCACACGAATTTGGCGCGAACGGCCCATATTGTTCGCAATTCGGCGAACGGGCAAACAGATGATGTTCGAGTCGAACATGGGTTCGAGTCGAACACGAAGCTCATCCCTAGTGACCACCTGCCCACACATTAGTAATGTGTATTTTGGAAGTTTGTGAGGCCTACTTGGTCCACACCTGCTTATCTTTTTTTTGGTACAGATTTGTCGTTTGTATACTTTGACACTCTCTTTTGGACTGCTATCTTTATCCCTAATTATCTGTCTGCTTTGAAAATATTTGAAAATGAAGATTATACCAAAAAAAAACACTTTTTTAAGCAGGCCCTAGGAAAATGAGACAACATGCAAGTTCCAATTCCATTGCGCTATGGAAGCAGTTTTGACACATTCCATTAAAGTTACATAGAAATAGCTTTTTTATGTGGTGATATTTTGGCTTTATAAAATCTTTTTAAGCCAAAATTTAAGCTTGAAAATACATTTTTAAAGTTCCAAAAAGGCTGACATGTTTTCTTTGCTGGAATATATGTATAGCACTGCCAAAAGTGTATCTGTTGTTGTTGGTATTTCATTAAATGAATAATTACATTTTTTAAGAAATCCTTTCACCGACTTAATATTGGGTTCATTTAGTTGTAAGATCTGATATCCTCACACATTTCAAAATGTATCCTTACATTAATTCAAACTTTGATGCAGTTACATTTGGAATATTAGGCTTTCTTTACTTTTTTTCAAAAGTTACTTAATATTTAAGGAGGATCTGATACCCTCACCCATGTCAAAAAGATATCCTTAAATTAATTCAAACTTTGATGCAGTTACATTTGGAAAGTTAAGCTTTCACTACATTTTTGCAAATGTTGTTTAATGTTTAATTTACAACACTGAATACACATGATCATTCACATTCTGACTGCAAGTTATTGAGTTATAACATCACACAAAAAACTGGAAGAAAATGCGTACCATGTAGTAAACTAAACCAAAGGTGTCATTTGATCATTGTAAGTGTAAAATGTGTCCTAACACAGATTTTTAAATGTTATTGAATAAAAGAGAGTCTTATGGTATAACCATACATTCTATGATCACATTTCTATTGTAAAGACGAACAGTCAAGTGTTCACTAGTAAATGTTATGTTTTGCATGTAGCACTATTATCAAGCAAACACAGTTTAAAGGAACATGACTCTTCTTCTACTCAGTAACTATTTTATCAATGTTCCAGACCCACTTACTTAGTAATAAATGTCCCAGGCTTATTTTCTCAGAGTGAAGTACTCATCTTCAGGTTGGTTAGATTGATAGACTTCATCAACAAAATATTTGAAAAAGTCTCCAATATGCAAAATAATCCCTGATATGCAAAAAATAAAATAAAATACTGTATATCTAGGGGAGTCACCATGGCAATAGATCAAAATAAGAATTTTTTTTGTTTATAACATGAATTAGTTCCCACTGTTGGAAACACATTTTGTAGAGTCTCAGCCTTCCCCACATTCCCAGATATTGCATATGTGCATAAATGTATCAAGGCTTCTGCCCAAAATGAAGGCTATTAATCCCATACAGGAATTTTGGCTCCCAATATTGTGTATATGTTAAAGTCTCATGGAGATAATGAATGAAAGTTGGTCTATAGCCAATTCCCCACAGCGACTAACAGACACTCTGATCTTTGGTATCCACCATGCAAGAACAACGATAATGGGTTAAACAGGCTTATAATCCAGAAGGTATGTGTCAGGGAAGACTGTTGTTTCCAGGCGCATACCTGTGCGCAGGCACCAACCAAGAATGTCCAAAATGACTGCAGGCGTTTCTGTGGATGCGCATGCACGTGCGAACCTTTTACCAGAACTGGCGCCAGTCGGTCTATTTAAATGGAACTTCAACACTGGCTGGTTGCTGCTTGGTCTACAGCGTTACCTGAATCCTGATTCCTGTCTGTTTGACTTCTGCTACCGATTCGGCTTGTTCCCAACTACCGCTGCCTGCTTCCTGCCCTGACCCTTTGGCTTCCCACGGACTATTCTCTGTCTCCAGTTCCTATTACCCAGTACCTGTTGCCGAACCTGCTTGTGACTAGGGATGAGCCGAACACCCCCCTGTTCGGTTCACACCAGAACATGCGAACAGGCAAAAAATGTGTTCGATCACGCGAACACCATTAAAGTCTATGGGACACGAACATGAATAATCAAAAATGCTAATTTTAAAGATTTATATGCAAGTTATTGTCATAAAAAGTGTTTGGGGACCTGGGTCCTGCCCCAGGGGACATGGATCAATGCAAAAAAAGTTTAAAAAATGGCCGTTTTTTCGGGAGCAGTGATTTTAATAATGCAATAATAAAGTGAAACAATAAAAGTGTAATATCCCTTTAAATTTCGTACCTGGGGGATGTTTATAGTATGCCTGTAAAGGGGCGCATGTTTCCTGTGTTTAGAACAGTCTGACAGCAAAATGACATTTCAAAGGAAAAAAAGTCATTCAAAACTACTTGCGGCTATTAATGCATTGCCGGTCCGACAATACACATAGAAGTTCATTGATAAAAAACGGCATGGGAATTCCCCACAGGGGAACCCCGAGCCAAAATTTTTTAAAAAAATGATGTGGGGGGTCCCCCTAAATTCCATACCAGGCCCTTCAGGTCTGGTATGGATATTAAGGGGAACCCCCGGCCAAAATAAAAAAAAATGATGTGGGGGTCCCCCTAAATTCCATACCAGGCCCTTCAGGTCTGGTATGGATATTAAGGGGAACCACAACAAAATAAAAAAAAAAAAACGACGTGGGGTCCCCCCAAAAAAACATACCAGACCCTTATCCGAGTACGCAACCTGGCAGGCCGCAGGAAAAGAGGAGGGACGAGAGAGCGCCCCCTCCTGAACCGTACCAGGCCACATGCCCTCAACATTGGGAGGGTGCTTTGGGGTAGCCCCCAAAACACCTTGTCCCCATGTTGATGAGGACAAGGGCCTCATCCCCACAACCCTGGCCGATGGTTGTGGGGGTCTGCGGGCTGGGGGCTTACTGGAATCTGGAAGCCCCCTTTAACAAGGGGACCCCCAGATCCCAGCTCTCCCCCCTGTGTGAAATGGTAAGGGGGTACTACCCCTACCATTTCACTAAAAAACTGTCAAAAATTTTAAAAATGACAAGAGACAGTTTTTGACAATTCCTTTATTTAAATGCTTCTTCTTTCTTCTTTCTTCTATCTTCTATCTTCCTTCATCTTCTTCTTCTTCTGGTTCTTCTGGTTCTTCTGGTTCTTCCTCCGGTTCTCGTCCAGCATCTCCTCCACGGCATCTTCTTCCCTTCTTCTCCTCGGGCCACTCCGCATCCATGGCATGGAGGGAGGCTCCCGCTCTTCTCTTCATCTTCTTCTCTTCATCTTCTTGTCTTCATCTTCTTTTCGGGCCGCTCCGCAACCATGCTGGCATGGAGGGAGGTTCCCGCTGTGTGACGCTTCTCCTCTTCTGACGGTTCTTAAATAACGGGGGGGGGGCCACCTGGTGACCCCGCCCCCCTCTGACGCACGGTGACTTGACGGGACTTCCCTGTGACAACTTTTTATGACAATACCATGCATATAAGCCTTTAAAATTAGCACTTTTGATTTCTCCCATAGACTTTTAAAGGGTGTTCTGCGGCATTCAAATTTGCTGCAAACACCCCAAATTGTTCGCTGTTCGGCAAACTTGCGAACAGCCCATGTTCGAGTCGAACATGAGTTCGACTCGAACTCGAAGCTCATCCCTACTTGTGACCCGACTACGCCTCTGCCTGCTGTCTATGCCTGATTTGACCGTCTGTTGCCAAGACCTGCCTGTGACCCGACTACGCTTCTGCCTGCTGCTTCTGCCTGATCTGTCTGTCTGCTGTCTATCCGGTTTGTCTGACCCTGCTTCTGGCTGTCCAGCTTGCTTCAAGCTCCTGCTTCCAGTGGTGCATCTCTGCCCCTCTCCTGCCAAGTCCGTCAGCCATCTGCCACCTCACCTGCCTGCTACCTGCTGATACAGGCTTCTGGACTGATCATAGGCACTCTTACCCCACCATGCTCCTGAGCCTGCTGTCCCACTACCAGGGGCTCTCGAGCCGGAGCTGTACGAGAGGCCTTCCTCTACACGTCAGGCTCACCCACCAGGTATGTGACAGTATGTTAGACATTCCTCCAGTTAGTTTGCTCTAGGTTTTGAAGGTTTATTGCACATATGCATGAATAGTAGGGAAGGATATTAAATGGGAGCACAGGATATCTATACATTTCTTCTCAAAACAGTCCCTGGTTCTACTGCTTGTCTTTCTAGCTTTCTGTGTCCCATGCTTATTGGGCTCTGAAGAGGTATCTCACTCAGACTTGTAGTTTATGGCAGGACAGCAATGAAGAGGTTTCTGTGCTACTCTCCTACTCAGAAGTCTCTCACCCTCTCTATCTGGGGGACCTCTGCAGTTTACTTCTTTAGGCCTGTAGCAAACCACAACAGCCAATATCTTTAGGGAAGCTTCCAAGGACTGAAGATCCTTGCATCACACCACATGCTTAGGCCCAAGGCCTAAGAGCAAGAGTGGTGATGACAGCAACATTTCACCAGAGTGCGGCCTTAGAGGGAAAGAATGTTGACCCTTGCACACCCTGCTGGTGCAAGCTCAACACAGCAAGTCCCTCTATGCTTAGAGAAAGCTCATTAAAAGATAACACAAGAACAAAAAGAGGATTTGGAAAAAAATGCTACACCCCTACATGTGCATGACCAAGAACAGAAAACATGATATTACATACCCATGGGATTTGAACAGTTCTGTCAAAAATGAGATAGGATCCAAGTATATATATGTGAACTTGGGGTTCAGAGAAGATTCTGAGTTTGCGTCTTGGGAGCAAAGAACTATCAGTCAGGTTGGAATGTTTTGGCAATAACTTTAACCCCTGACATAGCAGGGAAACTAGGTGCACTGTGCACACTCATACATTTGTCAGATACAAATACCAACACTATCAGTGTTCTCATTTATCTGTCCTGCAGGATTAAGAGTTTAGTTACATTGTTACACAAACGTTATAGCATCTACAAACTATGGTATATATTTATGTAATTCATATTTTTTTATACTCGTAATGGCAGTGATCAGCAACTTATAGCAGAACTGTGATTTTTCAGTGGACAGTTAGACACTAACTGACACTTTTGACACTTTGTAGGAAGCAGTGACACTAATACAGTGATCAGTGCTAAAAATATGTACTGTCATTGTATTAATGACACTGTCTGGGAAGGGGTTAAACATCTAGGGCGATCAAAGGGTTACCTGTGTGCCTAGATAGTGTTTTTGTATACTGTATGTGTAGCTTTAACCAAGGGAAGAGATGGATTTTATTCCATTTTGTGTGTTATACCAATGATCTGCAGGTGCCGGACATCCAGTGCCTGGCATTATTAATCACAGCAAAAGCGGCCCACCGGTGATGCGGGCATGCCCCATGCAGGCGGAAGTGTAGAATCATGTAACTCTCTTAAATTGTTCTTGTTACCAATGTCACCAGGATAAAATGAGGGTAAATCCAAAAATTTAGAATTGTAACCAAAAACAGAAATTGAGGGAAAATCAACGAATAGACATGTTCCTATCACAAATGTCTAAAATGGGATTTCTTCACAAGTAGGACCAACGACACCCCTATTTGGTAATTCTCAATTTCCACCTGCAGTAGACCAGATAAGTTTCCTTACGTGGAATAAGGAGTCTCACCGAAGAGTGAGCCAGATTCTTTGTCAGGGAATAGGGGTGAGCCCAATGTTCGACTTGAACGTAAGTTCCACTTGAACATCGGCCGTTCGGCTGTTTGATGAATACCGAACATTAAGGGGCGTTCACGGGAAATTCGAGCACCCGCGGACCGTGCAATAATGAACGGTGAGACCGTCAATGCACTGTGAGATCGCAGTGCATTGACGGCTGCTGATTGGCCAAAGCATGCACCTGACCTGCATACTTTGGCCAATCACAGCTCACTGCTGTGAGAGCCATGATCCGGATCCTGGTAATATAGATAAAAATCATTGAAAAAAATGCCATGGGTTCCCACCCTAGTCCATTACCAGGCCCTTTGGGTCTGGTATGGATATTAAGGGGAATTCTGCGACTAAAATTAAAAAGAAAATTGCATGGGGGTCACCCCAAAATCCATACCAGGCCCTTCAGGTCTGGTATAAATATTAAGGGGGGAACCCCGAGCCAAAACTTTTTAAAAAATGGAGTAGGGGTCCCCCCAAAATCCATACCAGACCCTTATCTGAGCACGCAACCTGGCAGGCCACAGAAAAAGTAGGGGATGAGAGAGCGCCCCCTTGAACCAGACCAGGCCCTCAACATGGTGAGTGGTTATCCTAAACATTATACCCCTACACATTCACAAAACAAAGTGTCAAAATGATAAAAATGACAGGAGACAGTTTGAGACAAGTCCTTTATTAAAAAATAAAAAATAAAAAGTGTCCTGTGATGTCTATTCATCTTTGATCACAGCGTCCATCGAACCGAGAAAAAAAAAAGCAGTTAAAACTCTGCATCCATTGGAGGCTCCTACTGAATGCAGGCTTTCTGCATTGACAGCTGTTATATAGCTAAAAGCAGGGCCACATAAATGGGTGACCCCGCCCCCTCTGATGTTATGTGATGTCACATGACATCATAAGGGGGCAGGGTCACCCATTTACATCACCGGGTGGCCCTGCCGTCAGCTATATAACAGCTGTCAATGCAGAAAGCCTGCAGTCAGTGAGAGCCTCCCATGGATGCAGAGTTTTTCCTTTAGATATGTCATTTTGCTGTGGTACTGTTCTAAACACGGGAAAGATGCGCTACTTTACAGGCATACTAAGGCATGATATTTGAAGGAACATTTCATTTTTATTGTTTCACTTTAAGCATTATTAAAATCACTGCTCCTGAAAAAATGGCAGTTTTTAAAACATTGATACATGTCCCCTGGGGCAGGACCTGAGTCCCCAAACACTTTTTATGACAATAACTTGCATATAAGCCTTTAAAATGAGCAATTTTTCATGTTCGTGTCCCATAGACTTGAATTCGCCTGTTCGCACAATTTTTTTGCCTGTTCGCAAGTTCTGGTGCAAACCAAACCGGGGGGTGTTCGGCTCATCCCTATCAGGGAAGACTTCCGCTCATATTGAATGTAATTCCTACACAACAGCCTTCACTTATGCAATGGTTGGAACATTAGCAACTGTTGTCATTCTTGTTCTCTACTCCCTTAAACAAATCTTTTAACCGGAGTCGCCGCAGTTATACTGCGGCAGGTTGACTCCCCTGCGTGAACCATCGTAGCTGTACGTCGGCTCTTTAAGATGCCTCCGGCGGCGCGCGTGCCCCCAGCATGTCCCGGAGCCAATGCAAGTGCCCGGCGGGCGCGTTGACTACTGGGCACCCGCGATCGCTTGTGACAGAGCGAGAACCGGGATCTGTGTGTGTAAACACACAAATCCCAGTTCTGTCAGGGGAGAGGAGAGAGATTGTGTATTCATACAGGAACACTGATCTCTCTCCTCCCCTAGTCAGTCCCATCCCCCCACAGTTAGAACACATCTAGGGAACACAGTTAACCCCTTGATCATCCCCTAATGTTAACCCCTCCCCTGCCAGTGACATTTATACAGTAATCGGTGGATTTTTATAACACTGATCGCTGTATAAATGTCAATGGTTCCTAAAAAAGTGTCAAAAGTGTCTGATGTGTCCGTCGCAATGTTGCAGTCCTGATAAAAATCACAGATCACCACCATTACTAGAAAAAAAAAAAATAATAAAAATGCCATAAATCTATCCCCTATTTTGTAGACGCTATAACTTTTGCGCAAACCAATCAGTATATGCTTGTTGCGATTTTTTTATCAAAAATATGTAGAAGAATACATATTGGCCTAAACTGAGGAAGAAATTGAGATATTTATTAAAGCAAAAAGTAAAAAATATTGTGTTTTTTTTTTTAAATTGACGCTTTTTTTGTTTATAGCACAAAAAATAAAAACTGCAGAGGTGATCAAATACCACCAAAAGAAAGCTCTATTAATGGGAAAAAAGGACGTCAATTTTGTTTGGGTACAACGTCGCACAACCGCGCAATTGTTAGTTAAACAAGCAGTGCCGTATCGCAAAAAATGACCCGGTCATTAAGCAGGAAAATCTTCCGATGCTAAAGTGAGTCCCTTTTGTTGCAAAAATCTAAACCAAGACATGTCTTATCAGCAATATATAAGATTCTTTTTATAACAAATAAAATCATCCTGAGCTCCCAGAATTCACAAATAAATGGGCATGTGATCTTAATGTTCAAATTGGAGAAGAAGAGTGGGAGATGTCATTCACCCTCACACATTGCTTGTCATTGGCAACTAAAGCCCAAGAGACAAGCTATAAGCTTGTTTCTCATTGGTATCAATGTCCAACATCCCTGCAGTGTATATACCCAGATGCATCTGACATATGTTGGCGGTGTCACTCTGCCAAGGGCTTGCTGAATGTCCCCAAATTCATAATCTTTGGGACAGGATCATGCAGTTGTATACTATAGTTAGAGGGGGGTTAGTCCCCAATACACCTCAAATTACCCTGCTTTCCATTTTACCAGGCTCCTATAAAAATATTAAATAGGGTCTCCCAGACACTGGTTGACAGCGGCGAGATTGGTTATTTTGCGGCATCAATACAATCCCCCTCAGTGAATGAATGGGTTATAGAAATGAACTATATTGAGAGGCTGGAGACCCTCTTGGCACATGATTTTTTTATATATATATATATATATATATATATATATATATATATATATGATATAATATGATTTGTATAAATGCCATAAGGTATGGGCCCCCTGGAGGATTAGGGAATCCACAGGATTAGGGAATCCACAGAAAATTAGAAGGCTTTATGGGAATCAGAGTAGAACCTAAATGCGACTAAATAAGGTTTCAATATATGATGTTTATTTGTGGCCTCTTTCTCCTTCTTTTTTTTTTTTTTTTTTTTTTTTTTACCCTTCCTACTCTAGGAAGGCTTTTTTTTTTGTTTTGTTTATGTTAGTTTGTGCAATGTATTTGTAATATGTTTGATGGTACAACAATGCCATTTATGTATGAAAATCCCTGTGTATTTGTATAATAGTTTTTTAATAAAACTCAGATTAAAATAAAATAGGATTTCCCTCACATTGGAAAGATATCCTCTCACTTTCTGTTTAATCCACAGGATAGGAAGTGAAGCTTCGTAAGGGTAAAAAAAACAAAAAAACACAGCAGTTGTAACCCCTCCCCACTCTAAATGAAAAAATAGACTTTAATTATACTTATTAACCTATAGGTCAAAATTTTTTTACCAGTTCCAGGGACAGCCACTCACATCAGCATCCTATATAGTATATTGCCCAAACAGCCAAAAAAACATACCTCTCAAGGAGAGAGGTGTCGGGACTTTAACCACTTGCTGACCGCTGCATGCTGATATACGTCGGCACAATGGCAGCGTTGGGCAAATGGGTGTACCTTTACATCCCCTTTAATTGGCGGGGCTAGCGTGTGTCTGTTGAACACATACAGCGTGACCATTCCCGCGGGACCGGCGGACTCGATGTTCGCCGGTCTCCCGTTGATCTTGTCATGGAGCCGCGGAACAGGGAAGTGCCTATGTAAACAAGGCATTTCTCCATTCTGCCTTGTGACATAACAGAGATCAATGACAATGGTCCCAAAATAGTATCAAAAGTGTCCGATGTGTCCGCCATAATGTTGCAGGCATGATAAAAATCACAGATCGCCGTCATTACTAATAGAAAAAAATGAATAATAAAAATGCCATAAAATTATCCCCTATTTTGTAGACGCTATAACTTTTGCACAAACTAATCAATATACGCTTATTGGGATTTTTTTGACCAAAAATATGTAGAAGAATACACATCGGCCTGAACTGAGGAAAAAATGTGTTTTTTTGTATATATTTTTGGGGGATATTTATTATAGCAAAAAGTAAAAAAAAATATTTTTCAAAATTGTCGCTCTTTTTTTGTTTATAGCGCAAAAAATAAAAACCGCAGAGGTGATCAAATACCACCAAAAGAAAACTCTATTTGTGGAAAAAAAAGGACGTCAATTTTGTTTGGGTGCAATGTCGCACGACCGTGCAATTGTCAGTTAAAGCGACACAGTGCCGTATCGCAAACAGTGCTCTGGTCAGGAAGGGGGTAAAATCTTCCGGCGCTCTAGCAGTTAATGGATGTGGGGTTTTCACTAGGGTGAGTACATAATTGGAGTAAAAAAAATAAATTAATTGTACAAAAGAAATAGAAAAATGATTTAGATATAAAACATCCAAAGGATTTACAACCGTATCTTCATAACAGTAGTTAATTGTTGCAATTGCGCTACAAAGCTGATTCACGTTTCATATTGTGCATGTCTTCCAATGCGTTTCACAGAGTGTTTCTGCTTCTTCAGGGAATTTTTATGCATCTAAAGGATCATCAAATATCAAAAAAGCATTTTATATCCCATTCAACAATTTCATAGCTTCATATAGTACATTTCATTATAACTTCTACATAAATCCATATGCTCACCAACTTTTATCAGCACGTGTGAATATATGCATCTCCCACTGTATAAGCGAGGAAGGAATTAAACAACCACTTGATCGCTGGGGAAAAGTCAGATGGACATTGGACTGCACGGCTGGCAGAGCAAGCATGGAAATTCCACAGCACTAACATTTCTAAAACAAAATTGTATCTGAATAAGGTTCACATATTGTTATAGTGGTCGTCAATAAGACACTGCAGATAGATAAAGGGAGCAATCATAATCCACATATACACCATCAGCAGCACACTCATAAACTTGAGCTGCCCCACACCACATACATCACCCAACAAATCCAATCCTTCCCAAGCCATGCCCCCAGGGAGTATGGCCCCCCTTTCCTCTAACTACATGTCTCCCAACTGGACCCCTCCCCCAGGAAAAACCCAGCCACACAGCCCCCATGCACTGACACAGATGGCACAGACAACCCCCCCCCCACACACACACACATAAAATACCTAACAAGGGACCCCACAAAGCACAATTACCATGTACCCCATCACTATCCACTGGTACATATATATTATATACCTATTAACCTATAATTTGATACAGACTGGCAGAGCTTGGGTGGAAAAAACAATAAAATCCTGCCACTGGAAAACTTCAAAGTTCATCCATTCAGATACATTTTTCATGTTTTTTTTTCTTTTATCAATTGCTAGCCGACCAGTCTCTGCAGTCATACTGCAGTAGGTTGGCATGGTTGCGCAAATCGCCGTAGCTGTAGGTCACTGCTTTTTGTTGTCACAGCAGGTGCGCATGTCCGGCGGGCGCGATGCCCGCCAGGCACATGCGATCGCTTGTGACAGAGCGAGAACCAGGATCTGTGCATGTAAACACACAAATCCTGGTTCTCTCAGCGGAGAGGAGGCAGATCCTGTGTTCATACCAGGTATGAACACCGATCTCTCTCCTTCCCTAGTCAGTCTCACCCCCCCTACAGTTAGAATACACCTAGGGAACACAGGTAACCACTTGATCGCCCCCTAGTGTTAACCCCTTCCCTGCCAGTGACATTTATAGAGTAATCAATGGCTATTTTTAGCTCTGATCCCTATATAAATATCAATGGTCCCAAAATAGTGTCAAAAGTTTCCGATCTGTCTGCCGAAATTTCACAGCCCTGATAAAAATCGCAGATCGCCGCCATTACTAGTAAAAAAAATAATAATAATAAAAATTACATTAATCTATCCCCTATTTTGTAGACACTATAACTTTTGCGCAAACCAATCAATATACGCTTATTGCTTTTTTTTTTTTTACCAAAAATATGTAGAAGAATACATATTGACCTAAACTGAGGAATTTTTTTTTTCCAATTTGGGATATTTATTATAGCAAAAACTACAAAATATTGTTTTTTTTTTCAAAATTGTGGCTTTTTTTTGTTTATAGACCCAAAAAAAAATCCTTCTGGGGCTGAAGTGGTTACTATAATTATAGTATACAGCATTCATGGCTTTGCTGCTTTATCCAGACTGGAAATCTTAGTGCAACACCATAGAACCAAAAGAAAGTGCACCAGCATCATGTGGAACTTTCATAAAAACTTTAATAAATTATAATAAAGACTGGTGCTCTCAAAAATTCTTGGAAAACAAATTTTGTCATAAAAATCCTCATCTGGAGAGAGACCTACTCAACCCTTTGTACTCGGAAGAAATTCCCATAGCTAATTATGTTAGACAGTATGCTGTCTCTGGTCTAGTCACCACTCTCCTCATCATAGCTTGTATTTGCAACATGTGAGTGTATTGCACAAATGTTCACTCTGCAAAGAGAATCTTCACTTAGCTTAGTGCATATGTAGAAACTGTTATGACTTTAATTATTCAATTATGTGCAATCAAAAAACTTTATTTTTTTAAAGCTAGGCTCACCTTTGGAACATTTTACATGTTCCACCCATATTTAAGGTGGAACATTTAACATGTTTCAGCTCCTGCCTCCTCTACCCTGCCCCTCCCTATGACAGTGTGTGGGGGTCCTTCTCCCCGCACCTGATGTCACTTTTTGAAAAGAATGTGGCTGTGCAAGGCTCCACCCATACAACTATGCTATTGATTCAGAGATTTGTGTTAATGAATAAACTACTACTAAACCACCACTGCGGCAGATGGACTTGTAGTTTCAATGGGCTGCAGGTGCACTGATCTGTACTCTCATAGTCCAATGACATGTCCTCTGGATTTTAAAAAGGAAGCCTGTGTAAAAGTATGCGCTGAAAGCCAAAGGACATGTCTGCAGGAGCCCACATTGCACCCATGATCTACTGCAGGTGCAATGCTTTCCAGGTTCCCATAGGAAAAAAAAAACATGCACATTTTTGTGCATGTATTATTTTTTCTGTAAAGGTGAACTTATCCTTTATTTTTCCTTTGAACTGAATTGAGTATTCTTTGCAAAGTAAATTTTCACTTAGTTTCATCTCACTAAGCTAAGTGAAAAGTCATTTTTAAAGTGAACATAAACCCTATGGAATCGAGGATGGGTGCTAAGCCGCTGCTATAACATGTTTAAATTATAATTTTAAATGTTAATTACAGATTCTTTAATAAATGTAATATTGCAGGTAACTTTATTGTACTGCTAATGAATTCATTTTTACATATTTCCATTATCCATATAATTTGTAATATGAGAAATGTATTCAAAACACTCTTAAACAACTTAAAGATGGCATGTGTTTGGTCTTAATCTTGTTATGATCTGAACAGTTTCTACCCCACATGAAGCAAGTTATGCTGGAAAACATTTACATAATTGATATTGCTCTTTTAGGGATACATAGAAAATGCAAATTTAGAAACAAATGCTGTTAAATCTCTCCTTCCTCGCTGCACACAAGTTGTTCTTGAAAGCAATGATTAAGAGGTCTAATTAACCTTCTGAAGCCAGATGACTAGCAATTATCACCTTTACTTGTGCTCCCAGTAGTCATATATAGATTTCTAAAGAGCCAGATTTTTACTAGGACTGGGAATACACACTCCAGATACTGCATGTGTTTGATAGTAAGTCAAAGGACTTTTAATAGAGATACAATTACTTATATGTTCCTATAAAGTGTTCTCAATTTCAAACAATTTTTCTGCTAGAGAAATGTTAGCCTCTGAGAAATGTTTAATGTGAGCAAGAAAACCTGTAGAGTACAGATACCTATTGTAATTAATGTTTTGGAATGCAGAAGCGTTGCGTGACTTGCCAGCACAGGGATGGTTGGTTTGACCCCAGAAGCCATCAAAGCCAAATGAAAGTTAAATGACTCTTGGTATTACAGTAGCTGCATTATGTGTCAGAATGCAGAGGCAGCAACTGTGGTTGGAAACAGCTTTTACCTGCTGAAAACAAACTATCAAGACTTTTTACATTTTTAAAGTGATTACTTTGCTAAGAAGAAGAGAAAAAAAAAAAACAAACAAACAAAAAAAAACTTTAGGTATAACTTAACCAACTCTCTTCATTATGGTCAGAGTGCTAAAATAACTTTTTTTTTGTTTTCTAGCTGTACATTTTTGCTGTGTTTTGCAATGCTACCCTGCTAGGACTGTATGGTTGGAACATGGTCCCTAGGGCACTTAATGTCCAAAAATCACAAATGATGTGACACAAGCCACTATAGCTCATGCAATCCTTTCTGCTCTGCTGCCATGGGCAGATGAGAATATCTAAACTGATTTTTTTTTTACATTACAATCAATATGTCCTCCAGTGCAAATTATATTTAATTCTTTATTTTTTCTTTAATAAATGGAACATACCATTTTACTTACAATATGTATGAAGTGTGCAGGCATAGCAATATGTGCAGGAGTAAACATCCAAGAAAAATATGTAAAACAGCTCAAACCGTCATATACTGACACAGAGGGAAGCTAAATCTTTGAATGACTGAATCTTTGAAAATCCCAGTCCAAACTGGTGCCAGGATCTACAATTTTTGGAATAATTGGCTAAGGCTAATTCCTTAGGTTTGGGGCAATGCAGGGTATTCCCTGAACTCTAGCTGTTCACTCTTTGGTGAATGGGCAAACAAAATAGTCTATTCACCTGCTCACCACAGCAAACCTCCAGCTGCACAGGGAGTCATTCATGAGAGGTGGTATTACTATTGCCACTAAATGAATATCTTCCCACTCAGGGCTTTTGGTTTACAGATGATTCTGAAGTGTTTTTTTTTTTTTTTTTTTTTTTTTGTGATACAGTCTAGAATGGTTACAACCTTTAGTAGATTGCTGTCTGTACCATGCAAAAAAGTAGTAAAATTATATACTTGTTTAGGTGGCTAAATGTCATAACTACCTGTCATAAAAAAAAAAACTGTATACTATATTACACAAAGAAAAAATGCTATACGAGAGTAGCTGCAACACAATCAAATTGTTTTATTAGTACAAAATGAAGACAATATATAATCATACATAAATGGAGATTTTACTGCTTTTCATAAATTTGTATTTAAATTTGACATACCCAACTGGAAGTTGTTCAGATATTTCCAACAGTGTCATGCCACTTAAGCCGGGTACACACGGGCTGAATGTTGGGAGACAACAGCCGGTTCAAAAAAAAAAATGTCTGATTCTGTCGGACGAGCATGCTGGAAAACACCATCCGACGACTCCCAATCAGCGCTATCAGCCAATGGCAGAAAGCGCTGATCGGAGTGTTCTGGAGAGGGGGAGGGGCGTCCCCCTGTCAGCACGCAACAGCTCAGTGGGGGAGTTCACTGAACTAACCTCGCATGGTTAGTACAGGGGCTCCTACCGGAGCTGTCAATTTTTTTCATTCAACCACTGGGTCAAAGAAAGGAAAAACTTGTATCCGGCTTTAGTCATAATTTCCACTTCTACCTGTCCTCTAAGCTGACCCTGTGGAAATATACTGTCTCCAAAAACCTTTATCATTCCTGTATGCCTCTTCTTTGTACAGACTCACCTAAAAATAATAGACTGTGGAAACAAAGGAAGACTGACATTCTCAGTCTGTACAGACAGAGAAGTTTGGAAAGATTGTCTTGAAAACTGCTCCAAACTGGTAATCTTCTCAACAGACAAATTGATTCAGACAAATTCGTTATGTAGAATATCTACAACGACCTTATAGGATTTATCCATGGGCATGTTCTACCTTGGTAATATAGTGTATTTGCAAGATAGCTTGCTTTGTTGAAAGACAACAGACTAAAGCTGGCCATGGTGGTTCAAATCTCAGACTGTTCAGCATGGACCAGCCAAGATTTGAACCATGTATGGGCAGGCTGAATGTACCAAAGTTCTACCTGTCCCATTGTTTGGTGGCTCTTGGTGGATCTCGGTACATACTTACACATGTTCTGGATGTGTACAAAAAAACAAGCTACTGGTTAGCGATATTCAATATAATTAATGCTAGCAAGCAGATGTCCCTACCACCATCCTCAGCTTTAGCTCTACTGGGCATATAAGAGAACACACAGAGGTCCCCATTGCACCCAGTTGTTAATCTCCTACCCATTGTGTTACGCTAATAAAGAAATTATTTTTTGCTGGAAATCTTCCCTACGCCTACTGTGCCCTCATGGAAACTATCAGTTAATGCTCTTTTACCTATAGATAAACTGACTTATATAAGAAGGAGTTGTATGAAGTTTACAGACCATATCTCTCCCTTTGATTATCTGCCCCCCTTATCCTTCTCCCCCTCCCTCTCTTTGCGGTAAGACCCTTATCCCCACCCAGTTGTACCCTTTTCCCTCTTTTCTGTCCCTTATTCCTCCCACAGGGAGCATAGATAATTTCAAAAAACTATTAGATAGACACCTAAACGACCACAACAAACAGGGATATACAATGTAATATTGATATAAAAGCGCAAACACAGGTTGAACTTGATGGACTTGTGTCTTTTTCCAACCTTACCAATTATGTAACTATGTGTTTCTGCTTTGCTTTACCTGGCCTCTGAGACTACAATTACTGTACCTTCAGAAGAGAGAGCTGAGCGCTAAACCATAGGATCAGGGAGCCAATGCCATCTGACTGTATCATATTATATCTACCCCTGTGAGGTGTGGCTTGGTGCACGGCTGAGATGGCAGCACACTAATGGAGCTCCGGAGAACACACAGCCCTAAGCCTGACACCCTGTTTCGTACACCTCAAAAATAAGCAAACAACTTCACCATTCCTCTCACACGCGCTCCTGCCGCTCATCATCAGCTTCCTCATCCAGGAACATCTCACATCTGTTCAAAACTCAGCCATCGGCCCGCATCAGAGGACACCAGTAGGGAATCTTGTAACGCTGACCACCCCCTCACATATGCTGACATGTCTGGCTTTGCTGCAGACATTAAGTCCACATTCTCAACAGCCATCACTGATCTGAAAACAAACCTGCTTGTTTTAACTGAAAAACTGGATTTGGCTAAGGCAGAAGGGAAGCACAGAGATAAAGCAATCCACAGGCTGGAAAAAGTGTCCGTCTCCCACTCTCATCATTTTTTTTTTTAAATGAACAGACACTTGGAAGACCTTGATAATAGAGGTCAGAGTAAAAATATTAGAGTGAGGGGGATCCATGAGACAGTAGACAATGACCAAATTATCCCGGCCTTACAGAGTGTTTTTAATAGCCTCCTAGAAATACAGGAAGACATCGAGATAGACTTTGTTTGCACCCATAGAGCACTCGGAGCACGGGGATTGGATACAGCACCCCCACAGGATATCATTTGTTCTCTGCAGAACTTTGCTCTGAAAGAAGACATAATGCGCAAGGCCAATAGGAATGAGCAGATTATTTTTAATGGAGAAACCAACAGGCTCTTTCAGGACCTCTTTCAGATCACATTGAGAAACCGAAGGGCACTGCGCCCCCTATTGGATAAAGAAAGAGAGAAAAAGACTTAAGATACACGTGGCACTTTCCTTTTGCTCTGACAGTAACCCAGAATGGTCGGCAACACTCTCTGCAGACTCAAGCAGACCTTCCTGACTTCTGTGACACCTCCCTGACTGGTACCAAGAATTCTCTCAACCCACTATAGAAAGAAGCCCTCTGAGATCCCCTTTCTCCTTGCTTGAGAAAGGCAATCAAAGAAAATGAAGCACAACCGTAATGGAGGCTCGAATGCTGGAACTCCTAACTCCAGATCCTTATCCTCTAGGGCCCCTGAAGAGGGATGATTGTGAGATTAGACCCTGGTTGCCTACCTTCTACAATATCTTTTTATACATGGAAGCTAGTTAGGCTCAATGACTAAAACCTAACCTTAGATAACTCAGATAAATATCTGCCTTTATAATGTTATTGCAGAACCCCCGGTCCTAGACAGACAAGCTTAGTTCAAATGTTTTATATTCCTGATTACAGCTTAGGAAGCTAATATGACACTTGTGGTTAGAGTTCATGAGACAATAAGGAGCTGACCCCAGCTGGAATTATATTCTTTATATAATTTTTTATGTTTTTTCCTTATTAACAGGACTGGATTATATACATCTGAGCTAATCAAATAGTTACATCTGAAAGCTTACCCTCCAGGGACTTCTCTTTTTCACTTTTGTATTTCCAATATATATCATAAATAAGCTGCTTTCTGGGTCTAATTGTTGATCTATGGATTAGTCACATACATTGACCTCCGTTTCTTATATCCTTTATTAAAGAGACAGAGGCAATGGTGGTGATGGATCTCATACCTCCTAATTAACCCAATTAGCTAACACTAGACCCAATTGTTTGCCGTATCCTGAGAATTTCAAACAGGGTTAATTCAACCACAAGCTTACTATTCGTGTTTATTAAGGGCTCTGTATTACCGTTATAATGCTCCTATCTTGATAAAAGTTTTACATTTAACAGTAACAAACACTGTTGGTTATTGTAACCTCCTTAGCCGACACCTCCCTTTCCCCCCCACATAGTGGTCCTGATCATGGGTTTTCCAGTTTACGGCACACTAATGCCACATACACACGATTGGACTTTCCGACAACAAAACAGTGGAATTTCGTTTGAAGGTTGTTGGCTCCAACTTGTCTTGCATGCACACGGTCACACAAATGTTAGCCAACAATTATGAACGTGGTGACGTACAAGACGCACGACGAGCCGAGAAAAAGGAAGTTCAATAGCCAGTGCGGCTCCTTCTGCTTGATTCCGAGCATATGTGAACTTTTGTGTTGGACTTGTGTACACACGATCGGAAATTCTGACAACCAAGTTTTGTTGGCAGAAAATTTGAGAACCTGCTAGCCAACATTTGTTGGCGGAAAGTCCGCCAACAAATGTTCGATGGAGCATACACACGGTCGGACTTCAGCCAACAAGCTCACATCCAACATTTGTTGTCGGAAAATCCTATCGTGTGTACGGGACATAACTGTAAACTTTTGAGATAGTAATTCCTATCTAATAGTATATTGTTTTATATCTCACTGTTTTTTCTCTTTATACTCCTTTTTTTTCTCTCTCTCTTGCTCTACTTTTATTCTAGTAATGATCTTGCCTCATCCTTAATACCGCATATTTCATATGTGGATAATAATATACATAATATGTATACATATGTATACATATACATAATATCACATATGTGGATAATAATATACATTTTGTAGTTACTACAGGGTCGATACGAGTGTCTCAATCCTAATACGCAAGGAAGCCTCTTTTATCATGACAAATCAGTTGGCACACACAGGTGAGAGATATTTGTTCCTCAAAGGCACATACTATGGAACACCCATCACACTAGCAAATGCTTACTTTCCTAAGACCTGTCACCTAACGTTTTGTCAATGCATAATATGGGAACTAAAGAGGTTTGCGTCAGTCTTATACTAGGGGGGGATTTTAACATACCCTTAAACCCTACAGTTGACACCTCATCAGGGAAAACTTGTATAACTTATAGAGTTCTCAAAAAACTCAAAACACTTTTACAATCCCTTCAATTGGTAGATTCTTGGCGTTTTCTCCACCCTGAGGGCAGAGATTTCACATTCTTCCCCCACCCCACACAATCACTATTCACGCATAGACTACCTTTTTATTACCCAGAGTGACTTACCAGTAGTGTCAGAATCCTACATAGGGATCCAATCAATTTCAGACCATGCCCCCATTTCCCTGAAAGTTGACTTGACTACCATTGCCCCCAAGTCCCCTACTTGGAGATTAAACTCCTCTTTGCTAACCGACCCCACACTACCTTCCAAAATATCCGCAATACTTACAGATTATTTCAGACACAATGAAACCCCCGACATGGACCCACTGATGATTTGGGAAGTACATAAGTGCGTTCCTAGGGGCGGACTGACAAACGGACCAAATAAAGCAAGGGCCCCCTGTTAGGCCCCACTCATGACCCACCCCTAACCCCGCCCATTGCCCGCCCTTGACCTCGCCCCTACATTTTGCACAAAGTACAACTTCTTCCTTTTTTTATGGGACCTGGAGGGGGGTCTCTCTCTAACAGTGTCCATTAGAAAATCTCTGTTAGAGAGAGAGAGACCCCCCTCCAGGACCTATTAGAGACTACAAAGGAGTATAATGGGACCTGGAGGGGGGCCTCTTTCTAACAGAGTGTACAGTGAACACCTTCATTCACTCTGGTCCTCACAGGACCCCCTCCTTGTGCCATGATTCTCACCCCCGCCCCAACCTCTCACAAAGTAGAAATAAAATTGGCACTGTGTAGAGCTCCTCTTACCTTAACTATGGGTACTGTAGCTGTGGCTAACTGGTTCCCATGTCCTCTGTGGTTGGCTGGCTCCCACATCCTCTGTGGCTGGCTCCCTGGTGTGGGTGGGTAACCGTGGGTGGCTAGCTGGCTGGCACCCTGGCCCTGCTGTAGGTGGGTGGCTGGCACCCTGGCCATGCTGTGGGTGGGTCACCATGGGTGGTTGGGTGGCATGCACCCTGGCCCTGCTATGGGTGGGTCACCGTGGGTGGTTGGCTGGCACCCTGGCCCTGCTGTGGGTGGGTGACTGGCTGGCACCCTGGCTGGTGTGTCCTCTCCTCTTCCACCATTTTGGGCACTGTTTGCCGAGGTGAGGGAGGTACTTGGAGGGAAGTGGTGACCTTTGCCCTATCCAGGATGGTAGATCTAGAAGGTTTGTAGCAGGCCCTGAGCACAGAGACATGTAGGGCAACACATAATTACGTTGCCTGTGTGTGCGGGTCCTCTCTTTGCCCCTTTGAGAGTCTATGTTAGAAAAAGCCCTCATCAGTACCCATCAATGCAGCCTCACCAGTGCCAATCAGCGCAGCTTCACCAGTGCCCATGAATGCAGCTTCACCAGTGCCCATGAATGCAGCTTCACCAGTGCCCATGAATGCAGCCTGATCAGTGCCCATGAATGCAGCCTGATCAGTGCCCATCAATGCAGCCTCTTACCTTAACTATGGGTACTGTAGCTGTGGATAGCTGGTTCCCACGTCCTCTGTGGTTGGCTGGCTCCCGCGTCCTCTGTGGCTGGCTCCTGTGGCTGGCTGGCTCCCTGGTGTGGGTGGGTCACCATGGGTGGCTAGCTGGCTGACACCCTGGCCCTGCTGTAGGTGGGTGGCTGTCACCCTGGTCATGCTGTGGGTGAATCACCATGTGTGGTTGGGTGGCATGCACCATGGCCCTGCTGTGGGTGGGTCACCGTGGGTTGTTGGCTGGCACGCTGGCCCTACTTTGGGTGAGTGGCTGGCTGGCACCCTGGCTGGTGTGTCTTCTCCTCTTCCACCATTTTGGGCACTGTTTTCCAAGGTGAGGGAGGTACTTGGAGGGAAGTGGTGACCTTTGACCTTTCCGGGACGGTAGGCCTAGAAGGTTTGCAGCAGGCACTGTGCGCGGAGACACATAGCGCAACACATAATTACGTTGCCTGCGTGTGCGGGTCCTCTCTGTGCCCATTTAAGAGTCTATGTTAGAAAAAGCCCTCATCAGTACCCATCAATGCAGCCTCACCAGTTCCTCTCAATGCAGCCTCACCAGTGCCAATCAGTGCCCATGAATGCAGCCTGATCAGTGCCCATGAATGCAGCCTGATCAGTGCCCATCAATGCAGCCTGATCAGTGCCCATCAATGCAGCCTCACCATTGCCCTTAATGCAGCCTCACCAGTGCCCCTTAATGCAGACTCACCAGTGCCCCATCAATATAGCTTTACCAGTGTGCCCCTCCATGCAGCCTCACCAGAGTGCTCCCTCCATGTAGCCTCACCAGAGTGCCCCATCCATGCAGCCTCACCAGAGTGCTCCCTCCATGCCTCCTCAACAGAGTGCCCCCCTTACCAGAGTGCCCCCCTCAGCTAGAGTGCCCCCTCCATGCAGCCTCAGCTAGAGTGCCCCCTCCATGCAGCCTCAGCTAGAGTGCCCCCTCCATGCAGCCTCAGCTAGAGTGCCCCCTCCATGCAGCCTCAGCTAGAGTGCCCCCTCCATGCAGCCTCAGCTAGAGTGCCCCCTCCATGCAGCCTCAGCTAGAGTGCCCCCTCCATGCAGCCTCAGCTAGAGTGCCCCCTCCATGCAGCCTCAGCTAGAGTGCCCCCTCCATGCAGCCTCAGCTAGAGTGCCCCCTCCATGCAGCCTCAGCTAGAGTGCCCCCTCCATGCAGCCTCAGCTAGAGTGCCCCCTCCATGCAGCCTCACCTAGAGTCCCCCCTCCATGCAGCCTGATCAGTGCATGGAGGATATCCGCCGGATCACACAGAGCGGGTAACTTCCGCTGTGACACCTGGCGACCGCTGTCATCGGATGTCCCGCCTCCTTTGTTGGACGTCACGTGTCAGGGCATTGCAACAGTGAGACATCTATCAAAGGAGGCGGGACATCGGATGACAGCGGTAAGCAGGAGATCCCCACTCTATGTAATCCGGTGGCGCCTTCCCTCCTCCCCCTTACCCTCCGAGGCAGCGCTGGGGCCCGTGCGGGCCCGAAAAGGTGATCACCAGCCTTAAAGGGTCCAGCAGGTGGCGCTGACGGGCCCCCTTTAGTGGCCGGGCCCTCGGTCCACGTCTGAATGGACCGACTGGTCAGTCTGCCCCTGCCTAGGGGTGAGCTGATTAAAATAGGATCGCAATGTAAACGGGAACAGGAAAAAGAAATCAAGCGTTTAACAGAAAAAGATTTTTAGTTTAGAATCCTTGCACAAACAATCTCTGAATATCCAATCGGCACGGGAACTACTGGAAACTAGGAAAATACTATAGCAGACGTTAGAGGCCAAAACGAAACGCCTCTTATTTTTTAGGAAAAAAAAATATTACAAATTGGGTGATAAAACAGGCAGATTATTGGCTAGAGCATTGAAGGAACCCAACATTACACAAAACATTAAAGGCAAAAAAAAAAAAGATGGGTCTATAGACCCATAGTCAATTGCAAATCACTTCCATACCTTTTACACTAACCTGCACAATCTTCCACAACAACATAAACCAACTGGGTTACAAGGGAACAGGACACAAATTATTCAGGACTACCTGCCTTAACTAACTTAGACGTGGCCCAATTGGAAGGACAGATACAGTAGTTACTTCAAAAATTCAACAGGCTATAGGTGACCTAAAATCAGCCTGGGACTGGATGGGCTTACTTCTATTTACTATAAGACATTTGTTGATATCCTAACAGACCCCCTCACAAAGGCACTGAACTCTCTGTTAGAACCACGAGAAGTACCACCAGATTTTCTTTCAGCATTTATCATGGTCATACCCAAACCCAACAAGGACCCTCTAGAATGCTCCAGTTACCATCCTATTTCTTTGTTGAATCGGAACGTAAAACTCTTAGCAAAGATCTTGGCCACTAGACTGTTACTCCAAGGCTTGATTTGTCCCAAACAAGCAGGCTTTATGCAAGGTAGAGTGGTAAAGGACAATGTCACTAAATCTCTGCTTCTGATACATGCTGCTCACACACGGAATATTATGGGCCTTCTCCTGTCTACAGACGTGGAGAAGGCTGTTGATCATGTATCATGGGATTTCATGATGGCAACATGCAAACATATTGGATTGGGTTTTCACGGTTGACCTGGATCTCCGCTTCAAAAATCTTTCGGCTAAATTAAAAATCAATGGCTCCTTATCAGAGAAGGTTTATATAACCAATGGCACCAGGCAAGGTTGCCCACTCTCGCCTCTCCTGTTCATTCTATCTTTAGAACTGTTTATTATAACATTTAACGCTGAAGCAGCAACTAGTGGGTTCAAAGTGGCAGACAGAGAATTCAAAACTGCAGCGTATGATGATCTGCTATTTTTTCTAACTAAGCCACAAACTACAATACCAAACCTAATAAAAGCATTTACACATTATGGCTACTTGTTCAACTTAAAAATAAATTATTCTTAATCTGAAGCGATAAATGTCACTCTACTGAATGATGCTCTCAAAATGATTAAAGAAAATTGCCTATTCAAAAGCACGCAAATATCCAGGGGTTTGGTTGAATACCCACCTATTCTTGATTTATGAACAAAACTTCCCACCGCTGCTTAAGATTATTGAACAGGACCTGAAGAACTGGCATTCTCCTGGTTCAGATGAACACCTATTATAAAAATGTCAATCTTACCCAAGTTGCTCTACCTACTGCGTATGCTACCAATTAAAATACCCCAGAGCTTCTTTAAATTGCTCTACTCAATCCAATTGAAATTTCTATGGGCCCTCTATTGTCTTCTAAGCCACCCATCATGGATAGTATCAGGAAGAGCTGGTTGGAAACAGTACCAATGGACATATCGGATAAGCAATGGAGGAATACATTTATTTTATCTCACAAATGTTCCATTAGCACTAAAATGCAGGAAACAGCCTAAAAACTCTTGATCCATTGGTACATTACTCCAGCAAAGCTACATAAATGGTATCCACAAAACCCAGAAACCTGCTGGAGGTTTCATGGGGACACTGGCACTCTGATGCATATTTGGCACTGTCCATTGATTACCCCCTTCTGGAACAAGGTCCGGGAATTAACTACCCAAATCACAGAAACTAAGCTCAATCTTAATGCAGCCTACTGCTAACTCCATATAAGAAATTTCACACTAAAAAAATAAAAAAAAAAATCTTTATCCAAGCATCTACTGAATGTAGAGAAATCCTTGATTCCAGTATTTTGGAAAAACTCTCAGATTCCATCCATGCAAGATTGGCTGCACAAAGTATCTGACATATGTGAAATTGAAAAAACATTAGCTCAGTCCTGTGATAGGATAAAGTGTTTCCACAAGACATGGTCTCCCTGGTTCACCTTTAAATTTTCACAGGATTATGAGTCTACAAAATTCTGTCAACTGTGAAAGTGTTTAAAATAGGATAACTATATCTCTCAGAAGGTCCTCCTATCTCTTCTCACTGTATGAGCAATTATTAGAGATACCCATGTTTCTTCTCAAGCAACAAAGATATCCGATTCTACTACAAACTTAACCTCTTCCCGTTCATGCTATAGCTGAATGACGGTTACAGCATGGACCTACTTTTCCAGGAGGATGTCTATTGATGTCTATTGCTCAAGCGGCCTGTGCGCCTCCTGCAGGGTGCACGCGGCACGCTCTGTGATCAGCGATAGGGATGAGCCGAACACCCCCCTGTTTGGTTCGCACCAGAACATGCGAATAGGCAAAAAATTTGTGCGAACACCGTTAAAGTCTATGGGGCACAAACATGAATACTCAAACTTGCATATAAGCCTTTAAAATTAGCACTTTTGATTTCTCCCATAGACTTTTAAAGGGTGTTCCGCGTCTTTCGAATTTGCCGCGAACACTCCAAATTGTTCGCTGTTCAGCAAACTGGTGAACAGCCGATGTTCAACTCGAAGCTCATCCCTAATCAGCGTGTCTATGAGACTCGGCTGATCACAGATCGGAGTAAGGGGTCGATCCCGACCCCTTACCACATGATCAGCTGTCAGCCAATGACAGCTGATCATGTTATGTAAACAGAGCTGGTAATCAGCTATTTTTTCTCCTCACGCTAATAGCGTGAGGAGAAAAAAAAAGCTAATCACCGGAGGCTGTGTGAGGGACATCTATCCTGATCGTGGACAGGCTCTGCAGAGTCATCTGTGCCCACCTGTGCCATCTGCCAGTGCTGCCTGCCAGTGCCCACCAGCGCCACCTACCAGTGCCCACAGTGCCACCCGTCAGTGCCCACAGTGTCACCTATCAATGCCCACAGTGCCACCTATAAATGTCACCAATCAGTGCCTCATCACTAGTGCTGCCTATCAGTGCCACTTATCAGTGCCCTTCAGTGCCACCCATCAGTGACACTCATCAGTGCCACCCATCAGTGCCACCTATCAGGATCCATCAGTGCTGCCTCATCAGTGCCGTCTTATCAGTGTCTATCAGTGTTGCCTTATCTGTGTCTATCATCAGGGCCCATCAGTGCCCATCAGTTCCCATCAGTGCAGCCTATCAGTGCCCATCAATGCAGCCTCATCAGCGAATATCAATGAAGGAGAAAAATTACCTGTTTGCAAAATTTTATAACAAACTATGAAACATTGTTTTTTTTTTCAAATATTTCCGAAAAATATCACCAAACGAAAGCTCTATTTGTGTGAAAAAAATGATAAAAATGTCATTTGAGTACAGTGTTTAATGACCGTGCAATTCATTCAAAGTGTGACAGTGCTGAAAGCTAAAAATTGGTCTGGGCAGGAGGGGGGTTTAAGTGCCCAGTAAGTGGTTAATCTTACAGCTGAACATCCACTCAATACCCGTCCTACTACTCTTTTCTTATTCTTTTCGTCATTCAACTTCTCATTTCTTTTACTCTTCTTTGCATGAAACAGTGGTGGCCTCTTTTCTCCACAACTTGGTAATTTTGAAAATTTAGAAGGTTAATTCATTTCAGTCAGCACATTTTACAGAGCAGACTGATTCACTGAACTTTTGTTTGAACTAATAACATGCTCTGAACCCTGTTCAAGATGATATTTGGCATCTTTATTAGCAATACTTATTGTTATATTTGTGACTTGTACATGTCATTCGCTTTCAATAAACAATTAATGTTTATATCTATCCCTACTGGCCAGTTGAGAAGTCAGGGCCTTTTTGTTTGTAGGTAGGTCATCTTATGCCAGGTGTGTTGTTGCACTGCAAACTATTGAAAAAACAAATGAACGTCGCCCACGGGACTTTAAATGAGGTGTAAATGGTGATCAAAGGGTAAACAGGTATAAAAGTACAAATATTTTATTGAAAATAACAGCATAGTACATAATAAAGCATGAGCATGGGTGAACAGGTTCGTAGAACAGCAACATTGCAATGTAATCTTAAACCATAGCCATCATATAATAGTGAAACATATAATACAGGTATGCATAGTACATCTCTAACCCGACGCGTTTCGCGAGCTTTCCTCGCTTCATCAGGGGCTGATGCGCATAACTGCTGTCTGTAAATACAGATAAGGTAATTAGAGTATTGGTTATGATAGGGTAAAAGCAAGAAGCCAGACCTGGTCATCCCGTACTTACTTGTAAGACCAAAGCTACAGACACATAACCCAGGCACGGGCAGGCGGAGGGCATCTCCCCCGGGAGCTGAAGGGGCCGAGGACCCAACCAGAGGACCGAGGCCAGGCGTGGGGGGCAGCATGGCAGAATGAAGGAGAGAGAAGGGAGCGTGAACCCAAGTTGGTCCCAAAATGCAATGCAGGGCGACTCACTGTATAAAAATATAAGTAAGATAGAGGAGTTTGGAAGTATGAGATGTATATCGTGGCATTAATGCAAGGTATGTAGGTAAACAAGGTCTAAATTAATGTAAATAGTATTGTCGTAAAAATACAAAGTAAGTACTACTTGCATGATATGCACAAAGTGTCCCGCAGAGCAGAGAGAAAAAGAGGGGTACAAGGTGGAAAAGTGAACGAGAAAGGAGGGAGAGGGGAGGGAAGGAGGGGAAAACAAAGGGAAGTGAAATGAATAGTATCAGAAAAAGAACAATTAAAGAAAAAGGAAATGAAAAAAGGGGGGGGGGAGGGGAAATAGGGCCAGGGGAAAGGAAAGGAAAAATTGAGTGAAGTGGAGGGAGGAGAGGCATGGTGAAATAAGGGGCAAAATGATTGTTGGTGTGGTGAACTGGAAAGGTATTTCTATGTGAAAGAGCAGAGTGTGATTGGAGGAGTCAGTCAGAGAACAGCAAGTGGAGATAGGTACGCTTTGAGGTGATTGGAGGAGTCAGTCAGAAAACAGCAAGTGGGGATAGGTACGCTTTGAGGTGATTAGAGGAGTCAGTCAGAGAACAGCAAGTGGGGATAGGTACGCTTTGAGGTGCAGGTATTTGTATAAAAGTACATAGATAGAGTGCCTACCAGTATAGTGCAGCGTCCTGACTGGGTGTTGGAGAGGTAGTGGAAGGAGAATTGCCATACTGTCACCCCCCGCCTTATACCCGGACATCCGCCGAGTTCCCCGCCCCTAACGTCATGCGTCAGGCGGAGCTAAAGGAGATCGCAACGCACCCGCCGTATAGGGCAGGCACTCGCGATCCACAGCCGCCGCCTGGATGACATATCCCGCCCATCGGGAGGGGGGTACCGCAATATTGCAGGCCTCCCCCGGTGGGCGTGGAAAAGCATGACGCCGATGCCCTGGTGGCCCCGCCCCTCCAGAGAGGCCAGAGAAGCGGGGACAGCTGGGGAAATAAATCCCCATTTGTGCATCGCAGCTCCCAGAGGGTGAACAGACCGCTCAGCCCCAACATGGGCGCAGTGAGAGAGCTAGGTCTGCAAGTAGAAGGGAAATTAAAACATGATCATGTTAGACTATATGCTAGTAACGTCATTAAGGTTCAGTAGTAGCTGAACCAATATGGCCCCTAAGATCTAGGGTCAGCCTCAGACCAGGGCATAATGGTGTTTTCCACCTGGGTACAAATTTAAATTATAAAGAAAGTCTGAGGACTGACCCCTAACATAAAGCACCTCCATCCCTAATATCAGAGAAAAAACAAATGAACGTCGCCCACGGGACTTTAAATGAGGTGTAAATGGTGATCAAAGGGTAAACAGGTATAAAAGTACAAATATTTTATTGAAAATAACAGCATAGTACATAATAAAGCATGAGCATGGGTGAACAGGTTCGTAGAACAGCAACATTGCAATGTAATCTTAAACCATAGCCATCATATAATAGTGAAACATATAATACAGGTATGCATAGTACATCTCTAACCCGACGCGTTTCGCGAGCTTTCCTCGCTTCATCAGGGGCTGATGCGCATAACTGCTGTCTGTAAATACAGATAAGGTAATTAGAGTATTGGTTATGATAGGGTAAAAGCAAGAAGCCAGACCTGGTCATCCCGTACTTACTTGTAAGACCAAAGCTACAGACACATAACCCAGGCACGGGCAGGCGGAGGGCATCTCCCCCGGGAGCTGAAGGGGCCGAGGACCCAACCAGAGGACCGAGGCCAGGCGTGGGGGGCAGCATGGCAGAATGAAGGAGAGAGAAGGGAGCGTGAACCCAAGTTGGTCCCAAAATGCAATGCAGGGCGACTCACTGTATAAAAATATAAGTAAGATAGAGGAGTTTGGAAGTATGAGATGTATATCGTGGCATTAATGCAAGGTATGTAGGTAAACAAGGTCTAAATTAATGTAAATAGTATTGTCGTAAAAATACAAAGTAAGTACTACTTGCATGATATGCACAAAGTGTCCCGCAGAGCAGAGAGAAAAAGAGGGGTACAAGGTGGAAAAGTGAACGAGAAAGGAGGGAGAGGGGAGGGAAGGAGGGGAAAACAAAGGGAAGTGAAATGAATAGTATCAGAAAAAGAACAATTAAAGAAAAAGGAAATGAAAAAAAGGGGGGGGGGAGGGGAAATAGGGCCAGGGGAAAGGAAAGGAAAAATTGAGTGAAGTGGAGGGAGGAGAGGCATGGTGAAATAAGGGGCAAAATGATTGTTGGTGTGGTGAACTGGAAAGGTATTTCTATGTGAAAGAGCAGAGTGTGATTGGAGGAGTCAGTCAGAGAACAGCAAGTGGAGATAGGTACGCTTTGAGGTGATTGGAGGAGTCAGTCAGAAAACAGCAAGTGGGGATAGGTACGCTTTGAGGTGATTAGAGGAGTCAGTCAGAGAACAGCAAGTGGGGATAGGTACGCTTTGAGGTGCAGGTATTTGTATAAAAGTACATAGATAGAGTGCCTACCAGTATAGTGCAGCGTCCTGACTGGGTGTTGGAGAGGTAGTGGAAGGAGAATTGCCATACTGTCACCCCCCGCCTTATACCCGGACATCCGCCGAGTTCCCCGCCCCTAACGTCATGCGTCAGGCGGAGCTAAAGGAGATCGCAACGCACCCGCCGTATAGGGCAGGCACTCGCGATCCACAGCCGCCGCCTGGATGACATATCCCGCCCATCGGGAGGGGGGTACCGCAATATTGCAGGCCTCCCCCGGTGGGCGTGGAAAAGCATGACGCCGATGCCCTGGTGGCCCCGCCCCTCCAGAGAGGCCAGAGAAGCGGGGACAGCTGGGGAAATAAATCCCCATTTGTGCATCGCAGCTCCCAGAGGGTGAACAGACCGCTCAGCCCCAACATGGGCGCAGTGAGAGAGCTAGGTCTGCAAGTAGAAGGGAAATTAAAACATGATCATGTTAGACTATATGCTAGTAACGTCATTAAGGTTCAGTAGTAGCTGAACCAATATGGCCCCTAAGATCTAGGGTCAGCCTCAGACCAGGGCATAATGGTGTTTTCCACCTGGGTACAAATTTAAATTATAAAGAAAGTCTGAGGACTGACCCCTAACATAAAGCACCTCCATCCCTAATATCAGAGAAAAAACAAATGAACGTCGCCCACGGGACTTTAAATGAGGTGTAAATGGTGATCAAAGGGTAAACAGGTATAAAAGTACAAATATTTTATTGAAAATAACAGCATAGTACATAATAAAGCATGAGCATGGGTGAACAGGTTCGTAGAACAGCAACATTGCAATGTAATCTTAAACCATAGCCATCATATAATAGTGAAACATATAATACAGGTATGCATAGTACATCTCTAACCCGACGCGTTTCGCGAGCTTTCCTCGCTTCATCAGGGGATGATGCGCATAACTGCTGTCTGTAAATACAGATAAGGTAATTAGAGTATTGGTTATGATAGGGTAAAAGCAAGAAGCCAGACCTGGTCATCCCGTACTTACTTGTAAGACCAAAGCTACAGACACATAACCCAGGCACGGGCAGGCGGAGGGCATCTCCCCCGGGAGCTGAAGGGGCCGAGGACCCAACCAGAGGACCGAGGCCAGGCGTGGGGGGCAGCATGGCAGAATGAAGGAGAGAGAAGGGAGCGTGAACCCAAGTTGGTCCCAAAATGCAATGCAGGGCGACTCACTGTATAAAAATATAAGTAAGATAGAGGAGTTTGGAAGTATGAGATGTATATCGTGGCATTAATGCAAGGTATGTAGGTAAACAAGGTCTAAATTAATGTAAATAGTATTGTCGTAAAAATACAAAGTAAGTACTACTTGCATGATATGCACAAAGTGTCCCGCAGAGCAGAGAGAAAAAGAGGGGTACAAGGTGGAAAAGTGAACGAGAAAGGAGGGAGAGGGGAGGGAAGGAGGGGAAAACAAAGGGAAGTGAAATGAATAGTATCAGAAAAAGAACAATTAAAGAAAAAGGAAATGAAAAAAAGGGGGGGGGAGGGGAAATAGGGCCAGGGGAAAGGAAAGGAAAAATTGAGTGAAGTGGAGGGAGGAGAGGCATGGTGAAATAAGGGGCAAAATGATTGTTGGTGTGGTGAACTGGAAAGGTATTTCTATGTGAAAGAGCAGAGTGTGATTGGAGGAGTCAGTCAGAGAACAGCAAGTGGAGATAGATACGCTTTGAGGTGATTGGAGGAGTCAGTCAGAAAACAGCAAGTGGGGATAGGTACGCTTTGAGGTGATTAGAGGAGTCAGTCAGAGAACAGCAAGTGGGGATAGGTACGCTTCACTGCAAACTATTTGACACTGTATTGTATTGACACGGTTTCCCTTACAGGGCCTTGGTGGTTATTAAGGCCCAATCTAAATTGTTTCCAGGTATGCTGGTGGCCACTCAGGTTCAAGTACAAGGCAGTTCCTCACTGGTGCAGGGTGGAGGTACCCTAAGAATCCAGCTGCTTTTCCGGGGGTAGTGCTGCACTTGTTTTAATTTTTTTAATGAGGTGTCACAGGAAAAGAAAATGATGGGAAATCATCTCACTGGGGTCAGAAACAAGAATAAAAATAATGTACATTGTAAGTAGTTTTAACTCTTCCACACTCTAACTAAAACTAAAAAGAAAGGAAAAAAAGAAACTTTGGCTGTAGATGGAATTTGAGCAGATTAATCCTTTGATGCTTAGACACCCTTAGGTTTAACTTTTTTTGTCTTGATTACAAGACACTGTAAACTGCTTTGAAACACCAATGAGAAATAATTTGTTTTCAGCTTGCAGCAAAATGCCTTCATTCTCATGTTTTTTTCTATTGTTGTGAAAAAAATGAATATAAGCTATTGATGTTTGAAGCTGAACTCCAGGCTTACCTTCAGTCTCCATCATTTGTATAGACACTTCTACTTCTACTGTGCTCAAATTGCTTACTCTGTATTCACTGCATACTCATTGCTTCTCACAGTGTGCATTGAAAGCTGTAGGAAATCGGATACAGACCACCCCCCCATTTTATGTCCTGGATGGTGGACATCCAACATCATCTAGCACTCCCCAACCTTACTGTCCCTGCCCTTTAAATACATTGAATTTCAGTTCTTTTAGCCCTGGTTAACTTGTAAGTGTAAACACAGGCAGGGGAAGTGATGTCATCTCCCCTCATGGAACTCTTTTCGTTCCAGAGATAGGAGAGGAGACATCTCACAGTAAGTTGCACCAACACTACACTAACACCAGTACACGTAGGTACACTTGTCACCCCCCCAATCACCCCCCCAGTTAACCCCTTCACTCCCTGTCACGGAGTCACCCAGTGCAGTTGTCAGATTTTTCACTGATCACTGTTCTGGTGTCATTTCTGACACTAATCAGCATTAGGGCAGTTGTGGTAGGCCCAGGTAGCTTTAGGGTACCCCCTAACCCCCCCTAATAAAGGTTTAACCGCTTGATCACCCCCTGTCACCAGTGATCACTGTATTAGTGTTACGGGTGACGCTGGTTAGTTAGCCATTTTTTTTATAGCATCAGGGCACCTGCCGCATATTACCTAAATAAAGGTTCAACCCCCTGATCACCCGGCGGGTGATATCAGTTTTAGCATCAGTTAGGGTCTGAATTGCCCCAGGCAGTGTCAGACTAGTGCCAGTAGTGCTAACACCCATGCTCGCACCATAGACCTCACTTAGTAGTATTGTCTCTGAATGGATCAAAATCTTTGATCTGATCAGATCTATACTAGCGTCCCCAGCAGTTTAGGGTTGTCAAAAATGCAGTGTTAGTGGGATCAGCCCAGATACCTGCTAGCACCTGTGTTTAGCCCCTCCACCCAGCCCACCCAAGTGCAGTATCAATCGATCACTGTCACTTACAAAACATTAAACACATAACTGCAGCATTCGTAGAGTCAGGCCTGATCCCTGCGAATGCTAACAGTTTTTTTGCTAGCGTTTGAAGCAGTTGCTGACAGTTAGGTGCTCTTTTTTCCTGTGAGTGTCACTAGTTGTACCAGTAAATTTAGAGGTCAAAAAGTTTAATCAAAGGTTCACTAATGAAGAGGCCTTCACGTTTCTGAGCATGACAGATGAGAGTGAAGAGGAAGTCACTCATCTGCCAGATTCAGGCTCGGAATATGATCCTGTAGACAGCAGCAGCACCCTGACAGATAGCTCTGACGAACGAAGTAGTGGTCCCTGCCAAAGTCAGGCGTACCTGACCCAATTCTTCTGCTGTTGTTGAGGTGCAAGAATCGCAGGGCTCTCGTATGGAGCAGAGTGCCAGTACTAGAGCTGCTCATCCTTCTGGTGAACTGGCAAGCACAAGTGGCCTACTACATCCTTGTCATACATCCAGCACTTGGTGACGTGGCGAGTCCCATAAGTGCAGTTCAAGCTGGTGAGGTGGCTAGCATAAGTAGTGTCCCACAGCCACCAAGAAGACAAAGACAGGCCGTTGAGCCCATAGTGCCCTTCCTGCTGCATTTGCCAACCTGAATTGGGAGCAGCACCCGTATTTAGCCCATTCACTGGAAAAACCCGGAATTCATGTGGAAACAGTTGATTTTACGTCACTTGATTTTTATTCGCTGTTTTTCATGGAAGATCTCTATAGATCTGTTGTGGACCAAAACAATTTGTATGCTGGTCAATTCATCGCCACTAATCCCCAGTTGACCCTTGTCAGATTGGAGACCTCTTACGGTCTCCGAATTGAAGACCTTCCTGGGCCTATCCCTCCTCATGGGCATAACTAAAAAAAAGTGAGTTGCGGTTATATTGATCCACTGACCCAATTCACGATATACCCGTGTTCTCTGCCTCCATGACCAGGACATGACACAATGCCTTTCAGGTATGTAATTCTTTTATACCATACTGTTAATGCCCCGTACACATGGTCGGACTTTGTTCGGACATTCCGACAATAAAATCCTAGGATTTTTTCCGACGGATGTTGGCTCAAACTTGTTTTGCATACACACGGTCACACAAAGTTGTCGGAAAATCCGATCGTTCTAAACGCGGTGACGTAAAACACGTACGTTGGGACTATAAACGGGGTAGTGGCCAATAGCTTTCATCTTTTTATTTATTCTGAGCATGTGTGGCACTTTGTCCGTCGGATTTGTGTACACACGATTGGAATTTCCGACAACGGATTTTGTTGTCGGAAAATTTTATATCCTGCTCTCAAACATTGTGTGTCGGAAAATCTGATGGCAAATGTGTGATGGAGCCTACACACGGTCAGAATTTCCGACAACAAGGTCCTATCACACATTTTCCGTCGGAAAATCCGACCGTGTGTACGGGGCATTACTGTGTTTTATTGGAGAGCAGTGGGAGGGAAGGGCCCCCCCCTCCCACCATCTTCCATTTTCTCAGGCTCTCCTGTCCCACTGGGGAACCTGAGAATGCAGCAGGTGGTTCTGCCAGCTGACCATTGAGTTGACCAAAGACCAGAATGGCTCCAATCATCTCTATGGCCTAAGAAGCCGGAAGCTACGAGCATTTCATGACTTTGGTTTTGCCCGATATAAATGGCGCCATTGGGAAATTAGGGAAGCATCTTATCACACCGATCTTGGTGCGGTCAGATGCCTTGAGGGCAGAGGAGAGATCTAGAGTCTAATAGACCCCAATTATTTTAAAAAAAGAGTACCTGTCACTACCTATTGCTATCATAGGGTATATTTACATTCCCTATGATAACAATAAAAATGATAAAAAAAATAAAGGAACAGTGTAAAAATAAAATAAAAAAGCAAAATAAATAATTAAAAAAAAGAAAGCCCCCCCCTGCCCCCTCGTGCTTGCGTGCAATGGCGAATGCAAGTGTCGATCTTGTGTCATATGTAAACAGCAATTGCACCATGCATGTGAGGTATCACCGCAAACTTCAGATAGAGGGCAGTAATTTTAGCAGTAGACCTCCTCTGTAAATCTAAAGTGGTAACCTGTAAAGGCTTTTAAAGGCTTTTAAAAATGTATGTAGTTTGTCATTGCTGTACGGTTGTGCGCAATGTTAAAGCATGTCGTGTTTGATATCTATGTACTTGGCATAAGATCATCTTTTATATGTAGCACTACCCCGTAGGAGCTGCTAATGAATGTTCAATTCTGCACCCTGCCTCTCAACCCCAAGAATAGTCTCAACCCCTCTGGCACACCTGTATGGTAATGTGAGTGTGGGACCCAGCAGTAAAGAGAAACATAGTAAGGATACACTATACAGTATATTTACCATAACCTTGGAACCCGTCACTTCACCAGCTGTAATAATAGATGGAGACTCACACAAAATATCAATTAACCATTTAGAATGTTTACTGAAATGGTAATTTAACACAGGAACAGTGTGATAATTTGAAGGTAATAAATGACAATAGATGATAGTCAATGCATATGCGAAACCGTATATTCAGTGATCACCATAGAGAGTATATGCAGACAGGTGCACAGTGGGATAAGTGCCCAATATCCTTCAAAACATATATTAAGCACCTTCCCACTGAAACCTCAAAGCACACACCAAATCTGCAGTATAATGTCATGAACATGCAACAGTACAATGCAATGTATATATCCTGTGCTCAAGGGCTCCCCCTAGGTTGTACTGCAATGTTCCAAATGCAAAGTGGACTGTGATACTTTATAGAGGATGAATAAAAGTCCCTTGTCTTCAGAATCTTCAGCTAGCTTGTGTATTAAACTGCAGTATTTGTAAATCCAAACAGGGAAACAAGTAGAAAGCAAACTGTAGGATAAGTGATGTGCTGGTAATTGTTTACTTGCAAATATATGGCACTTTTAATACTTCCTCCTTAGCAGTCGATATAGTTCAGTGTTAAATTTATAGCACAGAGAAACAAATCCTAAAGTTCCACTGTGTGCAGCCTGTGAATAAGTGAGATCACTTCTGTGGGACTACAAGAATCACCAGCAGCGTGTAGATAACACACTCAGTTAATAATGTACTCTACTAAAATAGGCATGTGCCGTTCTCACCAAGTAACAATGTAGATACTTGCCAGCACACCAAGGATCAGCACAGGATGGCGTCCAAACGGTTTAGTTTATTGCATGATCACAACACAAAGAGGTGCAACGTTTCGGAGTCACGCAGGACCCCTTCGTCAGGTATGTGATGACGAAGGGGTCCCGCGTGACTCTGAAATGTTTGGACGCCATCCCGTGCTGATCCTTGGTGTGCTGGCAAGTATCTACATTGTGACTTGAACCAGTATCCAGCTGGTTGTTGCTGCAGCACCCAACCTTTAGAGCTTATACCAGGAACGTGTGCGATGGGAATATGAAACATTACGTTCTCACCAAGTAGACCCAGAGGCTGTGAGGCTCCGTATAGACTCTCCTCCTGGTGTCTCAGTCTGATGAAAAATGGCTCCGCCACGCTGTATCGCTCCTCCGGATAGCTGAGGTGCAGATGGCTTCAAATGCTCTGAAGCGCAGATCGATCCTCCTGCTCAATCAGCAGGGCCATTCACAAGGATCCCTCTGGGGTGAGCGATCCACTGTAGGCCGCAGGCTCTTCCAGCCCTGGACACACACACACAGACCTCCTGCTGTGTGTTGAATGGTGTCCGGAGAGGCTGAAAGCATGCCATGCCTATCCTTTTTTCTGCTTACCCAGCAGGTTGTCCTGTGACTTGGCATTCTGGGTAGGTGAACTGGGCATTGTGGGTCAGTAGTTCCCAGGCTGAGTTAAGCACATTAATCATTTCCTCATTGAACTACTAATCCCATAATGCATAACTGTAAGCCTCCAAATAAAGAAAAGGTCATGCCAAAGTTTTAGCGGCCACTAGAGGGAGCCAAAGTCTTACTTAAAGAACATCACATTATCTAGCTAGCATGATAACTTGGTCACAACCCCTGTGCTACATACTGTGTATTTTTTTAAACATTTGGGCAACATAGTGTGTTTTAGTGCATTAAAGTTCAGAAAAGTGTTTTTTTTTTTCAAAAGAATTGCGTTTGAGAAATCGCTGCGCAAATACTGTGTGAAAAAAAAAAAAATGCAACACCCACCATTTTAATCTGTAAGGCCTTTGCTTTAAAAATATATATATATAATGTTTAGGGGTTCAAAGTAATTTTCTAGCAAAAGAAAATATTTTTTCATGTAAACAAGAAGTGTGCTTTTTCTTTAAGTGGTTAATAGAGTGGGTGATGTGTGACATGAGCTTCTAATGCTGTGCATAAAATACCAGGACAGGTCAACCCCCCACCTCCCCAAATGACCCTTTTTTGGAAAGTAGACACCCCAAGCTATTTGCATGTTGAGTCCATGGAATGTTTTATATTTTGCCACAAGTTTCTGGAAAATTACAATACATTTCCTTTTTTTTTTTTTTTTTTTTTTTTAGTTGTCACTAAATTATATATTGCTCAAACATGCCATGGGCATATGTGAAATTACAACCCAAAATACATTCTTGCTGCTTCTCCTGAGTATGGGGATACCACATGTGTGAAACTTTTTGGGAGCCTAGCCACGTAAAGGACCACAAAAACCAACCACCACCTTCAGGATTTCTAAGGACGTACATTTTTTATTTCACTCGTCACTACCTTACACAGTTTTGAAGGCCACGAAATGCTCAAATAGCACCCCCCCCCCCCCCCAATGACCCCATTTTGGAAGGTAGACACCCCAAGCTATTTGCTGAGAGGCATGTTGAGTCCATGGAATATTTTATATTATGTCACAAGTTTTAGGAATATGACAATGTTTTTTTTTTTTTTTTTTTCACAAAGTTGTCACTAAATGATATATTGCTCAAACATGCAATGGGCATGTTTGAGCAATCACCCACTCAGGACAGTTCATCACCCATGCATTAAGATGAAAAACATTTTGTAGTGCAGCACCCCCCCAGAGCCCCCCTTTTACTTACCTGAACCTGATCGTTCCAGCGACGGGGATGAGCACAGCAGCTCCAGCCGCTATCTCGGGTCCTCATTGGATAGATTAATAGCAACAGGAGCCATTGGCCATTCTCCCAGCCAATCTTTCTGTTTGTCATCATAAAAATGGCAGTGAACAAACCTATGCAGTGTTTGAAAATTTTCCTAACTCTAGACTGACAGTATACGAACAGTAAAAAGCATCTTTATCTTTAAACATTATCTTTATCTACATAGCAGGCACATACATGAGAATACAAAAGAGGTACAATAATCCTAGCAAAATAACAAAGGTTTTAATGGTGAAATTTGTGGCATGTTTTTGGTTTTGGATTACCACAGTTAAAATGACAATGCAAACAGGTAACTGTTCAATAGATTACTCTACATTTACATTATAGATACTATAGATTACTATATTTAGAGACACCATACCTTAATTGGTAGCAATTTCTCCTTGTTGGTATTTGTATGCAGATCTAAAATGGAACAAGAAAATTATAAAAACAATCACGGTCCTATCATATTTTCACTGACATGCTGCCATTTATTCACTTCTGGTTTACTTACACTCTGCTGAAAAGCTAAACAACAGCACTGTCACTGGTTTTAAATCTCCTCCCAGTGATGTGTTTAGCTATAATGACACATGGATCAGGGCAAGAACAGACACAAAACCAGTTCCTGGGTATAAAAGGTCTATTTAGTTTCATATCGTATATCCAGCTATAAGAAACAATGCCAGTAGGTTATGTTCTTACAGCTGTTCTTTATGGCTTTGTAGTTGTTACATTTTGAAAATAATATGAATAAAAATAAGCATAGCTGTATTTTCCATAATGACACTTGAAGGTCAGTGCCTAGGGCAGCAGTGTTAGAGGAGATGGAATCAGCAAAGCAATATCCCCCCAGGCTGCTCTGGACACTGCGTGAGTCTAAGTGCTCCTCCTGACCATCGTGCTTCGGGATTCCCGCACTATACATAGAGCTTGGGGAAGCAGAATAGTCAGGGGGAGGTTCACTATGGCGTAACTCTTCAAGGTGCAGATTCTTTCAGAAACATTGACAGCTGCCAGTCCCCCCAAGAAGCAATCCTTTGCAGCACCACTGATACCCACCAGCAGCACCGGTCCCCTGTGGTTTTCCTGCAAGTTGCGGCTTCTTCTTCTTTCCCCTATTTTTAGTTTAGGAAAGGTCAAGGATCAAACTTTCTCTCTTTTTTGTTTAGTGGTCTGTACAATGAATAAGTAGTTCTAAATTTAAAACAGTTCACACAGTGCCTCTAATATCTCATCCTGGTAATACTGTTTACAAAAATTAGTATGTGATACAATAGAAGGAGCTTGTACAAAAAGACATCATTAGTCAATGTCTAGGGCAGCATGGTGTCCAAATATGGCCATGACAATAAATATGTATTAATAGTAGTAATAATAATATCAACCAACAGCTTTCTATAAACCTCAGAGATTCTTGAGCTGCCCCTACAATGGCCACAACAAATATTATACAGCCTTTCCAGTAAGCAGTAAATTCCTTGTCCTCAGTTCTTGAAAGAAATACATGAAAATTAATTGAACAGAAGCAATGTGACATTGTACTAACAAAATATGTGGAGACCAAAGAGCAAATGATTGAAGATAATGCTGCTTTTATTAAGCATTATTGTCTGGTCAATTACTCTAGGATGTGCAGTGTAATGTTAGGATTATATCAATCATCGATATAAAGAATTATAGCATTTTTTTAAGTCATGCAAGCAAAAAATTCAGGACCTAGCTAAAAGGCTTAAAATTAGATACAGGTTAATTTAAGGTTAAAATGTATTGCATGTCTCAAACTTTAATTAAATCTTTAAATAGTTCATTACTAGCCCACTCCCTGACCCATTTATACAAATCTTTGTTGACCTACAGCTCTGTTGCTCCACCACAGCCATGGCCAAAACACTGTTATCTGATGAGGAGGATTCTGTCATCAACATCACTCGACATAGATTTTACAAAGTATATGACTCCCAGACTGGCAAAAAGTGTGTGTGTGTGTTTGTGTGTGTCTATCTATCTATCTATCGATCTATCGATCTATCGTATTTATCGGTGTATTACATGCACATTCATTTTAAGAGGGAAGTTTCAGGAAAAAACCTTACATTTTAAATAAGGAACTTTGAAGAAAAATAAGGGTCTGTGCCCATATGCAGCCTCACCATTGCCACCAATCCAGCCTGATTAATGTCTATCTGCAGCCTCACAAGTGCCATCAATGCAGCCTCACCATTGCCATCAATGCAGCAGCCTTGCCATTGCCATCAATGCAGCAGCCTCACCATTGCCATCAGTGCAGCCTGATCGATGCCCATATGCAGCCTAGAGGGGACAGGGAGGGGGGTGGGACCAGCGCCGACAGATTACATACAGTGAGAATCTCCTATGATAGACAGAACAGTGGTCCAATGGCGTCCCAGGAGATGGGACTTCCTATTACAGAGGCTGCTAAGTAAACAGGAGATTCTCACTGTATGTAATCTGACGGCGCTCGTCCCGACCCCTCCCTGTCCCCTCCGAGGCAGCTAAAATTTAAGTATTGGCGTATAACACGCACGCACTATTTGCACCCGATTTTCATGGTGAAAAAGTGAGTGTTATACGCCATATATATATATATATACACAGTATCTAACAAAAGTGAGTACACCCCTCACATTTTTGTAACTATTTTATTATACACTTCTTTAGCAAGGCAGTGGTCATCTTGGCTGTGGTCATCTTGGAGGTTTGGGGTTGTTATCATGTTGGAATACTGCCCTGCAGCCCAGTCTCTGAAGGGAGGGGATCATGCTCTGCTTCAGTATGTCACAGTACATGTTGGCATTCCTGGTTCCCTCAATGAACTGTAGCTCCCCAGTGCTGGCAACACTCATGCAGCCCCAGACCATAACACTCCCATCACCATGCTTGTTTGTAGGCAGGACACACTTGTCTTTGTACTCCTCACCTGGTTGCCACCACACACGCTTGACACCATCTGAACCAAATAAGTTTATCTTGGTCTCATCAGACCACAGGACATGGTTTCAGTAATCCATGTCCTTAGTCTTCTTGTCTTCAGCAAACCGTTTGCTGACTTTCTTGTGCATCATCTTTAGAAGAGACTTCCTTCTGGGACAGACATGCAGACCAGTTTGATACAGTGTGTGGCATATGGTCTGAGCACTGACAGGCTGACCCCCACCCCTTCAACCTCTGCAGCAAAGCTGGCAGCATTCATACGTCTATTTCCCAAAGACAACCTATGGATATGAAGCTGAGCATGTGCACTCAACTCCTTTGGTTGACCATGGCGAGGCCTGTCCTGAGTGAAACCTGCCCTGTTAAACCACTCTATGTTCTTGGCCACCATGCTGCAGCTCAGTTTCAGGGTCTTCGCAATTTTTTTATAGCCTAGGCCATTGATGGTGAACCTTGGCACCCCAGATGTTTTGGAACTACATTTCCCATGATGTTCAACTAAACTGCAGAATGCATGAGCATCATGGGAAATGTAGTTCCAAAACATCTGGGGTGCCAAGGTTCACCATCACTGGCCTAGGCCATCTTTATGTAGAGCCACAATTCTTTTTTTCAGATCTTCAGAGAGTTCTTTGCCATGAGGTGCCATGTTGAACTTCCAGTGACCAGTATGAGAGAGTGAGAGTGATAACACCAAATTTAACACACCTGTTCCCCATTCACACCTGAGACCTTGTAACATGACACTGGGGAGGGAAAATGGCTAATTGGGCCCAATTTCTACATTTTCTTTTAGGGGTGTACTCACTTTTGTTACCAGCGGTTTAGACATTAATGGCTGTGTGTTGAGTTATTTTGAGGGGACAGAAAATGTACACTGTTATACAAGATGTACACTCACTACTTTACATTGTAGCAAAGTGTCATTTCTTCAGTGTTATCACATGAAAAGATATAATAAAATATTCACAAAAAATGTGAGGGATGTACTCACGTTTGTGAGATACAATATATATAATATATTGGAACACCTGCCTTTACATGCACATGAACTTTAATAACATCCCAGTCTTAGACAGTAGGATTCAATATTGAGTTGGCCCACCCTTTGTAGCTATAACAGCTTCAACAAGAGTGTCCACAAAGATTAGGGGTGTGTTTATGGGAATGTTTGACCATTCTTCCAGTAGTGCATTTGTGAGGTCAGGCACTGAAGTGGACGAGAAGGTCTGTCTCGCAGTCTCTGCCCTAATTCATCCCAAAGGTGTTCTATCAGGTTGCAGGTCAGTCAAGTTCCTCAACCCCAACCTCGCTCATCCATGTCTTTATGGACCTTGCTTTGTGCACTGGTCCAAATCATTTGGTGGAGGGGGGATTATGGTGTGGGGTTGTTTTTTAGGGGTTGGGCTTGGCCCTTAGTTTCAGTGAAGGGAACTCTTAAGGTGTCAGCATACCAAGAAATTTTGGACAATTTCATGCTCCCAACTTTGTGGGAACAGTTTGGGGATAGCCCATCCCTGTTACAACATGACTGCGCACCAGTGCAGTCAAACATTCACTTAGACACACTCCTAAACCTTGTGGACAGCATCCCCAGAAGAGTTGAAGCTGTTACCGTATAGCTGTAAAGGGTGGGCCAACTTAATATTGAACCCTACGGACGAAGACTGGGATGCCATTAAAGTTCATGTGCGTGTAAAGGCAGGTGTCCCAATACTTTTAACTATATAGTGAATATATACTGCATATTTACAGGCCAACTTTTAAGTCTGTAAGTTGTAAGTTTGGAAAACATGAACAGTGTTTAAAAAATTCAACATTCTATGTGTTGGGTTAGTCACTAAATGATAACTTCATAAAGCTGAACTCCGGGATAGGCAAATATTGCCTAAAAACAAAACCAATGTGTATTATTACTTAATTATTTCAATTCATGTGTGGCCCCAAAAAGATATAAAAAAGTTTCTAACCTCTAACAAAAGAAAAAATATCACTGTGAGGTGAAATGACCCTTCAATAAACCATCGTTTTTTTTTTTCTTGTGTTTAATAAAGTAACTCCACTGGTGGTATATACTGTATATTTATATAGCACTCTGGTAGATTCTATTGATATAAACATAGGGCTTTTAGATTGCATTAACACTGTAGATGCTACTGGTTCACTTGAAAGAGTGCTATGCAATCATTCTCATTTAATATACATGTGCTGTTTCATGTGAAAGCCTAAACTCCTAAAATAAAATAAAAAGTGTCTACTGCCAATGCTAATAGTGACATATGTACATTTAATTAGATGATATACTGAGGGTAATATAAATCAAGATTTCCAGACCAAATTATTCTGGTATTATATGCATAAAATAGTCATAGTTTCTTTAATTTCCGAGATCAGAAAAGATGGATGTTTTTAAATTATTCACAATATTGGCATGTTAAGAGCATGTGCTTTTTTATAAGTGTAACTAATGGTAATTCTTTCCAGAGAAGCTGAGAAATGTATTCTAATCAAAATGATGAGAGGACAGTGCACAGCAAATCTACTAAATGCATTGCTGATATACAGAACATCTGTAGTCTGCAAGTTGTTGCTATAGGGCATGAATAAACCCATTTTTAAAAGAAAACTCAGGGCAAGTGTTTAAAAATCCAGTTATAAATGTGTTCACACATTTATTTGTACCACTGCTTATATAGTATAATATTGTATAATTTCCTGAAATGTATTCTCTATTAGCTGCTAGGGATGAGTGGGAAATTTCTGAATTTGTGTTTCCAGAAGTTTTGCTAAAGGTTACCCTCTCATTTTGTCATGCAGCACTTTAGGTTAAAATTGTATAAAAAAAAAGAAAAGTTCCACTTTATTAACTTGACCTCCAGAAGATTTTTCATGACCAGGCCATTTTTTGCAATATGGCAGTGGGTTACAATTGCGCTGTCGTGAGACACTGTACCCAAATAAAATGGATGTCCTTTTTTTTTTTTTCCCTACAAATAGAGCTTTCTTTTGGTGGTATTTAATCACCTCTGCATTTTTTATTTTTTGCGCTATAAACTGAAAAAAAACCAACAATATTGAAAAAAATAACTATATTTTTTACTTTCTGCTATTAAACATATCTAATAAAAAAATTGAAAAAAATCTAATTTCTTCATACATTTAGGCCAATATGTATTCTGCTACATGTTTTTGGTAAAAAAAAAAAAAAAAAATCCCAATAAGCTTATACTGATTGGTTTGCGCAAAAGTTGTGCTAATGACACTGGCTGGGAAGGGGTTAAACATCAGGGGCAGTCAAAGGGTTAAATATGTGCCTAGCAAGAGTTTATGTGTACAGTGTGAGGTGCTTTTACTAGATGGAGTAATCAATTTAATTTCCTGCTTTGCGGAGAAATCCATTACTTCATCACTGACAGGACAAAGCTCTACCTTGTGTCCTGTGTGTGTTTCGGACAATCATCGGATGTCGGCGGTAATTTATTGACCAGCACCCAGTGATTGGCATCTGATGTGTAAAATCACAGCAGAGTCGGGTCACTAGGCACGTGATCTGGCACAGCAGAGCTGCCTTGCCACCCTATATCTATGTTATACGGTCGGCAAGCGGTTAAAGGAAAGAGTGAACAGTGCTCTTAGCTGTGAGATCCCATCACTGTATGACATAGCTTTGAATTAACAACAAAGCCATCTGATTGTGACCCCTAATCTTGTGGCTTTTATTTAGCAACAGTCAGCTGATTTTTAATCAGTTTGACATGATTATCAAATGGCTTTGTTGATACACAAAGCAACACAAGCATGAAGATCAAATTGCTTTGTTTATAAAGTACAGGTAACTACTGTCAGTCAGGGATAGTTGCTACTGTCAGGGATAGTTGCTTTTAGTGCGGTTTTGGCAATAACGCAAACTATGTGCACTCCAGTTCATGTAGTTCATGTTACTTTCTTGAATGGTGGATACATCATGCTTTCAAGAGAATGATTCTGATACAACACAGAAAAAGTGTCCTAGTGATTTAGATTTTTTTTTTGTTTACTTTTATTTGATATTGCACTATTTTTCAGACACTTAATATTGAACTTCGATTTTTGATATAGGATTAAAATATGCACAGTGTTTTATGATATTTAATAAAGCATGCATAATAGACACTTGTAATATTCACAACGTTTTGATTCTATTGTTGTTTTCACACAATATTGATTTTTATTTTAGCACATAATTATTTATTGTTAGCGCTGCACTTTTTGATATATTTAAGGAACTATGGAGGTGGTTATGGAGCAAATATATATTATCCTGGACTTGTTGTTGACAAAGTCTGTGGTGATTAAACATGCTGGGATCTGGCCTGCTGTCTTGGTCTTTAACTGTAGTTGGTTGATGGGCTCAATCTCTGCAATTGCACTGGAGCAGTTTTTCACAGCGGTTGATAAAATTCAGTGAGGATCTTTTATTGATCATTTGTGAGTGTATTTTTTTTATTTAATAAAGTATATCTAAAGGGTGTTACAATCATTGAGCATTTTTATATATAACATGCATGGTGAAGTAAAGGAAGAGAGGGGTGGAGAGATCTATTTTTTTTTTCTCAATCATAAAACCGAATGTGCTGGATTAGTGATGCATACCTATATGGTGAGCTTCTGCCTGGAGAGTGGTGAAGGCACCGAGTACCATTTTCATTTTGTTTTGAAGGACTTTTTTACACACAGAGTATTCTCAGTGGACTTTCTTTTGGTGAATTTTTCTTTGGTACACTTAATTTAGTATTTTGTTTGATGGATGGTTACATTGTATGTCTTGAGATTTGTAAGCCACTTATATTTGCACATTTTGTTTATTACTACTTGTTATTTTGAAGATAGATTTTTTTAGATTTACACATAGCCCTGCGCTGTGGATCTTACATGAGTTTAATTCATTATTTTGCTAAGGGTATGTGAATGTAGCAACAGCGTGGTATTGCTACTATTGATAGGTGCGGCTGGATCAGAGTCTTGTAGATATTGTTTTATCTCTGAAGTTGATCCCCTTTTTAATGCATGCCAACATTCTGTTTGCTTTGTTAGCAGCAGCTTGGCATTGCATGCCATTGCTGAGCCTATCATCTACTAAGACCCCCAGGTCCTTTTCCATCCTAGATTCCCCCAGAGGTTCTCCCCCCAGTGTATAGATTGCATTCATATTTTTGCGACCCAAATGCATTATTTTACATTTTTCTACATTGAACATCATTTGCCATGTAGTTGCCCACCCCATTAAGTTGTTCAGATCTTTTTGCAAGGTTTCCACATCCTGCAGAGAAGTTATTGCCCTGCTTAGCTTAGTATCATCCACAAATACAGGGATTGAACTGTTTACCCCATCCTCTAGGTCGTTTATGAACAAATTAAATAGGATTGGTCCCAGCACAGAACCCTGGGGGACCCCACTACCCACCCTTGACCATTCCAAATACTCCCCATTTATCACCACCCTCTGAACTCGCCCTTGTAGCCAGGTTTTCAATCCATGTACTCACCCTATGGTCCATGCCAATGGACTTTATTTTGTACAGTAAACGTTTTATGAGGAATTGTGTCAAATACTTGTGCAAAATCCAGATACACCATGTCTACGGGCCTTCCTTTATCTAGATGGCAACTCACCTCCTCATAGAAGGTTAATAGATTGGTTTGGCAAGAACAATTCTTCATGAATCCATGCTGATTACTGCTAATGATACCGTTCTCATTACTAAAATCTTGTACAGTATATAGTCCCTTATCATCCCCTCCAAGAGTTTACATACTATTGATGTTAGGCTAACTGATCTGTAATTCCCAGGGATGTATTTTGGGCCCTTTTTAAATATTGGTGCTACATTGTTAGTTCTGCACTTTTTTATTTATTTATATTATCATCTAAACACGGATACAGTTTGGTATTCGCCAAAAGGAACAGTCTTTCTTTCTTAAGCACAGGAAATTGTTTTATATCCATTGTTACTTTAAGACCACCAAAAACCATTCTGAACCCCTTTCTCTTTTGACTGCAATACTTTTGCCTATTGCCAAAGTTTTGCCAAAATGGTCCCAATTCTGCTGAAGTTTCAACAAAGCGAAAACTCTGAATTTCGCCCATCCCTATTATTGTTATTCAGGGTATACAGTATATAGCACCAACAGTTTGCAAAGAACTTTACAAAATGGAGGGAGTCCCTGCTCATTAGAATTTGCAATCTAACCCAGTAGAACCACCACAATAGTGCCTAAGGTCACAGACTCCAATGTCTCTATCTCAGCCTGGCCCTTTTCTAGAAAATAGTGGGTCTAATTATAGTTAAACATAGGAGCAAATTTTATTTGTTGGTCTTAATTTACCTTTTTTGGTAAATACAATGTTCTGTTACAGCTATTCCACAAAACAAAAGAACAGAACAAATCCTTCTTTTCTCAGCTGAAATTTGAAAAGAACTGTGTTCTGCTTGTTACAAATACATAATGTAGATTAACTAAAAAGGCTTTTGATAATTCTTGTTTCAAAAAAGATAACATTGTTTCTGGTTGGCAGGTGCACTGAAATTTATGATTTCCAATAAGCTAAATAAAGCTATAAAGAGATTGACTGGAAAATTTCATTATACTGTAGAAAATAAATGTATTGAATGTGCCATGTGGTGTTATTTTTTCCTCTGCAGTAGACATGTAATATTTCAAGTTTATAGTTATTATTCTGGATAATTTATAGTCGGTCACCCAGACATTAAAAAAGAAACAAGGAAAATAATAACTGACCTTTAATTAAAGGCTTGCTCCATTCTAAATTATTTTCATTTTGCATTGTTGCTGGTATGTGAATCACATGCTGACTTCTTAAGCGTGATAGAAGAGCTACTTCTATCACACTTCCCAATCCTGTTCAACCACTGTAGAAATTTCAAAGCCACATATAAAGTTCTATGCTTCCATTAAAGCTGAACATAAGGCAGATATAAAATGTGCAAATTTATCAGCTCTGTAATCATTATTACATAATTAAGTGTATTTTTTATGCAAGCAGTGTTAAGTGCTAAGCTCTATAGTTCTCAGCTGCCTCTCATTTGGCGAAATTTTCCCTCTTTTGAGACCAAATCTGCCTGTCCCTTGTGCAGCCTCAGTTGTCCCTCTTTTTGGTCTGATGTGTACATCTCTATACAAAATGTACTGTTTTACTACTGAAAATGTTTTGCAGTAATAAAATTTGTACTCAACCTCTTGTTACCCATAAGTAATATTTGATATTTAATATCTCTCAGATATGATTTAGATTAATGAGTGTTCTTTGACCATAGGAGTCCTAAAATAATACACAGCAATCTATCTATTGTACAGGAAAAGGGTGAAAATCACGGATTATATGAAGGAATACGGAGTATAATACTCAAAACATTAATCTAAAAACAGCAGGACAGAAAAGACATAAGACAAACATTTAGATACAAGTGCAAGGCAGATATTACATAGTTACCATGCTACTGCCCACAAAGGTTTCATTTAGGTGACTGCACTACCAGAGAGTGTGCACTCTCCCATGTGTGCACTTTCCCATCCCATCTAGTCTGTGTATATCATTACAGGCTGATGTCTCATTGGTTGGCATTACAAAATATTTTACAGCGCACACATACAAGAATGACATTTCCTGCAGGGCTAGTTAAAAACACCTGAACATATTCAAAAAATACGGGGGTTTGGTCACACTATATGGTCATATAGTGCTAAGCCCACTTACTACGACAAAGTACCCCGAATTAGTGGGTCCTACACTAGTAATAGAATGGAAGATCCTTTGTCTCAACCATGGGAGCTGAACTCCTCTATGTGGGAGAACTGAAAGGGATACATCCTAATCACTGGTGGCCACTAAATAGGAGGTAATGAGGAGGGGGAGGGGTGCTCCAGCCCAAAAACCTGGTCAGGGCCTATTACAACATACAAGAACATATTTGGGGGGCACACCATACACCATACCTAAACCCCCGTATTTTTTTAATATGTTCAGGTGTTCAGGTGTTTTTAACTAGCCCTGCAGGAAATGTCATTCTTGTATGTGTGCGCTGTAAAATATTTTGTACTGTTTGTAGGTCTTATAGCAGCACCATCTTGAATTTAAATGCATTGTATGGTGTGCCCCCAAATATGTTCTTGTATGTTGTAATAGGCCCTGACCAGGTTTTTGGGCTGGAGCACCCCTCCCCCTCCTCATTACCTCCTATTTAGTGGCCACCAGTGATTAGGATGTATCCCTTTCAGTTCTCCCACATAGAGGAGTTCAGCTCCCATGGTTGAGACAAAGGATCTTCCATTCTATTACTAGTGTAGGACCCACTAATTCGGGGTACTTTGTCGCAGTAAGTGGGCTTAGCACTATATGACCATATAGTGTGACCAAACCCCCGTATTTTTTGAATATGTTCAGGTGTTTTTAACTAGTCCTGTAGGAAATGTCATTCTTGTATGTGTGCGCTGTAAAATATTTTGTACTGTTTGTAGGTCTTATAGCAGCACCATCTTGAATTTAAATGCATTGTATGGTGTGCCCCCCAAATATGTTCTCATTGGTTGGCATGGTGTGGCTCTGATTGGTGTACCTCACTATTCCTGGTTAGGGATTGGCTAAATCTCCAATCCCTATACTTTGCATAAGTCAGCCCCCTTTAATGAAAATCCTTGGCCCCAACTATTTTGAGTGGGAGATTTAAATTGTAGGTACATGACCTTTTCAGGGAAGTTAAGTATTGATGATGGGCTGGCCACCTTCATTGCATATCTAAAAGAGGGATCCTTTGAAGTGAATATTTGTGGAAAAATGACATTTGGGTCCCATTGTTTAGATAAACTAGCGTAGGCCCCGAATCATCTGTATAACAGGGACTTCTGAGAAGGTATGTTACACACCCACATAGAGACCACTTTAAATGAAATATATTCATAATTACAATTACTTTACAGCTATTAATGGAGATTCCACATAAACTTGTAAGGCAACACTCTATATTACTGCATTATTTATTAGAAAAAAAAAGCCAGTATAAAGGAAAAAATAAGTTAAAAAAATAAAACGTTTGTTTTGGTAAATAATTTTCTGCACATTAGAGCTTTGTGGTTTGTGCAACTAGGACCATGGGGGGAAGGTTTGGGACTTTGTATGAAGCATGCAGTCAAGGGATATATATATATGTGTGTGTGTATGTATGTATATGTGTGTGTGTGTGTGTGTGTGTGTGTATATGTGTGTATATATATATATATATATATTATAAATAGATAGGTATGATGTTATTATTCACATATGGGGGTTCTTTCCCGGGGACTGCTGTTTTCTGCTGCCATCTTCCATCTACTGTGCCATGGGGTTGCTACCTCAGCTCCCAGGGCTGATGATGTTTTCAGCCATCCTCTGGTTCTCCACACTTGCACCCAGATCCATAGTTGGTCTGTAAGTATAATTGGGTGTATATATTTTTACATCCTTTTCTCCCTTCTCATATAGATGTACCCATTTTTACAATGTCTTTATCATGACATTTTTCAATATTTTTTAGACTTCTATTTTACTCCTTTTCCTGATGAGTGGCGGTAGCCACGAAACACGTCAAGCTATTAGATGCCCCTCTTGGTTATTTCCCAAGATTACAAGATTACTTACAATACACTTATTACGCCTACTGGAGTGTACCAATTTAATCATGATTTTATTTTACACTGTGGAGAAACACGACAATGAGTTTGGTGCTTTTTAATAATGCTCACAATGTGAGCTAATATGTTATTATGCTACTGTATTGTGCTATCTTTTATTCTGTATGAAATAAATGTATTCATTTATTATTTTTATTTCAACTGTTCATATATGTTCGGTACCTCATGTAAAGTCCCAACCCTCTCCTCCTTTCGCATTAACCAATTAGGGATGGAAGCATGCTCCCATGTTTAATCCATGTAATCATTCCTGGTACTAGCCATGCTCAGCACCATTCAGGTGTCTATATCATATATCATCATTTTTTATATTTATATTTATTTTTATTTTTCTAATTTTTGGGCCATTATCCAAGATAAATCTTGAGGAGTGAAGTTTTTTCACCATTTATATTCTTGACATCCAGTCATACCCCCCTACTAGGCCGATCCTGTGATCTGAATTGCGATGTGTTGGATTGATTGGTCCGGCTGTTTATGCTTAGTCCCGGGAGCTGCAATGCACTTCCGGTGTTCTCCCCTTCCCTCTCTCCCTTTGGTGATGTGGAGGTTTGGGCAGGCGCCCCACATCGACATCATGCCCCAAGCGCCCTGTGAGCTACGTCATCAATTGTTGGTGCATGTGCCCCGGCGCTGTGAATCTATCTCGGTGTCCTCCACGAGGATATTGGTGCCAGCTGGTGAGCGGTGATGCACTGCTTAGCTGTGGGTGCCTTTTCTCCAATTGGCCACCAGCATGGTGTTGGTGGTTACCCAAGGCCACTTTGGAGTATTTATACTCCTTTGAGCCAATTCACACACTCCCTATGGTCTCTTCCTGTGGAAACTGTGCACCAACTGGACTATACTGTCCATATAGGTAAAATTTTGGTAGTTTTCCCATCCTTTTCTTTTTTTTTTTCCCCAATTCCTTTATCGTTCTATCCTGACACATGTGCCCTTGGTATCTGGCCTGACTTTATGCACACATTATTGCCCTTGTTGGGGCACATTATATTAATACTTATTTTTACTATTTACATACACTGTTCAATTCTTGGCACAGTTCCACTTTTACCCTTCATGAACCTTTCTTGGTCACAGCACTACTACATTTCCTCTAAGCAATAGTCACCTTATTTTATACCCTACATGGTATCTCACATAATTAAATCTATATACAGTGTAATATATATATATATATATATATATATATATATATATATATATATATATATATATATATATATATATTATAATTTTTTTTTTTTTTTGTATAGATAGGTATGATGTTATAATTCATATGTGGAGGTTGATTCCCGAGGACTGCTATTTACAATGTGAACTAATATGTTATTACGCTACTGTATTATCATGCTATCTTTTATTCTGTATGAAATAAATTTATGTACTCTATTTTTTTTGTTATGCATATTGTTATTATGTAACATATGTGGTTCTCATATACATATTACCCACCAGACACTTCTTAATCATATTATATCCCTTGGCTGCATGCTTCATACAAAGTCCCAAACCTTCCCCCAATTTTGTATTTAATCAGGGATGGAGGCAAGTGGTCATATTGTCAGGGCTGGGCTCAGCCTTTCCTTCTCTGATCTGCCCACTTAGCTGTTGGTTAATTGCCAGCTCCTATCTTTCCACAGTGACATACCTGTTGATGATATCCTGCTCGTCAGTCCTGCTTACTTAAGCCGTCCAGCCCAGATGATATCTGCCTTCGCCTTGGTCAACATCACAGAGACTTTCTCCTGCGCTCCTGTTAAAGACTTGCTTGGCTGACATTCCTTTTGGTTCCAGATCCTGCTTGCTGTTCCACTACGCTGATTTCTGTCCTCCTGACTTTCTGGCTTGTTTGACTAATCGTTCAGGTTACCGAAATTTGGCGATGTTTTGACTACGTTTGTTCTATTTACTTTTATTATTAAACAAGTGTGATTTAACTATGCTTCTGTCTCGGTCTGATTCATGGTTTCTGACACATATATGTTCGGTACCTTATATAAAGTCCCATCCCTCTTCTCCTTTCGTGTTAACATGGCAGGAATGTGTTCTCCCAAAAGTTACCTCCAAAAGTGTCCTTGAAAGATGCAACAACCTTGCTCCCACTCCAGTGCCATTGCTCTCATCTTTACCTAGTATTCTGGATCTGGATTCATCCATATTCTCTGTTGGCTGGCCAAGGATGATGTTCTTTCAGTACCTGAGTTATTTTGTCCTGTCATTCCGTGCTTACACTTGGCATGGCAAAAGTGTACACCGAGCTGCGCAGTGTACTTTTAGGAAAACATCGCTAACAGGTAGAGAGAGCTTTTTGGCAGCAGAAGATACATACCGAATTTATTCTGTCATAAAAAAAAGAAACTTACTGATAGCAATTTACAAAATGGAAAATTCCCTCACAGGATTTTCTAGCAGCCAAGAAAATTTTAAGTTTATTAATTAAAATTATTTTATTTTAATAAAAAGCAATTTACAAATTCATGAAAGTTGTAAAAAATGAGCTCTGGCATTCACATAAAAATAACATTACCCAACAATCATGATAAAACCACACATTTACAGTATCTCACAAAAGTGAGTATACCCCTCACATTTTTGTAAAATGTTTTATTATATCTTTTCATGTGGCAACACTGAAGAAATTACACTTTGCTACAATGTAAAGTAGTGAGTGTGCAGCTTGTATAACAGTGTAAATTTGCTGTCCCCTCAAAATAACTCAACACACAGCCATTAATGTCTAAACCGCTGGCAACAAAAGTGAGTACACCCCTAAGTAAAAATGTCCACATTGGGCCCAATTAGCCAGTTTCCCTCCCCGATGTCATGTGACTCGTTAGTGTTACAAGGTCTCAGGTGTGAATGGGGAGCATGTGTGTTAAATTTGGTGTTATTGCTCTCACTCTCTCATACTGGTCACTGGAAGTTCAACATGGCACCTCATGGCACAAAACTCTCTCTGAGGATCTGAAAAAAGAATTTGTGCTCTACATAAAGATGGCCTAGGCTATAAGAAGATTGCCAAGACCCTGAAACTGAGCTCCAGCATGGTGGCCAAGACCATTCAGCTGTTTAACAGGACAGGTTCCACTCAGAACAGGCCTCTACATGTGTCGTCCAAAGAAGTTGAGTGCACATGCTCAGCATCACATCCAGAGGTTGTCTTTGGGAAATTGACGTATGAGTGTTGCCAGAATTGCTGCAGAGTTTGAAGGGGTGGGGGATCAGTCTGTCAGTGCTCAGACCATACGCCTCACACTGCATCAAATTGGTCTATGTGGCTGTCTTCCCAGAAGGAATCATGTCCTGTGGTCTGATGAGACCAAGATAAACTTATTTGGTTCAGATGGTGTCAATCGTGTGTGGCAGCAACCAGGTGAGGAGTACAAAGACAAGTTTTGTCTTGCCTACAGTCAAGAATGGTGGTGGGAGTGTCATGGTCTGGGGCTGCATGAGTGCTGCTGATACTAGGGAGCTACAGTTCATTGAGGGAACCATGAATGCCAACATGTACTGTGACATACTGAAGCAGAGCATGACCCTCTCCCTTCAGAGACTGGGCCGGAGGGCAGTATTCCAACATGATAACAAGCCCAAACACACCTCAAAGACGACCACTGCCTTGCTAAAGAAGCTGAGGGTAAAGGTGATGGCCTGGCCAAGCATGTCTCCAGACCTAAACCCTATTGAGCATCTGTGGGGCATCCTCAAACAGAAGGTGGAGGAGCGTTAGGTCTCTAACATCCACCAGCTCCGTGATGTCACCATGAAGGAGTGGAAGACGACTCCAGTGGCAACCTGTGAAGCTCTAGTGAACTTCATGTTCAAGGGGGTTAAGGCAGTACTGGAAAATAATGGTGGCCACGTTGTTGGAATTTTACTGCAACGTGGTCATCCACATGATACCCCTATGTGTTTCTACTCCTCTAATTGTGGTCTTCTTCAAGGACAGTTTTCTATTCTATGCATGAGAAGAGAAATACATTTTTCATAATCAATTATCATTCTATGTCATACATTACATCTCGCCATATAAATGTTGGTGTATATAAACATGTCCTGCAGCCAGAAGTTACTTTAAAATGTGGTCTTAGTGTTCCCGAAGCATCCGTGTGCTGTCTCTGCATTCCTTAGGGTGGGCCGCACCTTCAAAGAACTTAAAAGAGAACATTCTTTTGGACTTCCAAGGGGACAAGGAGGAGAGCAAGCGAGCACCTGTGATATATATTGTAGCAGCATTGGGCTACTTTCTCACTGGGGCGTAGGGGGCGTCTGCGGTAAAGTGCCGCTATTTTTGGGGGCGCCTGCGGTAAAGTGCCGCCATTTTTAGTGGTGCTTTACCGTCATTTTTGCAATGCTTTTCGGCCACTAGCGGGGAGCTTTTAATCCCCGCTAGTTGGCGAAAAAGGGTTAACTGCTGCGGCGCTTTGCCAGCTCTTTGGTGGTGCTGCCCATTGATTTCAGTTGTGGTAAAATATATATAAATACAACGCTCACAAACAAAAACCCATAATAAGTGATAACAAAATCATAAAGTCCATACAAAACTATGAAGGTGCTTCACAAATAGTGTGTAAAAATGCAAGAAATGCTTCACATCTGGTGTGCGGAAAGTGCAGAGAAAATGTTGCAGAAAAATTTTCAAGTGTACCAAGACACCCCCACATGTGTCCCCACTCACCAAATCACAATGACACCCAGATTTTCAGTCTGGGAGTCAGTAAAGGCTTGTAACGATATCCAAAGAATGTTGCAGGATGGCAGGTTCACTGATGAGATGATAAACGATCCTTCAACGTTAATACTCAGCCAAACAAAAAACAGGTACCCAGAAAGAAAGAAAAAGGGGGGACCAATAGTGAAGTATGCTAAGATTGAAAATGTATTGCTCATAAAAGGTTATACTTACAAAAGTAAGTTAAAATCAAGGCATTGAAACAATCAGAGGATGCAGCAAACACCATTAACAGCGTTCCCACGATCGGAAATTACATCAGAACCGGAAGTGCGTCGCCTCAATAGCGTGTTTCTGTTGGATGTTGGTGTATAGGGAGTTGACATCAATACTGGGCAGAAGATGCTCATCACTGACCTCAATCCCCCGCAATAATTGCATGAGATCCTTGCTATCCTTCAGATAGGCTGCGGGGGATTGAGGTCAGTGATGAGCATCTTCTGGCCAGTATTGATATAAATTCCCTATACACCAACATCCAACAGAAACATGCTATTGAGGCGGTAGTATGGGCTTTTAACAATACCAAAATGAAAAATAAACAAAAAGATTTTTTGGTACATGCTTTAGATCTAGCCATGAGTCATAATTTTTTCTGGCATGACAAAACGTTTTTTAGACAGAAAGGGGAGTGGCCATGGGGGCAAAATATCCCCCCTCAGTTGCAAACATTTTTATGTGTCACTGGGAAAAAGATGCCATTTTTGGTGGCCACTTACCTTAGCGTGTTATTGATGATATTATCATTTTTTGGGCAGGATCAAAAGAGTCGTTCTTACAATTTTTGTCAAAGATTGGTGAGAATAGATTTGGTATTTCCTTCTCTGCAGTTTCTGACAGAGTATTAACTTCCTTGACCTTGTAATTTTTAAGGATAATCATCAATTGTCCACCAAAACCTTTTGTAAAGAAGTTGATCGTAACGGTTATATTCCTTTGGGGAGCTGTCACCACCCTCAATGGCTCAGCTCCATCTCCAAGAGGCAATTTATGAGAGTCAGGAGAAATTGCGCCAGGATTGAAGATTTTGATTCACAATTGAGGGTCCTCTTTGATAGATTTTTGGAAAAGGATTACACCCCACGAGAACTGAACAAAACCCTGCTCTCAGTAAGGAATATGAATAGAGATGATCTCTTCAAGAAAAGAGGCAAATGAGAGAGACTTTGGAATTGCTTTTATGACAGGTTTCACACAGCAATGTAGACAAGTAGAAAAAATTATTTGTAAGCACTGGCACTTACTGTTGAAGGATAATGATCTCGCCAAACCCCTACCTGATAAACCTTTGTTTATCTACACGAAACCTCCTATGTTATAGCTGAAGTTGGCATCTAATGTGGTTGAACCCCCCAAGAAGACTGTCACCTTTTTGGACCAAGTTGGCTTTTTCAGCTGTGGGAGGTGTGTAATGTGTAGAACATCTAAACACAGAGTAAGGAAGACACTTGAGTTCACATCCCACTCCTCTGTTGATTCCTTGAAGATCAACCAGTTCCTCACATGTGGGACCACCCACGTGACGTATCTCTTGTCCTGTCCTTGTGGACTTCAGTATGTAGGCAGGACCACCAGAGCATTGGGGTTCGTTTACGTAAACATGTCAACCGGATAAAAAAGGCTTTCAAACACCACAGCTTGTCCAACCACTTTAGGTTATTCCACAGTAGGGATCCCAGTAGTCTCATCTTTTGTGGCATTGATCGAGTTGAAGCCCATTGGAGAGAAGGTAACCGCAAGAGAGCCATCTCTCGTAATGAGACCCAGTGGATTCATTGTTTGAGGACGATGAACCCTATGGGGTTAAACATTGAACTAGATCTTAATTGTTTCTTGTCTAATTTTTAATCATATTTATTGATCTGGTTAGGCTTGTATTTTATTTTATTTTTCATATTTATTTTTTTTCATTTTTTCATTTTGTATTTTTTATTTCACAATTTATATTTATTTTTATTATTATTATTTTCATTTTTATTGTTATTTTTATTTATATTACTATTTTCTTTTTTATTATTTCAATATTGTTTATTGGTTATTTTCATATTTAAACAGAATACAAAAGATACATTGGTATACGCATCATCAGATATACATCTTTATATTATCAGTTTATCAAAGTCATTTGGGCCAGATAGACCAACAGTTGTCAAACATTTTACAGTTCATAGAATTAATAGCTATGAGACGTTCAAATGTGTAGTTTCTATGTACTGCTGTTATGATGTCAGATATGTTTATGGCTTTGTTGGATTTCCAGTTTCGCAAGATCTGTAAACGTGTTTCTAGGAGTATGTGAGTTATGACTGGTCTGAAGGTGTTCTGTAATTTTTCTATGTTTAAGTGTAGAAGTGCTAGAACTGGGTCTGGGTTTGTAATTACTCCCGTTAGGGAGGAAATTAATTGGAATACCTGGTTCCAAAGGCTTATTATACTTGGGCATTGCCAAAACATATGTAATAGATTTCCTATGTGACCACATTCTCTCCAGCATTTCGGTGACGCCCCCGGAAAGTAGGCAGCTATTCTATATGGGGTGTAATGCCATCTATTAGCCATTTTTTAATCATAAGTTCCCAATGTTTAACACAATGAGATGCTTTATGGGTTTCTCTAAAGGTGTGTATCCATTATTCATCAGAGAAAGTGGCACCTATGTCTAGCTCCCACTTTTTCATTGCTATGGTTTTCGTGAACTGTAGTTTATTCCGTATTAGGTTGTAAAAGAATGATATGCCCTTTGTTTCTTGTTTGGCTGTGGAGTAAAATTGCCATGTTTTACTTGGAAGGGATATATTTGGGGGAGTTTGTAGTTTAATGAAATTGGTGTTTCTCAAGCATTTGAACAGTTTGTCATTCGTAAGGTGGTATTGTGCCATAATTTGGTTTGCAGATTTGTGTTGTGTTCCCTCATATAGGTCAGATATAAGTGTAATGCCCTGGTCCGTCAGGTCTTTGACTTTTATCATTGGAATTCTGGATTCTTTATAATTTGTGGCTTGGGTATCCTGATGATTCTGATCCAAAATAAATCTCCATGCCTTCAGTGAGGTCTGCATTGGAGGTGTTAGTATATTAGTGTCCCAACGTGCCCATCTGTCGCCCAAAGGCAGTAGTGTTAGGTCTTTGGTAGGTGATATAGCTTTTTCAATATCTACCCATAGTGGCGTGTTAGTCTCTTGAAACCAATATTTGATTTGGTCTAGGCGCACCACCCCGAGGTAGTCATAAATATCCACCAGTCCCGCCCCTCCTGCTTTTCTACGGGAAGTTAGATTGTTTCGTGAACATCTGGCTTTTTTTCCATCCCAAATGTACCTCCAACTAAGATTTGTTATGCTCTTAATGTAATGGCGCGGGATGTGGATCGACAGGGTTCGGAACATGTACAATATTTGTGGTAATATCAACATTTTGTAAGCGGTTATCCTGCCTAGCCATATTTCTTTTTTTGATATATCCTTGAACTGAGCCTCCAGTTTGGCTATCAGCGGGGACATGTTAGCTTTAGCAAGTGCTGATGTTTTGTTAGTAATTCTAATTCCTAAGTAAGTGATGCCTCCTGTGCTCCATGTATAAGGTAATTGAGCTTGAAGGGTGGCTCGGGTGTGGGGAGGCACTCCCAGGTCCAGTATTAAGGATTTAGTGAAATTGACTTTGTAATATGAGATATCCCCAAAAGTAGTGAGGATTGTATGTGCCTCGTTTAGGGATGTGTGTGGATTGGTCAGGAGGAGGATTAGATCATCTGCGAATAGGTTGATGGTGTGCTTTCTAGAGCCAAACTGGAAGCCCGTGATCAAAGGATGAATTCTAATAGCTTCTGCCAGAGGTTCTATCATTAGATTAAAAATGGTTGGAGACAGAGGACAGCCTTGTCTTGTCCCATTCGATATATTGAAGCGTGTGGATAGAAAACCTGAGGAGTATACCTGTGCAGATGGGCAAGAGTAGAGAGCCATAATTGCTTTCAATATAGAGCATTTGAAACCGTACTTATCTAAAACCATTTCCATATAGGTCCAATGAACCCTGTCGAACGCCTTCTCTGCATCAATGGATAACAGCAGAGAAGGCGTTCGAGTTCGCTCAGCATGATGTAGCACATTAATGATTCTCCTGGTTGCATCAGAGGTCTGTCTCCCCTTCACAAAGCCCATCTGGTCATGCTTGATTATTGTGGGTATGATATTTGTTAGTCTTTTGGCTAGTAACTTCGCATAGATCTTGGTATCCGAGTTGAGAAGAGATATGGGCCTAAAATTGGCTGGTGTATTGGGATCTTTACCTGGTTTCAGTAGTGTCACTATATGTGCTCTCAGCATCTCTTGGGGTTAGGTTGCGGATATTGTGGCTTTATGAAAGACTAGTGACATGTGGGGTGAAAGTATGTTCTTGAATGTTTAAAGTATTCATTGGAGAATCCATCGGATCCAGGTGACTTCCCGTTTGATAAAGATTTTATAGTTTTTTTTTCTATCTCTTGGGCTGTGATTGGTGCATTCAATATATCTAGTTGAAGTTCTGAGAGAGATGGGAGATTTATCTTCTTCAGGAACTTTTGTATGTTATCTGCAGTTGGTTGAGGGGTGTCAGTTTGTATATTGTACAGTGAACTGTAATATGCGGCAAATTGGTTTGCTGTGTCTTGGGGGTTGACAACTTTATGTATGGAGGTGGGGTGTTTTAAATATGCGATTCTAGTTTTGGTGCGAGCCGCTTTAAGTCTATTTGCTAGGTATTTACCTGCTCTGTTGGCATTGGCATAGTAGTTTAGATTTAAACGCCTAAGATGTTTATCATATTGTTGTGTTAGTAGTTCTCTGAGTTTCTCTCTGAGGATGGTCAGTTGTTTAGTTAGGGGCTCTGATGGTGATTTTTTGTTTTGTGATTCTATGTTAAGTATGTCTGAAAGAATCTTATTGAATTGCTGGGTCTGTCTTTTTTCTTCTCTAGCTCCCATTTGTATTAGGATGCCCCCATAAAGGCCTTGTGTGCCTCCCATATAGTATATGGGTTTGAAACTGAGTCTGTATTCTCTGAAATATAATTATTGAGATGCTGAGATAGGGATTTTTGAAAGTGTGGTTCTTGGAGAATTCGAGTATTGCAGCGCCAGATGGAGGATGAAGAGGAGACTCCATTTTCCGCAACAGATATGAATATGGCAGCATGGTCCGAGCATGTGATATCGTGTATGGAATGGGGAAAGCTGCGCTAAAAATAAAGTCCATGACAGTTAACATCAAGGTAAACAAAATGTCCATTAAAAACATAAAAGATCGTAGTGACACCACAATATGCATGAACAAAGTGCCCAACCACCGTAGCTGTAGATTGAGCTTACCGGATGGCAAGCTTAAAAAGGCAAGTGGCTATAGCCCAGCCAAGGCCAGGACACGATCACAGACAGGCTGCCACTTCAGGGATCTCTTGTCACATAAGATAAACATCATTATCTGGCAGCCCCTTGCTCCCCTTTAGACATAGCCGGGCTCTTTATCCCACGGCCGTCACCTGGGTTCACCCAGACCTAAAACTTCTCCAGTACAGAGCAAAGTCCATTTTCCTACACCTGGGTTGAGTCTACTAGCAGGGTCAATTTGGTTGTTTTGCAGGCAGGCTGTTCTTTTTTTCTTCTGGACAATCTAATGAGTGTGTGGATACCGGAAGTGAATCCTAGGGAGCGATCTCTGCCATCTGAATTATTGTGGTCATCAGCAAGCTTAGAGGCCTTGGCTGGGCTATAGCCACTTGCCTTTTTAAGCTTGCCGTCCGGTAAGCTCAATCTACAGCTACGGTGGTTGGGCACTTTGTTTGTTCATGCACATTGTGGTGTCACTACGATGGACATTTTGTTTACCTTGATGTCAACTGTCATGGACTTTATTTTTAGCGCAGCTTTCCCCATTCCATAGACTTTCTTGTGTTATCGCACTTTATGCTGCTGATTTTTGCTATTTGTCAGCGCTGTATTTTTACATTTCTATGTGATATTGTGTATTTTTGTTGTTTCAATGTTTTGCAAGAGCCATTTATCCATTAAGAACATGTCTATTCTGGAGTAGGAGCCACGTCTGTTTCCTAGTTTTGGAGCAGTGTTTGAAGAGATAGGGTGCCTTTAGGTTTACCTGAAGAAGAGTCCAGCAGTGGATCTGAAGTTACGTTAAAGTCTCCGCAGATCAGGAGGTTACCATATTTCATGGCATTGGTTTTGGCTAGAACTTTCTTTATGAAACGTATTTGATGTGAGTTTGGGGCATATAACGTGACAATCGTATATGGTTTGGAGTTGATGTCTCCCGTAATAATGATATATCTACCTCCATCTATAGCAATATCTTTGGGTTGGAAAGAAAGGGAGTTTTTGATGGCCAATAGAACGCCTCCTCTTTTGCTGTTGGGGGTACAAGCAATGTATATAGTTGGGTACGCTTTGTGCAAGCATTGTGGAGTGTTGTTCAGTTGGAAATGCGTTTCCTGAACACAAAGAATGTCTGCCCCTTGTTTACAGGCTTCTTTCCATAGGGAGAATCTCTTTGCCGGGTGGTTTAGCCCTCGGGCGTTAATTGACAGAAATTTGATTGTCATTGTACAGTTAAGAGAGATCTTGTGGTGGTGTTGTGCAGGTACTTACAGTTCCAGTAGGGTTCTTTCTGGGTTGTTGTTAATTCACGTGAAGAAGGTATCTGGTGTTTGCCTTCTTCAGTGATGTAGTACATGTTACTTCGGCTGATGCTGCGTATATCTAATAAACAAAAGGAAGAACAAAGAAAAAGAAGAAAAGTCAACTGGTTTAACATAAGAAATGGATCCATAAACTGATCCTCGTGCAGTCATAGCTGCTGCTGAAAGGTTAGGGGTGTAAAGGAGAATCAAATTAAGATATCTCGATCCCGGAGATATTGGAGTATGAATGTGGATCAAATTTTATGATTGCCCACCATTTTTTTTCTTAGGAGAGCGCTTCTTGGATACCACCTGGCATTCGTTTTCCATGTGTTGCAGGTTTGCGGACGGTGATGGTGGAATGGTTTGATCAGCAAGAATGCCCCATTGACGTAGAGCTACCAGCCCTTCCTCCAATTTGGACATGGATATGGTGGTCCCGTTGTGGGTAATGGAGAGGGTTGCAAGGTATTTCCATTTGTGGAGGATATTGTGGTTCCTCAGTGCATTGGTTATCGTCAGCAGGTTGCAACGGCATTGTAAAGTGTGCCTGGATAGATTTGGGAGCAACCTGATGGTAGCATATTGCTGAGGGATGTTTTCCTGTTTGCGGGAGATTTGTAATATTTGATCCTTGATGTGATAGAAGTGTACCCTCAGTAAGACATCTCTAGGGGTGTCATCAGGGAGAAATGATGGTTTGGGGATCCTGTGAATCCTATCCACGAGGAGGTCCTGGGCAGTTGCACCTGGCAGCAAGGTAGAGAACATGGCCTGGGCAAACTGTAGGAGCTGGTTAGGGGGAATGGATTCGGGTACGCCCCTCATTTTGAGATTGTTCCTCCTGGACCTGTCCTCGAGGTCCGCCATTTTGTCTTTTAGCCATGCTATATCTTCCCCTTGGGCCGTGTGTGCCTCCACCATGAAGAAGTGTATTCTTCCATTTTTGTTTCCACATGATTTACTCTGTGGCCTAAGGCTTGAACTTCCCTCTGACATTCATTTAACACCGTAAACATATCCGTCTGCAGGGAGGATCGCAGGGACAGCAGCATGTCCTTTTACATTGTGCCTGACACTGGCCTGTCTGCTGTGGGAAAGTCTGCAATAGGGTCCCCTCCTTGTGTATACTGATTTGTGGGGGCAGGGTGGGGTCCGCTTACCTCCATAGTGAGATCAGTCTGCGGCCTGTGTGGGGATTCTCTTCTCGGTTTGGATTTGGCCAGGCTTCTGGTAGTAGGGCTGGATGCCCCAGAGGAGGATTCACTGGGAAGTGTGTTCGGGCGTGCTTCACTGGATGGTGTCCCGTGGCCTCCTAGTTGCGCTCCGGGCCTTCGCTGCTGTTGTGTGTTCCGAGCGCTGCCGTTGCCATTTTGTTGTAGCCCACGCGATGCTGTGCCAAAGAAGGTGTCCAGCTTCTGCAGCTGTTGCAGGTTTTTGCAGTTCCTAGGCATCCTCAATACGTTGAGCAAGGGATTACCGACTCGGTGGTGGTGTTTGGAGCCGTGGATGTCGCCGGTGGGCTCTGATGGCTTTGGATTATCTCCGGTGGACGAGCAGAGCTTCGATGTTAAACGTCCATCTTGGAGTCCGGTCGCCACGCCCCCGTATTTCTATTATTTTTCATTTTTATTTTTATTTTTATTTTCATTTTTATTTCTATTTTTATTCTGTATTTAATGTTTATTTTGCAATTTATTTGTCATTTTTTTTCATTTTATTTATTTTCTTTTATTTTTATTTTTTATTATTATCTTTATTTTTCATTTTGTTATTAAAAAATTATTTTCTTTATGGTCTTATTTTCATTCGCATTTTTCTAATTTTTTTGTTTTTTGTGATTCTTACTTGTATATTAAAGCATTGGATTAAACATGTTCCCATTTGTTTCCACGACACCGCAACTGACGTCTGTTCAGGTTTATCCAACCAATTCCATGGTGGTTTAGTCCCTCATATGGTGTGTGCTCTATTCATAGGGGCAACATGTTTTCCCAACCAACAAAATGGCCACTGTGCCGATCTGATTGGTTGAGGAAGGGGAGTGTACCTCTCTCTTTTGTGATTTAAGGCAGTCAGTTCCAATTGGAAGATAGGTCCTTTGATGGCGCCCTGTGGGAGGGTGAAATGCATTGATGCAACTCACTTCCAGTTCTGACGTCATTTCTGGTCTCATGGGGACGCTGTTAATTATGTTTGCTGCATCCTCTGATTGTTTCAATGCCTGATTTTAACTTACTTTTGTAAGTATAACCTTTTATGCTCAATAAATTTTCAATCTTAGCATGCTTCACTATTGGTCCCCCGTTTTTTCTTCCTTTCTGGGTACCTTTTTTTGTTTGGCTGAGTATTAACGTTGAAGGATCGTTTATCATCTCATCAGTGAACCTGCCATCCTGCAACATTATTTGGATATAGTTACAAGCCTTTACTGACTCCCAGACTGAAAAGCTGGGTGTCTTTGTGATTTGGTGAGTGGGGACACATGTGGGGGTTTCTTGGTACACCTGAACATTTTTCTGCAACATTTTCTCTGCACTTTCCTCACACCAGATGTGAAGCATTCCTTGCATTTTTACACACCATTTGTGAAGCACCTTCATACTTTTGTATGGACTTTATGGTTTTGTATTATCACTTATTATGGGATTTTGTTTGTGAGCACTGCATTTATATATATATATATATTTTACCACTATGTTCAAGTGTCTAGCACTTTGTGTTTAGCAGCTTCATTCAATTATTTTTTACCACCCATTTTTTTTGCCACCCATTTTTGTACCACCCATTTTTTTCACACCATCAGCACGAGTTTATATATTTAGATTATATATTTTCCCATTGATTTCAATTGGCAGGGGTGCTGTAGGAGCAGTGTATACACTTCTACAGCGCCTCGAAGATGCTGCTTGCATGACTTTTTTTAGCATCCTGTCAGCGCACCGCTCCAGTGTGAAATCACTCTTTACAGGCGCTTTGCAGGTGCTATTTTTAGCGCTATAGTGCCTGTAAAGCACCTCAGTGTGAAAGCAGCCTTAATGTTTATGCAGTAAAAATTCAAAAGGATTTTTTAGGGAGGGATTTTTTTACCTGTTGGTTACCAAACTAGGCAGCCATCAACCAAATAACTAAATTAAATCATTGATTTTCTACTTGTTTTTTGACTATAAGTGATTTTTATTTATTTTAACCCCTGGGTTGGTGTATTAGTTATATACTGCATTTAAAAAAAAAACTGAGGTTAGTCTTGTTTTTATGAAAGAACCAGAGTATTTCTAAGCAACCAATACTCAAATTCAAACTTTAATGGCACGTTTGAATGGGATTGCTGACTGAGGTGGGGGGAATTCTAGTTCTTTAGAAGTATGTGTTAATACCTCAGCCCTGCAGTTGAGGAGTCCAGCTGTAAGTGCCAGTTATAACCTTGTAGGAGGGGGCACACACTACCAAAATACCATAACCCACCCAGAAAGCATTTGATTCTTGAATTACAAGTGGTCTTTATTCACTAAGAAGTCATGTGTCTGTGGGCACTTTTTTTTTTTTTCATTTATTGCTTTTTTAATAGTAATCAAGACTCCTGCCTTCTTTTTATCACAGTTGGCCATAAATAGATGCGCAAAGTGTTTAAGGAAAGAGAAGGGCGCTTCTGTTTCATAAAGTATGTTTCTTGTAAGAAGACAACATTCCCATGCAAGAACTGAATTTACTTTTGTAAGGCTTTCCGCTTGTGAGGGCTATTAAGGCCCTTGACATTAAAGGAGATTATTGTCCGATCCATGGAGGAAATGAGAGATGCTATGGATTGTGGGTATGTTAGATTCAGTCATACAGTGCCATAAATGTGCTTAAAGGAGGATGATATGTTTCCAGTCATGGGTCGATGGGTTGATAGTAGAGGAGAACAATAAGCTCAATGGAATACAATGGTTTCAGATTTGTGCCATAAAAAAACAAAATAGAAGAAATAGAACCAACAGAGAAAACATCCTTCAAAGGTTAAAAAAAAAATCTAAAGAAAAAGGAGTGCAAGTAAACGGGGGTGAAGTAAAACAAAAGTCCACTATAAGGACTCGAATGAACAATGAATATGATGAGCTATCATGAGATTCCTCGAATGGTAGGTTATGAGTAGGGATGAGCCCTATGTTCGAGTCGAACTTGGTTGCTCGCCTGTTCGCCGAACAGCGAACAGTATGCGTTGTTCACTGCAAATTTGAAAGCTGCCGGAACACCGTGAAAGTCTATGGGACACTAACATGAAAATCAAAAGTGCTAATTTTAAAGGCTTACATGCAAGTTATTGTCATAAAAAGTGTTTGGGGACCCTGGACCTGCCCCCAGGGGACATGAATCAATGCAAAAATTTTTTTTAAAAACAGCCGTTTTTTTGGTAGCAGTAATTTTTTTAATGCTTAAATTGAATCAATTTTAAATGACAATTTTTCCTTTAGAAATGTAATTTTGCTGTGGTACTGTTCTAAACACAGGAAAAATGCACCACTTTACAGGCATACTATAGAAAACCCCCCAGGCACAATATTTAAAGGAATATTTCATTTTTATTGTTTCATTTTAAGCATTAAAAAAACACTGCTCCTGCTGTTTTTTTTAAAAAAGATTTGCATTGATACATGTCCCCTGGGGCAGGACCCAGGTCCCCAAACACATTTTATGACAATACCTTGCATATAAGCCTTTAAAATTAGCACTTTTGATTATTCATGTTCGTGTCCCATAGACTTTAATGCTGTTCGTGTGTTCTGCCAAATTTTTTGCCTGTTCGCATGTTCTGCTCTGAACCGAACAGGAGGGTGTTCGGCTCTTCCCTAGTTATGAGTAAACAGGGTTAAAGTACATGCTTCTTTTCCAAACTTAAAGTGATTGTAAAGTCTCATTTCTTCCCTATAAAAATAACAAACATGTTATACTTACCTGCTCTGTTGCAGTGGATTTGCACAGAACAGCCTGGAACCTCCTCTTCTCAGGTCCCTCTTCTGTGATCCTGGCCCCTCCCTCCTGTTCAATGCCCCCACAGCAAGCAGCTTGCTATGGGGGCACCTGAGCTCACAGCTCCCTGTGTCCATTCAGATATGGAACCCTGACCCGGCCCCACCCCCTCTCTCCCCTGATTGGCTAGCTGACTTTGACAGCAGCTGGATCCTATGGCGCTGCTGCTGTGTCTTAGCCAATCAGGAAGGAGAATCTCGGATGGCTTAGACACTCGTGGACATCGCTGGCCAGAGTGGGATCTCAGGTAAGTGTTGGGTGGCTGAGGGTGGCTGCTGCACACAGAAAGCTTTTTAATGTATAGAATGCATTAAGATAAAAAACCTTCTGCCTTTACAACCCCTTTAACAATTCCATAGGAATTTTAGCTAGAGCTGAGATAGGTGGTTGAGGAGCCTCTGATGAGAGGATATGTCAATCCTTCAGGAGCTTAAGGCCTAGATCCAAGGAGTACACAGCGTGGGTTTTGCGCCGAGGAGTGATGAGCAGTTTAGTGGGGCGGCCCCATTGATATTTATTGTTATGGTTGGGGAGCACCTTTGTGATGGTAGATAGTTGGCATCTAGCTTGTATGGTCGAAGCAGAGAGATGCGCATAAAGAGCAACATTTGAAAACTTTTTGGATAGAGTAGCTTGTTTCCTAGTAGCAGCCATCACTTGTTCCTTTTGGTAAAAGTGAATTTGCGCAAGCACGACTTGTGGGATAGTAACAGGTAAGAAAGTTGGTTTATGGATTAGTTGTGTCCTATTAATGAGAATACGGGAATACCTCTAAATTTGACATTGTTGCATCTTGAGTGGACTTCAAGGTCAGCAATTTTTTTTTTTTTTTTAACTTCAATGTTTATTAATTTTTCAAAAGGTATATAGTGTATTATGAAACCTTTGTGAATGGAAGGTCAGTCCAGCTGTATACTTCTGGGGTCATTGATCCATGAGTCCCAATTTCTGTAAAATTTTTCAGTGGTAAGTTGGACTTTGGAGAAGCCATGTTCTTATTTGAGATTGCTGTTTAGGATTTTAATTACTTCCTGGATGTCAGGAGGGTGAGTACTTTTCCATTTTCTTACTAGTACCAGCCTTGCAGCAATAAGGATGTGGGTGGCCATGGTTTGAGATTTTCTGGGCCATGTGGGAATCATCAGGCCCAGGAGAAGGTCAACACAGGATAGGTTATTTGCTGTGGAGACAATTGATTGAAGCAATTTTAGTATTTGGTTCCAAAATTCTTTGAGGGCTGGGCATTCCCACCAGATATGGAAAAGAGTTCCTGGGAGGCCACAATTTCTTCAGCATAGGTGAGACGTACTGGGGTAAATTTTGGCAATTCTGCTGGGGGTGTAGTACCAATGTTGGAAGAGCTTTTGTAGGGATTACCAGTGCGTGGTACAATGAGAGAGTTTTGAGGGTAATGGTAACGCTTTGTAACATTGAGTAGGTGGACGGGCTGAGGGGATGTGTTTGGACCACTGCAAGATTTGGATCTGAGTGGATTGCTCTGTTGATTGAGAGAATAGACCATAGATATATGAGATACCCTTGAGGATATCTTTACTTGAGTCGAGATATTTCCGTGTGGAAGATAGAATCTTGTCTTGTTTATTCCAGTGGGATTTGTTGAGTAGAGACCTGATCCTGAGGTATATATAAAAAGTTCTTGGCGAGAGACCAAACTTAGTTTGAAGGTGTTCAAATGACATTAAACAGGACGCAGTGAAGAGGTGTCCAACTGTTTGAATACCTGCATCAATCCATGAGCTTAGTTGGAGGTCTGGAAGTATGAGTAAGATGGCTTGGATTGGTATGTATTGTAGCATGGTGTGAGGTACACCTTTCAGCATTTGTGGGATAGACGTCCAAACTCTTAGGGAGGCCATTATTGAATCCATCAGGAAGTGTTTGGAGGTGGGGGCAAGAAGCGAGGCACAAAGGTACAATTTTGGGTCTTTAGCCAGTACTACTGACTCTATTTGTGTCCAGTTGGAAGGGGTAGATGTGGTCCACCAGTGTTTGAGTTGATCCAATATGACTGCTTTGTAGTACAAATTTATATTGGGGGCTACCAAGCCCCCCATTCATGTTGGATTCGTTAGGTTGTTTTTTTATCCTGGCTCATTTTTGTTGCCAGATAAAGGAATTGATGATAAATTGGAGAGTCCGTAGTTGTGTTGAAAGAAATGGAACCAGTATTATGCGTAAGACATATAGAATGTGTGGGAGTAGGAACATTTTAGCTAAAGCAATTCTACCTGCCCATGATACAAAGGGGTGGTGCAGTTCATTAGATATTCATTTAAGCTTTTCTACGAGGTCTGCCAAATTACTGCGCAAAATATTTTTGCTAGGTGACATCAGGCGGATTCCTAGGTAGGTTAGGGATGAGTCTTTTGACCACGAGAATGAGGAGTGTTTTGAAATGTGTTGTAGACCTATCGCTAGCATAAATGATTTCCTATGATTTACTTTGTATAAAGATAGATATTGCGCTGAACTGGTCAAGAATATGTTGAATCTCGGTTATGGATTGTTTTGGGTCTGTAATGGCAATTATCACGTCGTCTGCGTAAAGACCTATTTTATGTTCAGTGGCATCAATGTTTATTTCTTTTAACTTGGGACGCAGAATAAATCCATTGGGCTAAGGGCTCCATAATCATAGCAAAGATTAAAGGTGATAGTGGACAGCCCTGTCTTGTGCCATTTGTGATATTGAAAGAGTTAGATAGTACACCCGAGGTCCACACTTTTGCACATGGGGATGTGTATAGACTGAGTATGGCATTTAGGAGTATGCCCAATATGCCGAACTTACGTAGGACCGCCCCCAGGTATGTCCATTGTACCCTGTTGAATGCCTTCTCTGCATCCAGAGAAAGGAGCAGAGAAGGCACTTGATTGTTTTCTACCCACTGGATGATGTATATAAACCATCTGGTCCCGTCTGATGTTTACCCGGTATGAAGCCAACTTGGTCTATATGTATCAGTTGATTCATAACTGTGGCGATCCGGAGACCTAGTAGCTTTGCATACAGTTTTGTGTCCGTGTTTAATAGGGAGATGGGCCTGTAATTCTCTGGAGCATCCGTTGGTTTGCCTGGTTTGGGGAGGGTCACTATCAATGCTTCGAGACATTCATTAGGGATTTTTCCTGTGGACGCATAGCGGTTAAATGTAGTGCATAAGTGGGGTGATAAGATGTTGTTGAAATGTTTGTAATATTCATTAGAGAAGCCATCTGGTCCTGGGGCCTTATGCAGTGGGAGAGATTTAATAGCATTACAGATTTCATCTAGCGTGAATGGGGTAGATAGTGTGGCTACTTGTGTGGGGGTCAGTGAGGGAAGTTGTATGGATGAGAGAGGCATCTATTTCTTTGGGACTTGGTGGGGTGGTGGTTTCTGCCTCTTGCAGATTGTATAATTTAGCGAAGAAGGATACAAAAGTATTGGCTATATCCAGTGGGTTGGTCATATGTGCCCCTTGTGTGTTTAGGAGGTAGGGGATTTTCGCGCGCATTTGCTGACGTTTGATTTGCTTGGCCAGACTTGCTGAAGAAATAGGATTTTAATTTTAAACATTTGACATAATAGTCAAATTTATGGTGTAATGCCGCGTACACACGAGCGGACTTTACGGCAGACTTTGTCCTGCGGACTTTTCGACGGAGTTTACAACGGACTTTCTGAATGAACGGACTTGCCTACACACAATCAACCTAAGTCCGATGGATTCGTACGTGATGACGTACGATCGGACTAAAACAAGGAAGTTCATAGCCAGTAGCTAATAGCTGCCCTAGTGTCGGTTTTTGTCAGTCGGACTAGCATACAGACGAGCAGACTTTTCGACCGGACTCGAGTCCATCGGACAGATTTGGACCAAGTATGCCGTAAAGTCCGGTCGTGTGTACGCAGCATAAGAGTTCACTTAATTTGTATCTGTGGTCCCTGATCGCTTCAAATGTAGCCTGGTTGGGTGAGTTTTTATTTGTTAATTCTAGAGTTTTGAGTTGTTGTAGCATTGAATCTATCTCAGCTGAGCGTCTTTTACATTCTTGAGCACCAAATATGATGAGGAGACCTCGTAGAAAAACCTTATGAGCTAACCATACCATATATTGATCGCTGACAGATGCACTATTAGTCTTAAAGAAATTCTCAATCTCGGATTTAATTTCCCTTTCGTATCTTGGATTGGTTATGAGGGGTGAGTTCAGCCTTCATAGAGAGTGATTGGGTGGGCAAGATTGGGGGAATATTTTCAAGGATATTGGGGCGTGGTCTGACCATGTGATGTGACCTATATGCGATTCTGAGGTGGCCAATAAAGCTTTTTTGTTTGTGAGGAAAAGGTCAATCCGAGAGTAAGAATTCCCAGAGTGAGAATAGAAAGTATAGTCGCGCTCAACATCGTGCATGCACCTCCAGGGATCTTCATTATCTATGAATGAAGAGAGAGCTGATGCCCTCCTTCTGTCTGAGTTTGTGGAATCCAGTGTGGGGTTTGGGGTATCATTAAAGTCACCACAGATGATTAATGCGCCATTTTTATAGGGGTCCAGTTTAGTTTTGAGTTTTTTGTAGAAAAATTTTTGGCCAGTGTTGGGTACATAAACATTCACCAGAGTCATGGGGTGATTATCAATGGTGGCGGATAGAATTATAAATCTACCTTCATCATCTGTGTCTACGTGATGTGGGACAAAGGAGACTTTGGCACTAATCGCTATCATTACCCCACATTTCTTTTTGTTGTTGTTGGAGAAGAAGTAATGTGAGTATTTTTTATGTGTACAGGATGGTGTTTTGGTGCTTGAAAAGTGCGTCTCTTGAAAGCACAGTATGTCTGCATGTTGGGAACATGCTTCTTTCCATAGAAGATTGTCTTAAAAGGGGATTTAAGCCCTTTGGCGTTAATAGATGTGACATTGATTGGCATAATTACAGGTGATTGAGGTTGGTTTGCATAAGTTGAGCAAGACTATAGTGTTGTATACAGCTGTCTGCTATAGAGATTGGTTATTAGATAGTAGTTTGCTTAGAGGTTTATAACAAATGATTAAATAGTTCTTGCCATCTGAGAAAACAAACAAAAAAAAAAAAAAAATTGTTGCAACTCAGAGTATAAGTAATACAAATTATTAAAGTTTGGTAAAAACACTCTACACTATCAGAGATAAACGGTAAAAAAAAAAGAAAAACGGTAAAGAAACTTCAGAGTACGTATTGTGTGAGGTACTGTATGAGAATGTTTAACTGAGTGTGCTCAGCACACTATAAATTGGAGAGGTGGAATTCAAATAGTTTGCCTTAGCAGGATATTTCTAAGCTGGGGACGAGTAACCTTAGGGTATTTGTTAGGTTTTATCCGCCTTTTTCAATTGATGTTGAGGAGGAGGAGATGAGGCATTCTGATTGCGTGACCGGTGAGGGGCCACGGGAACGGTTAATAGGCCCCAGTTAGTCAGTTTTTTGTAGCCATCTTTAGGAGATAAAATTGGGACAATTTTTTGCTGGTAAGTAACCAGAAGCTTGGTGGGGTATCCCCAGCATTAGGTGATTTTATCCTCCTGTAGAATTGAGGTGACCAGTGTATATGCTCTGTGTAATTCCACTGGTGACAAATCCACGAACAGCGATATTTTTGAGTAGGGCGCTGGTAAGGGCCTGAGATTCCTAACCGTGTATAGGATTTGTTCCTTTACGTGGAAAAAATGGATTCTGGCTACAACATCTCTAGGTGTCTCCACTGGCAGGTGGTCTGGTTTTGCGATTCTATGTGCTCGGTCAATGAGCAAGTCGTGGGGAGAGAGATTGGGGAGCAGGGTGATAAAGAGCTGCTGTAGGTATTTTTTAGCTCATTGGGTGACATTGATTCAGAGATCCCTCTGAATTTTATGTTGTTTCTTCTGGCCCTATCCTCGGTCTGCCAGCTTCAATTTAATTTTTTGGATCTCATCCGAGTGATGAATGTGTGTATCAAGAAGCTCATTGTGAGCTTTGCCTATTTCAGACATGCTCCTCTGCTGTGTCTTTATCTTCCAGGCAGTCAAGCCTATCATGTACCTGGGAGAGGGATAGCTGCAGCTCCCTGTGTAGATCTTTTTGCAGGGTAAGCAACATTGATTTTAGCATGCTTTCAGACACTGGGTTGTCAGTCACAGGTATATTTGCTAGTGTAGATATATGTGAAGGGCTGTGAGAGGTGGATTCTGAGGCATTCCCATGGTGCTTTTTAGTCTGAGGGGTTTTGTTAGGGGAATTGCACGGGGACGAGGTGAGCCTCTTACCTCTGTCCTGTTGCGTGTCTGCTGGGTCTGATGCTGGAGGAGGTGGTGAGCCTGGTGGTGAGGCTGTGTATTATTCGTTCGACCATGCTGGTCTCCTGCAGACGGAGTGTGGCCGGCGCCATCTTGCCTGGAGCGCTGTTCCATGAGGCCGAAATACTCGGTCAAGCGGGCGCGATTGTGGAGGCGGGTTACGCCTCCCTGACATGCCGGTTCATGTCCCACTGCTCTACCCTCGCTTCCTGGGGAGAGGGGAGAAGCCTGTTGCTGTTTGTCGCTGGATATTCCTGCTATGGAGCGGAGCTCGGGAATCAAACTGCCATTCCACTCCATGGCTAGCCACACCCCCCCCCCCAAGGTCAGCAATTTTGGCAGTGATCTTTGTAAGTTCAAATTCATGATGATTAAAGACATCCATAAGTTCATTGTGGGCATGACAGATATCCCTTATTTTATTTCCCTATGTGATACCCTCATTGAGAGATCATTGACTGCAGTTGACTGCAGTGGAGATGTTATTTGTCCTAACACACACACGCTACTTTTCAAAGTACCACAAAAGGCTTTGTTTAGACTTGCAGTTTTGGGGTGGCAAAAATGTGTGGTTTTTCCGCCTGCCAACTTCCTGCCCCAAACTGCAAAAAGCAGCAGATGGGTATACTTACATGCAGGGACTGCGATGCTTCATTTCATGCCCACAACAAAGTTCACCCGACACATAGCAAGTCGCAGGCAGCAAGCCCACCAAATTTTACACATTCAAGTAGATAGGAAAGTGCCGCAAACACCCCACAATCGCATGCAGTGTGGCATGATTGTTGGCAAAAATGGTGTTAAAACAGGCGGTAAGAAGGTGTTACATCCCTTCCTCATTGCTTGTCAGTAGCCTCTGAAGCACGATCTGAATGCAAATCAGGCTTCAGAGACAAATGGGACTTAGACACGGCTTTTTTTCAGCAGGAACTAGGGGGAACTCAGTTCCACCACCTCTGGCTCAGGTCTTCTGCTCCCTGCTCACCACTATCACTTGGTAACACTGAAGTCCAGCTTCTGCGTTTACAAGTGGTAGCTTATCTCCCAGTACCTCCCACAGGTCAGATCTCCTGCACAGATCCCACTGAGTGCCGGACAGGGACAAGGGAGATACAGAACAGGTGCCCAGGGTTCAGTGCAGTCATAGGCAGGAGAGGTAGGCTGCACCCTCTGTGGTCTCCATTTTTCCCTGGCGACCAGTTGTTGATGCTCCTACTGCATGACCTCCCTTGCAAGTGACTGTAGTATAGTATAGTATGCTGGGAGGCACTACAGCTGGATAGGCATTTTAGCCTAATATTGCAACAAAGGTAAGACATATGACAGATGATGGAGCTTTTAAGGAGGGGGAGAAGATGAGGGCAGTGGAGGGAGAGGGTTGTATGCAGAGGGAAGAGCTACTATTTGATGCCATTTGGCAGGTATGTGTGTGTGGCGGTCTGGTTGAGTTCCTGCACCTATTATGCTTAGACACATATATAAAAGTGCAGCGGTTCTCTTTAACAAACAACTTTTGTTAAAGAGAAGTGCTGCACTTTTATATATGTTTTTGTATTTACATTTGTGACCAGCAAATTTGTGTTCGCTGCTGTTCATAGGATTAAGTGGGTCTGAGTGCAGTTTTTCTGAATATTTTTTGTAGACTTAGATACATGTCTAAATCTCCCCAAATTGACCCACTTTGTTCAGGACAATTCCCATCTCAGATAACCAGAAAACTGCCTCATCCCTTGCCCCCCCTCCCCCCTGGGTACAAGACTGCAAAACACCAATCCTCTCCCTGCACTCACTCACGAGATATCATATGCAGCTGGAGCAAGAGTGAGAAATCCAGGGCAGGGAAGAGGGGCTTTATTCTTCTTTACCACTGTGTAACACACACAAAAAAAAACTGTTTGTGGTGCAGCACCTCCTGCAACACATCTTCTGCTTCAGTGAGGACAGGAGCTCCATGCAAGAGCAATTCTCCTCCCATGCTCCACCCAGCTCTTTCATCCCCTGCTCCGGACTTCTCACCCTGTTTTACCATGCTATCTTGTCTACTTTTCAGCTTCAAGCTTCTCATATTGCTCTGCTGCGCTGTATCCTCTCCCACTTCAGACTTCTCATCCTGCTCTCCCATGCTGTCTCCATCCCTGCTCCGGACTTTTAGCCCAGCTCACTCTGCCCACACCACTGGGGAGAAATAGTTAGGTCCATGGTCGGCACTACAGAGACACGATCTGCCGTCACCAGACTGCGATCGACAGGTAGATCGCGATTGATGGGTTGCCTACCCCGGCTTTAATGTAAATTGATAGTATATGTTAGGGTTCAATAATATATTACTTTTAAGGGTCAATGTTTTGGGTTAGGTTTAAAATCAATAGTTAAAATGAATGAAACATTGTTGCTTGTTGCTTGATATTAATTTGTTCCAACCAAAATAAAACATACCGTATAACCTTTGTTCTTGCTCTTTGATACCTTCATGTGTGCACGTTTTATGACAACAGAGGTAAGAAAAGACATCGGCTTAAAGGGGAGTTCCAGGCAAAAATGTAACTCCTTTGAAAACATAAGCACACCCCACTCCCCCCCTCATTTTTGGATATATATTTTTTTTCATACCTTTTTCGTATATATTTTCTGCGGGACCTCCGTCCCATGGTGCTGCAGTGCGATACATCACTTCCGAATTTTCTTTGTGCCCTCCTCCTTCCCCCCGTCACCTTCTGGGACCTGTGTCTGTCCCAGAAAACGACTCCACCATTCAGAAAGTGCCGTGTGACTCACGCATGTGCAGTAGGAAACAGGCAGTGAAGCCGCAAGGGTTCACTTCCTGTTTCCCTTAGTAAAGATGCCAGTGCCTGCACCCGGAGCCAATGGACAGGTCAGCTTCAGGTGCCAACATCGCAAGCTCCCTGGACAGGTAAGTGTCCTTATATTAAAAGTCAGCAGCTAAAGTATTAGTAGCTGTTGACTTTTATTTTTTTTTCACTTAGGCTGAAACTCTGTTTTAAGATAAATAGGGGCACTGGGGGCAAAACTTTATTCAACAGCAAGTATTTTTTCAAAAATAAACATCACAAGTGCCAGGTTCTTCTTAACATTAACATATTTAAAAATACTGTACATTTAATTAATGCGCTTGGAGCTCAAACTTGCTTTTTAGTAGGAATTACCCTATATAGTTAAAGGTAAGTTTATCTGCTGCTTCAGTGAGACAGCTGAAACAAATGTAGAAATTAAAAAAAAAAAAAAAAAAACATGAATATTCATTATTGCCATTAAGCTTTAAGAGTTTTTCCTTACTGGATGTCTGAATTTTTAAAATGACAGAGAATACTAGCACAGGCTGATTGCATAATCACATTTTTAATTATGTTTTTCAAATATTAATTTTTGAAAGGATCTGAAAAGTAACTTAATCTACAGCTGGAATACAGATGCACAGAAAGTGAATATTAATATTGTCATGTTTTCTATTATTTTTTTTTCATTCTATAATTTTAGCATTTTTTCTTGTTTAACTTATTAAAGTTTTTTGCATGCTGTCATGCTTATGAGGATAATTTTTCCTGCATGGTAATTTTTAAACAACAATATTTTTAACATACAGGATCAATCAAACATGACCACAGTCTAAAAATATGAAATTTATTCACCAGACATGTAATCATACAAAATAGTTATATTTTTATTGGATAAAAACAAACATTACATAAAATTAAAAAAACTGATTGTGCTTCATAAAATTAAGAGTCTCAATTCAAACACCAGCTAATGGGAGTGTTGTATCTTTGAAACGACACAGCAATGATAAACTTCCCAGACATATAACCATACAAAATAGTTATATACAGATTGGTTGACAAAACAAATGTTAACTAAAATTAAAATAATACTTGTACTACATAAAAGGTTGAATATTAATTGAAACACCCGCTACATGGGAGTGTAGTACTTTTGAAAGTACACAGTAATGATAAACTTCCCTGTAGAATCAATAACCTTGTAAAAATGACAATAAGACAGAACGTCTGTTTTTCACAATTTCAAGCATTACTATACTGTAGGTAAGTAAGGATGAGCTTCGAGTTCGAGTTGAACTCACTTTCGACTCGACTCGAAGCTCACGTTCGACTCGACATCGGCTGTTCGATCGTTCAACGAAGATCAAACATTATGGGCCGTTCGCGACAAATTCAAGCGGCGCGTCACGGCCCATTAAGCATTGAGTCATCGCAGTGGTATGCTGGCTGATGATTGGCCAAGCATGCACTGACTCGCATGCTTTGGCCAATCAAAGCGCTGTAAGCAAACAAAGCCATAATTGGCCAAAGGCAGGGTGCTTTTGGCCAATTATTGCTCAGGGGGTTAAGTACACACCCCACACTATATAAGGCCACCTGCATGTCAGCCCTGTGTAGTGTGTTTCTGGCGTTATAGAGAGATATAGAGAGAGAGTTTGTCATTTCATTTACTTTGAGCAGGCAGTTTATTCAGTTAGGTAGATCTCACTGCAGACCATTCATGCTGTACTATTTGTAATCTACTTCAGGCAGGCATTTGATCCAGTTTAGCTAGATCTCACTGCAGACCATTCATGCTGTACTATTTGTAATCTACTTCAGGCAGGCATTTGATCCAGTTTAGCTAGATCTCACTGCAGACCATTCCTGCTGTACTATTTCTAATCTACTTCAGGCAGGCATTTGATCCAGTTTAGCTAGATCTCACTGCAGACCGTTCATGCTGTACTATTTGTAATCTACTTCAGGCAGGCATTTGATCCAGTTTAGCTAGATCTCACTGCAGACTGTTCATGCTGTACTGTTTCTAATCTACTTCAGGCAGGCAGTTTATCCAGTTTAGCTAGATCTCACTGCAGACCGTTCCTGCTGTACTATTTGTAATCTACTTCAGGCAGGCAGTTGATCCAGTTTAGCTAGATCTCACTGCAGACCATTCATGTTCCTAATATACTACAGACAGGCAGTTCATTCAGTTAGCTGCAGTATATTCAGTACTGTATCCTGTGCAGCTAGATCTCGCTGCAGACTGTTCCTGTTCTGCTTCTAATATACTATAGGCAGGCAGTTCATTCAGTTAGCTGCAGTATATATTGAGTACTGTATCCTGTGCAGCTAGATCTCACTGCAGACTAGGGATGAGCCAAACACCCCCGGGTTCGGATCGCACCAGATATTGCGAACAGACCAAAACCTCACACGAACGTTGGAACCCCATTGAAGTCTATGGGACTCGAACGTTCGACATCAAAAGTGCTCATTTTAAAGGCTAATTTGCATGGTATTGTCCTAAAAAGTGTGCAAAAAAAGTTTTAAAAACAGTCGTTTTTTCGGGAGCAGTGATTTTAATAATGCTTAAAGTCAAACAATAAAAGTGTAATATTCCTTTAAATTTCGTACCTGGGTGGTGTCTATAGTATGCCTGTAAAGGGGTGCATGTTTCCCGTGTTTAGAACAGTCTGACAGTAAAATGACATTTAAAAGGAAAAAAAGTCATTTAAAACTACTCGCGGCTATTAATGAATTGCCGGTCCGACAATACACATAAAAGTTCATTGATAAAAACTGCATGGGATTTCCCCACAGGGGAACCCCGAACCAAAATTTAAAAAAAAACTGGCGTAGGGGTCCCCCTAAATTCCATACCAGGCCCTTCAGGTCTGGTATGGATATTAAGGGGAACCCCGCTCCAAAATTTTAAAAAAAAATAACGTAGGGGTCCCCCTCAAAATTTATACCAGACCTGAAATTTTCAGGGGAACCCCACGCCAAAATTTTAAAAAAATTGGCGTGGGGTCCCCCCAAAAATCCATACCAGACCCTTATCCATACCAGTCTCAGCCTGACAGAATCGCAGGTTCCTCCCCTCCGCCTTCCATACAAAAGACCGAGGAAGGGGACTACCACCAAACTGAAGGGCATGCAGGAGGGTCAATGCCTCATGTGTGAGAAACTTCTTTATAAAGTCCTAACTAAGGGGGTGAGTGGCAAAATCACACCCAATACTGATGTGATTGAGTTGGACCATCCTCCTCCTCCTCCTGCCACAACTCCACCACCACAGCCACAGCGTGGAAGGAAGCGTCGAAGGAAGACCAGAGAGTGATGGCCCTGGGTTCAGTCTGGTCTGGCAAAAGATGCAGTCTCTTGTATGATCACAGCCTGGGGACATGTATGTCATCTGCTGCTTTCAGGATCTCTGGGACTTCTGGACCAGACTGCACTACCTTAGATAAGGACTCCTCAGGCCACCAATTTTGCTTGAAAATAGTTGATGTGTGTCCTGGGGGCCAAAGGCTTCACCAATTTCAGCTGTTTCTCCAGTGTTGCCTCCCTTTTTGTTTAGTTGGGAGCCCTTAATAAAGGAATTTTTGTTTCAATTATACTCGCCTATGTGTGTTTTCCTTCAAAAATGACAGTTTGTTTGTGAGGAGGCAGGTACATTTCAAAAATACAATGTGAAATTAACAAGAGACACCAACACCAAGCAACCTCCTTGAGATTAAATAATACAAGATAATAATGGTGTTGTGGTAACTTGACACACAAAACACACACAAAAATATTATGGAGTAAAACACAAAAAAAAACAAAAAAAAAACATCAGCCTTGGGAAAAAAAAAAAAAAAACACACAAAAAAAAAAAAAAGAAATGCCTTGACCAAAAAAAAAAAAAAAGAAATATTTAAAAACCAACAAAAAAAAAATTGCTCAGATGTGACAAATCTAAATATATTGAGGGAATCATAATAAATAATAAAGAAAGAAGTTTGTGAGAAGTCTGTGTGAGTATGAGCAGCAAAACTACTTCATTCTTCTCACATTATAAAGAAGAAGAGAGTGCGCTGTATTAAACTATTTCAAACATTGCAGCCTGACGAAAGTGCTGTATCCATTCCGAACGCTAATTTTACCAAACCAAGCTGTTCCGTCTCGGAATTTCTTCTGAGCATGCTTTGCACTTTGTGCTTCAGAACTGACCACACACGGTCGGAATTGATGCGATCGGATTTTGTTGTCGGAAAATTTTATAGCCTGCTCTCAAACTTTGTGTGACAGAAAATCCGATGGAAAAAGTCTGATGGAGCCCACACGCGGTTGGAATGTCCGACAACACGCTCCGATCGGACATTTTCCATCGGAAAATCCGACCGTGTGTACGGGGCATAAGAGTTAATATGGGAAAAAGGTGTCTCCACTGATGCTTTATCACCAGTCCTTGTTTCTACAACAACCCAAAATTTTAAAAATCCAATTCTCATTGGGACAGAAAGTGAGGTGAAATCTTCTGAACAGGGGCACAGACAGCAAAACAAATGTTACAGGGGTGATGATAACCCTTCCCTATGTTATCCAAAAAGCTTAAAAATAGATTTTTTGGCTGGAGCAACACTTAGAAAATGTACCTGTTCCAAATTACAAACAGATTCAACTTAAGAACAAATCTACAGTCCTTATCTTGTTTGTAACCCGGGGACCACCTGTATACTGTTGCTGTTCAGACTATATAGGGCAGGGAGGCCCCACGCCTTTTTTTTTAAATTTGGGTGTGGGGTTAACCTTAATATCCATACCAGACCCAAAGGGCCTGGTATTATGCTGGGGGGGGGGGGGGGGCAAAATTACATTACAGCCGCAAGCAGTTTTAAATTACTTTTATTCTTTTAGAAATGTCATTTTGTGCAGGGACTGTTCTAAACACGGGAAAAATGCGCCATTTTACAGGCATACTATAGACACCCCCCAGGCACGATATTTGAAGATATATTTCACTTTTATTGTTTTACTTTAAGCATTATTAAAATCACTGCTCCCGAAAAAACGGCCATTTTAATAACTTTTTTGCATTGATTCATGTCCCCTGGAGCAGGACCCAGGTCCCCAAACACTTTTTATGACAATAACTTGGATATTAGCCTTTAAAATTAGCACTTTTGATTTTTCACATTCGAGTCCTATAGATTTTAACGGGGTTTGCGTGTTCGCACAAATTTTTGGTCTTTTCGCATGTTCTGCAAACCGAATCGGGGGGGGGTGTTTGGCTCATCCCTATTAACAATGTGAAATAAAATTAGACATTTGTTATGTCAATAAAATGGAGACTATGCAAATGAAAAATATTGAAAATGTAATCTTTAGAGAAAAATCTAAAAAGCGGTTACTGAATCGAGAGAATAATTATCAACTGTATAATACTCAATAAATCAATATCTAAGAGAACACAAATGAAGATAAGGTAAAAATCAACACAACATGGGGGGCGTGGCTTAGCGATGGCCGAGTGAAGAAGTGTTTTCTGAGAGCTCCTGGCATCCCCCGTTCCATCCCGCAAAACAGACGGCTTATCCAAGTGAAAGTAAGGCATGATAACTACCAAAAGGTACAGGACAAGATCATTGGCCAGTGGCAACTGGTCATTAACCCCACGGAGCGGTATCCAAAGATATTTCTGAGATTCGCAGACAGTATCGCCGGGCGCCATTGTGACAGCGCCATGTGTACATTACATGGCAGAGACAGACAAGCCAGACTTATCTGCCTCCCCTGCACTGTCCACCGCCTCAGATTTCTTCCCAGAGACTCCCGCTGCCTTCCACGCTGACATGGCTAGTTCATCCCAGCGGCTGAGTGGCATGCCCGCTGACCTCCATGCCATTCTACAAGCCCTCCCCACCAAGGCGGACATCGAGGCCCTCCCTTCCAAGTCAGACATTGAGACCCTCATATTTCATGTTGAAGAAGCACACAGCCGTGACATCCAAGAGGTCAGGGCGGAGATACATGCACTCACGGACCGTATGGAATCAGGAGATGCTTTTGATCTTGTCCCTCACACAACGGGTCTCCGCATTGGAGTGCTCACAGGAATCCCAGGCAGCCACGGCCGTGGACCTGCAGCTCCATTTGGAGGACTTGGAGGACCGCAGTCGCTGCAACAATTTGCGACTGCGGGGCCTCCCTGAGGCTACCGGGGCCGAGGATTTGGTGGCGACAGTAGTAGCCATTTTTTAAACAGTCCTGGGCACCTCCCCGCTGTCCCTGGAGCTGGACTGGGTTCATAGAACCCTTGGGCCTAAGTCACCGGACCCGGACAGACCCCGGGACGTACTCTGCAGGCTTCACCAATACACTCAAAAGGAGCTCATTCTCCATAAGGCCTGGGATCATGGAGAGGTAGGATTCGATGGTGCTACAATCAAGATCCTTCCAGACCCTTCTAGAGCCACGCTGCTTAGAAGAGCCCTACCAATCCTGGAACTGGGCAGACGACAGGGCTGCACATACCGCTGGGGGTATCCCTTGGCGGTGACATTCCGTAATGGTGCTGCCTCCTTCACCTTGCGCACTCCGGCGGAATTGCCAGCTTTCTTTGCTTTACTGGAAGTGGAGCCGGTTTCGGTCCCAAACTGGCTCGCCCTTATCCCTCTTCCTTTGGGCCGCTCAGGACCCCCCACTCAGTGGAACTATCAACCTCCCTGCCAACAGCGGTCCAGAAGGAGATCCCGGGCACCCTCCGCTGAGGGCACACGTGAGTCATGACTGTAATGCTTGCTACCAGTCCATGTATGAGCCTGCATACATTTAGTTCGTATTACCCCCAAATTGTTGATTGTGGACCACTCCTTTATGTCAGATAGCTGGCGGCACCCACACTACCCTTATCTTACTGGAAACCAGGGCTGTCTTGCCCTGGGGTCCGGGTCTCCCGCCTCCTTTTGCCGAACATTGGCCGCTGTGAGTGCCCCATGGAGGTGGTCGGAACATGTTGCGTCGCCAGACTTCTGCTCTAAGGACCCTGCAGGGAGAGCTCCTTACCATGCTGAACTGTGACTATTGGGGGTCCTCAGAAATCGCCCCCAGGCTAAGTGATTCATATGCCATACCTGTCCACGGGCGGACGGTGGTGTACATTCTTCTGTTTTACCAAACTCCCCGCTATCAGGAATAGATCATTGTACCAGTACATACAAGTAATAATGTTCCCCAACATGAATGAGCTAACTGGGATGATGCAATATGAGCCTGTCGCTTGTTCAGTACTAAGATATGTCAGCTAACAAGTTGAACAACTTTATGATGTCTCCCTTACTAGTGCTGTGCATACCCCAGAGGGGGTGGTGGGTCCTCCCTCCTCTCTTCCGAGGTGACTCCAGGCGTATTACCTGGCTGTGGTCCAGACGGGGGGGAGGGGATGGAGCCATCCCCCGATTCCATACATTCCCTAGGCCTGTAAGAAAATGTCAGAGGAGGTGAAGGAAACACACCCTTGGATTATCCCTCCCTGGTCTATGTGCCCTGGGTGGGGGGCCTTGCTCCTCAGGTCCTGGGGGGGAGCCCTTGTGCTGCGGTTTCTGCACCTCATGAGGGGATATGTTGAATGGGACTGAGGAGCTTACTTGCCTTATACCTGAATGGAATAGAGGGTTATACCTTGGGGAATAGATGGACCAGTGGCTGAACGGGTGACCATTGATTTTATGCCGCCAGTTATCTTCCCTCTTCCTGTTGGGTGGGGATTTATAGAAACATAGGTTAGATGATGGGAATGTGGTCACAAGTTTCTATTCACTGTTTAGTAGTTATACGGATTTATTACGATTACAGTTATTAACATGATCAGGCTCAGGGACTGAGTAGTGTATGTATGCTATATGTATATAGGTAAAGCATATCCGGGAACCCATACTTTTCCTCCTTTAAAACCTAGCCACCGCATTTTTTTGACTTACAGCCGTCATCATCTATGCTATATCATACACCACTATATTATGGAGGGGGTAGTCAGCGGGTTTCCCGCTGGCTGTTTCATCTCCACGACCCCAATTAGGCCTGCGCTCGATTACCAGTTCTGTATTGGTGAGCGTCTTAGCACCATCGTGCTACTTCTTTAGAATACATTTCTTGCACCCTCTAAGTGCGATCCAAATACTACTTCTTCTTTCTTACTCTATTATCTTACTCTAACTTACATTCACCCTCTTCATCCCCCCACCTCAAGTCCTTCTCCCCCCCCCCACCTTTACCCTTCAATCCCAGTCCCCTCTCTATAACTGGGGGCCATGGAAGCAGTGAATGTGCTCTCACTAAACGCGAAGGGCCTAAACATGCCTGAAAAAAGACACATGTTGCTGCACAACCTACACCGTCACTAAACTGACCTAGCGTTAATCCAAGAGACACATTTCAAAGAAGGTAATCTCCCCATATTGAAAAACAAATTCTTTCCGATAGTGTACCACTCCACAAACGGGACCGCTAAGACCCGTGGAGTGTCTATACTCATTTTCCGCACCGTCCCTTGGAAATGCATAGATGTGAAATCTGACCTGGAGGGACAATACTTGTTCCTCAAGGGTGAGATTGGCGGTGTTGAGGTGATCCTGGCAAATATCTATGCCCCTAACAGCCACCAAGATCATTTCATCACCAAGACCATAGATGCTCTACTGGAGTTCACTAGAGGTCAACTGATATTAGGGGGCGACTTTAATGTCCCGCTAATCCCCACAGAGGATACTTCCTTGGGACACTCCTCAGTCACACCTGGCACTAGGAAACGAATAGCACGCTCCTTACACAAGGCACAATTGATTGACGCTTGGAGACTTCTTCACCCGACTGAAAGGGATTACACCTTTTATTCCCCTCTTCACAAACAGTATTCAAGGATTGACTACGCGACCATCCTACGAGACACTCTTTCGGCACATATCGCGGTGGTCCCCAAAGAAGGGAAGGACTCTACCGTTTACTGGAATTATAGGCCAATTTCACTACTCAATGCAGACCTGAACATTTTTACAAAATTACTATCCACTAGGATCCAACTCTATCTCCCGTCCCTGATTCAATTAGACCAGGTTGGATTTGTCCCAGCCAGAGAGGCAAGGGACAACACAATCAAAGTCCTTAACCTATTCTTAAGCACGGACGCAGAGAAGGCCTTTGACAGGGTGAACTGGCAATTTATGACTTCCGTTTTAAAACACATAGGCCTGGGCAACACAAAGCTAAATTGGATAAATTCAATCTACACCGACCCCACAACTCGGGTTCGTGCTAACAATGTCTTGTCAGACTCCCTTGTGATCAAGAACGGAACATGCCACTGTCCCCACTCCTTTTCGCCCTGTCACTGGAACCCTTCCTGTGTACCGTGCGTGCTAACCCAGACATCACTGGGGATTCACAGCAGAAGATTGCCACATATGCGGATGACATGCTGTTCACACTTACTAATCCGGTGGTCTCCCTTCCAAATCTTTTACAAGAATTTAGAACATATGGTAGTATTTCAAATTTGAAAATCAATTTCAGCAAGTTCGAAGCAATGAGTATAGGAATGCCCCCACGTCTTCTCACAACTTTCAGGAATAGTTTAAATTTAAATGGACTAACACAGCCCTGAAATATCTGAGTACACATATTCCCCCCAAAATGTCTCAGATATTTGCCCTGAATTTCCCTCCGCTACTGACAGCTGTTCGTGCTCTGCTCACCAAATGGCACACAGGGTTACATTCATGGTTTGGTAGATGCAACATCCTTAAAATGTGCATTCTCGCTAAATTTCTATACCTTCTACAAGCCCTACTGATCCAAATCCCTTCTTGCTACTTTGACCAGACCAGTGCCCTTTTTTTCGACTTCATATGGGCACATAAAAGGCCTAGACTTAACAAACGACAGCTTACACTGCCCAAAGTGTATGGAGGTCTGGCAGTGCCGGACCTCCGCAAATATCAACAAGCAACCCACCTGAGCAGACTTATCGACTGGAACCGCCATCAGTCCACTAAATTATGGACCCAGCTGGAACAGACTCAGTGTGACATACCCCTGAACAGAGCACCTTGGTGCCATAATTCACTGCCAAGAGGCATGAAAAACCATCCTCTGATAGGCACGACCACGCGAACATGCTTGTCTCTCTTTACACGGTTCCGCCTTACATCACTCGATTCCCCGCTCCGCCCGATCCTGGGAACCCCGGAGTTCATTCCAGGATACACAGACCATCTTTTGCTCCCTGAGGACCTTAGGCTACTTTCAAGCATCCCACTTCCTCATAAACGGTCAGTGGCCCTCCACAACCGATCTCATGAGTTCAGATGGCCCATTCCATTTAGATTTTTGGAGGGCTTTCCAACCCAGCCACTTTTTTAAATCAATACCTCCACCTGTAAATTTCGACCAAACCTTGACCACTTACGAAACTTACTGTTCAGAAGAGGGAGCTATGGCTCATACTTTGTCTGCCACCTACCAACTGTTGATTACGCCACCAGATAGCCATCAAATGCACGGCCTCGATGCGTGGGAAAGGGATATGCAGTGTACCTTTACGTCACAGCAAAAACATAATATCCTTCACTTTACATATAGATCCTCGATATGCACAAAGATGCAGGAGACCAACTGTAAAATAATCACCAGATGGTACAATACCTCTTCAAAATTACAAAAGATTTTCCCATCTTCCTCGGATCGCTGCTGGAGATGTCAGGGAGATCGGGGAACGATTCTTCACGTCTTCTGGACCTGCCTCATTTTGGAGCAGTTCTGGAAGACCATCCAAGATACGGTACAGAAGTTCACTGAGCGCCCCATCCTAGCTGATCCTGCTTTCTTCCTGCTCCATGTCTCTAATATGTCATGCAAGGCCTACAAAAAATCTTTGATTCGCCACCTATTAGATGCCGCCAAGGCATGCATTCCCTTACTGTGGAAGTCCACAAAATCTCTGACCGTGGGCATGTGGCTTAAAAAGGTGGAGTACATTAAAAAAAATGGAGGATGTAGTCCTCACGGCCCGCCATCAGAAAGAGCAGTACCCAAGACATGGACCATGTGGAATGTGTTTATATTCTCGGATGAGGGTCGGGCCCTTCTGGGAAGTGATGTTCCAGATTAGAACAGCTCCTTCATAGAAGGACCGATGGTTGAAGAGGTCTGTTGATGCCAACTGGCCATATTTAGTAGTGCCCGTGGCCAGAGTCATGCGCGTGCATTGCCTCCCTGCGCCCCCCCATTCCCCCTCCTTCCCTTCTCTCTTCTCCCTGCACCCCTCCCCCCTTTCCTCAATATTCTCCTTCCTCCTTCTCCTTTTCCTCTCTCTCTCCCTCTAGTTTCTTCCTCTAGCCCCTCCCCCCATCCTTCTCCATCTCTTCTCCTTTCTTTTCATCTCTAGCTATCTACTCCTGTTGTTTCTCGAAAGGAAAATAGAAAATAGGAAGGATTGTCCCTATCCGACTATGTAACACTGCAATGTAAGTTTTCTCTGTTCTCTTTTGTAGAATACATATAACTCAAGTATTGAAGATGATATTGCCTTGTTCTCAGTTAATAAGTTATTAGAGTTTGCGACCTCAAATGTTTACATGTTTATGATGCTACACTGGGGCCTTGCCCTTTCTTGAGCTTGAATAAAAATTATATTTAAAAAAATCAACACAACATAATTACCCGTTCCAAAAATGGCTACTGATCTGAATCGCTGGTAACCAGAGTTTTTAGAATGGCTGCCGTGGCTTTCAAAAAGGCTATTCTTAACCATCTCAATAAAGTGCACTTCTACCCCCTTCCTGCCCAAGCCATTTTTCAACTTTCAGCACTGTCACAGTTTGAATGACAATTGCGCGGTCATGCAACACTGTACCCAAATGAAATTTTTATTGTTCTTTTGCCCACAAATAGGGCTTTCTTTTAGTGGTATTTGATCACCTCTGCGGTTTTTATTTTTTGTGCTATAAACAAAAGCAGAGTGACAATTTTGAAAAAAACACAATATTTTTTACTTTTTGCTATAATAAATATCCAATTTTTTTTCGTTTTTTTAAACAAATTTTTTCCTCAGTTTAGGCCGAAATGTATTCTTCTACATATTTTTGGTAAAAGCATCTACAAAATAGCGGATAGATTCATAGTATTTTTATAATTTTTTTTTTTTTACTAGTAATGGCGGCGATCTGCGATTTTTATCATGACTGCGATATTGTGGCGGACATATCGGACACTTTTGACACATTTTTGGGACCATTCACATTTATACAGCGATCCATGCTATAAAAATGCACTGATTACTGTATAAATGTGACTGGCAGGAAAGGGGTTAACACTAGGGGGTGATTGAGCGGTTAATTATGTTGCTAGGGAGTGTTTCTAACTGAAGGGTGAGGGGACTCACAAGGGGAGGAGACCGATCGGTGTTGCTCTATACTGAGAACACACATCGGTCTCCTCTCATCTCTGACAGAACGTTGATCTGTGTGTTTACATGCACAGATCCACGGTCCTGCTGTGTTACCGGGCAATCGTGGGTGTCCGGCAGACATCACGGCTGCCGGGCACATGCATCGGGTACCCAGTGTAACGGGGGCGTGCGCGATTGCCGCCAGTGGCGTGCGCGCCCCCTGGTGGGCAGGGAAGGCGAGGTCATCATATGACGCCCTCCCAGAACGAGAGCTGCGTCGCCTGGCCGTCATATGACAGCAGGCGGGCGGCAAGCGGTTAAAGAGGAATTATTCCTTGTGACCTCCGCGTTTCAAAGCATAAGGTGTCTAGGAATCTTCATGAATGTAGAGGTATGAGTTGATGAGTGGAGTGTGTATGTGTGCGTGTCTGATTGAGTGGGTGATTGAGTATCCTTCCATGGCATCTATCTGGCTCCTAAATACCATGTCCAACAATTGAACGATAAAAATTATAAGCTCAGCCCAAAAGGTATGACTTCTTTTCCATTGGTTGGAAAAAGATTTAATGGTTAACCTTTTCTGAATTCAGGTAATATCACCTTTGTCAGGAAAGAAGCAAGTACCGGTCTCCCCAAAATTGCTGCTTTCCTTCGCACATGCGCAGTAGAGCGGCACTCTGGCGCATCCCTGGGCACAATACAGTGGAACGGCTAATGCGCGTGCGCAATTCATTGGAACGGCGAACAGGCATACGCAATAGCGCGCACACAACATGACCCTCCCACTGGCCTATAAAGCCACTCTGTGCCATGACCAGATTGCTGGTTTGTCTTTCAGCTCCCCGTGTGTTTCCTGCTTGTATCCTGATTCTTGATTACCAGTTGTGACCCGGATTGACCTTGACCTGCTCTGATCTCTTCCTGCATCTGACCCTCGGCTTGCCTCTCTGACCTCTCTACTTGCTTCCTGTGTTTTTACCCTCGGCCTGTCTATGGATATTGCTTCCTGTCTCCAGTGATTGACCCTCAGCCTGCTCCTGGACTTTGCTATTGTCTTCAGTGCTCGACCCCTGGCTTGCTTACAGACTTTGCATCCAGTTCTCTGTGTTTGACCCTCGGCCTGTTTTACGGACTTTGCTATCAGTCTCCAGTACCAAATCCTTTGCACTGGACTGTTTTGCCTATCTAAAAGAGACTCTTGCCAGTCACGGGTGTTTGACCCTCGGCCTGTTGTTGGATTAGCTGGCTGTCTTCCTTCTTGAGCTTCAGCATCTTCCAGTCCTGCACAGCTGTCTCCCTCCCGGTGACCTTCACGCAAGACATGCCCTGCCTACTAGTGACTCATGCTTCTTTGTGCCCTTCACCATCTGTACCATCTCCAGGAGTGGAGTGCGCTGGAGTCGCAAGAAGTTACCGATCTCAGCATCTCGGCCTCAGTGAATACCCTTATCTGACAACCTTCAACTACTAGCCATGTCTGAGGGCAAAAAAATGTGTTCTGAACTATCTGTTAAAAAAATTTTCTATTTTCATAATGTGTATCTGTTTGTATATTGGTGCTGATTAATATTAATCTATACTATTCAAGGACTCTGGTAACCGGTACAATATACAATACACTCAGTGTAATTTTGATTAGTCAATATCACATAAAATGATTATCTATATGGATAAACGTATAATTCTTGTATATCCTATGAATACTTATTTATCTTGGAACAACACATGCTATATGTATATGTTTATGCAGATGTAGTCACAATTTATATGTCTTTCATAATAAGGATTGGTATATTAAAACAATTCTTACTTCAAATTTGTTATACATCAAAATATTATAGCTTTACCTTATGACAGAATAATCATTGGGTCAGTAGACACTAAAGTCATATTTGTTTCTATAACCTGGAATAGAATATTTAATTTGAATGACTTATAATCATATGTATTTTTAAATATCACTGGACTTATAATCATATGTATTTTAAAATATCACTGGGTAGATAGAACTTTGGTAGAACTTTGGACAGGCTCAATTTGTTTTTAGATAGTCCAGCTGAATACACACCTCTGGGGTCCTCACAATAAGTTTCATTAAAGACTTTGTTTGATAATGGCTTGTTACACCTGGGAAAACAATGGCGTTTGCTGGCTTTCCCAAGCTTTATTGTTGCTTCAAAGCTTCTCAATGTAATCTTGTTTAGAGATAATAAAATATACTTTTTGATCAAACAATCTATGTACAGATTTACAACTGAGTGATAAGAACACAGCATGTTCTACTTTTAAAAAAATTGTCATGTGACCGCCCTGGGCTTGACATCTGTTTTGAGGCCTAACTGACTTTGCAACCATATGTCCCCATCTTGTAATTATGAGAGATGTTTTTTTTTTCATCATAATTAGAACAATGCAATAACTGAATTATCACAAATTCAAAATGTATTCAATAGATTCAGTTTAGCAAGGGTTGATTTTTCTACAGTCTGTACATCTTGGAATGGCGAAGCCACTTAATTCAAATTAATTAAACTGTACTACCTGGTGTTTCTGCGTTTTTGGTGATGCTGGCAGAGGTTGTGGAGTGTCAATGCAGTGGCTAGTAAAGTGGAGTCCTGTCTTTGAAAGCGGAACTTATAACTATATTTGCAGTGAAAGCTGCAACATGCTGGATATTGACAATGGCCAAAAGATATCTCCCATGGGACTTTGTTGCAGCAATAGAAATCACACAATTACAAATTGGTGTATAAAAAAATAGAAAAACTTTTATTTATTTTATTGAAGAACAGGTTTAAAATTGGCTGGTCTGGGCACTTCATGTCCTGATCTTATAACATTCCTACAATATACATATACTGCAGGAATATGTGAAATTATTAAAATAAATATTAATAATAAATATTAAAATAAAAGTGATATTTAAGTGAAATTCCACACTCAAGTGACAACGTGAATAGGTATATCCTCCACCACAGAAACAGCTCCAGAAGACAGTTGTCCCTTGTTACAGGGGACCACATTGAGCGAGTGGCTGTAACCCCAACCCAGGATCTCACTGGCAAGTACCGGACTCCTCAGTGTCAGCAGGGATGTGATCCTTCCACTGACCTCCGTTGACCATCCCTGCTGACACTGAGGAGTCCGGTGCTTGCCAGTGAGATCCCGGGCTGGGGTTACAGCCACTCGCTCAATGTGGTCCTCTGTAACAAGGGACCACCATCTTCTGGTAAGCGGCAGCTGTTTCTGTGGTGGAGGATATACCTATTCACTTTGTCACTTGAGTGTGGAATTTCACTTAAATATCACTTTTTGGATCAACGTGTTCACTGGACTTTTTTTGTTTTCACTTTATGGATTTATTCTTTATTATCAATATTGATTAATTTTTTGGATTTTTTTTCAATCCTTTTTTGTATTTTCACCTCAGTCATTGGACATTTTTATTTTTATTTTTATCTTGCAAATTTTTTTCTTTTTCAACAATACTCTATTGTATTGATTTTTATGTACTTCCATATGTATAACTTTTTAGTTTGATGTATTTAATTTCACACTTTTATCTGGATTTTGTGTCACTCACATAACAATTTTTGGCACTTATTATGAGCAACATATGTTAATTGATCTTCTCACTATTTAGCACGACTTTTTGTTTTTGTATATTTGTACAGTGTCGTATAGCACTTTTTAGTTGCAGCTCACCTTCATTCTCATTCCTACTCCATAGCGCAGTATTTTTTATAGTCATTTATATTAAATTTACCAGATTGTACATGATTTTATTATTTTCATATGACATTCAAAGCAAGTATAATACACTTACAAAGATATAAACATGACTGGATGTCCAGACCGACAGGTAATGGCTCAGTGGTGCAGACCATGCGGGTCTCAGCCCAACGCAGACCTCAAGAAGATCAATGGCTATCAAGGCAACAGAGGCGGCTTGCTCGCATTCACTGGATTGAATCAAAGCATAGGGACACTCTTAATCCTGATCCATAATATTTTTTGAAAGGTGTTGTAATCTATAGATTCTTATAGGCATTTGTTATTAATTCTAAGAATCAGGATGAATATAGTATTATATAAATTTGAAACAAATATCCACTAAAGTGTATCAAGTATAACAATGCACAAATGAAACATACCTAATGGAGGAGTAAGAGGTCACAAAATATATGAATAGAGCTGGATGGTAGACAACTGCAACAAAAGGAGAGCAATCTCCTATAAAGCCCTATGGTCAAACAAGAAAAAGAAAAGCTGTAGAGGGACATTTAAAGTTTGAATTTGTTGAGAGAAAAAGGGCTTTTATATACTCATATCCAGCATGGGTTGACAGCATAGACTCCACTGGCTGAATGTGGGAAGGGATCTCTCTCTCTCTCTCTCTCTCTCTCTATATATATATATATATATATATATATATATATATATATATATATATATATGGTGATGCAAGTCTGCTGGATTACCCCCCAGCTGAAGCCATTAACATTGATCTCCCCTGGTGCTCAATCACCTCCCCGCCACCTCCGGGAGGCATGTATGGCTACTGCTGCTGACGCCATGTGCTCCAAGCAGTGCAGCCAGAATAGATGATAACCACGCACGTGGGTCTCACAGAGACACAATGGGGACACCAACAGCACGGACGTGTGCCCAAAAACCCCCCACAAGAGGGATCAAGCAGGCAGAGAGGCAAAAAGGGCAAGAGCTCATCCAATTGGACAGACACAAACCTCCCACGTCCGCATTGGGGGACCCAAGAGCTCAGATGAGCTACCACCGAGCAAGATTTATTGGATATTATTCAAAAAAATTCACAATTAGAAAATTTTAAAACTGGGATAAAAAATATTTAAAAATAAATGTGACAAAAGCAACAAGAAAAAAAAAAAAAAAACACAAATCCAAGACTGATTAATCAGTTTTACCTGACGCAAAAACCTTTAAAAAGGGCCTAATTTAAACCCGGAGCAGAAGTAGCCCTTAATTTGTATAGGTGATTGGGCATCAGGGGAGATCAATGTTAATGGCTTCAGCTGGGGATAATCAAACAGATTTGCATCACCATATATATATCCCATCCCACATTCAGCCAGTGGAGTCTATGCTGTCAACCCATGCTGCATGTGAGTAGGTAAAAACCCTTTTCTCTTAACAAATTAAAACTTTGAATGTCCCTCTACAGCTTTTCTTTCTCTTGTTTGACCATAGGGCTTTATAGGAGATTGCTCTCCTTTTGTTGCGGTTGTCTACCACCCAGCTTTACACATATATTTTGTGGACTCTTACTCCTCCATCAGGTATGTTTCATTTGTGCATTGTTGGACTTGATACACTTTATTGGATGTTGGTTTCAAATTTATATAATACTACATTCATCCTGATTCTTATAATTAATAACAAATGTCTATAAGAATCTATAAATTACAATACCTTTCAAAAAATGGTATGGACCAGTTAAAGAGTGTCTCCATGCTTTAATTTAATTCAGTGAATGCGAGCAAGCCACCTCTGTTGTCTTTTCCATGATAGCAATTGATCTTCTGTGGGGTTTGAGGTCTGGGTTGGGCTGAGACCCGTGTGGTCTGCACCACTGAGCCATTACCTGTCTGTCTGGACATCCATCTAGTGCCGTTCATATCTTTGTAAGTATATTATACTTGGTTTGAATCATACGTAAGTCCCGCCCACATATGAAAACGGTGTTCAAACCACACATGTGAGGTATCGCCAAGGACGGTAGAGCGAGAGCAATAATTTTGCTTCTAGACCTCCTCTGTAACTCAAAACATGTAACCAGTAAAAATTTTGAAAGCGTCACCTAAGGGGATTTTTAAGTAGCGAAGTTTGGTGCCATTCCACGAGCGTGTGCAATTTTGAAGAGTGACATGTTAGGTATCTATTTACTCAGCATAACTTCATCTTTCACATTATGCAAAAACATTGGGATACCTTTACTGTTTTGGGTTTTTTTTAATCACAAAACTGTTTTTTTTCCCAAAAAAATGCATTAGAAAAATTGCTGCGCAAATACCGTGTGAGATAAAAAGTTGCATAGACCGCCATTGTATTCTGTATGGTCTTTGCTAAAGAAACATATATAATGTTTGGGGGTTCTATGTAATTTTCTAGCAAAAAAATGAGGATTTGTACATGTAGTAGAGAAATGTCAGCATTGGCCTGGCAGGCAAGTGGTTAAAGGATAAAAAAAAAAATCATAAAAGCGCTTATGTTTCTAGGAAAAAATGTGAATTTATTATTTTTTCTGATAAGCCTGCAGAGCATTGCACCTGCGATAAGTAAATTGTGGGTGTCAGGCTCCTGCAGACACTGCCTCCAGCTTGCCTGCCAATACCTCCATATGGGCACACAGTTACAAAGCTGGAAGAAGTGTCAATGAACTATGAGAGTGCTCACCAGTGCCCTCACAGATCATTGCGAACAACAAGTCATCTGCTGCATTGGCATATAGGACTCGTAGTTCATTCATTCAGAGATTGCTGATAACCTGCCCGCTGTCATTGGATCGGAGGGGGTGCCAGGGGGCAGACCTGGAGGATGTTTCACATTACACCCTAAATATGGGTGTAATATGTAACATGCTCCAAAAGGTAGACCTATCCTTTAAATGTGCTTTTCCATGGGTGAAAAAGCAAAACTCCTGTTTGCATAAAGTGCAGATATCTAGCGGTGCACCTACATACCTGTAGCAGCCTCACAAACCATGTTTAAACCAGAATGCCAGGCCTTTCCACTCTTTGGCACTTCCTGATAGTGTTGAATCTTGTCTACAATTTCTTTATCATGTACATTCCTATTGGCCAGTGAGGCTGCCCATCAAAGTGATGGACCAGCAGGAATGTGTGGAGGCAAGGTTTAGTGGCATCGCTATCCAGCAGTGTTGGAACTTTGCCTGTTAGATCAGCTCAACTCTTCACATGACGGCAAATTTAAACAGGTTGCTGTTTGTATGTTCAGGAACCTCTATTTGCTTGCACTTTTTTATCTGCACCAGTTTTCTTTGATCCCACAACAGCGTCTCTTTAATTTAGCATGTCGTTTAGAAAGGTTAAAACAATTCTTCACTTTGAATAAATACAATGCTGCTTTGGCGTCATAGCTCCTCAATATAGAGGCTAACCTGGTTTGCAATGTGAATATTTTCATTATTATTACTATTATTATTATTATTTAGGATTTATATGGTGCCAACAGTTTGTACAGAGCTTACAAGTTCATAGTTTCTATGTCTTTCATTCTAACTGGAATCTTTCATAATCATGATCACAGTCACCACTAGCTTTTTTAATAGAGAGAAAAGATTGGTTTCAATTCCAACCTACAATGTTGTCAATGTCTCGCTATCCTCATTGACTTCTGTATTATTCTGACTTTCCTCCATATTACTACATTTCCTTATAGGTAATGCCCAACTTCCCTTATGGGTCCCTGACAACATTATGCCAGCCACCTATCCAGCTAGATCCCTCTTTCTACTTGTGAAATGTGTTCTAGTATTAAGATGAAGGCAATAATGATGACTGACGATGAACTCATAAGTGAATTTTCTACATTCTTCTGAATGGCCAATAAAGAATATTCCCTATGTGGATCTCACTACCAACTGATACTAGACACCAGTTTTATCAACTTGGAACTGAAGAAGTGGCAATTTAAAGCCACAAAATGCATTTTATTTGGTGAAATAAAGTGATTGGATGTTTTACTAAAGCAGACGACTCGTGTCTATCCTTTGAACAACCACAACGGGCACCTCTGCCAATTGAATTAGCTACAGACCCTTTTTGCTCTGACTCTTTCTACTAACTCATAAATTTAGTTGCCCCTCTTTATAGGGTTTCATTAGGTAATACAAATCCCAGGTCATCTAGCACTGGATGGGCTAGCTAAGGTTCACTATTTGCTGTTCTGATAAATAATGCAGTTGTTGACCATCATGCATTGCTTTTAGAGTTGGTTGAGCATCTGCAGGGTATGATTTACTGATCTCCATGAGTAATAGTTGCAACAGAATAAAGAGATGATGTCCTCTGGATGTTGAAATTAAAATTCAATTGATGATGGCACGGGGATTGAAGGAAGGTGCTGACATGTTTCCTCCACAGGCCAGTGGAATAGTACTTTTCAAGCTGCAAATTGAACCACAAAATTCTAAATATGTGCCTGGATGGCCTTGCCTAAGCATCTACCCACATATATTGCATACAGAGATGGATATGTTGTTTGGTGATTTGGACATATCTTGTAAGACAAAAGATGTTTGCATAATGCCATTGCTGATGATCCTTCAGCTCCTGCAAACATGACATGTCTCAAGTACTGTAACCAGCTTTAAAAAATTGACATGGTACATTATATTCTTTAATGCCACATCTTTCATCCTCTGATTTTTGCATCTCATTCTGTTGAACTGATTTCCACTGACTATTCTCTCTTCAACAGTTCATCCCTTATCTTATTTTTCAGAAACTGAGTGCTTCCTAGATCCATCATGGCTCCCACAAGGTCTTCTCCTTAACAGAACTGTCTAGCACACATTGTGAGGTGACACATGCAGTGCTCTTCTTATCATATTTGTATAGCCACAAAGTGGATACAATTCATCACGTTTGCATGCTTCAGTGGATATTTTGCAAAAATGCTTGTGCCTCAATCAGATACAGTGTTCTGCTGAGTACAGGTTGAATGACAATTCAAGCAATTTACCAAGAACAAATACCAAAAAGAAAGCCCTTAACATAGCATTGTATAAGCCACTTCAATGCTTTTAGGTATGTAAAGCTTTATTTAAAATATGAACAGTGTGCAAACAAATAAAAAGCATCAAAAATCCAACTTCTATGAGCATCCTCTCGCACAAGTATGGTTACAATCACGAGGCGGAATCTCATTGTTTTTAAAAACACAAATATATTTCATTAGTCTCACAACCCCTTTTGTTTTGCTTTATAGGCCATAGCCGAACTGCCCTTCCCTGTTCTTCAGGCTGATTTACTCCTTTTTGCAACAAACTACATACATAGAGGCATGGCCTTTTTCCATGTCTAATTTGTTTTCATCTTGGCATTTCTTGAATCATTCCCAAAGTCAGATAAAAGTTAATGTAAAATGGTATGTCCTGGCAGGAACTTCCATGTGTCTACACATCTTAGCTTTTAAGCAGTCTGCCAACCCTAAAACTCACTTTGTGGTTAAAACCTTGGTTTCTCTCTTTTCCTCTCCTTACATTCCACTATTGACCAGTAACACTATTTATCAAAGTTATGTGCTGGTAGAGTAGCAAACAATGCAAAAAGGGATTGGACCACATACTGGAACTGACAATAGAGCTACCCAGGCTTGAAAGCTTCCAGTGTGAGGAAAAGGAATGCTGAATAGACTTGTAGACAGCCAGAAGTCCTTGCTACAGCATAGCAGCCAGGCTTTACCAACTGTTATCTAATTTCAAATTAGGGACCACAGTCCTCTTTTTGTATCCTTTGTAATATGTAAGTGACTGCATTGGCTTATATGAGTACTACTAGTACTCTGATTACATATCAGACAAAAGAGCATCCTAACAGGTTATAGCAACATTTTGGCAAAACAGAAAAAGAAGTGGCAATGATTTCAAAAATAAAATAAGTGAGCATTTTATGTGGTTTACCTCTGATTTAATTTGGAATATTACTCAATGATTGTTCGACCATAAACTGTATCAAAGTTGTTTACAGAAAATACAGTAACTAGTGTAGGGATCTTCTGCTCCTTACTTTTAGCTGCTAATATCACAGTGTTAAGTATAATTATATATTAGCACTTCCTGTCCCTTGGATGCTGGCTTTGAAACCCAGAAGGATGAAATGGAGAGCGAGAAAGGCTCGGCAACATGTCCTGTTCATGCTACTAAATACAGACCAGAAGACACTATTATGCAAGTATTCCTATGTTCCAATAGTTTAACTGCAGCTGCCCATAGCTTCTTGAGTGTATTTCTGACAGACAGAGTGACAGATAGTGTTTCTCTGCCCTATTGCTATTATCTCACATGCATAGAGCCAGCTGGCTAGGTCTGTGCTGCTTTATGTAGAGTAGATTACTAGGTGAACCTGTTTGTTGTAATAGAGTTTATATGCAGCTCCTGTTATTGTACTGTTATTGCCCTCCAGCTGTTGCAGAACTACACATCCCATGAGGCATTGTAAAACTCTGACATTCAAAGACATGACTAGGCATGATGGGAATTGTAGTTCCTGAACTCCTGGAGGGCCGCAGTTTGAAGACCCCTGGGCTAGAGACTGTTTAGGCATCTAACAACCACATCTGGTAGCTAGAGATCAGGTTTCATGTCATATTAGAGTAGAGTAAAGAATTGTGCTTTTTACTGAACATCAGAATTGGGAGAACAGCTCAGGCCAAGCAAAAGTTTGGCCCGAACATCACCCGTTTGGCAGACACCCCGAATTTTCAGGGCATTCGGTGGGTGTTCACCCCACTGAATGCCCCGCAATGCACTGTGCATTCTAAGCTTTGCCCAATCAGGTAAATAGCTGGTTATTAAGGAGCGGGGCTGGGAAGCTGGACTGGCAGCTGAATGAGAAAAAAAATTGCCGGCTGTAAGGAGTTAAAGTACTGCTTTAAGTCATTATAATATGTTATACAAGAAGAAATGTATTTTGCTTTGATATATAGAAAGTTAGAAATGTAGGCTGCAAAAGTTAGATGCAAGGATGCTATGTGCTGATACAGGATTTACATGTGGTCAGTCTGACACTTAATATAGACAATGAATAACAAAGTTGTAACAAGTTAGAAGTTGGGTGTCTGGAACATTGGCAAATTGCCTAATATACGTAGCTTCATATATATTTATATTTAAACATAGCCTGAGAGATGTCTCCAGGCAGAATATGCAGTTTCTGACGTTTATGCTTATTTTTTTATATTCTTCAATCAATGGTGTAATGCCCTGTATTTTTTCTTCTGCAAGGGAATATTGTTTCTGAAAGTGTGGTACTGTGTTTGGTTTGAAAGAAGGGGAATAGGGTGTGCAGTTGAGGCGACTCACACAGAGGTATTGTCCTTTGCCCAAATTGGGTGGTTTTCTAGAGGACCAGTTAAGAGCATGTAGTGTTCTCTAAATTCTTGGTATTTTGGATTGGTCAAGTCACATAGTGGAGATTTCACTGTCAATCCACCTTCTTGGTCAAACTTTATACTGATTCTCAAAACAGACATCAGGTCTCTTCCCATCAAAGGGAGGGGGCAGTCAGTTAGGACAGCAAAACACATAGTTACAAGAGGTTCGTCTTGTAATGTACTAACTTGTAATGGAGGAGTCACTTTATGTTGAATGTCAGTTCCATTAATACCCATTGAGCAACCCTCTGTACATTCTGGAGTGATAAACCTACGATCAGTGAATGATATATTTTATGAAGACAAACCAAAAATGAGTAAAAATCTTCCCCGGGATTTTGTTTGCAAGACAACATGGTGTGTACACTCTTGTCCCCTTTGTATGCTTTCTACCAAGCTAGTCCTAGTTGGCCCCAAAAAATATCCCACCCTTCAGGTTTGTCATAGGGATCTGCCGCGATAAAAGCTGCTGCTACATCAAATTCAACCGTGGTTTCAGGGTATACTGCTTGAATAATGATTTGGAGATCTTCTGTTGGTTCTGTGGAGAGAGGAGGAAAGGTGACAGCTACCTTGTCATAATTTTCTGTAAGGCTACTTACCAGGTTTTTCACGTACTCTTCCTGTAAAGAATATAGGTTAGGTTCCTCTCCTATTTCTGTCTATTTCCTCTGTGCTGGTTTTCCCATTAATATCTCATAAGGTGATAAGCCATTCCTGGAATGGGGTGTGGTATGGATTTGGAAAAGTATTGCGGGAAGAAAAGCTAACCAGTTTCTCAAAGTTCCTCCTGTCGCTTCCTTTCCTGATAACCCGGGTTGGACTTATGGGTCTCTGATCGATCGAGTAATCAAGACTCCAAACACATAGGGATGGTGAATCAAGATTACAATGCTTTATTGGGTTTACATATATCTTATACACTTACAGAGAGAGAAAAAACCTCCCTATTATCAGCCAATGAGATATAAGCATAAACTTTATAAAAAAATAAACATAAATGTCACAAACTGCATATTCTACCTGGAGACATCTCTCAGGCTATGTTTAAATATAAATATATATGAAGCTACGTATATTAGGCAATTTGCCAATGTTCCAGACACCCAACTTCTAACTTGTTATAACTTTGTTATTCATTGTCTATATTAAGGGGCAGACTGACCACATGTACATCCTGTATCAGCACATAGCATCCTTGCATCTAACTTTTGTAGCCTACATTTCTAACTTTCTATATATCAAAGCAAAATACATTTCTTCTTGTATAACATATTATAATGACTTAAAGCAGTACTCTAATTCCTTACACCGGCAATATAATTTTTTTTTTAAAAAATGGCGTGGGGTCTCCCCCAGTCCATATCAGGCCTTTTGGGTCTGGTATGGATTTTAAAGAGAATCCCATGCCAAAAATGTAAAGAAAAAATGGGTGGGGTCCCCCCAAAATCCATACCAGACTCTTATCTGAGCACGCAGCCTGGCAAACCTGGGCTGTGGTTATGGGGGTCTGAGGACAGGGGAATTATTGGAACCTGAAGGCCCCCTTTAATAAGGGGCCCCCAGATCCCACCCCACCATGTGAATGAGTATGGGGTATGCTGTTGCATGCTGGGTCAATGACGTCACAATGGGAAAGTAGGCAGCCAGCCATCATAAACAGTGGAGCTTTTTTTTTGGGGTACGGCAGTGGCAGGGGGAACTGAATCTACATTGGGGGACATTGTTTTTTATTTTTAATAAAGTAATTGTCAAAAACTGTGTGTGTGTTTTTATTTCTTTTTGACACTTTTTTTGGTGAATGGGTAGGGGTACAATGTACTCCATACTCATTCACAAGAGGGGTGGGATCTGGGGGCACCCTTCTTAAAGGGCGATTTCAGATTTCTATAAGCCCCCTGCCCAAAGACCCCCACAACCCCAGCCCAGGGTTCTGGGGAAAAGACTCTTTCCCCCATCAACATAGAGACAAGGTACTTTGGGTGGGTGGCAGAGCCCCCCTTCCTCAAAGCACCCACACCCCCATGTTGAGGGCATATAGCCTGGTATGGTTCAGGAGAGGAGGGGGCACTTGCTTATCCCCTTTTCTTTCCTGGCCTGCCAGGCTGTGTGTTCGGCTAAGGATCTGGTATGGATTTTGGAGGGGACCCCACGCCCTTTTCTTTTTAAATTTTGGCTTTCTTTTTTTAAATACCTGGGTGCTGGCACTTGCAACCACAAGTCAATTTAAATGTGATTTTCTCTGCAGTGTGTTCTATACATGCTACAGATGCGACGCTTTACGGGCAGACTAAGGGGACCCCCAGGCACTATATTTGATGGAATTGTTTTATTTTTATTGTTTCACTTTAAGCATCATTAACCACTTCCCGCCTGGCCTATAGCAGAATGATGGCTGGGCGGTGAATCAGTTATCCTGACTGGACGTCATATGACGTCCTGCAGGATAACAGTCGCCACACACTCATGGGGGCATACATTGCAGCGATCGCTGGTACAGTGTGTCAGTCTGACACCCCGCTACACTGATCTCGGTAAAGAGCCTCCTTTTGTTGATCAGCTTCTCCTCACTTTCCTACTCGTCTGACAGATGCGAGTAGAGAAGAACCGATTGACCGCCCTCCTGACAGGGGGGTCTGCGCTGATTGTTTATCAGCACAGCCCCCTCAAATGCCGCCCAGGACCACCATTATGCTGCCCAGGACCACCAGGATGACCAGCCACACTGGACCAACAGGTATGCCCCCCTAGACCACCAGGGAAATGCAAATCTGTGCCAAGGCAGCTGCCAATCAATGCCCAGGCAGCTGCCAATCAGTGCCCACTCACAATGCCTACCACTGTCAGTTCCACCAAGGATGCCTATCAGGGCAGCATATCAGTGCCACGTATCAGTGCCCATCAGTGCCCATTAGTGCCTCCTATCAGTGCCCATCAGTGCCCAACAGTGCTGCCTATAAGTACCCATCTTTGCAGCCTTTCAGTGCCAATCAGTGTCACCTATCAGTGCCCATCAGTGCCACCCATGAGTGCCCATCAGTGCCGCCTATCAGTGCTGCATATCAGTGCCACCCATCAGTGCCACCTACCAGTGTCCATCAGTGCCGAATATTAGTGCCCATCGTCAGTACCTGTCAGTACCCGTCAGTGCCCGCTCATTGGTGCCACCCCATCGGTACCACCTTATCAATGCCGCCTTATCAGAGCCCATCAGTGAAGGACAAAACTTACTTATTTACAAAATTTTATAACAGAAGCAAAAGCAAAACTTTTATTTTTTTCAAAATTTTCTGTCTTTTTTTATTTGTTTAGCAAAAAATAAAAACCGCAGAGGTGATCAAATACCACCAAAAGAAAGTTCTATTTGTGGGAACAAAATGATAAAAATTCTGTTTGGGTACAGTGTAGCATGACCGCGCAATTGTCATTTAAACAGCGACAGCGCAGAAAGCTGAAAATTGGCTTGGGCAGGAAGGTGTATAAGTGCCTGGTATTGAAGTGGTTAAAATCACTGCCCCTTTAAAAATGATCAAAAAAATTAGCATTGATGTTCCCCAGGGCAGTACGGACCCTCATGCCCTTTTTATAACCAATTACTTGCATATAAGCCTTCAAAATGGTAACTTTTGATTTCTCGTTTGGCTCCCATAGACGTCAATGGAGTTTGCGGTTAGGGGCAGAACTTTTCCCGTTTGGGTGTTCTACTGCAAGCTGCAAACTCCATTGAAGTCAATGGAAGCCAAACACGAGATAAAAAAAGTCCCCATTTTGGAGGCTTATCTAAACATCCCCATTTTGAAGGTCCCTTTTTTGAAGGCCCATTTTGAAGGCTTATCTAAACATACTCAGTAGAGATGGGCTGAACACCCCCTCTACTGAGCATGTTTCAGGGAAACCGTTAAACCTGAGCATGTTTCAGGGAAACCTTTAAATGCAGGTCACAAGGACTACTCCCTTTGTTTAAATACTAGTAAGGTCTCTAACTGCTATACTACAAGCTCTTGGAGAAAAGAAGTCCCCTAAACACCTAAATAACGATGTTTTTAACCTCAACAAACTAGAAAAATCTATTTCAATCCACTGTCACATAATCTCCAAAATGCCTTGGTAGCAGCAAACGGTGGTCAGATTTGTTTTCAGGTCACAGAAATATCGTTTTAAGGGTGGCTTTCTACATGACTTCTAGGCCCTGTACCATTTACCAAAAGTGAGAATAATACCTCTGGGTTGCAGCTGAAATGTCTTCCCCTTGAGCAGCCATTCCTGTCAGGGGTGCCCTTTATAACCTCCTTTTTGCACTTACCATGGAGCCCTTGGCCACAGCTTTTAGGTCTGATGTAAATATCACAAGCTATTGTATGAACACTACAGACAGCTTAGCATGTATGCTGACTAGGGATGAGCTTTGAGTTCGAACAGCGAACAATTTGGGGTGTTCGCGGCAAATTCGAATGCCGCGGAACACCCTTTAAAAGTCTATGAGAGAAATCAAAAGTACTAATTTTAAAGGCTTATATGCATGGTATTGTCATAAAAAGTGTTTGGGGACCTGGGTCCTGCCCCAGGGGCCATGGATCAATGCAAAAAAAAGTTTTAAAAACGGACATTTTTTTCAGGAGCAGTGATTTTAATAATGCTTAAAGTCAAACAATAAAAGTGTAATATCCCTTTAAATTTCATAGCTGGGGGGTGTCTATAGTATGCCTGTAAAGGGGCGCATGTTTCCCGTGTTTAGAACAGTGTGACAGCAAAATGACATTTCAAAGGAAAAAAGCCATTTAAAACTACTCGCGGCTATTGCATTGCTGGTCCGACAATACACATAGAAGTTCATTGATAAAAACGGCATGGGAATTCCCCACAGGGGAACCCCGAACCAAAATTTAAAAAAAAAATGACGTGGGGGTCCCCCTAAATTCCATACCAGGCCCTTCAGGTCTGGTATGGATTTTAAGGGGAACCCCACACCAAAAGAAAAAAAAAAAACGGCGTGGGGGTCCCCCCCAAAAATCCATACCAGACCCTTATCCCAGCACGCAACCTGGCAGGCCACAGGAAAAGAGGGGGGGGACGAGGGAGCGCCCCCCCCCTCCTGAACCCTACCAGGCCACATGCCCTCAACATTGGGAGGGTGCTTTGGGGTAGCCCCCCAAAACACCTTGTCCCCATGTTGATGAGGACAGGGGCCTCATCCCCACAACCCTGGCCGGTGGTTGTGGGGGTCTGCGGGCAGGGGGCTTATCGGAATCTGGAAGCCCCCTTTAACAAGGGGACCCCCAGATCCCACCCCCCCGTGTGAAATGGTAAGGGCATTTCACTAAAAAACTGTCAAAAAGGTTAAAAATGACAAGAGACAGTTTTTGACAATTCCTTTATTTAAATGCTTCTTCTTTCTTCTTTCTTCTATCTTCCTTCATCTTCTTCTTCTGGTTCTTCTGGCTCTTCTGGTTCTTCCTCTGGCGTTCTCGTCCAGCATCTCCTCCCCGGCGTCTTCTATCTTCTTCTCCTCGGGCCGCTCCGCACCCATGGCATGAAGGGAGGCTCCCGCTCTTCTCTTCATCTTCTTCTCTTCTTCATCTTCTTCTTCATCTAGTAGTTTTTTTTTTTTTCATTCAACCCAGCAGGACTGAACAAAAAAAACTTGACAGTTCAGGAGGAGATACTGTACTAACTGTCCTATGTTAGTACAGTGATCTCCCCTGCTGTTCTATTGTGTTCTGACAGGGCACCCCCCAACCAGAACACTCTGGTCAGCACTCAAAACCATTGGCTCAGAACGCTGACCGTGAGTCGTTCAGCAGAACTTTTTCAGTCATGCCCCTTCGACAGAAGCTGGCCGAACCGCCGGCTTTTGTCGGACCGACTCCAGTACACATGAGCTGAATGTCGGACGGTTTCTATTAAACTGGCTTTTGCTGCCCTACATTCGTCCCGTGTGTACTTTGCTTAACGTGGTTATAAAGGCAGAAGTTTTTTTTTATCTCAATGCATTCTGTGCATTAAGATAAAAAGCCATCTGTATGCAGCAGTCCCCCTCAGTCCCTCCTAATACTTACCTGCAGTCCACCTAGATCCAGCAATGTTGCAGGGGTGTCTTGGCTGCCTGGGACTCCCCTCTTCATTGGCTGAGACAGCAGTGTGGCGCCATTGACTCCCACTGCTGTCAATCAAAGTCAGTCAGCCAATAAGTAGAGAAAGGGGGCAGGGCCGGGCCCCATGTCTGAATGGACACAGGGAGCTGTGGCTCAGCTCGGGTGCCCCCATAGCAACTGGTTGCTGTGGGGGCACTCAACAGGAGGGAGGGGCCAGAAGCACCAAAGAGGGACTCAAGAAGAGGAGGATATAGGCTGCTCTGTGCAAAACCACTGCACAGAACAGGTAATTATAACATGCTTTTCTCTCTCTTTCTCTGTGTCTGCTAGCAAAGAACTGAGGGTCTTCTCTAGGGTGTGGCTCTGCCCCCTTACTTCCAGACAGGCTGGCATCTGCAAAGCTGATAAAGAATTCCCTTAATTTGCAGGGATTTCCTCTTACTACTGTTTGGCTATAGAACAGGAAGTACATCTCCCCAATAGGACACGGATGGCAAAAAAAATCTGACAGGGGCTATAACCCTCCCTTACTCTATCCAAAAAAAAAAAAAAAAAGTTTTGCCTATAGTTTAACTCTCTACTTTAACCACAATAGAGAATATCAGGTCTTCTGCTCTGCCAGACAGGGTTGTCCTGTGTGGCAAGGTTGTGTAAAATTTCTGTAAGACAGAGATAAACATTATTTTGGAGGTAAATAAGCTCCCATATACTGTATATATCTGTATACACACACATATATATATATATATATATATATATATATATATATATATATATATATATATATTTGTTTGTCTGTGTGTGTGTGTTTGTCTGTATTTCACCTGAATGTTTAGATGTTTGCCTGTATTTCAACTTTAGGATTACTTTTTCTCTGGACAAGAGTAAGAGGGATGTTATCCGTGAAAGTGCAGTAGATTTGTAGTGAATGTGATATTTAGTAAAAGTTTTATTCATTTTTTCCCCTATGCGACAAATATTACAGAATAAATAAAAATTGTACAAGTTTATACAAAAAAATCCCCTTACACAAAACAGTTTGGCAAGCTTAAAGTTCATGCTTATTATCTATTAATTTTTGGGCTAGCTCAAAGACTCGGATATTGTAATTATCCATGATATATTCAATGCTGGTATCAAGCAATGTAGTTAATGAATACTAAATTCATATCTAATTCATACCAAAGTAAGCATAATTGCTACGAGCCCAGTGTTTATGTTCACAAAATTACAACACTGAATTTTATTATGCACAGTTATAGTCTGTTTATCTAGCAAAATAATCTTGCTGATATATTATCATCAGCACTATAGGTAAAAATATACCAATAGAATGCTTGTAATGGTTTCATATACTGAAGTCTCTATATTCAGCTAAAAACAATAATTTTCTAAGTATTGCAGACAAAGTGCATACAATCATATTAAATAAAAAAGTCTTGTTTTAAAGTAGAACTACAGTTAATATAAAACATGAACTTGCAATAATGCAAAAGCAGCTTTTGTTACAAAACTGACCTTTAGTGTAGATTAGTTCCCTGGAAAAGGTATGCTTTTCTAACAGATGACACTTTTTCCAGGTTAAAAGATTTTAAACAATTCTCCTGTGCCCAAGATGTCACACTCGCACTACTCGTGCTTACACCTTCATGCCAGTCTTGGCTCACAACTGAGGAAAAGAAAATCAAATGCTTAGATTAGCAGCACACCGTTGAAGCCTTTATTTGATAAGCCACAATTTCTGAGGGAGAGCACAAGCACATTGTATTAATAAAAGTTGTAAGACTAAAAGCTAAGTTCACCATTTTTCTAAGTTCCAGGTTCCCTGTGTACCAATATACCATAATGTACTTCTGTTGCAGAAAATAAAAAGCTTTCTATGTATTTTAGGACAAGGCCTTACCTCTGCCACCAGCTTGTTCCATTAAAAAAGTTATTATTTAAAGATGGAAAATACCACCAACCCGCGCAGATGGAGAACTTATTATTTAATGTTAGGAATGAGCTTCGAGTTTGAGTCGAACTCATGTTCGACTTGAACATTGGCTGTTCGCCAGTTCGCCGAACAGCGAACAATTTAGGGTGTTCGCGGCAAATTCGAAAGCCTCAGAACACCCTTTAAAAGTCTATGGGAGAAATCAAAAGTGCTAATTTTAAAGGCTTATATTCATGGTATTGTCATAAAAAGTGTTTGGGGACCTGGGTCCTGCCCCAGGGGACATGTATCAATGCAAAAAAAAGTTTTAAAAACATCCCGTTTTTTCGGGAGCAGTGATTTTAATAATACTTAAAGTGAAACAATAAAAGTGTAATATTCCTTTAAATTTCATACCTGGGGGGTGTCTATAGTATGCCTGTAAAGGGGCGCATGTTTCCCGTGTTTAGAACAGTCTGACAGCAAAATGACATTTCAAAGGAAAAAAAAGTAATTTAAAACTACTCGCGGCTATAATGAATTGACGGTCCGACAATATGCATAATACAAGTTCATTGCTAAAAACGGCATGGAATTTCCCCACAGGGGAACCCCAAACCAAAATTTAAAAAAAAATGGCGTGGGGGTCCCCCTAAATTCCATACCAGGCCCTTCAGGTCTGGTATGGATATTAAGAGGAACCCCGTGCCAAAATTAAAAAAAAAAATGGCGCAGGGGTCCCCCTCAAAATCCATAACAGACCTGGGGAACCCCGTGCCAAAATTTAAAAAAAACATGGCGTGGGGTCCCCCCAAAAATCCATACCAGACCCTTATCTGAGCACGCAACCTGGCAGGCTGCAGGAAAAGAGGGGGGACGAGAGAGGGGCCCCCCTCCCTCCTGAACCGTACCAGGCCACATGCCCTCAACATTGGGAGGGAAGTGTCAAAAATGTTAAAAATGATAAGAGACAGTTTTTGACAATTCCTTTATTTAAAGTCTTCTTCTTTCAATCTTCTTCGGGTCTTCTTCCTTCCTTCCTTCCTTCCTTCTTACTTCGGTTTCTTCCTCCATCTTCTTCCTCCTCTGGTTCTTCCTCCGATCCTTTGCTTCATGCTCCGGTGTTCCTCCGCGGCGTCTTCTTCTCTGCTTCATTCTTGGGCCGCTCCGTATCCATGCGAGGCTCCCTCTGTGTGATGCTTCTCTTGACAGGGACTTCCCTATGGGTTTCCCTGTGACATCATGGGTGACCCTGGCCCCCTCTGACGTCACAGGGAAACCCATAGGGAAGTCCCCGTGCGTCAGAGGGGGCAGGGTCACTGGGTATCATTAATAGCTGCGAGTAGTTTTAAATTACTTTTTTTCCTTTGAAATGTAATTTTGCTGTCAGATTGTTCTAAACAGGGGAAACATGCCCCCCATTACAGGAATACTATAGACACCCCCCAGGTACGAAATTTAAAGGAATATTACACTTTTATTGTTTCACTTTAAGCATTATTAAAATCACTGCTCCTGAAAAAACGGCAGTTTTTTTAAACTTTTTTTTGCATTTATACATATCCCTTTGGGCAGGACCCAGGTCCCCAAACACTTTTTATGACAATAACTTGCATATAAGCCTTTAAAATTAGCACTTTTGATTATTCATGTTCGAGTCCCATAGACTTTATCGGTGTTCGCGTGTTCGAACAAATGTTTTGCCTGTTTGCATGTTCTGGTGCGAACTGAACAGGGGGGTGTTCAGCTCATCCCTACGTAACGTGTATCTTAAATAGGAGCAGCACGTTGCATTTGAAAGTAAATAAGAAATAATTAATAAATTAAATAAACCGCACTCTCTATAAAGTGCAAGTGCAAACAAATATGGATCTCAATACCAAAAAATCAGAAATATGTATAAGTGTAAAAAAATGCTAATGTTAAAAAAGTCACATATAAGCTCTTAACTTAAAAGTCCAGATATGAAAACACCCAACATGGTGTTTAATACCAAGTGCTCAAAAAATCATCAAAATAAAAAAGTGTAATAGAAATAAAACAATATATTAAAATCCAAAAGTGAAAAATAGTGTTCAAAATAGACAAATGCTGAGTAACTTCTGGATAAAATCTTCCTAACGTTCTGCGATCATTAAAAGAGGTTAATCTTCCACCACCATCACCAGCCACACAAGGAAACGCCGCTGGCGCCACTTCCACCGTTTGCTACGCAGCTGGAGCGCCAGCAGCGTTTCCTTGTTCATGGATTTGTTTGTCTAGCTGCTGTGAAGTTTTATTCAGTTTTTACTTTGTTTTAAATCATTTTTTTGGCATACTTCACAATGGGAGCCTTCTATCTTTTTCCCAATTTATGGCATTGATGGTCTGTTATGACCAATCCTGCATTGAAGTATTTACAAATAAGTCCATCCAGTGTCTACATTGAAGCGGTTTTGACTCCTGTAATGGGGGTCATTGGAATCTGGTGAGTAGATTGTGTGGCCGGTGATGGTGGTGGAAGATTAACCTCTTTTAATGATCGCCGAACGTTAGGAAGATTTTGTCCAGAAGTTACTCAGCATTTGCCTATTTTGAACACTATTTTTCACTTTTGGATTTTAATAATTTTTAATTTCTATTACACTTTTTTGATTTTGATGATTTTTTGAGCACTTGGTATTAAACATCATGTTGGGTGTTTTCATATCTGGACTTTTAAGTTAAGAGTTTATATATGACTGTATTTAACACTAGCATCTTTTTGCGCTTATACATATTTCTGATTTTTTGGTATTAAGAGATCCATATTTGTTTGCACTTGCACTTTATAGAAAGTGGGGTTTAATTAATTTGTTAATTATTTCCCATTAAAAAAGTTAATGACTACCTGGTATGTAGATTTAGGACATTGTTAAGGCAGAGGAAGTAATTCACCAACTGATCTCATTAGTACACACCCAGCGCTGCACCTACCCTCCCTCTTCAGGAGCCTGACTGAATACAGAGTGATTGGATAGATGGCGTGTCTTCTTATTAAATTTGGTAAATCTAAAGAAAATTGCAGAGATTGTACAATCAGATTGTATAGTGTATGGCCACCTTTATACACCTAAAAAAAAATTAGTCAGGCTTTCAATGTTAGTGGCACCCCAAACGTGTAAACAAACACACATTTTGCCTCTCGAAAAAAAAAGTGTGAAACACAGCAAAATGCACAGTTAAAAACATGCAAACCTTGCATGCAAACATGCAAACTTGTGGGACTATTTTTGAGGTACAGTAACACAATAATCTGAATAAAAAAAATTTTATTTTAAAGATCAACAAATGCAATTTTGCATTTACATTTATATGAAAATATATTTAAAAGAAAAAAAAAGTTGATTTACTTTTGTCAGCCTGCTTTGTAAAGCCAGTTGGAGCGGCTACAAATTTTTATTTATTATCTCATACAATTCTCAATACAGATTCATAAAACTATAAATAAATCTTGAAAATGGAACACATCAGAAATGCGTTTTGTGAACATGCATTTACTTCATCAGGAGTGGATGCTACTGACAGGGTGTCTGCCAACATAGAAAATAACAATTAGAATTTTATCATATTGAAGATATAATCCCAGAGGGGTGGATGAATGGTCCCAACCCGGAGGCATATTGTGAAATTAGACAGTTACAAATCAGCTTCAAATGAAAATTAAAAAGTATGGCAGCTCCAGGTGGTAATTTCCTAGGGTGTCTGCTCCTGAAGCTGTGGAAAGAGAACAACAGGAGTGATAACTAAGCGCAGATGGGTATTAAAGGTTGCAGTGGCCCATGATGATACCAATAAAGCTTACAAAGAGGTATATGATACTCAATATACATACTGTATATAGATACATATTTAAAAAAATAAAATAAAAAAAGTACGAAAATTAGTACTATATATATATATATATATATATATATATATATATATATATATATATATATATATATATATATATATATATTCAAATGTGGTTAAGGAAAGCTGCACCTGGTCCACAATTAGTGCAAAGCAATCAGGTCTTCCCACTGACCAAAAATATAAGCAAAAAAGTCCAAAGGATTGCTGCACTTTGTTTATTCGTTCAAAGATTTGTATATTTACATCTCAGAAAGTGTTCAAAAAGATTTCCTTTTCGGGCTCACATGATCACGCCCTTCCTCAGATCAGAACACATCTAACATTTTTGGTCCCAGAAAAGTTATCCTAGGAATAACAGGAGAAAATTGATTGAATCTTACCAATCGATCCCTCAAAGTTCTCCCCTTTCTATATGAGGGTAATGGTAAATTCCAAAATTCTTCTATAGTGGGATAAATTTCCCTCAATAAATTCCAATGTTTCTTAATTATGTTAAACACAGTGTGTGAAAACTGATGAAATCGTGTAACAAAAGGTATCCTTTTAGTTAGTTTTTTTTATTTGGATTTGTTTTATTTCGATTTAAACATTCCTTTCTTATTGATGTTTCAGGATAATTTCTGTTGATTAGTTTAATTTCCATTTCTTTAATCTTTGTTCACGACGTTGCGGATCACTAACTATTCTCTGAACCCACATTAGTTGGCTTTTAGGAATAGAATTAAAAACAGATTGAGGGTGAAAACTGTCAAAATGTAACAATTGGTTGCGATCTGTACTTTTAACATAAAGATCGATATCAATTTTCATCTGGTTGATTTTTAACATGGTGTCCAGGAAGGAAATTTCTGTCCCACTGTACTCCATATTGAATTTTAAACCAGGAATAAGGTAATTCAGATATTGATCAAACAATAATAGGCTTCCAATGTCCCCTCCTCACACTGCAAACACATCGTCCACAAATCTATACCATCCCTGGCAATTTTTCATAAAGATTTTATTATTATAAATAAAGGACAATTCAATCATATTCATAAATGCGTTTGCATATGGGGGTGCAACATTGGAACCCATTTATGCTCCTTTAAGCTGTAAATAATGGGTTTCCTTGAAGAGAAAATAGTTTTCCTCAAGGGCAATTTTTAGTAGGTCCAACAAAAAGTCAATTTGTTGACTATTGTAGCAATCTGATTGTCCCAAAAGTCGTTTACAGGCTTCGATACCCAGTTCATGGGGGATAATAGTATAAAGACTGGATACGTCCCATGTAACAAGGATGGAATCAGATGACAACTTAATCCTTTTAATTTTTTCAAGAAAATCTGTAGTATCCCGTATAAACGATTTAGTGTTTTTTAATAATGGCGTTATACATTTATCAAGGTATTGTGCTAATGGAGTTGTCACTGATTCCATCCCAGAAACAATAGGATGTCCTGGTGGGTTAAAAAGATCCTTATGTATCTTAGGCAAGATATATATTACAGGAGTAATGGGATGTTCACATAATAAAAAAATTATAAATTTCATCCTCAATAATTTTGTCTTTTAATGCTGATGTAAGTACTTTTTTAATCCTGGTTTGCACTTTAAATACCAGACAAGAGTCCAATTGTTTGTATGTATTGACATCTGATAATTGTTTCAACACTTCCAGTTCATACTTAGTGGTGTCCATAATCACAATGGCTCCCCCCTTGTCAGCCGGTTTGATAGTTATATCACGCCGAGCTGACAAGGAGATAATGCCGTAATTTCTTCCCAACTTTAATTGTTCCGTCTGTGGTCAAGCTTATTTCTATCATCAAAAAATGATTTCATATCATTATTAACTCTATCAATGTACACCTCAACAGCCGAATACGATGTGGGAGGTATCCTAGTACTCTTTGATTTAGGATCTACGTTTCTTATAGATAGCTGTAGAATTTCTTTATTTAAAATTGGTGGTTGCTTATGCTTTAAACCTCAGTTGCCTAAAAAAAAGGATAAAGGTCTTGTTTAAAACTAAATTATTCATTTTTTCTTTTGAACAAAATCCTAAACCTTTATTTAAAACCCTTATAGAATATTGTGATACCCTTTGTGACAGATAAATTAGATATCCAAAATGACCAAGCCTTTTTATGGATGCATAGTGAGGGGATAGAGTTTTTCTTTAAATAGGATGTCAATTGTCTGTAGCTAAATATGCCCCTAGAAGGTATAGCATATGATTTTTGCAGGTCTGTGAAGAGGGGTAGTGAGTTGTACTGTAGTAGGTCTGCTAGAGGTATGTGCTTAATTGCTTTCCATGGGAGGATGGAGAACAAAAGTTGATAAAGTTGCATACTTCCGAAGAGATAGGGATTGCAGTAGTATTAGGAGCACTCTATTGGGTACGTATGAAATACTCCCACATAGATAGTGCTGCTTTAATTGTTGGGTGAGTTGTTTTAACGCAAGTATTGGAGATATATAATATAAGAGTGTGTTTAAGTTTCCCTTAGGGACAGAGTGCTGTTCAATATCTCGCCATTGTTTGCCACAGACAGGGTTAAGCCAGTGTTTGAGTTGATGTAGGATTGCTGCTGCATAATAATCTTTAGGGTCTGGGAAACCCATCCCTCCTGCTTCTTGGTTTCTTGTGTTCCCATACATATACATGCATGCTTTTTATGGAGGAAAATAATGGATTAGGGATGTGTATATGGAGGGCTCTTAATACACACACATATATATATATATATGTGTGTGTGTTTACCAAGCTTTTGAAGGTCCTGTTTGCATGGGGTTAAGACATGGGGTGTAGTAACAGTATAACAGTATAGATTGGAAATGGGTGAGGTTAGAGAGATGCCCAAATACGGCATGCATTTTGAAACCCATTTAAAGGGAAAGTGCATTTGTAAGTGTGCTTTTGTGGATTTGTTGGTGTGTACGCTGAGAATGTTGGCTTTAGATTTTTTTATCTTGTAGTAAAACACAGCATTAAACCATTTTAACACTTTGTACACCTCTGGAAGGGAAGAAGCCGGTTCAGTTAGTGACAGTATTATGTAGTCAGCAAATATTGTAACTTGTTACGCTTTGTCTTCTATATTTATACCTTTTATAGAATCTGTGCACGAATCTTATGAGCTAGCGGCTCCATTAGTAGGGTGAAGATTATAGTGGAAAATGGGCACCCTTGTCTCATCCCATTACTAATGTTGAATTTATCGGAGAATACTCCATCCGCAAATACTCTGGCTGAAGGGGTTGTATATAAGGCCATAATTGCAGATAGGATGTTTCTGCTGAATCCAAATTTTGTTAACATTTGGTGGAGGTACCCCCAGTGAATTCTGTCAAATGCTTTTTCAGCGTCTAGCACTAAGAAGAGAGAGGGAAGTTTCTTGGATTCAGAGTGTTTTAAAAGATTAATTATTTTGCGGGTGGCATCAGGGGCCTGGCGACCCAAGGTGAACCCTACTTGATCTGTGTTGATCAGTTGAGACATTATTGGGGCTAGTCTTTGTGCCATAATTTTTGCATAAAGCTTTAAGTCTGTATTTAGTAAGGATATTGAAGGGAAGTTTTGGGTCGAGACTGGCATCTTTTCCTGGTTTCGATAGTGTTATAATATTAGCTGATAACATATCATCCGGGAAGCGTCCAGAGGACACAGCAGCATTGAAGGTTAGTTTCAAGTGCAGGATCAGAATAAATGAAAATGTTTTATAATATTCGTCGGAAAAGCCGTCAGGGCTTGGAACTTTGTTATTTGGAAGCAGTTGAATAGCTTGTGTGATTTCTTGCTCAGTAATGGGGGCATTGAGAGATTCGAGTTGGGATGGTGATAGCTGGGGTAGATTCAAAGAATTCAGAAATTCTAAAATTTCTGTTGTGGAGGGTTGCAGTGTGAAGGGATAATTTTTTAAGTTATATAGGTTGCTATAATATGAGCAAAAGGCATTTGCTATTTCTTTAGGGTGATGTAGTTTCCCTCCGTAAGTGGGGTGTAGAATATAGGGGATTTTTTGTTTGGCCATTTTTAGCTCAACTTGAGCTGCAAGGAGTTTGCCTGCCTTGTTGCCTGATGCATAGAAATTGGCTTGAATCTTATGCAACAATGTAGCATATTTAGCATTTAAAAAGGTGCAAAGGTCGTTCCGAGGTTGGAACATTTGATTGCTAATAGAGGGCGAGTGGCATTTTTCGTTTTCGTTATTTTGGTGAGCAATTCGTCTAGCTGCTGTGTTCTCTGTCGCTTGTCTCTTCTTTTTTTTTGAATAGGTAGCAGAGCATTCCTACAGTCACAGCAACAAAATTACACAGTAATATGTTTAAAAATTGTATAGATTTCATGAATAGAATATTATCCTTTTCAATAGGATTACATTGTGAAACAGAGGGAAGTCATATTTCAGCAGAAAATATTCAATTGAACTGTTATTTTTTCATATACATCATTTATAAATTATAAAGGTAAGCTGAACAAAAGCTAATTATTTTCTATAGGAAGCATCTGAAAATGGAGAGAGCAGACTAAATTTTTACTTAATAAAAAAAAATAAAAATGGTATTGCTCCTGTGCCAAAACGAGAAAAGGGGATGTATAAATTAGCCATCAAAATGTAAAGTATATTTTGTTGGGCCACAAAATTCAGATTTGGGAATGAGAATGTGTGGTCTCTATTTAATCACGCCCGACCGTCATTTTACTATAGGTTCATATGATGTCTTTCAGGATAACAAGCCGGCGTGCACCTGTTGGGGCACACAGAGGGACAAACGATGGTGCTGTGTGTCAGTCTGACACACCACAACACCGATCTCTGTAAAGAGCCTCTGATGGAGGCTCTTTACCACGTGATCAGCTGTATCAAATCACAGCTGATCACGATGTAAACAGGAAGAGCCATGTATCGGCTTTTCCTCTATCGCATCCGATCGGCTGCTCTCCTGACAGGGGGAGCCCCCCCGAGGATGCCCACATAGGACCACCAGGGATGCCCACCACTGATGACCACCAGGTATGCCAACCATGGCCACGAGGGATGCCAATCTGTGCCCACAAATTTTTCCAATATGTGCCCACAAATTATGCCAATCAGTGCCCATCAGTAATGCCTACCAGTGCCTCCTTATCAGTGGTGCCCATCAGTGCCATCTATCAGTGTCCATCAGTGTCACTCATCAGTGCCCCTTATCAGTGCCAATCCATGTCCATTAGTGCCACCTATCAGTGCCGCCTATCAGTGCTTATCAGTGCCACCCATAAGTACCCATCAGTGCAGCCTTTCAGTGCCCATCAGTGCAGCTTATCAATGCCCATCAGTGCTGCATATCAGTGCCACCTATCAGTGCCCATCAGTGCTGCATATAAGTGCCCATCATTAGTGCCCATCAGTGCCACCTCATCAGTGCCACTTTAACCACCTGCTGCCCAGGCCAATTCTGATATTTCTTACATACATGTAAAAATCTGAATTTTTTACTAGAAAATTACTTACAAATATTATATATTTTGTTTCAATCAGAGGCCCTAGAGAATAAAATAGTAGTTGTTGCAATTTTTTTACACCACGCAAATATTGCGCATGCACATTTTTAGGAAAAAACACATTTTAAACAAATTTTTGTGCATACAAATACAAAATAATACACATTTTTATTTTTTTTTAATATATAAAAGGCAATGCTATGCTAAGTACATAGATACCAAACATGTCACATTTTAAAATTGTACATGTCCATGGAAAGGTGATAAAAAATGGAACATTAAATTATTCATAGGCAACATTTTAAAAGCCTTTACAGGTTACCAGTTTAGAGTTAAACAGGAGGTCAGGTGCTAGAATTGTTTCTTTCATGCTGATGTTTGTGGTAATACCTGACATGTGTGGTGCGATCACCATTTACATATGTGTGCATAACCTGTGGATGTTTGCATTTGCATGTGGGGAATGGAATCCTCTAAAAATATATTTTATTATTTATTTTATTTAAACACATTTTTATCAGTTTTATTGCTACCACAAGGAATGAACAACATTAATTGTGATATTATGGGCAGCAACATGTACTATTTACTGAGAGATCTGGGGTCTTTTAGACTCCAGAACTCTCCCATGCCCTCCAAAACAGCTAATCAAACCAAGATTGGTTTGATTGGCTGCTTTACTAGCAGGTATCAGTTGGTAAACATAGACTGCAACTGAAAGCAACTAAATCTGTATTGCTTCTGGTTTCAGACACCATAGAGATAATTGGGGAATGAAAGTTCCCCCTTTATTTCTATGGTCAGCCAACACGACCACCCACAGCCACCCTGGGCTACCCAGTGGGATAGGAAAGACTGGAAATGGCAGCAGTAGTGGAATGGAGCACCTTTCTTCTACTTGTAAGGGTGATTGGCCTGCTATTTAGCTGCTTGGATCACCTTTACAGGAAACTGTGTCTCTGGCTGAAAAGAATGATATTAGAATTATGCAGCTGCAGCCATGATCTTGATATCAACACCACTTCCTCAGGATTTATATACACATACAACAGTTGGGATACAGTTAAAAAGCATGTATCCAAAAGCCAAACAATATTATTATTATAATTATTGTACAGGATTTATACAGCACCAACAGTTTTCACAGTGCTTTACAATATAAAGGGAGTCAGTAAAGTAACAACACAATTCAACACAGTCCAATAGGGAGGGGCAAGTGGATCTAAAGGTAATACCTGTGAGGGATGAGATGAAAGGAGAAATAAAAGATTCAGCTGTTAGCTGAAGGCAGGATAGGCTTCTCTAAATAATATTTGCAGGGATAGCCCACAAGTGGACAGAGTAGGAGAAAGCTAGACAGATTGGGGTAGAGAGTTACAAAAGATGGGAGAAGCTCTGGAGAAGTGTTGGACACAAGCATAGGAGGAGTAGACAAGGGAGATAGAGAGCAGGAGGTCTGGGGAGGGGGGGGGGGGAAGCCTGCATAGAGATAGGCCTATAAGAAGAGTTACAGTAGTCAAGGCAAAAGATAACAAGGGGATGAAAACATTGCTTAGTGGTTTAATTGATTAAAAAGGGGTGTATTTTGGAGATGCTATGGAGTTAAAGTCTACGGGATTTGGACAGTGATTGGATTTGGGGCTGAAAGGACAAGTCAGAGTAGAGGATTATACCTAGCACCCTGGCATGAAGGGAGGGTCTGATAGTTGTATTATTGATCTGCATGGAGAAGTCAAGGGAAGGGGCACTGGCTGGGGGAATTTGTGATAGAAAGATTGAGATTGAGGAAATGGTATGACATCCATACTGCCACATACCTGGTTGAAGGCTAAAGTGATGAGAGAGCTCCCCTTGCTGCTGAGTGCAGAGCACTCCTGAAGGTGATGACAGGAGGTGCTGTGCCCAAAGAAGCATGGGTTGCCAACTGCGTGGTTCCCTGATGGTCTGTGATGATGAGACTCCTTATGAAGGCAGAGCCAGATCGGGATGACAGCAGGCTGGGTGACCCTCTGGATGTGCAGGCAGATCTGAGCAGAAGGTCTAAAGCAGAAGACGTAGTCAGGAGCCAAGGTCATACACAGTGGATCAGTCAGAAACAGGAGCAGGAGCTAAGTCAGGAACAAGCCGTGGTCATACACAGGAAGCATACAGAAGCAAAGTCCCTGAGAGCAAGCCAAGGTCAGGAGAGAAGCTGAAGACAGGTCCAGGAAAAAGCAGAGTTGGTAACAGATAATCCAAGAAAACTGAGCACACACGAACACAGGGTACAGGAAGCTGACAATAAACCAGCAACTTCTGAGCAAGAGTGCTGTCATTATAAAGGCCATTGGGCACCAGTAACTAAGAAGGAGCAGCGGGTAGTCAACAGTATCAAGGGCAGCAGAAAGGTCTAGTAGTACATTGGAGTATGGACTATTGGCCATTGGTTTTAGCAATTATTAAATCATTAGTAAGTTTTAGTAGGGCCATTTCTGTTGAGTTTTACAAGCATCTGAACAATTGAAGTATGGTTTGAACTTAGGTTCTAAGTAAACTTTCAGCTAATCCCTACTCTCTAGAACCCTTTTCACCTTTTTCAATGCTCACCTCCAACATCTCTCCTGAACCTCTCCCATCCTCCGGAACTCACTATACTAATGTCCTACTGTCTCCCTCTTTGTCTGCCTTTAGAGCCCTTTCACACTGGGGCGAGGGCGGCATTGGCGGTAAAACGCCGCTATTATTAGCGGCGTTTTACCGTCGGTATTCGGCTGCTAGCGGGGCGGTTTTACCCCCTGCTAGCGGCCGAAAAAGGGTTAAATACCAACCAAAAGCGCCTCTGCAGAGGCACTTTGCCGGCGGTATAGCCGCACCGTCCCATTGATTTTAATGGGTAGGAGCGGTGAAGGAGCGGTATACACTCCGCTCCTTCACCACTCTGAAGATGCTGCTAGCAGGACTTTTTTTACCGTCCTGCCAGCGCATCGCTCCAGTGTGAAAGCCCTCGGGGCTTTCACACTGGAATGAAAGCAGCGCCACTTTCGGGTCAATTTGCAGGCGCTATTATTAGCACAATAGCGCCTGCAAACCGCCCCAGTGTGAAAGGGCTCTTAGATGATTTCTGAAAATTCACTTCTTCAGGGAAGTCTATCCCACCTCTACCTAAAAACTAGACTTTTACTTTCTCCATCAACTCAAAACTCATAGGTATTACACTTTGTATCACTTTCCCCTTCCTCATCTTGAATTGTGTTGTAACTGTACTGTCTCTCTTTATTTTGTACAGCCATGTATAAACTGTTGGTGCTATAGAACTCCTGTATATAATAATTCAAATAATATTTGTTTTAGACAACTGCATATCATTGGTCTTTGTAAATTATTAGGCACATTGAGCAATAATAACAAGGTAGTTGTTTTCACAAAAACAGTTGTAATTAGAATTACTCGATTACTCAATATTACTTGATTATTATTAGATAGAAAAAAAAGAGAAATACTTTAAATAGGTGGACATATTGCTCCAATACTACTTTATAAAATAGATGCCTGTACTATGATATGTTAGATCTTTGACTCAATAAAGCCTTCGTTCTTAGGTTAGAGGAAAAATTATGTTATTTTTAAATGAATTAAAATATTTCTGTTTGTATGTTGTGAGAATACTGACAAGAATATTTTATCAACGTTTTCAGTTTTCTTTTTCTTTGATGTGACTAAAATGCATAATTTTTCTACGTTTGAATTCATGCTGCAGATATTCAATTCTGCAGAGGCTGGTGACTAAGCAAATTGATGCATGCTCCATTGCAACCAGCAGGCACAAATCTCTGTTTTACATAGAATTGTCTTTTACATAAAGAGACTAATGCATGCTCAGGGCAGACTTAAATATTTCTCTTTAAACACCCATGGATTTAATTAATCTCATGTCAGTGTTAAATGCATTTTCTGAGCACATAGTTTTACCAACAGATATTTAACCACTTCAATACTGGGCACTTCCCCCCTTCCTGCTCAAGCCAATTTTCAGCTTTCAGCGCTGTCGCTGTTTAAATGACAATTGTGTAGTCATACTACACTGTATCCAAACAAAATTTTTATCATTTTGTTCCCACAAATAGAGCTTTCTTTTGGTGGTATTTGATCACCTCTGCAATTTTAATTTTTTGCTAAACAAATAAAAAAAGACTGAAAATTTTGGGAAAAAAAGTTTTTTTTTTGTTTCTGTTATAAAATTTTGTAAATAAGTAAGTTTTATCCTTAACTGATGGGCACTGATGAGGCTGCACTGCCGGGTACTGATAAGGTTGCTTTGATGAGCACGGATGAAGTGGCATCGATGAGGTGGCACTGATGGGCACTGATCCGCGACACTGATGGGCACTGATAGGCGAACCTTATGGGCACTGATAGGTGGTACTGATATGCAGCACTGATGGGCACTCATAGGCGGTACAGATGGGCACTCATATGTGGCACAGATGGGCACTCATAGGCGGTACAGGTGGGCACTGAAAGGCTGCACTGATGGGTACTTATGGGTGGCACTGATGAGCACTGATAGGCGGCACTGATGGGCACTGATAGGTGGGCGCTGATGGGCATGGATGGGCACTGATAGGTGGCACAGATGGACACTGATGAGTGGCACTGATTGACACTGATAGATGGCACTGATTGGCATCACTGATTAGGAGGAACTGGCAGGTATTGCTGGTGGGCACCGATTGGCATCATGTGTGGGAACACATTGGCATCATGTGTGGGAACACATTGGCATCATGTGTGGGCACACATTGCCACCCATGGCCACCAGGGATGCCATCCCTGGTGGTTATCAGTAGTGGCCATCCCTGGTGGTCCTGGTGGCATCTCTGGTGGTCCTGTGTGGGCATCCGAGGGGGGGCTGTGCTGATAAATAATCAGCGTAGACCCCCCTGTCAGAGGAGCAGCCGATTGGCTCTCCTCTACTCGTGTCTGTCAGACGCGAGTGAGGAAAAGCTGATAAACGGCTCTTCCTGTTTACATCGTGATCAGCTGTGATTGGACACAGCTGATCACATGGTAAAGAGTCTCTGTCAGAGGCTCTTTACCTAGATCGGAGTTGTGGTGTGTCAGACTGACATGCTGCAACAATGATCGCTGCTATGCGCACCCCCTTGTTATCCTGACTACGTCATATGACGTCTGGTCAGGATATCGCAACCACTTTGCCAACGTCATTTTGCTATATGATGGGTGGCAAGTGGTTAAATCCTTATCAGCATACTCTTGGAAGGAAGGAACATGTAAACACAGATAAGGTTTAAATGGCGTGAATAAAAATCGATCAGCGCAATAATGTGAATATATAAATATGTGATTGTAATAAGCTGCTGTCACTTTAAGTGATTCCACTTTCACCTCTAAAGCAATAATAATACAAAAAACAGTGCTGCTCTACTAATCCTCATCAGTTCTGACGTCAGTCCACAAGTCGTCACGTGTCATCAGGGTGTTGACTTTCCCTTACTGAGGAAGTCAACACCCTGACGACACACATCTAGGGGGCAGAGCTTGCGGACTGACGTCACACCATGGCCATTTTGTGATTTCAATGCTTTGCAGCTTGCACAAGCTTATTGTGCTATTCTTGCGAGTGTATCCATTACTTTTTACCATCAAATTCTTTTTTTCAAATGGAGAGAGCACTATATGTTGCCTTTTTCTTGCATATATATACCTGATGAGTAAGATGATTGGGGTCTTTGGAACCCATTAAGGAGTCTTTCTGCCTGAGGAGATCTTTGTATCCAGAGTGTGCCGGGTGTCTTGATTATCCCCAGAGGGGACAACTGCTGAGTTTACTTGTCTATGAAGTGTGATACTGGTGGTGGAGAGCACTTACCTTTATCTGCACTTGGGGTGGAATATGGCTGGATTTTATTCAATCAGTCACTTTATGCATGAACTTATGAGACATATATTTATACAGTTTTTTTGGATAATACACATTTATTTTGAATATACACAATATTTGTTGATTATATTGTTCTGAGGATTAGTAGCACAGCACTGTATTTTGTATTAAGGTTGAAATGGCATTTGAATTTATAAGTATAAAACCATATAATAATTTTTTTTTTTTTGCTGTATGTGCAGAATTCAAATAACTTTGTTTTCTAGTAAAGGAAATTCTATAAGTTTTATTTGCATCTAAGCTAACCATACAACACGACACAAAAATATCTCCATGATAAAGAAAATAATAATAATAATTAGAGATTGGACGTACACCCCTTTGTTCAGTTCACAGCAGAAAACCTTGTAACAGGGGAAAAGTTCTATCCCAAACAGCGAACCCCATTGAAGTCTATGGGAGCCAAACAGGAAAAATCAAAAGTCTCCATTTTGAAGGCTTATATGCAAGTAATTGGCCATAATAGGGTTATGGGGGTCCAGGCACTACCCTGGGGGACATGTATCAATGCAAACATATTTATTAAAACAATATTTTTTTCTTTTTTTTTAATATCTAGGGGTAATGATGGTTTTCATTTGGCTTTTCTGTATGTAAATTCCATTTCCTTTAGGCACTGTCTTACAGTTCGGTCACAGACATTGGCTTCAGTTTCTGACCATTGTTCTTCATTTGCTTTGTTGTGCATTTTCTGTTTTCAAGGCATATTGCTTTAAGTTTTCTAACTTGACGCTTAGATGTCTTCCTTGGTCTACCAGTACACTTCCCTTTAACAACCTTCCCATTTGATTTGTATTAAAAAAACATCATTAACACCTAAACAGTAAAAAACAAGGTTACAGTGGGCTAAAGAAAAGCAATCATGGACTGTGGATGACTGGATGCAAGTGATATTTAACGATCAATCACCAATCTGCATTGGGCAGGGTGATGATGCTGGAACTTTAATTTGGTGCCGTTCCAATGAAATGTATGAAGCCAACTGCCTGAAGAAAACATGCAATTTTCCACAATCATTGATGATATGGGGTTGCATGACAAGTAAAGGTACGGGGGAGATGACATTAAATCTTCAAAAGATGCACACATTGGAGCTTTTTCTTATTCCGTCAATTGAAAAAATAATTGGTGATGATGACACAATTTTTCAGGATGTAATCTGATGCAGATGTTTGTTTTAGAACTGCAAAGTATATGTTGATTCCATAATATTTTCCTCAGAATTGAGTGATTCCATTTTTTCCCTCTGCTTGATCTGCAAAAACAGTTGCAACTGACTACAGTTTTCTTTCTTTTTTTTATTTCTTTAACTGTTTCCTAAAGCCAGAAGGTTGGAATGCTAAATGAAAACGGTGTCCTTAACAACCAATGAGTCATCAGCTGTATATATGTTTTCTGCTAAAAGCTAAATTGCAGGTAAAAAAAAAAAAGAAAAAGAAAACCGCCAAGGTGACCCCAAAATCCATAACAGACCCTTATACGGCCATGCAACCTGGCAGGTCAGGAAAGGTGATTCCATACTTTTTGCCAGGGGTTGTATTAATCCTAATAATACATAGTTTGGGGGTATACCAATGTAGAATGTGATCATTTAAAGCGGACCTAAACTCAAAGAAGTGAAGATTTACCATCTTATAGAGGACATCTAGAAATGTTAAATCTGCCCAAGAAGTATCCTAAATTAATTACTTTTTGTCTTCCTCCTGAAAAATAGTAGTGCATTTTCAGACATATGACTGTGCCTAAGGACTCCTGCACCTTCAGCCTGATAGTGGTATATCTTCAGTGTGGGAGGTACTACTGTCTCAGACTGCTAGTCTCAGGAGGTATGAACTGACATTTGGTGGTGTCACTGCTGTGCTGTTCACTGTTCTCCTTACTGGAGAGGAAGTTGTATCTGAGGATCTTCAGTTCAAGGATCTCCTTGCTTCCACTTCATCCATTTTGTGAATCTATTCTACTACTGTTCAATATTCCTCCCTTGGCCATCAGACTAGCAGTCATCAGGGGGACAGCTCTGACATTCAAAACAAAGCCCTACTGCTCTACCAAGATAGCAGCTTCTACAAAGAGACACAATACAGAAGAAAGTCAGTAATGGGAAAAGAACAGCAGCAGGGGCCTATGCGCAATACTGGGAAATAGTATTTTGCCTTCTGCTATCATTCCTGGGCACTGTACTTTTTAAAAGAACAGGAGGTTGCTGGGGCTTTCCACAAACTCAGGATACCTATCTGAAAAAAATGTTGCTTAATGTGCTTCATGTTTCCTTTTTCAAGCTTTATTACAAAGTGGGAAGAAAACTCATGGCTCCATTAAAGGGTCAACTCATCAAAAAACAATATTTCAAATGCGGTAGAGTTAAAGAACTTGACAATTTTATATACTTTGTCCCCTAGGGCTTTACTGGGCATATTCCTGTGCTTGGACTGGGTCTGCATTCCTACTATGTGGGGGTCTCACTCCCTATGCTATATATTTTAGATATTTTATAATATGAAGAATGCAGCAGGAGGGGTGTGGGAGTAGTGTGACCTCTGTGTACACTGTGAAGCTCAGTTTTTGCTGTAACTCCCCGATAGGAATGCCCATAATTTGGGCTTCAGCTTCGGGCAGAGCCAACACTGCACTGGGCCCCCATGTCATTTACCAAGCATTTCATCTGCTGGTGAACATCTTTCTTTAATTATTTGTTCCTATTCTTCTTCAATGGGTTCCTAAATTATAAAAAATACACTGCTCACAAAATTAACCACTTAAGCCCCAGATTTGGCTGGCCAAAGACCAGAGCACTTTTTGCGATTCGGCACTGCGTCGCTTTAACTGACAATTTTGCGGTCATGCAACATGGCTCCCAAACAAAATTGATGTCCTTTTTTCCCCACAAATAGAGCTTTCTTTTCGTAGTATTTGATCACCTCTGTGTTTTTTATTTTTTGCGCTATAAACAAAAAAAGAGCGACAATTTTGAAAAAAACTCAATATTTTTTTACTTTTTGCTATAATAAAGCTTCATGCTATCCGGGTTTCCCCTCCTTCCTGTTTGCTGATTTATACCAATCAGTGGGGTTTGATGTTCGATGCCTGGCCGATTGCTTGATTGTTTATCAACAAATCATTTTCTGGATATGTATGTTCTGTTATGTTTAGCCACCTTGTATTATGTTTATTTGTATATGCAGGCATAAGGCACACTGTCGGTCTCACTCGAGGAGTGCCTTTCTATCGCAGTCTTCTGGCCCCTCTTTGTCCCGCCCGGCGCATGGGGGCCCCCCGGGTTTTCCTACCCCTTTGGGGGGCCTTTTGTAGACGCCCGGTTCATGCCGCGGGGTGATCAGCAGCAACTTTGCTGCTTGTTCCTGCCTGCGGACCCAGTCGCCTTTTTTGCGTCGGTGGGCGGCGGCTGCATGACCCCTCCCACAGCCCGCTGTGGGGGGTGCCGTGCAGTTGTTGCTCAGGGTCCCCCCACCCCGCTGGTGTCCAGAAGCGACCACTTGTGGGTATAAGGTGGCGATCGTGTATGATTATTTTGTTGGGGTTAATGACTATCCCAGTCATTCCTGTTTCAATTGTTACTTATTTTTTTCTGATTTTTTTCTTAATTGCTTACCTGTCGCTCCATTACGCATTTGCGGTCCCCTACCTGCTGTCTCCCCTTCAGCCATGGCTGTGATATCAAGGCTGATATATGCCTCTAACTTCACTGACAATTGCGAAGCCTGTATAGACTTTCTCTATTATCACGAAGCTTCAGGAGAATGCCGTGATATAGGACGCTCCCTCACCATTATCATGGTTCGCTTTGCCTCCTCTCTCCAGGCGGAGCGGCATCATGGTGTTACCTTGACTCCTATCTCCTCCTCTCTCCAGGTGGAGCGGCGTCATGACTTTACCATGGCTCCCATCTCCTCGCCGGAGCGGCGTCATGATGGGCGGAACCTGTACGTCAATCAGCATCACACCTGTCCTCCTCCTACTCATTATTAAGCCACCGGACGCCGACTCAGTGACATTGTCCTGCTTGGCGGTGGTGGTTACAGATCAGAGGAACGGAGCTCCCTAGCACACTGTAGTGCAGCCCCACTATCAATCCGGTAATGCTGCCCTTCGTCCCCTCTCCTTGTTTTTTGATTGTTTGCTAACTCCAACCTATTATAGGCTCTTCATGTCGCCCTTTTCATGGAGTTTTCATGCAATGTATATTATATATTGCAACAGATAGAGAATACTCCTGTTCCCGTTTTTGTGATTAGGTCTTTTTTATATTATATTACAGATCATGCCTATGTAGGAAGCTCTTATCCTCTGGGATCTTTGGAGCTGTTTGTGCTTTTAGGGGCCCTCGTTCCCTCGCCGATACCTTGGGGTCACCTGTCTATTCCCGCTAATATAATCCTTCACGAACCAATACTAGGGTAAGTTATATATATTAGACCATTTTCATTCCCATGCCCCCGCCTGGACGTGGACCCGCACGGTGAATATGGATTTCTGCGTTCATGCTGTGGCGATTATGAATACAGGGGTATCTCCTTCTGTAGAGGACACCAGTCCATTCGGGTCTTTTCTGTGTTTCAGATAATCCCCTCTCGGTTCTTCATTTTTTGGATTCCTCTAGGACAGTGTTGCTTGCTCCTTTGGGACCACACGGTGGGACCAGTGTGGATAAGACGGGGCCAGACTTACGCCCGTTTCCCTCCTGGATTCTTGTGGCGCTCTGTATGCACTTACCTCTGAGACTTTGACAGTGAGCCTTTGTTGAATAAACTTGGGTATGTTTATTATCTCTCTTATATTATTTATTTTTAATTTTATTTTTATTTTCTTTGTTTTTTCAGTTTTTGATGCTAAGTTGTACAGAATGGTTTAAGGTGCAGGCAATGTGCGCAATGAATATGATCTCTAATTACGTCAATTTATATTTCATTATGTAGTGTAATTCCTCCCACAAGTTGCCCCTGGTGAAGGAACTCTATGGGTAGTCCCGAAACGCGTAGGTCCAGGTGGAAGACTACACGAATATACATTCGAATTCTACATCAGTATATTCTTCTTTTTTATTGCTTTATTGTTTATTGATTGTTATTGTATCAGATTCTTTTCTATATGTACTTTTGTATATTTGTATCAATAAAATTGCTTTTTTACTACTTTGTTGCCTTCAAAGTCCCACCTATTTTTGAGGGGTTATCTCTTTTTCTCTTTGCTATAATAAATATCCCCAAAAATATATATAAAAACATTTTTTTTCCTCAGTTTAGGCCGATACGTATTCTACATATTTAAAAAAAAAATCGCAATAATCGTTTATTGATTTTTTTGCGCAAAAGTTATAGCACCTACAAAATAGGGGATAGTTTTATTGCATTTTTACTTTTACTAGTAATGGCGGTGATCAGCAATTTTTATCTTGACTGTGACATTATGGCTGACAGATCGGACATTTTTGGTGCTATTTTGGGACCATTCACATTTCTACAACGATCAGTGTGATTAAAAATGCACTGATTACTGTGTAAATGTGACTGGCAGTGAAGGGTTTAACCAAAAGGTGGCACTGTAGGGGTTAAGGGTGTCCTAGGGAGTGATTCTAACTGTGGGGTGGGGGGCTATGTGTGACATGACACTGATCACTGCTCCCGATCACAGGGAGCGGTGATCAGTGTCCTGTCACTAGGCAGAACGGGGACATTCTTGTTTACATCAGTATTTCCCTGTTCTTCCTCTCAGTGAAACGATCGCGGGGATCACACTCACGGAGTTCGCAGCGGGATGTGCGCGCCGCCAGCAGCGTGCACGCGATGACACAGCAGCAAATTTAAAGGAACGTACCTGTACGCCCATTTGCCTGTCTGTGCCATTGTGTTGACCTATATGTACATGCGGCGGTCGGCAAGTGGTTAAAGGAACACTTTTTAATCAGAGTATAGCATCAAGTCAATTAAACTCCAGGGATATATTGATCTGGTCAGTTAAGTAGCAGAGACGGTTGTAAATCAGTTTCAGCTGCTTTGTTGTTAATGAAATTAACAACAGGTGCACTAGATGGACAACGATGAGACAACTTCCAAAACAGGAATGGTTTTACAGGTGGATGCCACTGACATTTTTTTCCCTACTCATCTTTTCTGACTGTTTTTCACTAGTTTTGCACTTGGCTAGGGTCAGTGTCACTACTGGTAGCATGAGGTGATACCTGGACCCTATAGAGGTTGCACAGGCAGTCCAATTCCTCCAGGATGGCATAACAATGCGTGCCATTGCCAGGTTTGCTGTGTCTCCCAGCACAGTAGCAAGAGCATGGATCAGATTCCAGGAGACAGACAGTTACTCTAGGAGAGCTGGGCAGGTCCGTAGAAGTTCCTTAAGCCATCAGTAAGACCGGTATCTACTCCTTTGTGCAAGGAGGAACAGGATGAGCACTGCCCTACAAAATGACCTCCAGCAGGCCACTGGTGTGTTGTGTTGCCTGTAACATTGTTCAGCATTACCGGTTTGGTGGTGGATCAGTGGTGGTCTGGGGAGGCATATCCATGGATAAGAACAAGAGATTACAGCGCACACATACAAAAATTCCATTTAAATCCTGCAAGGCTATTTAAAGCGGGGGTCCACCTATCTATCGTGTTTTTTTTTTTTTTTAGTTCATTCACAAACTTTTCTTCTCAGCATTACATACTCACATATTGTGTGTAATATGTCCGCCTGTGTCAGATTTCGTCGGAAAGAATAACTTATATTATTCACTGCAGGCGGTTTCCATCTTCATTGTGGGCATTTGAAGCCCACAAGCATTTATTTCCTGGATGTGGTGAATACTGTGCTCCCAGCATTCACCGCTCATTCCCGCACATGCTCAGTGGCATCCTGGGAAGCCTGAGACTAGCTCCCAGGAGTCTGGGAGAGGCTAGAAACACGGGAGGAGAACCAGGAAGTGCAAAGAAGAATAGAAAAATAAAAGGTAATTACAGCGATTTAAATTTTTTTAAACGGCATGTCAGCATCTAGGCAAGGAAGAGAATACATACAGATATTGTTCAAAATTTGGGTGGAACCCCGCTTTAACCGCTTTAGCCCCGGAAGATTTTACCCCCTTCCTGACCGGAGCACTTTTTGCGATTCAGCACCGCGTCACTTTACCAGACAATTGCACAGTTGTGCCACATTGCACCCAAACAAAATCGATGTCCTTTTTTCCCACAAATAGAACTTTCTTTTGATGGTTTTTGATCTGTGGTTTTTCTTTTTTGCGCTATAAACAAAAAAAGAGTGTCAATTTTGAAAAAAAGCTATATTTTTTACTTTTTGCTATAATAAATATCCCCCAAAAATATATAAAAAAACAAATTTTTCCCTCAGTTTAGGCTGATATGTATTGTCCTACATATTTTTGGTAAAAAAATCGTAATAAGCGTATATTGATTGGTTTGCGCAAAAGTTATAGTGTCTACAAATAGGGAATCGTTTTATGGCATTTTTATTATTAATTTTTTTTATTAGCAATGGCGGTAATCTGCGATTTTTATCATGACTGCGACATTATGGCGGATACATCGGACACTTTTGACACTATTTTGGGACCATTGTCATTTATACAGCGATCAGTGCTATAAAAATGCACTGATTACTGTGTAAATGACACTGGCAGGGAAGGGGTTAAACACTAGGGGGCAATCGAGGGGATTAAGTGTGTCCTAGGGAGTGATTCTAACTGTGGGGGGGGATGGGCTTCCACTCACATGACAGTGATCACTGCTCCCAATGACAGGGAACAGTGATCTCTGTCATGTCACAAGGCAGAACGGGGAAATACCTTGTTTACATAGGCACTTCCCCATTCTGTGGCTCCATGACACAATCACTGGGAGACCAGCGGACATCGAGTCCGCCGGTCCCGCGGGCACGGTCACGCTGTACGCGGTGAGTGCGCGCCCGCTAGCCCCACCAATTAAATGGGATGTACAGGTATGTCCATTTGCCCACCACTGCCATTGTGCCAGCGTATATCGGCGTGCAGTGGTTGGCAAGTGATTAAAGCACTTGAACATATTAAGCAAAAAAAATGGGGATTTGGTCACACCATGTGGCCATACAGTGCTTAAGCCCACTACTGCATAAAAGTACCCATATATCGGTGAGTCCTACACTATTCATAGGATGAAAGATCCTGCTTCTCTTAACCATGGAAGAAATACACTCCTCTTTATGGGAGAACTAAAAGAACTCCTCCTATAACTCAGGTGAACACTAATTAGAGGTAATTGTGGAAGGATGGGGTGCTCCAGCCCAAGGGATCTGGTCAGGATCCATATACATGACAAACAAAGACTTGGGGGGCACACCCTAAAAAATGCATTACAATAAAGATGGTGCTGCTATAAGACCACACAAACAGAACAAGAGATTACAGCGCACACATACAAAAATGACATTTAAATCCTGAAAGACTATTTAAAGCACCTGAACATATTGAGAACAAAATATGTGGATTTGGTCACACCATATGGCCATACTTAAGACCACTACTGCGTTTAAGTACCCCATTATCAGTGGGTTCTACACTATTCATAGAATGAAAGATCCTGGTTCTCTTAACCATGGGAGAAATACACTCCTCTTTATGGGAGAACTAAAAGGACTTTTCCTATAACTCAGGATACTAATTAGAAGTAATAGTGGAAGGTTGGAGTGCTCCAACCCAAGGGATCTGGTCAGGACCCATACACCATATCCATGGCAGGATGCACAGACCTTTACAGGCTAGACAATGACACCATGACTGCCATTAGGTATCAGGATGAAATCCTTGGACCCATTGTCAGGCTCTAAGCTGGTGCAGTGGGTCCTGGGTTCCTCCTGGTGCACGACAATGCCCGGCCTCATGTGGCGAGAGTATGTAGCCAGTTCCTGGAGGATGAAGGAATTGATACCATTGAATGGCCCCCATGGTCACTTGACCTGAATCCAGTAGAGCACCTCTGGGGCAATAAGTTTTGGTCCATCTGACGCTACCAGGTTGCACTTTAGTCTGTTCAGGAGCTCAGTGATGAGCCCAAAACCTGAAAGTGCAGAATCACACATATATATATATATATATATATATATATATATATATATATATATATATATATATATATATATATATGATGAAGTAATGAGCTTTCCTGGCAGTTGAATACAAAATACCCATTGCAATAAAAAAGTGAAAAAAAAAAAAAAAAACGGCGTTCCCCCAATCCCTACCAAGCCCTTTAGGTCTGGTATGGATTTTAAGGGGAACGCCATGCCAAAATTAATAAAAAAAAACAGTGTGGGGTCCTCCCCAAAATCCATGGCTGGCCCTTATCTGAGCATGCAGCTTGGCAGGCCAGGAAGGAGGGCGAGCAAGCAGCCCGCCCCTGAACAATACCAGGTCACATGCCCTCAACATGGGGGCTACTTTGGGGCAGAGGGGCTCTGCCCAAAGGGGTGGAGCCACCTTGCAATGTCCCCTGGTAGCACCACCCCTCCTTGTGACATCACCACAGTGCATGCTTGCCTGGCATGGTTCAGGAGGACAGGGGGGTGCTAGCTCGCCCCCCCTCTTTCCTGACCTGCCAGCCTGCATGCTCGGAAAAGGGTCTGTTATGGATTTGGGGGGGGGGCCCACACTTTTTTTTTCAATTTTGGCATGGAGTTCCCCCAGATCTCCCCATAAAGAGTACCTGTCACATGCCTATTGCTGTCACAAGGATGTTTACTGTATATATAATGTTAGGGGGTTCCAAGTAATTTTCTAGCAAAAATGATATATGTTGCTATATGTAAACAAAAAGTTCCAGAAAAGGCCTGGTCTGGAAATGGTTAATATTCATGATAATTCCCTTGATTATTTAACCCATTCCTGCCCACCCTGAAAAGGTTCTGAATGCCCAGGGGGAAGAATCGTTGATCATGTGACCATTGTGATTGGCTGTCTCAGTGGTCACATTATCAGGAGCCGGTCCTGCTGGCTACCACGGCAGGGCAGCTATTACGCGAAACGATGTGCCTGTACATCATTTCATGCAATAGATACTGTAGGATAAATACTGTGGGAGCGCACATGCGGGTCCAGCGGTCTCAATGTCCGCCAGCCACTCGCGATTGCTGCACAGAGAGCGGGATCTGCCTATGTAAACAAGGCGCATCTCCGTTCGGACAGGGGACAACATGGAGATCTGCTGTTCCAAGTGATCAGGAACAGCAATCTCTGTGTTGTCACAGCCCCCACACCGTTAGAATGCACCCAGGAAACACGGTTAACCCTTATTCGCCCCTTAGTGTTAACCTCTTCCCTGCCAGTGTCATTTATACATTAATCAGTGCATTTTTTTAGCATGGATCACTGTAATAATGTCACTGGTCCCCAAAAAGTGTCCCTTGGGGTCAGATTGGTCTGCCACAATGTCACAGTCCCGCTAAAAATCGCAAAATTAAAAAAAAAAATGAAGTCCATAAATATATCCCCTATTTTATATATATATATAATTTTTTTTTTTTTTTTTTGGGATATGTATTATAGGAGAAAGTAAAAAACCACACAGATGATCAAATACCATCAAAACAAAGCTCTTAAATACAATAAAATGACTGCGCTTAGGACAAGTGTAAAGGTGTGCAGCCCCCCTAAAGAAACTCCACAGGTGTTTCTGAAATAGCTGTATATATATGAGAATGGGGTAATGGCGCTCCCTCGAATTTTATTGGGCAGGTGAGTGGTGTGCTGTACCACTAATAATTAAAAATATATATAAACTCCACATCGAGTGATTCCACCCGGATAGGTTAAGTGTGGGTAAATAAATACTCAACCTTGAAGTACAAAGTCTACCTTCATGTCCGTGAGTGTGCAAATAAAAAATAATAATAATAATAAAGGTGCTAAGATCGTAGAGTTATAGGTGATAGTGTGATAAGAAGTCTACCCTATTTAAGCCCTATTAGTGTGACCGTGACAAGTAGTTAATTGAATAAACTCAACATATGTGTGCACATTCCAGGCATATGTGATAATGTGCCTGTGATTTAACAGAATATGAATCTGAAATAACCAAAGCAAAATGACTGCAGGCTGGTTGAACACCCAATCCCACATTAGGCCTTTACCATATTTACACCCTACGCATAAAACAAAAGTGCTTGTTTACAACAATAACCTTTAAGCCTATATTAATTACTAGGCATATTAATGAACAGTCCAAAAAATGTATTAACCAGTCCGTGGTTGTGAAGAAAAACTTCAGTGCAGTGTGGAGGCACCCCAGACAAAAAACTTATAAGCAAACTTAAAATTGTGACTTGAGTGCGTTCAGCGTTCTTGGTGACTTGGTGCTCCCCCTCAAGGGTCCCCACTCACCAGATCCATCCACCCCAGAGGGGTAACTCGCATAAGGAATGTGGCCTCTGCGATCCTCCTGCTGCCACGGTAGGTAGGTTTCCCAGGAAGGTCCTCAGCATATGCAGGTTGGAGAAGTTTTAATCACTCATGCAGGAAAAAAGAGGAAAGGTGGACTCCCATAGTGTAGTAGTTGGATTTAATCCAACAAAACTTTATTTAAAACTTTAAAATAAAAAACTACAGTCCAGATCAGCTGGCTGTAGAAATAAGCATCATACAAATAAAAAACAAAAAATAAGTGAATTAGAATAGGCACACCATAAGCCTAGGTTTGCAGTAAAAACTGTGCCTTGCACAACCGCTCACATACTGTAAAAAAAAGGTCCTGGCCGGGTAGCTCGTATCCCAAGGTGGAAGTGGAGAGAGCGTGTGCGCACCACCTGCGCTCCACCAGCCTAGTAAGCGGAAATGACGTAGCGTGTGTGGCGCCGTCGTACGCGTTTCATCATAGACGTCCTCAGCGACGGTACCCGCACGCCACGCACCACGTCATTTAATAGGGAAGCAGCCATTCCGGAAACACCCCTTGTAACCAGAGGCACCTATCATGGTTAGCTGTAGGAGGGGTTACGTACCAAATACACACCCACTCTCACCAGAAGTGTACGCAGAGATGGTCGGGATAATAGGTGTGCGGTGTCCGTATGCTTATAGCTGATTTCCTAGATGCAACCCACTACTGAAGGATATAATCCGTACTACGGGGGTGTAATAAATTACTACTTAATACTCCAGGTATCCATTGTTACTAATATGGACATAGAATCTAAAAGAATGCACCATGGAGTATATCCCATACGAGGGCCTATTTACTCATCCCCAGCATTAGATATAAACGCAAATAAAGATCTAGGAATCTACCCGTTGTAAATTTTTTAAATATTTTTTAAATAAATCACCATACTAATGGCCATAATAATAGGTGCACCGGGAATAATAACAGATAAAAAATAATAAAGATAAAAACAAACCAATGAGATGTATATAATGAAGTATACAATGGATATATGTAGTATAATATACTAATACTACTCTATAAAGGTAGACCATAATGACCTATATATGTCAGGTAGCAGAAGGAGGCCTTAAATGGACTAAGTTGCACCTCAATCTCATAATAGGAGTCATAGTGTATACATCCAAGGGCAACTTTCCCATTGATATATACCTAAAAATACCATCCCCCATGCCCCAATAGTCCACATAAGGGGCTTATATATAAAAAAAAGGTCAATCAGGATACATCTGGGTTAAACGACCATGCCCGCTAGTAGGTACCTAGTCACCTACCCAAAATATCCCAAGAATGTGACTCTCAATAGTGCTTTTAGATGGTGTGTTGATTATGTCGAAGACAAAAGACAAGAATAATAGGGAGAGATCCCTATCCAAGTTTCCCTACGGGTTGGCTATGAAACAGTTTAAATCTATATCTAGGTTGAGGCCCCTCGGAGCTAGAGACCCCAACCTATATATCCAACTGGTTTCATTTTGTGAAACCAGTGTGGTTTTATTGCCCCCTCGCCAATGGTCCTTGACACAGTCAATCCCGTAGAAAACCAACCCTGTAGGGTCCCGATTGTGGAAAGCATCAAAATGGCGGGAAAGATGATGTTTTGGGAACCCTTTCCTGATGTTTTTAATATGTTCCCGTATACGCACATACAGGGGCCTAGTGGTTCTGCCCACATATTGCAATTGGCATGGGCACTCAATGACATATGTCACGTGAGTGCTCTGGCAGGTAATCAGTTTTCTAATACGGTATTCTTTGTGGTCCATCTTAGATCTAAAGGTATCCCTTTTGCGAGGTTGCTTTTTGCTGACCCTACATGGTAGGCATTTTTGACATTTGTAAAAGCCTTTCATCTCTGGAAATATTTGAGTATGTTTTGGGGGGTTGATGACATTATGTACTAGGTAATCTCTGAGCGTAGGAGCCCTTCTATACACCACCTTAGGTTTACTAGGTAATATATTGGCTAGGACCCTATCCTCTTTTAGGATTGGCCAGTACTTAGTTAGAATATGTTCAAACTCCTTATATTGAGTATTGAAACCTGTGACGAGCATCAAATTAGTGTTGTTTTTCCTTTTCTTAGACTTTTTGAACAGACTTCCTCGATCCATATTTGCTATGTCATTCTTCAACTTGTGTAACGTGTTTAATTTATATCCTTTCTCCTGGAATCTTTCAATCATGATGTCTGCTTGTTGCGAGTAATCTTCAATGGTGACACAGTTCCTCCTTAATCTTATAAGCTGGCCTTTAGGGATATTCCCTTTCCAACGGGGGTGGTGACAACTAGTGATAGGGATATACCCATTCCTGTCCGTGGCCTTGAAAAAGGTTTTGGTATGTAAGCAGTCATCCATTTTGAAGATTTCAAGGTCAAGGTAATCGATCTTATGGTTGTCCCATCTTCCAGTGAAGGTTAGGCCGTACCTATTGGTATTTAGATTTTCCAGGAAGTTTTCAAAGGTCTCAGTCGTTCCTTCCCAGAGTATGAAAAGATCATCTATATACCTACGGTACATCTTTAACTGGGGGATATCCTTGCCATAGATGTATTCTTCTTCCCACATATTCATCATGAGATTGGCTACGCTTGGAGCATATCGGGCGCCCATAGCCACTCCTTTAGTTTGGGCATAGTACTCTTGGTTGTACCAGAAGTAATTACATGACATAGCCAACTGTAGGCCTTCAAGTATGAAATCTATCTGTTCTTGTTTTAGAGGGGTTAGTTCATGAAGGGCTTTTTCTACCCCCAACAGCCCATCTTGTTGCTTGATACTTGTATACAAGGAGTTTACATCAATAGTAGCTAATAGCCAATCCTTAGTCCCGTTTATACGTTGTAATTCTTCCAAGAGTTGGGCACTGTCACGTAGGTAAGATTTTCCCATTTTTACTAGAGGTTTCAAAAATTTGTCTAAATATTCACCCAATCTGGAGAACACAGAATTGATGCCACTAATAATAGGTCTCCCGGGTGGCTTATGTAATCTCTTGTGAATCTTGGGTGTGTAATAGATAACCGGGGTTTTAGTGGAACTGGAGACTAGATATTCTGCTTCTTTACTATTAAGAATACCAATATCCTTCCCTTTTTTGACGTATGCTTTCAATTTCTTTTCATATATACGCTTAGGGTTCTTATTGAGTTTCTTGTAGGTATCCTCGACCCGGAGCAGATTCTCCATTTCTTCCTCGTAATCTCTCTTATTCAATATTACCAGTCCCCCCCCTTTATCTGCGGGTCGTATGACCACTTCCTTTCTTTCTCCCAAGGTTTTTATAGTCTTCCAGATATGTTTAGTCCTATGGTTCCTACGCTTATCCAATTTCAGTAAGTCTTCCTCTACCATTTTTTGGAAGGCTCCCATACACTGGTTTCCTGATGTTGGCGGATTGAAGATAGAATTATTCTTCAATCCAGTATGTACATACACTGACTCCTTTCTGGCTCTGCATTCTTTATTCGTTAAAAAATGTTTCTTTAGGTTCAGTTTCCGCATACATTTTTTTAAATCAATATACGTTTCGAACTTGTCAAGAGACTTCTCCGGTGCGAATTTGAGTCCTAAGTCCAGAATTTTTATTTCCTCCTCTGTGAATATAACGTCACTGAGGTTGAAAATGCCCTTTCCTAATATTCTCGTCTTCTTTTTCTTCCTCCCTCCTCTGCTTCCTCTAGTCGTCTTCTTCTTTCTTCGGGTCTTTGTGCATATCTCATTTCTCTCACATGGTTCCTGTCCTGGTCTTCCCTGCGGTATCCCTGTTCCATATGTGGTTGGTATACTCCTTCCGGTGTCCTGTGTTGTTCTCCTCGAATATCTCTTTGGTCGGTATTCATTTCTCTCCATCCGGTGTTCCTGTAGGCGGGCCGGGCCTTCCATCTCCTCGGTGGCCTGTCTCTGGCCCATCGCCTGGGAAAATCCCTCTGTGGTCTTGGATCATTCCGATGGTAATTGTAGGGGGGTTCTTCTTGACTACTCCCATATCGGACCCGCCTGTTATCTCTCAATGGTGAGAACCTATTTCTAATAGGTACGTTGTATCTGGGCGTCAAAGGGGTTCTGTACCCAGGTTGCTCCTGATAGTTCTCATTCCTTTTTCCGGTTCTTCTTATATTTCTATATGGTGTCTCTTGTTGCTGTCTGTATGGGATTCCACTATTTACTCTAGTTGTTTGTTGGGGGGTATTATACATCTGTCCCTCCATTTCCATCTCCATAGAGGTATCCGGGCTGTCATTTATTCCCATATCATCTTCTGATGTAAATTCAGGGTCTACACTGGCTGTTTGCCATTTATATACACTCATACTCTGGTAATCAAGTGTGTCTCTTTTAAATTTCTTCTGCTTTTTCATCTGTATTTGGGTGTCATATTTTTTTATACTCTCCTGGAGTTCTTTCTCTTTATTTTTATACTCCGTCAGGCTGGCAAATGGTATCAACTGATTTTTAATTTCTGAGATACTAGCTTCAACACCCTTTAGTTTAAATCTTCTCCTTTTAATCATTTTGTGCAACAATTCGTTCTCACAACCATTAAAGAATGAGTACCACTCTTCCATTAGTTCTGGGTCACTGATACCATCATTGGGGTCTATTTCCCACCTTAGTCTCCTAGGTGTCATTTTGGCTTTGATATAGGTTTCCAAACTCGCTATATCCCACCAGACCCTCAGCTGTTTTTCCAATGTGTGTCTCAATTTTTTCATCAAACTGTGCACATCTTGTGTTTTGTTAACTATATCTTGACTGAAGATATTTCCTAAATCAATATTCCTGTTACCCATATAGCCAAAAATATCCATAGCTGCAGTCTGAGACAGCTATGCAGCTATGTGCACAGTCCACAATCGGGACCCCACAGGGTTGGTTTTCTACGGGATTGACTGTGTCAAGGACCATTGGCGAGGGGGCAATAAAACCACACTGGTTTCACAAAATGAAACCAGTTGGATATATAGGTTGGGGTCTCTAGCTCCGAGGGGCCTCAACCTAGATATAGATTTAAACTGTTTCATAGCCAACCCGTAGGGGAACTTGGATAGGGATCTCTCCCTATTATTCTTGTCTTTTGTCTTCGACATAATCAACACACCATCTAAAAGCACTATTGAGAGTCACATTCTTGGGATATTTTGGGTAGGCGACTAGGTACCTACTAGCGGGCATGGTCGTTTAACCCAGATGTATCCTGATTGACCTTTTTTTATATATAAGCCCCTTATGTGGACTATTGGGGCATGGGGGATGGTATTTTTAGGTATATATCAATGGGAAAGTTGCCCTTGGATGTATACACTATGACTCCTATTATGAGATTGAGGTGCAACTTAGTCCATTTAAGGCCTCCTTCTGCTACCTGACATATATAGGTCATTATGGTCTACCTTTATAGAGTAGTATTAGTATATTATACTACATATATCCATTGTATACTTCATTATATACATCTCATTGGTTTGTTTTTATCTTTATTATTTTTTATCTGTTATTATTCCCGGTGCATCTATTATTATGGCCATTAGTATGGTGATTTATTTAAAAAATATTTAAAAAATTTACAACGGGTAGATTCCTAGATCTTTATTTGCGTTTATATCTAATGCTGGGGATGAGTAAATAGGCCCTCGTATGGGATATACTCCATGGTGCATTCTTTTAGATTCTATGTCCATATTAGTAACAATGGATACCTGGAGTATTAAGTAGTAATTTATTACACCCCCGTAGTACGGATTATATCCTTCAGTAGTGGGTTGCATCTAGGAAATCAGCTATAAGCATACGGACACCACACACCTATTATCTCGACCATCTCTGCGTACACTTCTGGTGAGAGTGGGTGTGTATTTGGTACGTAACCCCTCCTACAGCTAACCATGATAGGTGCCTCTGGTTACGAGGGGTGTTTCCGGAATGGCTGCTTCCCTATTAAATGAGGTGGTGCGTGGCGTGCGGGTACCGTCGCTGAGGACGTCTATGACAAAACGCGTATGACGGCGCCACACACGCTACGTCATTTCCGCTTACTAGGCCGGTGGAGCGCAGGTGGAGCGCACACGCTCTCTCCACTTCCACCTTGGGAAACGAGCTAACCGGCCAGAACCTTTTTTTTTACAGTATGTGAGCGGTTGTGCAAGGCACAGTTTTTACTGCAAACCTAGGCTTATGGTGTGCCTATTCTAATTCACTTATTTTTTGTTTTTTATTTGTATGATGCTTATTTCTACAGCCAGCTGATCTGGACTGTAGTTTTTTATTTTAAAGTTTTAAATAAAGTTTTGTTGGATTACATCCAACTACTACACTATGGGAGTCCACCTTTCCTCTTTTTTCCTGCATGAGTGATTAAAACTTCTCCAACCTGCATATGCTGAGGACCTTCCTGGGAAACCTACCTACCGTGGCGGCAGGAGGATCGCAGAGGCCACATTCCTTATGTGAGTTACCCCTCTGGGGTGGATGGATCTGGTGAGTGGGGACCCTTGAGGGGGAGCACCAAGTCACCAAGAACGCTGAACGCATTCAAGTCACAATTTTAAGTTTGCTTATAAGTTTTTTGTCTGGGGTGCATCCACACTGCACTGAAGTTTTTCTTCACAACCACGGACTGGTTAATACATTTTTTGGACTGTTCATTAATATGCCTAGTAATTAATATAGGCTTAAAGGTTATTGTTGTAAACAAGCACTTTTGTTTTATGTGTAGGGTGTAAATATGGTAAAGGCCTAATGTGGGATTGGGTGTTCAACCAGCCTGCAGTCATTTTGCTTTGGTTATTTCAGATTCATATTCTGTTAAATCACAGGCACATTATCACATATGCCTGGAATGTGCACACATATGTTGAGTTTATTCAATTAACTACTTGTCACGGTCACACTAATAGGGCTTAAATAGGGTAGACTTCTTATCACACTATCACCTATAACTCTACAATCTTAGCACCTTTATTATTATTATTATTTTTTATTTGCACACTCACGGACATGAAGGTAGACTTTGTACTTCAAGGTTGAGTATTTATTTACCCACACTTAACCTATCCGGGTGGAATCACTCGATGTGGAGTTTATATATATTTTTAACTATTAGTGGTACAGCACACCACTTACCTGCCCAATAAAATTCGAGGGAGCGCCATTACCCCATTCTCATATAAAAACAAAGCTCTATTTGTGGGAAAAAGGACATCAATTTTATTTGGGTACATCGTCGCACGACCACACAACTGTCAGTTAGAGCCACATACTGTAGTGCTGTATCACAAAAATGGCCTGGTCATTAAGGGGCTAAATCCTTTTGGGGCTGAAGTGGTAATGGGGACCGAATGCTGTTTTTGACAGCTCATTCTCTATGCTAAAAGTATTCATAGAGTGCAAATATTGTCATAAATGTTAAAAGTACATAATTTCAGTTAACCTTAGCTGCAACTGATGGTTGTATTGGCACGTTTGTATAAAATGACTGAAAAACCAAACAGTTTGACACATCTGCATATATAATAGCAAAAGAAGACAATCAGCTGGGATTACTAAGACACTAAAGCAACTACCATATTTATCGGCATATAACATGCACAGGCGTATAACACGCACCCCAATTTTAAGAGGGTTTAGGGAAAAAAAAATTTCACAGCCCCCTTTACAGTACACAGTCCCCCTCCCCCTCCCCAGTACACAGCCCCCCCATCCAGTACACAGCCCCCTTCCAGTACACATCCCCCCATCCAGTACACAGCCCCCTTCCAGTATACAGCCCCCCATCCAGTACACAGCCCCCCTTCCCAGTACACAGCCCCCCCATCCAGTATACAGCCCCCCTCCTCTTGCACCCCCAGGGACAGCGCTGCCAGCGTTCTCTACAGTTAAGATAAAAATCACTGCCAGCCCCTTCCACACTGCTCCTCTTGTGTCACTCATATTGTAGAATGAAGCTTCCATATACCTCAATAGCTCAGTTTTTTCCACTGACCTGGTCACGTGACTGCTCTCTCTGACGTTACATCGATGGTCATGTGACTGCTCTCCTCCTCCAATCTAAAGCTAATACTAGGAGGAGGAGGAGCAGGAGGAGGAGAGCAGCCAGAAAAAACTGAGCTATTGACACTGACACAGGAGGAGATGTGCAGGAGAAAGGGCTGGCAAGTGATTTTTTTTATCAACTTTAGACTATGCAGACAGCGCTGTCCCAGGGCCAGGAGAGGCGGGATGGCTGGCCTGACACCCCCCAATGGGTGGCTCCCGGGGCAGACCGCCCGATCCCCGCCCCCTGTTGGTAAAACATAGTATTGGAGTATAACACGCAGGCACTGTTTGTCCTCTATTTTCAGGGGGAAAAAAGTGTGTGTTATAAGCCGTTAAATATGGTATGTTAAAAGATTTCATTACCCACCAAAACATCTTCAATTAAAAAAAAAATTCTCCTCTAATGATTTACTAAAAAGTTCACAAATGTATCAAAAGTTGTTATTAAAGCCTCTTTTATATCAATCCATTTATGAGAATTCTCTAATTATGTAAATTGACTCATTAACAATGAAATTGTAGTTATAAACTGACAGCAAATGAAGAACAATAACAAACAAAAAAACTATTGTAGTGCAGATTAATGTTACAGTTACATCCAGTGCACTCATTGACTCAACAATGAATTAAAACTATTGACTTGAATTAAGAATAGGGATCAACAAGACTCATTAGAAAACTAAATATAATACCATATTGAATGCCATAGATTAGGAAGAATGTAAACATTTGCAAGTTAATGTAATCAGTAGCCCATTGGGCCTAAGAAGTTCAGTTCATGAGAATGGTTATTTTAAATATTTATTTTGTAAGCATATTTTGTAAGCATATTTTTATGTTGCTGGAGTATAATAAATATTCAGGCATTTATAATTTTGTGTAAATTGTTTGTTGTGAAGTTATTGTATACATAGCTAATCTATGTGAGCCATGTGCGTACATAACCCAGAACATATAGGATACTGCACAGGTACCAAGATTAATCAGGAAAGGGATATGCAATGGGAAGTATTTCTGTCTAAGATCTACATGCTGACTCTGGATAACATCTGAAAGAAGACTAGTCCCTGCTGTCAATTATCAGACAGCCAGTAAAGAAAAGCTTTCACTTTTAATTTCTTTTACATCTCTGACAGATCACCTAATACTGAATAATTAGAGTTCCATAAAGGAAGTAAGTAGCAAAAGAGTACCAGCTTTTGGATACCAAGTGACAGCGAGGACTTGGGGAGCTTGTGAGATGTTCTCAGATCCGTGGGTTCCATTCTGAAAGTGGCCTGGGTTGGCATGCTGAAAAGAGATTTTTTAAGGTTAGTCAGATAGGGTCTTTACTTTCTACTGCCATCAGGCATCTATGAAAAAAAGCTTAGAGTGGTTGTTAAGCCACTATATAATCTGTATACCATCCCATCTGTTATATAATGCTATGTGTCCCAGTGCCTGTGCTGTAAAAAAAAAATGCAGATTTCTGCCTATATCAGAGCATCTCCCAGCGCTCATGTGACTCCTCGGCTCTCCCCTCTCCCCGACTGACAGCTCCAGCAGGAGGGGTGAAGAATCCCCCGCTGACGTCAGCTGGGAGGAGGGGGGAAGAGGAGCAGAGAGCCAAGGAGTCACATGAGCACTGGGAGACACTCTAAGAAAACGTAGAAATCAGAATTTTTTTTCTAAAGCACAGGCACTGGGACACATAGTATTACAGTCAGGTCCATAAATATTGGGACATCGACACAATTCTAATCTTTTTGGCTCTATACACTTCCACAATGGATTTGAAATTAAACAAACAAGATGTGCTTTAACTGCAGACTTTCAGCTTTAATTTGAGGGTATTTACATCCAAATCAGGTGAATGGTGTAGGAATTACAACAGCTTGTATATGTGTCTCCCACTTTTTAAGGGACCAAAAGTCATGGGACAGATTAACAATCCTCCATCAAACTTTCACTTTTTAATACTTGGTTGGAAATCCTTTGCAGTCAATTACAGCCTGAAGTCTGGAACGCATAGACATCACCAGACGTTGGGTTTCATCCCTGGTGATGCTCTGCCAGACCTCTACTGCAACTGTCTTCAGTTCCTGCTTGTTCTTGGGGCATTTTCCCTTCAGTTTTGTCTTCAGCAAGTAAAATGCATGCTCAATCAGATTCAGGTCAGGTGATTGACTTGGCCATTGCATAACATTCCACTTCTTTCCCTTAAAAAACTCTTTGGTTGTTTTCGCAGTATGCTTCGGGTCATTGTCCATCTGTACTATGAAGCGCCCTCCAATGAGTTCTGAAGCATTTTGCTGAATATGAGCAGATAATATTGCCCAAAACACTTCAGAATTCATCCTGCTGATTTTGTCGGCAGTCACATCATCAATAAATACAAGAGAACCAGTTCCATTGGCAGCCATACATGCTCACGCCATGACACTACCACCACCATGCTTCACTGATGAGGTGGTATGCTTTGGATCATGAGCAGTTCCTTTCCTTCTCCATACTCTTCTCTTCCCATCTCTCTGGTACAAGTTGATCTTGGTCTCATCTGTCCATAGGATGTTGTTCCAGAACTGTGAAGGCTTTTTTAGATGTTGTTTGGCAAACTCTAATCTGGCCTTCCTGTTTTTGAGGCTCACCAATGGTTTACATCTTGTGGTGAACCCTCTGTATTCACTCTGGTGAAGTCTTCTCTTGATTGTTGACTTTGACACACATACACCAACCTCCTGGAGAGTGTTCTTGATCTGGCCAACTGTTGTGAAGGGTGTTTTCTTCACCAGGGAAAGAATTCTTCGGTCAACCACCACAGTTGTTTTCCGTGGTCTTCCGGGTCTTTTGGTGTTGCTGAGCTCACCGGTGCGTTCTTTCTTTTTAAGGATGTTCCAAACAGTTGATTTGGCCACACCTAATGTTTTTGCTATCTCTCTAATGGGTTTGTTTTGTTTTTTCAGCCTAATGATGGCTTGCTTCACTGATAGTGACAGCTCTTTGGATCCTATATTGAGAGTTGAAAGCAACAGATTCCAAATGCAAATAGCACACTTGAAATGAACCCTGAACCCTTTATCTGCTCCTTGTAAATGGGATAATGAGGGAATAATACACACCTGGCCATGGAACAGCTGAGCAGCCAATTGTACCATTACTTTTGGTCCCTTAAAAAGTGGGAGGCACGTATACAAACTGTTGCAATTCCTACACCGTTCACCTGATTTGGCTGTAAATACCCTCAAATTAAAGCTGAAAGTCTGCAGTTAAAGAACATCTTGTTCGTTTCACTTCAAATCCATTGTGGTGGTGTATAGAGCCAAAAAGATTAGAATTGTGTCGATGTCCCAATATTTATGGACTTGACTGTATATAACAAATTGAATGGTATACAGATGATATAGTTTTTTTTTTATAGCAGCAGGTATGTCTTGAGCTGACAGGCAGGCAGAAAAGGGGAGAGAGGATGGGGGAGAGCAGAAAGGAGACACAGCGGATAACAGAGGCACGTAAACTGACCATGGTGTCAGGGCTCAGCAGCCATGATAAACCATGGTCAGTTTACAGGGGGGAGGGCAGAACCAGGCAGGATCAGCCAGGTATTTCAGGTAATACAAGGGGCCAAATACACAGCACAATCACTCTACTGTATAAAATGCTTTAAGGGAACAGGATCTATTTTTTTTTTTACGGTAACAAACACTTTAATTTCAAAGTGCAATGCCATTATTGATAAAGCAGCATAAAACTGTGTGCAGAATGCCATCAGGATCCTTCATACAATGGGAACTTTCACATATTTCTCATAAACGGTCATTGAAAACATTCCCAAACACAGATAAAATTTGATTCTGTATTCATTTTACAGGAGTGGGTAGTGTGTAATTGTATTTCTTGAGGTGGCACAGCAAGCAGCAGCTTTGCCTCCCATTGTTTCAATATAGGCACAAGCAGTGGTTGAGAATTGTGATGGGTGAAACTGCTAGTGTTCGATGCGCAGGCACGCTAGTTAGCGGAACATGAATCAAAGGCACATATCTGCAAATTGCAAACTTCAATATAAACCCCATTAATACTAGGGGTGCTGAAATTAATCGTTGCATCGCGATTCGGGTGTCCCCGATGCGGCATCGATGCATAAAAACCCGAAAATCGATGTTCGGTGACGTCATTAGTAGCCCCGCCCCTCCCGGGAAAGCGCTCTAGCAAATTTTTAAAACGTCTTTATTTTAATAAATGTGTTACAATTGATGCTGTGCCCCCGCTGTATGTGCTTTTTAAAAAACAATGTCACTTCATACCGAACTTCGCCGGTATACGATCATGTGACTCCCGGCCCACCCCGCCCCTCTCCGCTCTCCTCTTCGCTCTCCGCTTCCGTCTCCTGAGTCCTGACGTCAGCGGGGATTTCTCAGTCCCTCCCGCCTCTCTTCTGATACGATAACTATAGTCAGCGGGCGGGACTGAGAATTCCCAGCTGACGTCAGGACTCAGGAGACACGTGAGCGGAGAGCGGAGAGGGAAGAGGAGAGCGGAGAGGGGCGGGACGGCCGGAAGTCACATGATCGTATACCGGCAAAATTTGGTATGAAGTGACATCGTTTTTTAAAAGCACATACAGCGGGGGCACACCATCCATTGTAATATATTTATTAAAAGAAAGTAATTGTGGGGGGTCAGTGATGGCTGCATTTAATGGGCACAGGTGGCTGAGTTTGGGCACAGGTGGCTGCGTTTGGCGGGCACAAGTGGCTGCGTTTGGGCACAGGTGGCTGCGTTTGGGCACAGGTGGCTGAGTTTGGCGGGCACAAGTGGCTGCGTTTGGGCACAGGTGGCTGCGTTTTGGCACAGGTGGCTGAGTTTGGCGGGCACAAGTGGCTGCGTTTGGGCACAAGTGGCTGAGTTTGGGCACAGGTGGCTGCGTTTGGCGGGCACAAGTGGCTGCGTTTGGGCACAAGTGGCTGCGTTTGGGCACAAGTGGCTGAGTTTGGGCACAGGTGGCTGCGTTTTGGCACAAGTGGCTGAGTTTGGGCACAAGTGGCTGAGTTTGGGCACAGGTGGCTGAGTTTGGGCACAGGTGGCTGAGTTTGGCGGGCACAAGTGGCTGCGTTTGGGCACAGGTGGCTGCATTTGATGGGCACAGGTGGCTGCGTTTGACGGGCACAGGTGGCTGCGTTTGACGGGCACAAGTGGCTGTGTTTGACGGGGGAGGTTCAGTATTTTTCAGTTTGTTTGCGCCCCCCAAAAAAATTTTGAGCACCAGCTGCCACTGGTCAGCACAGAGACAGTACAGGGAACTTCACAGGGCTGTTTGTTATCTGTGAATTCTTTCCCTTTTGACCTCCCAGCAGCCGTGTGTGTGAATGTCTGTACCCTGTAGTGCACCGGATTACTGCACTTTTTAGGGAGTGAGGTTATTTTTAATTCAAAGCGGAGTTCCAGTCAATTTTTTGTTTATTAGAAGTCAGCAGCTACAAAAAAAGTGCATCTTCTGACTTTTAATAAAAAGACACTCACCTGTCCCACAATCCAGCGACGTGGCCACCCAAACCCTCCCTTCTCTCCCTCACCTGTCCACAGCGCTGGCAATACTACTGTGGGCATCCGGCTGTGACAGCTTGCAGCTTCACAGCCGGGTGCGCATGTCTCACTGCGCTGTCCTGCATAGCCGGGCAATCTTTTGGGAACTGTGATGTGTCCCAGAAGATTGCAGGGTGGAAGGGCCACCTAGGCGGCCCAAGCGGAAGTGGGAGCTCGTCGGTAATCGTGATGCATCGTGATGCATCGCGGAATCGAATCGAATCGAATCGTTGACCAGATAATCGTAATCGAATCGAATCGTGAGACCAGTGAAGATGCGCAGCCCTAATTAATACCAATGAAAGTTGAATGTTGAAAATCAATCCTCTCCATTTTCAAGGCTAAAAGACCAGGGACTGTCAAACAAAGGGCATAGGGAGATGGGCACTGCCTGGAGGGAAGGAAGACATGCAAAATGTAAAAATACTTTAATTTGATGAGGTGAAGTTAATAATATGGCTTAAAGTGAAATATTAAATATTCACAATTAATTTAACCACTTCCCGACTGGCGCACGCCGATGTACTTCGGCAGAATGGCATGGCTGGGCAAATGGACTTACAGGTATGTCCATTTGAATTCCCCGCCATGCCATTGCGTGTGCGCCATCCGGGAGCTCCGTGAGTCGGGTTGTGGGTCCCGCGGACTCGATCGCCGCAGGGATAGCCGCGATCGCCTCACGGAGAGGACGAACGGGGAGATGCTGATGTAAACAGCATCTCCCTGTTCTGCCTAGTGACAAGTGTCACTGATCACAGCTCCCTGTAATCGGGAGCTGTGATCAGCGTAGTGACACTGCTAGCCCATCCCCCCTACAGTTAGATTCACTCCCCTAGGACACACTTAACCCCTCCCCGCCCCCTAGTGGTTAACCCCTTCACTGCCAGTGTCATTTACACAGTAATCAGTGCATTTTTAATCGCAGTGATCGCTGAATAAATGACAATGGTCCCAAAAATGTGTCAAAAATGTCTGACATGTCCGCCATAACGTCGCAATCACAATAAAAATTGCTGATCACCCCCATTACTAGTAAAAAAAAAAATATATTAATAAAAATGCCATAAAACTATCCCCTATTTTGTAAATGCTATAACTTTTGCGCAAACCAGTCAATAAACGCTTATTGCGATTTTTTTTTTTTTTACCAAAAATGTGTAGAAGAATACCATCGGCCTAAAATGAGGGAAAAAAATGTTTTTTTATATATTTTTGGGGGATATTTATTATAGCAAAATGTAAAAAATAATGCATTTTTTTCAAAATTGTCGCTCTTATTTTGTTTATAGCGCAAAAAATAAAAATCACAGAGGTGATCAAATACCACCAAAAGAAAGCTCTATTTGTGGGAAAAAAAGGACGTCAATTTTGTTTGAGAGCCACGTCAGACGACCGCGCAATCGTCAGTTAAAGCGACGTAGTGCCGAATCGCAAAAAGTGCTCTGGTCAGGAAGGGGGTAAAATCTTCCGGGGCTGAAGCGGTTAAATAAACACTTGAGGTGCCTAAAACCTTCATTTGAGGTGGTGCAGCTGTAAAATGTACTAAAGCAAAAGCGCTATTTAGAAAGAAAAAGAATAAGATTTGCCATTACATGACATATTCTAGCCAGTTTTCTTCTGTTTGTAAACAAACCCATTTTTATAGTGGTTGTAAACCCTTTACAACCACTTTTGCCTACAGGTAAGCCTATAATAAGGCTTACCTGTAGGTATCATGAATTTCTCCTAAACTTGCACAGTTTAGGAGATATTCACTGTATACGCATGTGCCAACGTCATTGGCACATGCAAGCTGAAGAAACGGCTTGTACATGCCGTTTCTTCAGCTGCTGTGCCATGACCGGTGGCTCCTGCGTGCATGCGCGGGAGTGACGTCATTGTGCAGTACAGGGAGTAGTTCCCCGTACCAACTCTCACTTTTTGAAAAGAGTGCGGCCGCGCAGAACTCCACCCACACAGCCATGTCAGTAGTTATGTGAATGAATAAACTTGCGTGGGTGGTAATTTTTTTTGGGGGGGGGGCGGCAAACAGTGCACCCACACTGTACGGGCAGACAGCTTACACTGACAGTCTGCAGGAGTAATGCATGGTGCCATTGATCTACTGACCATTGGTGCAATGCTTTCAAGGCTTCTAAAAAAAAAATAGTAGATGCACATTTTTTTACCTGCAAAAAATGTGCATTTTTTTTTTAAAAGGTGAACTTTTCCTTTAAAGTGTGTCTCTAAAAACAGGACATGGGCAAGCTGTTTGTGCATATGGTACAGTATATGAGAATGTATTTTCAGACTATTAAGGCCCCTTGCATTAAGGGAACCAAATTTCAGATTTTCCATAATACCTATTCAGGGAGGGCAATGTGGTGTGTTTGTAAGTGTGCAGGCATCGCTGCTGAGCAGGGGATAGTAGGGAAGATGGAAAGAAGGTAAGCAGAGGCAAAAAGGAGACATAGGGGGTTATTTACGAAAGGCAAATCTAAAAGGGGTGGGCCGTCCTATCCGAGTCCTGACAAATAGTGCAAGCTTTATAACAAAACCTGATTATCTAGTAAAGAGCCCACAGGGTGGACCATATGTCCCCAAGGATGGGTAGCAACCAGTAGTGAGTTATTGTTTTCTGCCATCAGGGAAGGGTCCTTGCTGGCAGAACACAATAGAGCTGCAGGAGTAATTCCCCCATCAACACTGACTGTGTTGATGGGGGAATCAAGCAATTTTCTTTCCTTCCACCCATATTGTGTAATCTATCGCTTGCTTAAGGTGATCCTTCTTTCACTGACCACCAAAGTAAGGGGGCCTTTCTTCAAAGACCACCAATTTAAAGAGCACTTCACTGACCACCTGCGAAAGGGGGCACCTTTTTACTAACAACCTTGTGAGGAAACACTACTATCGTTACTGTCAGCATTTCTGTTCTGGTCATTATTATTACTGTATTGTTTTGCTTCCTTATTATTACTGAAAAACATTTTGTTATACCTACCAGCTCCAGGTGTCAAGTTCTTCACATAGGCCCCATTTCATATACTTTTATGTATTCTTCCATCTTAGCTTACTGTTCATGTCAATGTAACCTCAGCCACAGATATAGTAATAGTTATTAGGGGTTCCTTGACCCTCAAAAGATATTTCAGGGGTTTCTTCATGTAGAAAACTTGGGTTGTTGTCTTTACACACTTAGATTTTTGCAAAAAGTTATTTATTTTTTGCTCAAGCCTTTTTCTATACTTTTTCCAGAAACTCTGGTGCACGAGGATAACTATGATCTAATTGGTATTGCTGAATCTTGGCTTCATTCTTCTCATGACTGGACTATTAATATTCCTGGCTATGCTCTCTTTCAGAAAGACAGGGAAAAACAGAGGGGTGGTAGTGTCTGTTTCTATGTGAGAAGTGATCTCAAAGTGAGTGTGAAAGAGGACCTAGTTGATGGAGAGTGTGATGAGTCTGAAACATTATGGGTGGAACTGTACATGGGTGTGCGTACTACAAAGGTTATAATTGGAGTTTGTTATAAACCTCCCAGTGTTAATGAGGAGGTAGAGACCCAGTTTCTTGCACAGATGGAAAGGGCTGCAAAGGCTGGGACAGTGATAATAATGGGGAATTTTAACTACCCGGAAATTGACTGAAGTAATGGCACTGATGGGACAGCTAAAGGGCAAAAATTTATAAACCTATCACAAGACAATTTTGTGGTCCAGTTTATTGAGACCCGACTACTAGGAATGATGATCTGCTGGACCTGGTAATCTCAAACCATGCAGAGCTTATTACCAATATTCATATAAAAGAACATCTTGGTAACAGTGACCATAACATGATTTCATTAAATGTTAGCTTTAAGGAACAAACACATACAGGAAAGATAAAAATGCTTAACTTTAAGAGCAAATTTTCCAAATGTGAGGGCTGCTCTCTGAGGCTACAGGGCCCTGCCACCTCCTGGCTGACATTCACCCCTGCCTCCTCCTGGCTGACACTTACCCCCACTTCCTCCTGTGTGCCACTTTCCAGAGCCTCGTCCTGGCTGAGGTCTTCCTGTGTATGAAAAAGGGACATAGTTTTAGTTTTTGGTTCATCAATCACACACAATTTTCAACTCATGACTGTTGCAAATTGAATGTTAACAAATAGAAAAGACTAACAATAACGGCTGCAAAACAAACAGTGGCCAAGGCATGGAAATCTCCTACATTGGTACTAGCAGAAACAATTCACAGAATGAATAATACAATGTCCCATGCTAAGATGGTAGCCATCGATCAAAATCAAATTCCAAAATTTGAAAAACTTTGGCATCCTTGGATAAAACAACAGTTCCTGTCAAACTTCAATGACTCTGTCCTGTTGCCATGGTAACAGATTAAATGACTTACAGAGACACCCATTCTAAGGCTTCAAAGAGAACTAAAAAGAATAATAAACTGACGAGCGGGACAACCTTGTGGACCATACCTCTACCTTTCAACCCTTTTTCTTCTTTCTCTTTCCTTTTCTCCACCTTATGATTAAAGCTCATTATCAGAATTTATTTGACCTATATACACTCTACTTGTAAACAATATGTATAGTAGGTATAAATCATTTAAATACCTACAAAAGTAACTAAGGAAATGATATATATCTTTAATTTAGGTTTACGTGAACCCAATGTTTAATATTTGAAATTTCATGATATTTACCTATATAAACCCTACTGTAAAACAATGAGCTTACTTTATAGATCCTTGTAAACTTACTTTATGTATCTTTATAACATTGTATACTCAATAAACTTCTTTTGACAAGGAAAAAAAAAAAAAAAAAAAAAAAAAAGAAAAGACTAACATTCTGAGCCCAGCATTTTTCATTCTTGTCACAATCATTTTTGGCCCCTACTGTCTATTGATATGTAAAACACTTTTTGTTAAATCATTCATTTGTTATCAATAATAACATCTATTTAATAACAATACTTTTTGGACAATAAATATGTTAAAAAATACAATACCTGGCTCCAGCTGGGCTCCTCCATTTCTTCCAGGATGGAAGACCCAGGTTGGTCCTCGGAAGCCTCAGCTGGGGTTGAGGGAAGGGTTGAGGGAAGGCTGGATGGAAGCGTAGAAAATGATTCCCTGGCTTCCATCTGGTCTTCCAGAAACCGCATCCTGTTGTAGTACCACAGACTGGGTACATACACATCCTCTGCTGCTGCTCCTGGTCTCATGGAAGCCTGGACCTTATTAAGCTCCTTCCTATACATGCTTCTCAAGCTACCAATTTTCTTCTCCACAAACTCGATGTCTGCGTCTGGGACCACAAATTGCAGCAGTTTCTCCAGTGATGCCTTCCTAGCTGGTTTATTGCGATATAAGGGGTTTTTAACCTCCCACAAATTTCTCATATCCCTGTATTTGTCTATGAACTGGGCTATGAATTCAGGGTCTTTGAATTGTTTCATATTTGCTGAAAGACAAATCACAAGACAAAAACACAAATATCAGTCTAAACTCTCCTAATCTTAGCCCAATATAGGCCTCAATCTAGAATCAGTATAGGCCACTGATGTCCCAAGTTAAAATGTTACCTCTGTTAGAACTTTTGGCGCTTCCGGTCCTCCTCCTTCCTCCACACACCGAACGTAGGTACGACACATGTGTGTTAGCTTTATATATACTGCACATGCGTGAAACTCCACCCGCGTCGCCCGCCTCTGACATTCTTTCTAGAATATTCCCCACCCCTTCTCTTTTGGCGCAGTGGAAGATGAACATGGCGGAGACACAGCAGGTGTGTAATAGCAGTAACGAGGAGGAGGAAAGCCCGGAGCCCGAAACATCCCGATTGTGGAGGAGAAGATTTAAGGTCTCAAATATGGCCTTTGTAGAGATGGTGAAAATGGTGGGCATCTTGAAGAGGGCCGACTATGACGGGAAGTAAGGACCATACCTAAAACTCAAATGTGATAAAGGCCAAGATCGTGATTAAAGTTGTGAAGAGTCTGCACAGGAATTTTGGGGTACAACGATCCAAGAATTATTATTATTTGCATGCTGCTCCATATGCATTTCTTTACTGTTGTACAGTTTAAAATGGCAGCTTTCAAGCTCGTGGGCACTGTAATCGTTCGCAGTAAACATCACTCATTCGCCAACTAAATACAATGTTTTTGGCAGATACAGGGTTAACTACATTTGGTCATGTTAATTCGTTTTAAAAGAAGTTTAGGACATTGTTGTCTAGATGTGTTTGTAACTAGAATAAATTGCAAACTTTATTCAGTGTAATGTAAGGAGAGGACACTCAGCAGCTGTTTACAAATCTGGACTCGGGAGCACTAGTGTGGGACACAAGAACAAACTTTTTAGTGTGTCCCACACAGGTGCTCCAGTGGATACTTGGGGTGTCTCCATGTGTGAATCTTGTTCAAAAAAGGTAAGTATTCCAGCTTTGTTAAGGGAATAAATCATGTCTTCAGCTTGGAACTCTGCCCAAACAGACAATTGTACCCCACTTCGAAGCAATGTTTCACATTCATATCGGTGTGCTAAGTATATCTTTTGTTTCATTCTCGTAGGGGAGAAAAGACTCGGGAAGTCTGAGGACACCAGGGATCCCCCACCTACTAAAGAAGGGAAACTCAGCACACAACCTCAGGATTAGGGATGAACCGAACACCCCCCTGTTCGGTTCGCACCAGAACATGCGAACAGGAAAAAATTTCATTCGAACACGCGAACACCGTTAAAGTCTATGGGACACGAACATGAATAATCAAGGGCTTATATTATAATAAAGGCTTATATGCAAGTTATTGTCATAAAAAGTGTTTGGGGACCTGGGTCCTGCCCCAGGGGACATGTATCAATGCAAAAAAAAGATTTAAAAAAGGCAGTTTTTTCGGGAGCAGTGATTTTAATAATGCTTAAAGTCAAACAATAAAAGTGTAACATCCCTTTAAATTTCGTAGCTGGGGGGTGTCTATAGTATGCCTGTAAAGGGGCGCATGTTTCCCGTGTTTAGAACAGTCTGACAGCAAAATGACATTTCAAAGGAAAAAAAGTCATTTAAAACTACTCGCGGCTATTGCATTGCCGGTCCGACAATACACATAGAAGTTCTTTGATAAAAACGGCATGGGAATTCTCCACAGGGGAACCTCGAACCAAAATAAAAAAAAAAAAAAATGACGTGAGGTGTCCCCCTAAATTCCATACCAGGCCCTTCAGGTCTGGTATGGATTTTAAGGGGAATCCCACGCCAAAATAAAAAAAAAAAACAGCGTGGGGTCCCCCCAAAAATCCATACCAGACCCTTATCCGAGCACGCAACCTGGCAGGCTGCAGGAAAAGAGGGGGGATGAGAGAGCGCCCCCCCTGAACCGTACCAGGCCACATGCCCTCAACATTGGGAGGGTGCTTTGGGGTAGCCCCCCAAAACACCTTGTCCCCATGTTGATGAGGACAAGGGCCTCATCCCCACAACCCTGGCCGGTGGTTGTGGGGGTCTGCGGGCGGGGGGCTTATCGGAATCTGGAAGCCCCCTTTAACAAGGGGACCCCCAGATCCCGGCCCCCTCTGTGTGAAATGGTAAGGGGGTACAAAAGTACCCCTACCATTTCACTAAAAAACTGTCAAAAATGTTAAAAATGACAAGAGACAGTTTTTGACAATTCCTTTATTTAAATGCTTCTTCTTTCTTCTATCTTCCTTCATCTTCTTCTTCTTCTGGTTCTTCTGGCTCTTCTGGTTCTTCCTCCGGCGTTCTCGTCCAGCATCTCCTCCGTGGCGTCTTCCTCCCTTCTTCTCCTCAGGCCACTCCGCATCCAGATTCCGATAAGCCCCCCGCCCACAGACCCCCACAACCACCAGCCAGGGTTGTAGGGATGAGGCCCTTGTCCTCATCAACATGGGGACAAGGTGTTTTGGGGGGCTACCCCAAAGCACCCTCCCAATGTTGAGGGCATGTGGCCTGGTACGGTTCAGGAGGGGGGCGCTCTCTCATCACCCCCTCTTTTCCTGTGGCCTGCCAGGTTGCGTGCTCGGATAAGGGTCTGGTATGGATTTTTGGGGGGATCCCACACCGTTTTTTTTTTTAATTTTGGCGTGGGGTTCCCCTTAATATCCATACCAGACCTGAAGGGCCTGGTATGGAATTTAGGGGGAACCCCCATGTCATTTTTTTAAAATTTTTGGCCGGGGTTCCTCTTAATATCCATACCAGACCTGAAGGGCCTGATATGGAATTTAGGGGGACCCCCCAAGTCATTTTTTTTTTAATTTTGGTTCGGGGTTCAGGGTGTGGGGAATTCCCATGTAGTTTTTATCAATGAACTTCTATGTGTATTGTTGGACCGGCAATGCAATAGCCGCCAGTAGTTTTAAATGACTTTTTTTCCTTTGAAATGTCATTTTACTGTCAGACTGTTCTAAACACGGGAAACATGCGCCCCTTTACAGGCATACTATAGACACCCCCCAGCTACGAAATTTAAAGGGATATTACTGGGGCAGGACCCGGGTCCCCAAACACTTTTTATGACAATAACTTGCATATAAGCCTTTAAAATTAGCACTTTTGATTTCTCCCATAGACTTTTAAAGGGTGTTCTGCGGAATTCGAATTTGCCGCGAACACCCCAAATTGTTCGCTGTTCGACTCGAACTCGAAGCTCATCCCTGCTCAATACCACTTTTTGTATTAAGTTGGTGTTTACAGTGACAATGGGTGTTATTTAAATAATGGAAAAACCACTTGGCACTACAAGTGCACTAGGAGAACCTAGGAGACAGATAAAAGAAACACAAGCAGTAAATCAAATATAAGATTTTATCATATCTTTTTTTTTTCTATTTTGAAAATATTTAAAAATTTGCTGGCATAGCAATGGCCCCCCTACCCATAAAATAATAGACATATTTTTGAAGCACTTCACAGGCGCTTTGGGGGGGCAAGCCAGGACAGCCAGCTTCCAGGGCCGTCAGTGTTGGTTCATGAAGTCCAGCCTCAGCCCCAACTGAGGCAACATAATTAGGAGCATTTCACTTTAAAAAGTTGTGCAGTATGTAGCATAATAACACCATGTGGTTAAGTTTGTACTCCGCCATATTTATTGCCATTACAAACAGGCGGAACCGGCTGGCCATTATCCCAAAGGTATTCTCCATGACTCTTCTGGCTCTGGCAAGCCAGAAATTAAAAACCCTCTTCTCTGGGGTGAGGGTCCTCTGGGGGAATGGCCTCATCATGTGATCACCCAGACCAAATGCTTCATCAGCGATAAAAACAAATGGGAGTCCGTTATCTTCTGCAGGTGGCAATCCCAAGCCACCACTCTGGAGATGTTGGTAGAACTCTGTTAGGGCAAAGACATTCGGCCATTCTTCCCCACATCCACATATAAAAACTCATATGTTGCCGAGACCACCGCCATCAACACAATACTATTGAAACATTTATAATTAAAATAGTATGACCCTGAATGGGGTGGTGGGACAATGCGGACGTGTTTCCCATCGATTTCCCCTCCACAGTTGGGTAAGTCCCAACTCTCGGCAAACTGGGATGCCACAGTCTGCCATTCCTGTGGCATTGAAGGAAACTGTGGAGTCAAACCAGGAAAAAAAATAGTACTTTTGCACATAACATTGCAAGCAGATTAGACACTAACATTCTTGGCCAACATCAGTATAACATTTATTTTAAGACAAAAAGATAAGGTCCACATATTAGATTCTTCACCCCCTCTGATGGCCCAAAAGTTTAGGGGGGATTCTAAATGAGTTTGGGAGCCAAAAAATAGCCTCTTGCACTCTGCCTGAATTTAAGGACAACAATAACATTTGTACACATTTTAGGGGGTGTTTAGGGTAAAGCACTACTATGGAGCTGACAAAATACATTGTTAAGTGACTAGGCTAGGTGTATATAGGCCCAGGATAGCATGCTGGGGAGGTTAGTGAAGGCAAATATGAATGAAGGACAAAAAAGGAGCATTAAAAGCTTACAGCATGCATGAGGACAAAGGGGACATTCACAGCATATTACAATCATGGTAATTTGGGAATGATGAAAGAAATACAATACATGAGCATACATTAAATACATAGAATGTGATGTTAAAGGAGAAAACTTACCCTAATATAGTCCTTCTGCAGGACCTGAATGATGGCAGAACAGGTCTCAGGGATAATGATCCCCAGAGCCTGGGGGGAGGTGCCTGTAGACTTCTCCCCATTGCCAAGTATCGCAACGTGGCGATTAGCCTCTGTTCCGGAGTTATGGCTTGCCACATGCAGGTGTCCTGCTTCATAATATAAGGGGACAGCAAAGCCAACAAACGGTGAAAAACGGGGTCCGTCATCCTGAAATCATCAGAATTATTCTCCTGGATCTCACGCAGCAAAAGCATATGAGAGAATTGGTCAAGCTGGAGTAACCAATTCTTGGTCCATGAACTCCTCCCCACCCTGTTCATGGACTGGGCTTGGGTCAAAGCAAGAACCCCAACACCAAGCCCCTGCATAGCATGAACTCTATGATGAGCATGTAACCGCAACATGGCTTCAAACCGGTCGGCATGTCGGAATGAACTAACAGAACGCACTGAAGAACAGCAAGGCCTGTGAAGAGCGAGCTGAAAATCAGAAACGAGCAGACAAGAATGCACTGAAAAACAGATACGAACTGACTACACGCACTGAAAACCAGATACAAACTCACAAGCACAAACTGAACAGCAGTAATGGACTGAAAAGCACGAAAGCTGAAAAGAGCGAATCGTCTCTCACCAAACTTCTACTAACACGAGATTAGCAGAAGGAGCCCAAAGGGTGGTGCACTGGCTATTGAACTTTCTTTTTCTAGTCCCGTCATACGCGTTGAACCTCATTGCGTTCTTGGCAGTCGGAATTTGGTGTGACCGTGTGTATGCAAGACAAGCTTGAGCGGAATCCCGTCGGAAAATCCACCATACCTTTTCTGACCAAAATTCTGATCGTGTGTATGCGGCATAATGTGTAAGTTAAAGTCTACAGGCTTGGAAAGATCAGTTTGTAAATGGATAGAAAACTGGCTAAAAAAAACTAATTCAGAGAGTAGTGGTTAATCATTCTTATGCCCCGTACACACGGTCGGACTTTGTTCGGACATTCCGACAACAAAATCCTAGGATTTTTTCCGACGGATGTTGGCTCAAACTTGTCTTGCATACACACGGTCACACAAAGTTGTCGGAAAATCCGATCATTCTGAACGCAGTGACGTAAAACACGTACGTCAGGACTATAAATGGGGCAGTGGCCAATAGCTTTCATCTCTTTATTTATTCTGAGCATGCGTGGCACTTTGTCCGTCGGATTTGTGTACACACGATCGGAATTTCCGACAACGGATTTTGTTGTCGGAAAATTTTATAGCCTGCTCTCAAACTTTGTGTGTAGGAAAATCCGATGGAAAATGTGTGATGGAGCCCACACACGGTCGAAATTTCCGACAACAAGGTCCTATCACACATTTTCCGTCAGAAAATCTGACCGTGTGTACGGGGCATTACTCTGAATGGTCTAAGCAGTGGTGTACCCCAAGGTTCAGTGTTGGGGCCCTTACTGTTTAATATCTTTATAAATGATATAGGGTCTGGGATTAAAAGTACAATTTCTGTCTTTGCAGATGACGCCAAGTTATGCAGTGAGATAACATCCTTACAGGATGTCTCCAATTTACAAGCTGACCTCAATGCACTGTCTATTGGGCAACTAAGTGGCAAATGAGGTTTATTGTTGATAAAAGTTATGCAATTGGGTGAAAGAATATGCATGTATCATACATACTAGGGGGAGTACAACTGGGGGAATCCATAGTGGAGAAGGATCTCGATAATAACATGCAATGCCAAGCTGCAGTTTCCAAAGCGGCAAAGTCCTTTCTTGCATTAAGAGAGGTATGGACTCCAGAGAGCAAGATATCATTTTGTCCCTGTTCACATCATTTGTAAGACCTCATCTGGAATATGCAGTTTAGTTTTGGGCACCACTTCTCAAAAAGGATATCGGGGAACTGGAGAAAGTGCAGAGAAGGGCAAGCAAACTGATAAGAGGCATGGAGGAGCTCATCTATGAGGAAAGATTAGAGGAACTGAATGTATTCTCTCTTGAGAAGAGGAGATTAAGGGGGATATGATCAACATGCACAAATACATATGTGGTCCATATAGTGAACTTGGTGTTGAGTTATTCACTTTAAGGTCATCACAGAGGACTAGGGGGCACTCTTTACGTCTAGAGGAAAAATGATTTAATCTCCAAATACGGAAAGGTTTCTTCACAGTAAGTGCTGTGAAAATGTGGAATAGACTCCCTCCAGAGGTGGTTCTGGCCAGCTTAGTAGATTGCTTTAAACATGCCTGGATTTTTTCCTAAATGTACATAATATAACTGGGTACTGACATTTATAGGTAAAGTTGATCCAGGAAAAATCTGATTGCCTCTAGGGGGATCAGAAAGGATTTTTTCCCCTGATGTAGCAAATTTGAGCATGCTTTGCTGGAGTTTTTCGCTGTCCTCTGGATCAACTATGGGTGAAGGATTGTGTATATGGGATTGTATTTTTTTTTTTTTTTGGTTGAACTAGATGGACTTGTGTCTTTTTTCAACCCAACTAATTAAGTAACTGTGTAACTATGGTATTAGATTTCCCGTTACTGACCCGGCTTGCCTTTGACCTGTCTTGTCTCCATTCCTGGTTTTGACCCTCGGCTTGTTCCATAGATCCCGCTCCTGCCTGCTGATCTGTACATGACCTCGGCTTGCTCTTTGGACTCCACTGCTGCCTGTTTACCAGTGTATGACCCCGGCTTTATCCTGACCCTGCTTGCTGTTTACCCCTAGCTGATATTCCGTGTATAACTACTGGCCTGGCTCCTGACTTTTCTTCTGGCTCCCCCTTCTGCCCAATCTCATCTGGTACATCTGAGGGACTCCTGCCCAGAAGTGCATCCTGCTCATCCAGCTGCTATCCAGCAGACATCTCATCTTTTTAACCTGTCACAGCTGTAAACCTCTGCTTCTTTGGGCATAGCAGTCCCTGTTATCACCTTCACGGGTGCCCTGCATTTAGCCACAAGGAAAGCCCTCTCAGCACTTCGGCCTCTGACCAGGTACGTGACAGTAATTTATTCTAACACGTACTAAAAATTAAAGTGCAACACTGTAAGAAAGGTGAGGGGAGTTGTGTGTTCATCCCTACCACCAAATCAGAACAAGCTACTACATGGTTCATCTATTAATACATTATTAACATAACAGAAATGCATATCTTTTATTTTTTTTTAATTTCTTTAAATGTTAGTATTATTAAAGTGATTGTAAGGGTTCATTTTTTTTTAAATAATAAACATATCATACTTACCTCCACTGTGCAGCTCATTTTGCACAGAGTGGCCCTGAACCTGCTCTTCTGTGGTCCCCCTATGTCTCTCGCAGCTCACATAACCCCCTGGGAGAAGCACTCACCCCGGGGATTACCTTGCAGGCGCACTCCCGAGTCCAGCATTTGGCATCCATAGAGGCCGAATGCAGGACTCGGCCCCGCCCTCAGCTCCTCTGGATTTGATTGACAGCAGTGGGAGCCAATGGCTGCTCTGCTATCAATCTATCCAATCAAGAGCTGAGAACCCCGGACAGAGAGACAGCGCGTTCCCATGGGTCAAATTCCAGGGCTCAAGTAAGTAAAACGGGGGGCTGGGGGGCCGGTCACTGCCAGGTGTTTTTTCACCTTAATGCATAGGATGCATTAAGGTGAAAAAACACATAGGTTTACAACCCCTTTAATGTTAATAATGTATCAACAGATGAACCATGTACCAGCTTGTTCTGATGTGGTGATGGTGGTGGGGGTGACCACCCAACCCACTCTCCTTTTTTACAGCATCACATTGTAATTTTCAGTATTGGAATAAAGTACCTTTTTAATTTGTTTTTGTTCTTGGAATGCTGGCACCCTAAAAGTCCCACCTTATATTGTCGATAAGTATTCCTAATGTTCTTTGAATTGAGGATGTGGTACCTCAGTTATGTCCCGTCAATCTCTTTTCTATGACTGTAAAAATTAAAATACTTTGTTTCTTTTTTAAGTTTCTGTGTTTATAAATGAACATTTCTTGTAGCCTGTTTTGTAAAAGAACTCAAATTAGGCTCTAATAAATGTTTGTTTGTAAGTGCAGGAACTCAGAAGTATGCCCTGATAAACATTCATTTATAAATGCCGTAAACCTCACTGGTAGGAAGCGCATTAGGCAGTTTGTAGACAAGTGCCAGAATGTAATCACTGCTCATTTATGCAGAACTTCATCCATAAGTGCTATTTGAAGGGTTATACAGTGAAGTCAGTCTGGTTTAGTCATCTAAAGCCAATATGCATGTGCATGCAGGCATGACATTATAGACAAATCTGCAAATCACTCTCTAATAATCCACTGTACACTTTTAGAATTGACTAATGACTTTAGGAATCACATTATGTTTGATGTTGGCAATATGACCTCTAGTGTAGTAAGGTTATCAACAACAAACTCTTAGATGATTGCTGCGGTAATTCATTTTGACATGCCAGAGATATCCATACTTCTTTGTTTGATTTTTTTTTTTCTATACGCAAATCATTAGGAACTCTTAGGGGTTAATTGCTCATCATATTGTTTTGATATTCTGTGTTTCTCCCAAATAACCACTGTGCTTTGATGTTACAGCTGCAGCTTCATCTCTCGCTTGCAGCAACGCTCGGCAACCTTCGCTGTCACTCTATTGATGTGTACGTTGTTAGAAGCTGGCAAATCAGAATTCCATTCGTTGTTTGTTCTGCTTTTGTTTGGTGAAGAGGATCAGACAAGGCCTTTTTATCTCTAACACTTGTAAGGGCTTGGGTCAGAACCTCAGGCCCCAGGTTCTCCTTGTAATCCCAGAAATAGGTCAAATAGTTTTAGATTGGTTATATCAAAAAAGTGATCTGACTTTATGTAGTAAAATATGCTATTATGTTAGAGTCCTTTAAGGTCACAAAAAAATATATATTGAGGATACTGAGGCTTCGGAGGGTAGTGATATTTATCCCTGAAAACCTGACATCAGGTATAGTAGTTTTCGGCACAGAAAGTAAGAGAAAAAGTACAATAACCCCCTGATCCCTAACCTTTATTTTATTATTGGGGTAAGTGACAGCAAACTCTATACCTTCTATTGCTCTTGGCCTTCTCCAAATCCCCAAATTCCTTGCATGCAGAAGTGTAGCCACACTTTCTTGCTCACTCCCAAGATGGACTATGGGATTTGTAGTGCGCACAGAGAAGTTTACTTGACCTCAACTAACATGCACTGCTCATTACAAACAAACAGAAGTAAAGGGGAAGGGCAGATATTTGGGAGCTCATGTAGGTTTTCACAAGTGGGCAGAAAAACATGGTAAAAAATTATTCCATGGAAAAACAGATTCCATGGCCATTAACTAGTGGATATGTATGGACTATTTTTAGACACTAAAGGGTCAATTCACTAATGCCCTGTACACACGATCGGACATTGATCGGACATTCCAACAACAAAATCCATGGATTTTTTCCGACAGAAGTTCGCTCAAACTTCTTTTACACACACACGGTCACACAAAGTTGTCGGAAAATCCGATTGTTCTGAACGCGGTGACATAAAACACATATATCGGGACTATAAACGGGGCAGTAGCCAATAACTTTCATCTCTTAATTTATTCTGAGAATGCGTGGCACTTTGTGCGTCAGAATTGTCCACACATGGTCGGAATTTAAGCGAACGGATTTTGTTGCCGGAAAATTTTATAGCCTGCTCTCAAACTTTGTGTGTCGGAAATTCCGATGGAAAAAGTCCGATGGAGCCCACACACGGTCGGAATTTCCGACAACAAGCTCTGATCGCACATATTCCGTCGGAAATTCCGACCGTGTGTACAGGGCATAAGCGTTAAATAACAGCTAATAAAATGTGGTAAAATACAGCATGTGGTAACAATTGTGCAAGTGTTCAATTCACTAAGAATTTTGAGTTAAATCATGAATGCAGTAGTTGTTGGTCAATTTAGCGGTAATTACCACATTAGTTAATACTTTACCAGATTGAGCTGGTTGCTAAGGAGTGGGCTGGGAAGCTGGCCGTCATGTCCTTATCAACCAATGACTAATCAGCTGTCAGCGGGTAACCGCCTCTTTGTGACATCACAGAATGGTGCATGCTGGGTTGGTGACATCACAAGGGGCAGGACTACCAGGTGATGTAGCCAGGTGACCCCGCCTCTTACTTATATAAGAAATGTCAGATGGCGGAGCCTACAGTAGGCAGCCAGCCTTCATCCACGGTGGCAGCGTCTTTGATTTTTCTCCCTTTTTGGGTCCGACAGGCGGCGTGATTGATGGTGGATTTACATCAGCGGACACTATTTTTTAATAAAGGATTTGTCAAAAGCTTGTCTGTTGTTTTTATTACTTTTTGACACTTTTTTGGTGAATGGGTAAGGGTACTATGTACCCAATATTTATTCACATGGGAGGGCCTGGATCTGGGGTCCCCCTTGTTAAAGAGAGCTTCCAAATTCTGATTATCCCCCTGCCTGCAAACCCCACAACCACTGGCCACGATTGTGGGGATGAGGTCCTTGTTCCCATTCACATGTCCCAAAGCACCCCCCCTATTTTTGGTTGTGGTAAATATCTCACAGTTGTGTTTGCAGCTCATCATTTCATTTATGTTGTTGACACAAGCACAGTAATATTTTTTTTTGTCCTACAGGTGTATATGAAACATAACCCTGTTTGGGCCACGTGGAGATTTTAGATGTTAGCATATGGCATCTAGTATACCAGTTAATACTATATAATATACTGTATAAGGTGGTGGATCTGGTGCCACATCCACCAATAATTAGAAATTATAGAAAGCACCAAAGTGTCTGTTTGGTACAGTCTGTGCATGCTGGTTTACATGCTCAATAAAAGGCTTTATGTGACATGGGACATTAAGTCCCTGTGTCTACAAAAATAACCTGGGAGGACAAAGACCTCTTTGTGTCCATGAGAGCTGAGGTTGGGGAAGAAAAGGGCTGAGGTTGGGGAAGAAAAGGGATGAAGCTAGGGAAGAAAAGGTGTCCCCTGTACCAGTGGAAAGGTAGACAGCTGGGATTAACCTAGAAAGGTGTATTCTTCTAGTATCTGAGGAAGCTGAGTCTTATGTGTTTGGAAACCATTCCGACTACCTCCATCCTGAAAGAAAAGAAGACGTGTATTGTACAGCAGAGGTGGAGGACCTCTTTACACACTGGCCTGCAAAAAGAATGCTATGGCAGCCCTGTGTTAATCCTGTCCTGATGAAGCTGGACACAAAGTTCACTTCTCTGTTAGAGAAGGAATTGAACTGTGTAGTATTACAGAGGAGAAAATATCATACTGAAAACATAAAAGGGTTTCTTGTGACCACTTTGAACATACTTCTATTTTGCTGTAGAAATACATTATTTGCATTATAAAATAAAATAGACAAACTTGCATAACTTCGAAAAAGTAATATTTATCATTTCAGTAAGAATTAATTTTGATCGACAAATGGATTTAAAAATATACATGGCAATAAAAAATATAGGGTTTCAGTGGCAAGAAAAAAAGTTGCTTTTAACCAAAAAAAATTACAAGATTAGATGGAGACTAACTACATGCTACACCTGAAATGGCTAACAATTCTATTCAGCACAATGACAAGCAATAAATAACAAGACCAAAATAAGTGGCATATTAAAGGCCATAAAATAATATAGAAAAGCTTTTGAGCCAAAGCTTTTTAAATGCTAATCAAAAAAAGATCTAAAATGGTATGCTTCTGGAAGGAACAGTATGATGTAAATGAAAGTTTTGCTTTTTTAGAGTTCATAGACTAGAGGTTCCAAGTTGGCTGGAGAAAAGTTTTTGGTGAGTCATCCTATAAAACATTAAGTTCTGAGCTCTCTTGAGTAGCCACTTAAGCCCCGGACCATTTGGCTGGCCAAAGACCAGAGCACTTTTTGCGATTGGCTTTAACTGACAATTGCACGGTTGTGCGGCATGGTTCCCAAACAAAATTGATGTCCTTTTTTTTCCCACAAATAGAGCTTTCTTTTGATGGTATTTTTTGCGCTATAGACAAAAATAGCAGGCTTGAATGGAGGAGAAGATTTGGATGCCGCACACTGGATGTGGTCAAAAAACTTCACTTTATTGAAAAAATGGGATCATCAAACCACAAGACTGTCATGCAGAAAGTACAGGTAAGCTGACGCGTTTCGCACTCAGGACTGAGTGCTTACTCATAGCTATGAGCTATGATCCTATTAATACCACAGGCAGGCAGCTTGAAGTATTTACAGTTAGCGTACTGTGTACCCTGCACAGTTGCACCTATGGCTACCTGAAGACAAGTGCTGGTGTGCTTCTTCTGATCCTATTAATACCACAGGCAGGCATTCTGCTAGCTGCAGTATAATCAGTATATATATACACATCCCAGTTTTGTGCAGCTACATCTCACTGCAGGCCATTAGTATGTCTGGAAGGCCAACAAGGAGAGGCAGACAGTCACAAGCCAGTAAAAGAGGGCAAGCAGGCTCTGTGTCTAGAGGCAACAGTGCTGGTCGTGGACACGGTGCATCCCCATCAGCACATGGCCGTGGGACACGCTTGTCCTTTTTTTTGACAGCTGGTCATGTTGTGCCACAACATGCAAAAGACTTGGTAGAGTGGATGACCAAGCTGTCCTCATCCTCCTCATCCTCTCTCACCCAGGCTCAGGGCAAAGCAGCTGCCAATGCGGCCTCTTCCCTCAGCTCAATGGCATCAGTCACTCCTTCCCTAGCCCCACCATGTCCTCCTGAGGAGTCCCCCGAACTGTTTGACCACTGTGTTGGGTACATGCTCCAGGAGGATGCCCAGCATTCTGAAGGCTCCGATGATGGTACTCAGCTAGAGGAAGGCAGTAACATGAGCCTAGACAGAGGGGGTGCCCAAGAAGGACAGCAATCTGGCAGTCATGTTCCCCAAGCTGCAGCATACTGCCAGGTTTGCTCCAGTGATGAGGAGGGAGGAGATGATGAGGTCACTGACTCCACCTGGGTGCCTGATAGGAGAGAGGAAGAGGAGGAGACAATGGCACCAACCTCCTCTCTGTCCTCCAACCAGGACAACTGACCCATGTGCCCTGTTTGGCTCACGTCCTTAACTTGGTGGTGCAGCGGTTCTTAGACAGGTACCCGGGCTTACAGGATGTCCTGAGGCAGGTCAGGAAAGTCTGTGTGCATTTCCGCCAGTCATATAATGCCAGTGCTCGGCTGGCTGACCTCCAAAAGGAATTTAACCTGCCCAAGAACCGCCTAATCTGTGACATGCCCACCAGGTGGAACTCAACGTTGGCCATGCTGCAGTGGCTGCACATGCAGCAGAGGGCCATCAATGAGTACCTGTGTGACTATGGCACCAGGACAGGGTCAGGGGAGCTGCACTGTCCTGTCACCATTTGAGGAGGCCACGAGGATGGTGAGCAGTAACAGTGCATGCATCAGTGACACTGTCCCCCTTGTCGACCTGTTGGAGCACACACTGCGTGGAATAATGGACAGGGCACTTGAGGCAGAACAGAGGCAGGAAGAGGAGGACTTCCTTAGCTCTCAAGGCCCCCTTTATCCAGACAGTGTTCCTGCGTGCCCGCCGATCACACATGAAGAGGACGAGGAGGAGGAGGATTGTGTCAGCATGGAGGTGGAGCCTGGCACTCAGCATCAGCAGCAGTCTTTAAGGGATCATTTACAGTCCCAAGAAACCCATGGACTTGTACTTGGCTGGGAAGAGGTGGCTGCGGATCATGTCGTCCTTAGTGACCCAGAGGACTCTGAACCGAATGTCTCAGCAAACCTACGCTGCATGGCCTCCCTGATCCTGCAAAGCCTGCGGAAGGATCCTCATATTCGTGGTATCAAGGAGAGGGATCAATACTGGCTGGCAACCCTCCTTGATCCACGTTACAAGGGTAAGGTTGCAAGCCTTATCTTGCCATCGCAGAGGGAGCAGAGGATGAAACATCTTTGGGAGGCCTTGCAGAAAGGTCTGTGCAACGCGTTCCCAGAGGCTGGGAGGTCTCCTGTTTCGGGACAACATGTTGCTGAGGCTTCGGTCAGTCAAAGAAGGAGCTGTGGAGAAGGTGGGCGTCTGACTGATGCATTCAGACAATTTTTTAGTCTGCAGCCCCAAGGTATGTTCGGTTCCAGCAACCATCGCCAGCGTCTGTTTTACATGGTGCAGGAATACCTAGGGGCAAGATCTGACTTGGAAACCTTTCCCACCGAAAATCCTCTGGGTTACTGGGTCTTGAGGATGGATCACTGGCCAGAGCTTGCACAATATGCAATTGAGCTACTGGCCTGTCCTGCATCCAGCGTTCTTTCGGAACGCACATTCAATGCTGCTGGAGGCTTTGTAACTGATCACAGGGTGCACCTGTCCACCGACTTGGTCGATCAACTGACCTTCATAAAAATGAATCAGTCTTGGATCACCACCAGCTACCAAGCACATGATGCTGATGTAACCGAATAACTTTTTTTTGAAATGTCAGATCCCTTCAAGACTGCCTATGCTGATGCTGAGTGACTATCCTGTTATGCTGAGTGACTATCCTCTTCCTCCTCAATGATCATGCTGATAGCTTGTAAGAATATTTTTGGTTCTGGGTGCCGCCACCAGTGGCTAAGGCCCAATTTTTCAGCCAGTGTTTAACGGGGTGTGTAATTACAATTTTTGATGCAATACTTTGCAGCAGGGCTTGTTCCTGCGCTCCAACTGGAGTATCTGTGAGGGGTTGCAGTGTTGTGGCACCAGCACCAGTGCCTAAGGCCCAATTTTTCAGCCCCTGTTTATCAGAGGCGTGTAATTACAATTTTTGATGCAATATTTTGCAGGAGGGTTCATTTCTGCGTTCCAACTGGAGTATTTGTGAGGGGTTGCAGTGTTGTGGCACCAGTGCCTTAGGCCCAAATTTTCTGCCCCTGTTCAACAGGGACATGTAATTACAATTCTTGATCTAATATTTCACAGCAGGGCCCGTTTCTGTGCCCACCAAGAGTAACTGTGAGGACTTACATTGTTGTGGCACCAGCACCACCAGCACCACCAGAGGCCCAATTTTTCTGCCCCTGTTCAACAGCTGCATGTAATTACAATTCTTGATCTAATATTTCACAGCAGCGCCCATTCCAGCACCCACCAAGAGTAACTGTGAGGACTTACAGTGTTGTGGCAACACCACCACCACCACCATCAAAGGCCCAATTTTTCTGCACCTGTTCAACAGGTGCATGTAATTACAATTCTTGATCTAATATTTCACAGCAGGGCCTGTTTCTGCACCCACCAAGAGTAACTGTGAGGACTTACAGTGTTGTGGCACCAGCACCACCACCACAGTAGAGGATATTATTAAACACAAATACTCACAATTATAACTGGCACCACATCCCATATAGTAGAAATAGTAAATAGAAAGATTGTGGGATTTTTAAGGTGCAGAAAAAGGAGATTGTCAATTGTGTAAAAAATACATTTATTTGAAAAATAGAGATTCATCCAATAAAAACACAGAATAGGAAATAATTATGGCAAGTGCAATTCAGTACATTAACAGTGATACAGCAATACAGGATGGACTTCCCTGCATGTTTCGCCCCTATATCGGGCTTCTTCAGGGGTTGCTGGTCACATGCACGCTACAGTGCCTTCTGAAAGGGAATAAATAGACAATTAAATAGATTAGAATAATTCAAAGGTCTATACACGTGATTAACATTTTATAAATGTTACAAAAGTATCTATGTAAGTGCGTCTCCCAAAAATAGGGCACTGCTGCCTACCCGTATCTCCTATAGATAGGGGACTTGTTGCTACTGCCAGGATGACTAGTGGTGTCTGCTACGTCAAATTGCCCATGTGCTACAGGCGACCATAGACGGCAAAAAAGACCAACTAAAAACGAAATATGATACAATCCTAGCCCCTGCTGGCTGAAGAACAGATGGAATAACCTCTCAGACATAGGAGCACACAACATAAAAAATCAAAATCAAAAGAAACTTATAGCTTCAGACGGTTACCTTAATAGGAAAAAATGGTGTGCACGGGTCCCACGAGTCCTGCAGTGTCTCCATGCTGCTAATGGTGGCTATTTATACCATCCATCCGGTCTGTGGAACCGGATGCGGACGTAATGGCTGCACTGCGCATGCGCGCATCACCATGACAAAGGACGCCTTTCACCACCGCCGAGTACTACGGGGAGGTAGCGGAAAGAGTCCCTCTGGTGTTGGGAGGAGAGAAACCAGCTTGTCAAAAGACAAGCAGAGATTTCTAAAGCATGGTGACACATGCGCCGTGCGTGCAGGGAATCGGGTGCTGGGCTAAAAAAGCAGCAGCACCCTGGGCGTCCATACAGTCGCCCAAAGCTGTACATGAGGGTCATGATGAGCAGAGTGTACCCCTAAAAAGGGGGACAGACCACCACCACAGGCCCAATTTTTCTGACCCTGTTCAACAGGGGCATGTAATTACAATTCTTGATCTAATATTTCACAGCAGGGCCCGTTCCTGCGCCCACAAAGAGTAACTGTGAGGGCTTTCAGTGTTGTGGCAACACCACAACCTAAGGCCCCAATTTCTGCAGAGTATATAGGGCAGGCCCCTACTTTCAAACATCCAACTTACAAATGACTCCTACTTGTAAACGGAAGGAGACAACAGAAAGTGAGATGAAATCTACCCCTAGGAAGGGAAATTCTCTCCTGTAAGAGTTAATATGGAAAAAACGTGTCTCCTCTCCACTGATGCTTTATCAACAATCCTTGTTTCACAGCAAAACAAATGTCACAGGGGTGATAACCCTTCCCTATGTTTTCTAAAAAGCTTAAAATAGATTTTTTGGCTGGAGCTACACTTTAAAAATGTACCAGTTCAAAATTACAAACAGATTCTACTAAACAACAAACCTAAAGTCCCTGTCTTGTTTGCACTGCCTGTGTACTGCTGTTCAGAGTATATAGGGCCTTGGGGTCCCACGCCTTTCCTTTTTTTAATTTGGGTGCAGGGTTCCCCTTAATATCCATACAAGACCTAAAGGGCCTGGTAATGGACTGGGGGGTACCCATGCCATTTGTCTCACTGATTTTCATCCATATTGCTGGGACCCAACATTACATTAAAGCCGCAAGCAGTTTCAAATGTCTTTTATTCCTTTAAAATTGTCATTCTGTGCAGGGACTGTTCTAAGCATGGGAAACACATGCCACTTTACAGGCATACTATAGACACTCCCACGTACGATATTTAAAGGAATATTTCACTTTTTTTCACTTTAACCTTTATGAAAATCACTGCTCCCGAAAAAACTGCCATTTTTAAAACTTTTTTTTGCATTGATACATATCCCCTGGGGCAGGACCGGGGTCCCCAAACCCTTTTTAGGACAATACCAAGCAAATTAGCCTTTAAAATTAGCACTTTTGATTTTGAACATTCGAGTCCCATAAACTTCAATGGGGTTCTAAAGTTCGTGCAAATTTTCGATCCATTCACAGATTCTGGTGCGAACCGAACTGGGGGGTGTTCGGCTCATCCCTACTCTTGAGCAGAATAACAGGTTGGTGAGGGTTCTGACAAGTAAGTCATAACATGCATACACTGTATGTATATATACAGCCAAACACTTATTTTTAGCAGGGCATCAAACACAAACACAGCTGTAATGCTTAGCAGGGATGGGCGAATGGTTCAGACCGAGCATGAGTTCGGCCCAAACATTGGCTGTTCAGAAGTTCTCTGAATAACCAAATTAAAATGCCGTTTGACCATTTGTTCGTGGCCCGCCAAACAACCACAATGCACTGCGCCGCCGCACAGTGCATTGAAAGTCCTGATTGGCTGAAGCAATGAAAGCTTTGCCCAATCAGGGCACAGAGCACTGTCAGAGCCATGATTGGACACTGTCATGATGACTGTATCCAATCATGGCTCATTGCTCCATATCCCGCCCCACACTATAAAAGTATTCTTTCAAAGGCGGCCATTTGTAGTGTGATAGCGGCATGGAGAGAGATAGAACAGGGCTCTGTTCAGTGCTATTAGACAGTTAGTGTGCTATAGTGTACTATTCTGATAGTATTGTCAGTAGAATATCAGTGTGCATCTAGGGATAGTTCAGTGAGTGTAGTGTGATCATTCATATTTACATTAGTGTCAATGTAGGGATAGTTTAGTCATTGTGAGTGTAGTGCAATCACCATTCATCTTACATTTGTGTGAATGTAGGGATAGCTCAGTCAGTCTGAGTGTAGTGACCGTTTAACACAGTTTTTTTTCTGTGCATTGCTGCAAGTTTAATGCTGCATATTTCATTGTGTTACTGCAATTTTAACGCCATATAGTTCTGTGTGTTACTGCAACTTTAACGCCATATAGTCCTGTGTGTTACTGCAAGTTTAACGCTGTATAGTTCTGTGCATTACTGCAAGTTTAACGCCATATAGTTCAGTGAGTTACTGCAAGTTTAACACTGTATATTTCATTGCATTACTGCAAGTTTATGTCATATAGTTCTGTGCTTTACTGCAAGTTTAATGCCATATATTTCATTGCGTTCCTGCAAGTTTAACGCCATATATTTCATTGTGTTCCTGCAAGTTTAATGCCATATAATTCTGTGCATTACTGCAAGTTTAATGCCATATATTTATTTGTGCTACTGCAAGTTTAACGCCATATAGTTCTGTGCATTACTGCAAGTTTAAAGCCATACAGTTCTGTGCGTTACTGTAAATTTAATGCCATAAAGTTCTGTACGTTACTGCAAGTTTAACGCCATATATTTCATTGCGTTACTGCAAGTTTATGTCATATAGTTCTTTGCGTTACTGCAAGTTTAATACCATATAGTTCTGTGCTTTAGTGCAAGTTTAATGCCATATATTTCATTGCGTTCCTGCAAGTTTAACGCCATATATTTCATTGTGTTCCTGCAAGTTTAATGCCATATAATTCTGTGCATTACTGCAAGTTTAACGCCATATATTTCATTGCGTTACTGCAAGTTTATGCCATATAGTTCTGTGCGTTACTGCAAGTTTAATGCCATATAGTTCTGTGCTTTACTGCAAGTTTAATGCCTTATATTTCATTGCGTTCCTGCAAGTTTAATGCCATTTTTTTTTGGGTTACTGCAAGTTTAACGCCATATATTTCATTGTGTTCCTGCAAGGTTATGCCATATAGTTCTGTGCATTACTGCAAGTTTAACAACATATATTTAATTGTGTTACTGCAAGTGTAATGCCGCGTACACACGGTCAGACATTCTGGCGTAAAATGTGCGATCAGAGCTTGGAAATTCCGACCATGTGTAGGCTCCATCGGACAGTTTCCATCGGAATTTCCATTGCACAAAATTTGAGATCTGGTTCTCAAATTTTCCGTCAACAAAATCCGTTTGCGCTAATTCCAATCATGTGTACACAATTCCAACGTGCAAAGTGCCACGCATGCTCAGAACTAATTAAGAGACGAAAGCGCCCAGTCTGGTAAAACTACCGTTCGTAATGGAGGTAGCACATTCATCACGCTGCAAATTTTAAAATCTTTAATGCAGCACATTCTCTTCTTCTTTATAATGCTAGAAGAATGGAGTTGTTTTGCTGCTCATATTCACACAGAGTTCTCACAAACTGATTTTTTTATTATTTCTCGTGATTTCATTATTATTAATAATTTTTTTATTATCATCAGATCTCCAGAAGAATTTGTTTTTTTGGTTTTATATTTAAAAAAAAAAAAAACAATGGTAACCAAGCACAAATCTACCCCTCTTGGGTTCCCACTACTGCGCTTACAGAAAAAAGTTTAATATAGAGCTGCCACTTCGTTGTTTTTTTTTAAATCAAGATCTGTTTTTTTTTTTTTTTTTTTGGTGATCTCCCTAATTTTTTTTTGTGGGTTTTGTGTGTCAAGTTACCACAACACCATTATTATCTTGTATTTTTTAACTTCAAGGAGGTTGTTTGGTGTTGGTGTCCCTTGTTAATTTGACTTAGTATTTTTGAAATGTACCTGCCTACTCACAAACAAACTGTCATTTTTGAAGGAAAACACATAGGCAAGTATTTGTGAAAAATAAATATCCCTTTATTAGGGGTCATAACCAAATAAAGAGGAAGGCAACGCTGGAGAAACTGCTAAAATTGGCAAAGCCTTTGTACCCCAGGGCACACATCAATTATTTGCCAGCCAAAATTGGTGGCCTGAGGAGTCCTTATAATAGTGAGCACAATCCAGTCCCAGACTAGCCAAGAGATCAGGAACAGCAGCAAATGACATATATGTCCCCAGGCTGTGGTCATACAACAGCCTGCATCTTTTGTCAGACCAGACTGAACCCAGGCCATCACTTTCTTGTCTTCCTTTCACTCTTCCTTCCAGACTTACATCCAGGCTGTGGCTGAGGTGTTGGAGGTGTGGCAGGAGGAGGAGGAGGATGGTCCAACTCCCACAGGTGGGTTTTGTTGGTGATTTAGCCCCTCAAACCCTTATTTAATGTGAGGTACATGATTTCCTCACACAAGAGGCGTTGACCCTCCTCCATTTCCTGCAGTTTGCATGCAGCCATGGAGGTAAAGGCCTCTCGAAGAGTGGGGGTGGTTCTGAGGGCCGCAGAAGCCCCCCAATCAGCCTGAGCGCTGACTCCTCCACATTCCTCCCCTTCCTGGGCCTTTTTGGTGGAAGGCGGAGGGGAGGGACCTATGATTCTCTCAGGCTACTGGGCCCAGCCACCTCCTGGCTGCCACTAACCCCTGCCACCTCCTGGCTGCCACATTCCACAGCCTCCTCCTGGCTGCCACATTCCACAGCCTCCTCCTGGCTGCCACATTCCACAGCCTCCTCCTGGCTGCCACATTCCAGGCCCTCCTCCTGGCTGAGGCTTTCCTGTGTATGAAAAAGGGACATAGTTTTAGTTTTTTTGGTCATCAATCACACACAATTTTCAGGTCATGACTGTTGCAAATTGAATGTTAACAAATAGAAAAGACTATCATTCTGACCCAGCATTTTTCATTCTTGTCACAATCATTTTTGGCCACTACTGTCTATTGATATGTAAAACACTTTATTAAATCAGCAATTAGTGATCAATAATAACATCTAGTTAACATCATTAATTTTTTGACAAGAAATATGTTGAACAATACTATACCTGGCTCAAGCTGGACTCCTGCACTTCTTCCTGGCTGGAAGGCCCGGGTTGGGCGTCGGAAGCCTCAGCTGAGGTGGAAGTGTGGAAGGAAGGGTGGAAGGAAGAGTGGAGAGTGATGGCCTGACCTCAGTCTGGTCTGACAGAAAATTCAGTCTCGCATAGTACCACAGCCTGGGTACATAAATGTCATCTGTTGCTCCTCCTGATCTCTGGGAATCCTGGACCTTCTTGCACTCCCTAAGATATGTGCTCCTCAGGCCACCAATTTTTTGTTTTTAAATAGGGGATGTTTGCCATGGGGACGTGCGGCTTCACCAACTCCAGCAGTTTCTCCACTGCTGCCTGCCTCTTTAAAGTGGTTGTAAACCCTTTTTTGGGACTTCTACCTATAGGTAAGCTTATAATAAGGCTTACCTATAGGTAGTGAAAATATCTCCTAAACGTGCGCCTTTTAAGAGATATTTCACTTGTAGTCCACTGATAAAATGAACGGTGCATGCGTGGGGAAGAAATGAAACTCCTTGCTGTTACTTCTCTAGCGTGTGCCGTTACTGTGCGCATGGGCGGGAGTGACGTCACGCGGTTTCGGCAAATCACAGAGCCGGAGTCCGCAGCCAAATTTTGAAGATGCACATAGTGTGTCAACATGTGCTATCTGCCATCACGGGAGATCAATGTACACGTTTTGTAGGTGCATCCCCTTCCTCCCAACTAAAGCAGCTGAGAGGAAGGGGTTCGACCCCCAAAACACGTCCATTGATCCCCCATGATGGGAGCTAGCACATGTTGACATTAGGCATGGGGTCAGCAGGGAAATCCCCATTTTGACTCTCAATTTGTGTGCATCTTCAAAATTTGGCTTTTACAGGGGCGACATCACTCCATCTGATGAAGGCAAGATCAACACAGTTTTTACATACTAATGTCGGATATTGCCTTCACTTTATTAAAGTTGAACTTTGTAAGTTCCTGAGTTGTGTATGTTATGCTTTGAAACATGCATGTTTAAGCAAAAAAGGTTTTTTCTAATTAATGTGACAAAAAATAATGTTATACAACAAAGATGTTGGTTTGTTCAAAAACCCTTTTATAAACACATATGTGAATGTGCTTTGAGTAAAAAGTTTTATACTCAACAATGTGTGGCTTCTTCTTTCAATGCTCAAAAGCATTTTTTGGAGTAAGTTGGTGTTTACAGTGACAATAGGGGTTATTTACTTAGGTAAATCCACTTTGCACTACAAATGCACTTTCAGTGCAGTTTCAAGTGCAATTGTAGTGCAAAGTGGATTTTCCTTAAGTAAATAGCACCCAAAGTGATTTATAATTTCCAACAATCAGGCCATTTTCGTGACTCCCAAAAATTACTTCATGGTGCTTACAATTATGAATATTTTTTTATCATTAATGCAGTACATACATTAACAACAAAAACAAGGACATACACAACATAATAGTTAGCTGAAGAAGAAATTGTCACCTCATGTATCAAAGAAATTACGTTTGCACTATTGAAGAAAATGGCCAAAAAAAGCCCATTGGAGAATCTAGGAGACAGCTAAAAGAAACACAAGCAGTAAATCAAATTAAATATTAGTTCAGATTCTAAAAAATATTTATTGAAAAAATGTCTCAGACATTTGCTGGCATATCAATGCCCCCCCTACCCGCAAAGTATACCAGATATTTTTGTCTCACTTTGCGGGCACTTTGGGAGGGCAAGCTAGGACAGCCAGCATCAAGTGCCATCAGGGTTGAAGTATCAGGAAAGCCGACCTCAGTCCCAACTGAGGCCACATAGTTTGTTGCATTTTTTCTAAGAAAACTGTGCAGAATGCAGCAGGCAAGCACAATATGGTTCAGTTTATATTCCGTCATGTGGATTGGTGTCAGAAATAGGCGGAACCAGTTGGCCATTATCCCGAAAGCATTTTCCACCACTCTTCTGGCTCTGGCCAGCTGGTAATTAAAAACCCTCTGGTCCAGTCCTCATGGGAAGTGGCCTCATCAGATGTTCACCCAGCCCAAATGCTTCATCAGCAAAAAAGACAAATGGGAGTCCTTCCATGTTCTCTTCCGGAGGTGGCAATCCCAAGCCACCACTCTGGAGACGCTTGTAGAACTCCGTCCGATGACTCCACCATCCGACCATTCTTCCCCACGTCCACATAGAGGAATTCATATGTCGCCAACACCACCGCCAACATCACAATACTATTAAACCCCTTATAGTTATAATAGTATGACCCCGAGTTGGGGGGTGGAACTATGTGGAAGTGTTTCCCATCAATTGCCCCTCCACACTTGGGAAAGTCCCAAGGATCAGCAAAGTGGGATGCCACAGTCTGCCATTCCTGTGGCATTGAAGGAAACTGTGGAGTCAAACAAGAAAAAAAATAGTAATTTTGCACATAAACATTGCAAGCAGATTAGACACAAACATTCTTGGCCAACATCAGTATAACATTTATTTGAAGGAGTATTTAAAGACAAAAGTATAATGTCCAATTATTAGATTCCTCCCCACCTCTGTTGTAAACATTTGAGGGGGGGGTGTTTTGGGCAGGTAACCCTCTCCACTTCATTGAGAGCTGAATGCATACATAATGTGTGTTACTTTGGCCAGCCCCTCCTTACTTACACTATTGGCAGCCCACTGGACAGGTAAGAAGTGTCATAATACAAAAATAAAAATACTGCAATTACTGCAATTCTTCAATTACCTATCAGGATTATAGGATAACAAAACTTTAAACAGTACCATTTGAAAGTATTCAGGCAGGCCCTTTCACTGCATGCTTTGGTGATTTCATCCATAAAAATGAACTCAAAATATGTAGGTATAGTGTGTATGGGTTTGGCAAAGTCAGCAGATAGAGGATTGGTATCAGTTGACTTAGCAGTTGGGGGGGAGGGAGAGTTTCCAAATGCATGAATTTAAGCACGCAAATAACATTTGGACACTTTTTAGGGGGTGTTTAGGGTAAGCACTACAATGGAGCTGCCAAAATACATTAAGTGACTAGGCTAGGTGTGTATGGGCCCAGGATAGCATGCTGGGGAGGTTAGTGAAGGCAAATATGCATGAAGGACAAAAAAGGAAGTTTAAAAAATTCAACCATGCATGAGAACAAAGGGGACATTCACAGCATATTACAATCATGGTAATTAGGGAATGAGGAACTAAAATCCATACCAGACCTGAAGGGTCATTTTTTTTTTAAATTTTGGCGCGGGGTTCCCCTTAATATCCATACCAGACCTGAAGTGCCTGGTATGGAATTTAGGGGCACCCCCATGCCAATTTTTTTTTTTTAATTTTGGTTCAGGGTTCCCCTGTGGGGAAATCCCATGCCGTTTTTATCAATGAACTTTTATGTGTATTGTCGGACCGACAATTCATTAATAGCCGCGAGCAGTTTTAAATGACTTTTTTTCCTTTGAAATGTCATTTTGCTGTCAGACTGTTCTAAACACGGGAAACATGCACCCCTTTACAGGCATACTATAGACACCCCCCAGGTATGAAATTTAAAGGAATATTACACTTTTATTGTTTCACTTTAAGCATTATTAAAATCACTGCTCCCGAAAAAACAGCTGTTTTTAAAACTTCTTTTTTGCATTGATACATGTCCCCTGGTGCAGGACCCAGGTTCCCAAACACTTTTTATGACAATACCATGCATATAAGCCTTTAAAATTAGCACTTTTGATTTCCCCCATAGACTTTTAAAGGGTGTTACGTGGCTTTCGAATTTGCCGCAAACACCCCAAATTGTTAGCTATTCGGCGAACTGGCGAACAGCAGATGTTCGAGTCAAACATGAGTTCGACTCGAACTCCAAGCTCATCCCTAGTTCTGTGCATTACTGCAATATTATAGAGTATCCGTGGAATGTGTCTGTGTCATAAATACTCAAATTAAAGTACACCAAACATCACTTTCCATTGATTAAATGCAGCCACGTACACATTTACACATTTTTATTACATTTTATTAATGAGCACCCCCCACTCCCCCCCATAATGTCTGGGAGGACAGCAAGGAGAGGTAGACGTTCCCATGGCATTGTAAGGGGGGCAGCAGCGTATGTGTTCACAGGAAAAGGTGGACGTGGTCAGTCCTCAGGCAGGGCATCATTTCCTCTGTTTAGTGATGTTGCCCATGCTATCCAGCCACAGCATGCAGAGGAGGTAGTGCACTGGCTTACTAAACCATTCTCATCCTCCTCATCCTCCGTCACCCAAGCAGAGACTAGTGCTCAGTCCCCCGCAGCTGCCAGAGTGTCAAAACCTGCCCCCTTATCCACAGCTATTCTTGCCATAGCCCCAACATCAGGCATGGAGGAGTCAGCAGAGTTATTTGAACACAGCGTCAGCTACTTGCTCTATGACGATGCACAGCCATTACTCGATTCAAATGCTGGTTCTGAGTCTGAGGATGAGGAAGGCAGGAACATGAGCCTACAGAGAGGGGAGAACACTGGTACACAAATTGGCAGTCCTGTTCCCCCAGCCGCAGCGTATTGCCAAGTTGTCTCCAGTGGTAATGATGAGGATGTAGGAGATGAAGTTGATGAGGTCACTGACTTAACTTGGGTGCCGGATGGAGCAGAGGAGGAAAGTGAAGGTGAGGCACAACCCCAACAAGGCAGCCATCATGGAAGATTAGAGAGCAGCCACCCTATTCCATCACATTATGGAGCTGTTATCTCCCAGCCCACTTCCCACAGCTCATTTGGGTAGCACATGCTTGATAAGGCATTTAGCCTCTCACCACTCAGCCCACTGGCAAGAGCACCTAAAAGCCACACAAAAAAGGGCACAGATCTGTCCTACTCACCTCAGTCTGTCCCTGCTATACTTCATGACCTCTCAGCAGCCTCCACTGACAGTGATGATAGTATAGCACAGGGTGTCCCAGGTCCTTGCAGCACATCTGCCAGCAGCACACCACCAGCTGTAGACTATAGCTGGCAAATTTCTCTGCCCCATCTGCTGCAGTGGAAAAAAAATAGAGTCCCTGCCACCCACATGCCCAGCATCTAAATGCAAGCTTGTTAAAGCTGCTTGCTCTACAACTTCTGCCTTTCCGCCTGTTGGATTCTGTCCCCTTCCTTGAATTTGTAGAATGCGCTGTACCACAATGGTAGGTTCCCAGTTGCTATTTATTTTCACGTAATGCCATTTCATCTCTCTACCAACACGTGGAAGGCAATGTTGTGGCATCATTGGGCAAGGCAGTCAGCCGCAAAGTCCATCTTACTGCTGACACGTGGTCCAGCGAGCATGGGTAGGGATGACATATTTTGTTCACAGCACACTGGGTAGCTCTGCTTGCAACTCAGAAGGATGCAGGACAGGGCTAGGGATGAGCCAAACACCCCCCTGTTGGGTTCGCACCAGAACATGCGAACAAGCAAAAAATTTGTTTGAACATGTGAACACCGTTAAAGTCTATGGGACACGAACATGAATAATCAAAAGTGCTAATTTTAAAGGCTTACATGCAAGTTATTGTCATAAAAAGTGTTTGGGGACCTGGGTCCTGCCCCAGGGGACATGGATCAATGCAAAAAAAAGTTTAAAAAAAGGCAGTTTTTTCGGGAGCAGTGATTTTAATAATGCTTAAAGTGAAACAATATTAGTGTAATATCCCTTTAAATTTCGTACCTGGGGGGTGTCTATAGTATGCCTGTAAAGGGGCGCATGTTTCCCGTGTTTAGAACAGTCTGACAGCAAAATGACATTTCAAAGGAAAAAAGTCATTTATAACTACTCGCAGTTATTAATGCGTTTCCGGTCCGACAATACACATAGAAGTTCATTGATAAAAACGGCATGGGAATTCCCCACAGGGGAACCCCGAACCAAAATAAAAAAAAAAAAATGACGTGGGGGTCCCCCTAAATTCCATACCAGGCCCTTCAGGTCTGGTATGAATATTAAGGGGAACCCCGGCCAAAATTTAAAAAAAAAAAATGACGTGGGGGGTCCCCCTAAATTCCATACATACCAGACCCTTCAGGTCTGGTATGGATTTTAAGGGGAACCCCGCGCCAAAATAAAAAAAAAACGGCGTGGGGTCCCCACAAAAATCCATACCAGACCCTTATCCGAGCACGCAACCTGGCAGGCCGCAGGAAAAGAGAGGGGGACGAGAGAGTGAACAGTACCAGGCCACATGCCCTCAACATTGGAAGGGTGCTTTGGGGTAGCCCCCCAAAACACCTTGTCCCCATGTTAATGAGGACAAGGGCCTCATCCCCACAACCCTGGCCGGTGGTTGTGTAGGTCTGCGGGCGGGGGGCTTATTGGAATCTGGAAGCCCCCTTTAACAAGGGGACCCCCAGATCCCGGCCCTCCCCCCTGTGTGAAATGGTAAGGGGGTACTTCCATTTCACTAAAAAAGTGTCAAAAATGTTAAAAATGACAAGAGACAGTTTTTGACAATTGCTTTATTTAAATGCTTCTTCTTTCTTCTATCTTCCTTCGGTTTCTTCCTCCATCTTCTTCTTCTTCTGGTTCTTCTGGCTCTTCTGGTTCTTCCTCCGGTGTTCTCGTCCACCATCTCCTCCTCTCCAGCGTCTTCTTCCCTTCTTCTCCTCGGGCCGCTCTGCATCCATGGCATGGAGGGAGGCTCCCGCTCTTCTCTTCATCTTCTTCTCTTCTTCATCTTCTTCTCTTCTTCATCTTCTTCTCCGGGCCGCTCCGCATCCATGGTGGCATGGAGGGAGGCTCCCGCTGTGTGACGCTTCTCCTCTTCTGATGGTTGTTAAATAACGGGGGGGGACACTCAGTGCCCCCGCCCCCTCTGGCCCACGGTGACTTGACGGGACTTCCCTGTGACGTCACGAGGAATGCCACAGGGAAGTCCCGTCATGTCCCTGTGCGTCAGAGGGGGGCAGGGTCACCGGGTGGCCCTGCCCCCCGTTATTTAAGAACCATCAGAAGAGGAGAAGCGTCACACAGCGGGAGCCTCCCTACATGCCACCATGGATGCGGAGCAGCCCGGAGAAGAAGATGAAGAAGAGAATAAGATGAAGAAGAGAAGAAGATGAAAAAGAGATGAAGAGAAGAGCCATGGATGCGGAGCAGCCCGAGGAGATGAAGGGAAGAAGATGCCGCAGAGGAGATGCTGGACAAGAACACCGAAGGAAGAACCAGAAGAGCCAGAAGAACCAGAAGAAGAAGAAGATGGAGGAAGAAACTGAAGAAAGATAGAAGATAGAAGAAAGAAGAAAGAAGAAGCATTTAAATAAAGGAATTGTCAAAAACTGTCTCTTGTCATTTTTAACATTTTTGACAGTTTTTTAGTGAAATGGTAGGGGTACTTTTGTACCCCCTTACCATTTCACACAGGAGGGAGGGCCGGAATCTGGGGGTCCCCTTGTTAAAGGGGGCTTCCAGATTCCGATAAGCCCCCCGCCCGCAGACCCCCACAACCACCGGCCAGGGTTGTGGGGATGAGGCCCTTGTCCTCATCAACATGGGGACAAGGTGTTTTGGGGGGCTACCCCAAAGCACCCTCCCAATGTTGAGGGCATGTAGCCTGGTACGGTTCAGGAGGGGGGGCGCTCTCTCGTCCCCCCCTCTTTTCCTGCAGCCTGCCAGGTTGCGTGCTCGGATAAGGGTCTGGTATGGATTCTTGGGGGGACCCCACGCCGTTTTTTTTTTATTTTGGCGCGGGGTTCCCCTTAATATCCATACCAGACCTGAAGGGTCTTTTTTAAAAATTTTGGTTTGGGGTTCCCGTGGGGAATTTCCATGCCGTTTTTATCAATGAACTTCTATGTGTATTGTCAGACCGGCAATGCATTAATAGCCGCAAGTAGTTTTAAATGACTTTTTTTCCTTTGAAATGTCATTTTGTTGTCAGACTTTTCTAAACACGGGAAACATGCGACCCTTTACAGGCATACTATAGACACCCCCCAGCTACGAAATTTAAAGGGATATTACACTTTTATTGTTTCACTTTAAGCATTATTAAAATCACTGCTCCCGAAAAAACGGCTGTTTTTAAAACTTTTTTTGCATTGATACATGTCCCCTGGGGCAGGACCCAGGTCCCCAAACACTTTTTATGACAATACCATGCATATAAGTCTTTAAAATTAGCACTTTTGATTTCCCCCATAGACTTTTAAAGGGTGTTCCGTGGCATTCGAATTTGCCGCGAACACCCCAAATTGTTCGCTGTTCGGTGAACATGCGAACAGCCGATGTTCGAGTTGAACATGAGTTCGACTCGTACTCGAAGCTCATCCCTAGACAGGGCTCAGTGCTGCAGCTTGTTGTGCCCCATTGTCTCCATACAGCTGGTGATGATGCTAGATTTGTCAGCTCTACCCCCTCCTTCTCCTCCTACTCCTCCATGCCCTCCTCTGTTGAATTTTCCTATGAACCTCAAGTAACCCCTAAGCATTCAAAGGGCTATTCAATGAATCACCATAAAAGTAGCCAGGCAGTGCTTCAGCTTGTGTGTCTAGGGGACAGAAACCACACCGGATCAGAGATTCTTGGAGCTCTGCAGGGACAGGCCCAGAGGTGGTTCACGCCATGCCAGCTGGAGCCAGGAATGGTGGTGTGTGATATTGGCCCAAACCTCCTGTCCGCCCTTAGACAGGGAAAGTTGACACATGTTGGCACATGTCCTCAGTTTGGTGGTGCAGCATATTCTAAATAGATACCCAGTGTTGGAAGATTATTATTATTATTATAATACAGGATTTATATAGCGCCAACAGTTTATGTAGCGCTTTATAACTTGAGGGTAGACAGTACAAATACAATACACTTTAATACAGTAGGAATCAGAGGGCCCTGCTCCTTAGAGCTTACAATCTAAGAGAGAAGGTCAAGAGATACAAGAGGTAATAACTGTGGTGATGTGCTGATTAAGAAGATAAATGTACAGTTGTTAGGTGGGGGCCAGATAGGCTTCTCTGAAAAGATGAGTTTTCAGGGATCGTTTGAAAGTGGATAAAGTCGGAGAAAATCGGACGGATTGGGGTAGAGCATTCCAGAGGATGGGAGAAGCTCTGTAGAAGTCCTGAAGGCGAGCATGAGATGAGGTGACAAGGGAGTTTGAGAGCAGGAGGTCTTGGGAGGAGCGAAGAGAATGATTAGGTTGGTATTTTGTGACTAGGTTAGAGATGTAGCTGGGGGCCAGGTTGTGATGGCTTTGTAAGTTATAGTTAGTATCTTGAATTTAATTCGGTGACTGAGTGGCAGCCAATGGAGGGATTGGCAGAGGGGTAGCAGACACTGAGCGGTTTGTGAGGTGGATGAGCCTGGCAGCAGCGTTCATGATGGACTGAAGTGGGGATAGCCTATTTAGAGGTAAACCAATGAGGAGGGAGTTGCAGTAGTCGAGGCGGGAGATGACCAGGGAGTGGATTAGAAGCTTTGTGGTGACATTGGTTAGGAAGGGGCGTATCTTGGAGATGTTGCAGAGATTGAGGCAGCAAGTTTTGGATAGTGATAGAATGTGGGGTGGAAAGGTTAGTTCAGAGTCCAGGATTACACCTAGGACCTTGGCGTGGGGAGATGGGTTGATAGTTGAGCCATTGATATTGACAGAAAAATCAGGGGAAGTGGCACCTGAGGGAGGAAATATCATGAGCTCAGTTTTGGATAGGTTGAGTTTGAGGAAGTGATGTGACATCCAGGCTGATATGTCTGCTAGTAAGTTGGTAATGCGTGAGGAGACAGATGGAGAGAGTTGGGGGGTGGAGAGATAGATTTGGGTGTCATCAGCGTAGAGATGATATTTAAAGCCGTGGGAGGCAATCAACTGTCCCAAGGAGGTGGTGTAGATTGAGAAAAGGAGAGGTCCAAGAACAGAACCTTGGGGGACCCCAACGGAGAAAGGAAGAGGAGAGGAGGAAGTAGAGTTGTAAGTGACACTGAAGGAGCGGTGGGATAGGTAGGATGAGAATCAGCGAAGAGTACAGTCACGGAGACCAAAGGAGTGGAGTTTTTTGAGGAGGAGGGGGTGGTCCACTGTGTCAAAGGCAGCAGAGAGATCCAGGAGAAGTAGTACAGAATAGTGTCCACTGGTTTTAGCCATTAGTAGGTCATTTGAGAGTTTAAGGAGAGCAGTTTTCGTGGAGTGTTGAGGGCGAAAACTGGACTGAAGGGGATCAAGAAGTTTATTCATGGTCAGATGGTCGCTTAGTTGGTTGTAGACCAGTCTTTCAAGAAGTTTGGAGGAGAAGGAGAGTAAGGAGATGGGACATAAGTTGTTGAGATTGGTGGGGTCCAGTGAGGTCTTTTTAAGTATGGGGGTGACTAGCGCATCTTTTAGAGGGTTTGGGAAGATGCCATAAGAGAGGGAGAGGTTGAAAATGTGAGTTGGAGAGTGTAGAATCGAGTCAGAGGGTGAGCGTAGCATTTGCGAGGGAGCAGGATCCAGGGGGCAGGGGGTTAGATGAGTGTTAGATAAAAGTTTAGCAACCTCAGTAATAGTAGCAGGGTTGAATGAGGGAAGTAATGATTGTATCTGTGGACATGGGGTGTTGCACGGGGGAGGTTTTTGTGCATTGGCGATCTCCTCATGAATTGTATCAATCTTAGTTTTGAAGTGATTGGCAATCTCCTGGGCAGTGAGTGAGTTGGTGGGTGGAGGCAGTGGAGGACAGAGTAGAGTGTTGAAGGTAGAGAAGAGTTGACGTGGACTGGATGAGAAGGTGTTAATGAGTGTGATAAGGTAGGTCTGTTTGGCAGTGTGAAGGCAGGAATAGTATTTTAGGAGGGCAGATTTATATTGTGTGAAGTCTTTCTGGATCTTAGTCTTATGCCACAGTCGCTCAAGAGCGCGGCTACATTTTCTGAGACTTCTGGTGTCATCTGTTTGCCAGGGTTGTAGCAGTCGGGGCCTAATTCTGTGTGTAGTGAGGGGGGCAAGCTTGTCTAGGGAGGAAGACAGTGAGCTGTTGTAGATGAAAGTGGCTAGGTTGGGGCAGGACAGAGGTGAGATTTTGTCATAGAGGTGATCAGTAGCAGAGTAGAGAAGAGAAGGGTTGAGGTGGCGAAGGTTTCTACGTGTAACTGTTAGTCGGTTGGAGGGAGAAGAGGTGGAAGACAGGGAGAGAGCAAAACTAATAAGGTGGTGATCAGAGAGTGGGAGTGGATTGTTGGAAAGGTTGCACGGAGTGCACGGATAGGAGAAGACAAGGTCAAGGGTGTTGCCCTTGGAGTGGGTAGAAGCCTGTATCCATTGCTTCAGGTCAATCGATGAGGTTAGACTGAGAAGTTTAGAAGTAAAAGTAGTGTTAGTGTTAACAGGGATGTTGAAGTCCCCGAGAATAATTGTGGGGATTTCAGAAGAGAGAAAGTAGGGTAGCCAGGCAGAGAAGTCATCAAGGAAGGCTGATACTGGTCCAGGGGGCCGGTAGATGACAGCAATTCTTAGAGAAATGGGAGAGAATAGATGAATGCAATGTGCCTCAAAAGAGGAGAGTGTCAGAGAGGGAGGTGGGTGAAGTACCTGATAGGTGCTGCATGGGGCTAGAAGGATTCCCACTCCACCTCCCTTCCGTCCACTTGGTCTAGGGGAGTGAGTCCAGAGAAGGCCCCCATGGGAGAGGGAAGCAGGAGAAGTTGTATCTGATTCATGAAGCCAGGTTTCAGTAATGGCAAGTAGGTTTGAGGAGAGAGGACACGAGTGTCAGAAGCGGTGGTAGAGAGTGCATGTTACAGAGTGGAAGGAGAGCTTAATAGAGAGACAGGGTCACCTGCAGTCTGTTAGGTGCTTTCCAGTGCTGATTGCTATATTTGTTTGCTTCGTGCAATCGCTGAAGTGCAGAGATTGAAGTTCATATCACTTGTAGAAAGAGTCACTTAGGGATAGAAGCCTTAAGGATAGAAGCCACTGCAATGTGCTCCCCCAGCAATGTGCTGACCCCTTAAGAAATTTATACTGTTATAAAGGTGGGGTTGAAGTTCGATAATTAATCATGAGTGAGTATAAGAATGCCTAACAATCAAAGTGGACTTTTAGCTTCTAAAGTCAGAATAGCAAGAGGCCAGAGGCCAAGATAAGATCAACACATATAACTTAGGTAAGATAGTCCAGAGCAACAAAAAACAACGTCATGGTTATGCACACAGGCAACAGATAGAGATGGCCACATACCAAAGACACAAACACAGAGACAGCAAGCAGATCCCAATTTCATTTAACGGTGGAAGATGTGGTTGAGCTGACACATACCAAAGACACACACACACAGACAACAAGCAGATCCCAATTTCATTTAACGGTGGAAGATGTGGTTGAGCTGACACATACCAAAGACACACACACAGAGACAGCAAGCAGATCCCAATTTCATTTAACGGTGGAAGATGTAGTTGAGCTGACACATACCTGTAAATAGACAAAGAAGGAATATTCAGGTGAGGCAGAACTTGAAGCAGAGATTGAAGTGCATATCACTTGTAGAAAGAATCACTTAGAGATAGAAGCCTTAAGGATAGAAGCCACTGCAATGTGCTCCCCCAGAAAAGATCTACTAAAGCAGGCCAGAAGAGTGTGTAGCCATTTTAGGTGGTCATACACAGCCAGTGCTCAGTAGCGGGAATTCCACCTGCCCGTAAACTGCCTGATTTGTGACATGACCACCAGGTGGAACTCGACTTTGGCAATGTTGCAGTGGCTGCACATGCAGCAGAGGGCTGTCAACAAGTACCTGTGTGAGTATGGCACAACGACAGGCTCAGGTCGGCTCGGCTTTTTTTATCCATGCCAATGGCTGCTCATAAAGAATGCATGCACTGTACTGTCACCATTTGAGGAGACCACAAGGATGGTGAGCTGTGACAATGCATGCATCAATGACACAATCCCTGTTGTATTCCTGCTGGACTCTGCGTGGCATTATGGACAGGGCACTTGAGGCAGAGCAGCGGGAGGAAGAGGAGGACTTCCTTTCCTCTCAAGGCCCACTTTATGCAGAAACCATTGTTCCTATGCCACAGAACACACAAGAGAAGAGACAGGAGGAGGAGGAGGAGGATTCTGGCAGTTTCTGAGGCATTGGAGCAGAGAAAGACATACATCAAACAGTAAGAGATGGTTTTTCATCCGCATAACCCTTGGGAGTAGTGCGTGTCTGGGAGAAGGCAGTTCCAGATACTCTAATCCTCAGTGACCCCGAGGAGTCTGCTTCTCATGCCTCCGCAAATTTGCGGTGCATGGGCTCCCTCATGTTTCAAAGCATGCAAAAGGACTCAAGAATAGGTGCCGTAAAGGAGAAGGATCACTATTGGTTGGCAACCCTCCTTGACCACCGTTATAAAGGGAAAGTCTCAGAACTCATCCTGTCCCCACAGAGAGTACAGAAGATGAAATCTCTTGAGGACACCTTAAAGAGAAATTTATGGAACACTTTTCTTTACTCTGGTAGGTTACAGTGTCATGGAAAACGTAGTTTTGAGGCTGCTGTTGGTCAAGAGAGGAGCGACTGAGAAGGAGGCCACCTAAGTGATGCATTTCTCAATTTTTTTAGTCCTCAGGGCTATTAGCTTTCACATCCCATCGGCAGCATCTGCATCACATGGTGGACGATTATCTAGAGGTGAAAACAGAGATGGAGAGATTTCCAGTTGATGATCCACTGGCTTACTGGGTCATAAGACTAGACCACTGGCCAGAACTTGCCCAGTACGCTATTGAGCTGCTCGGCTGCCCTGCATCCAGTGTGCTTTCCAAACATTCAGTGCTGCTGGAGGTTTTGTTACTGATCATAAAATACGTCTGTCCACAGACTCGGTGGCCATCTGGCTTTTATCAAAATGAATCAGTCCTGGATCACCAGCAGCTATGAAGCCCCTGATGCTGATGTCACGCTTAAGTGTTTTTGGGATGTGGAATCTCTCCAGGACTTCTAGGCTGCCTAGTGTTGTGGGTGTTGATTTAATCTGAAAGAATGTTTTTGGTGTAGGTTTCATGGGCACAATTAACACCCAAAGACCAATTTGTCCACACCTGTTTGACAGGTTCATATCATTGAATACCTGAAAAAGTATTCACACCCCTTGAAATTTTCCACATTTTGTCATGTTACAACCAAAATGTAAGTGTATTTTATTGGGATTTTATGTGATAGACCAACACAAAGTGGCACATAATTGTGAATTGGAAGGAAAATGATAAATGGTTTCCAAAATAAAATAAATAATATATCTAAAAAGTGTGACGTGCATTTGTATTCAGCCCCCCTGAGTCAATACTTTGCAGAACCACCTTTTGGCTGCAATTGCAGCTTTAAGTCTTTTTGGGTATGTCTCTAGCAGCTTTGCACATCTAGAGAGCGACATTTTTGCCCAATCTTCTTTACAAAATAGCTCAAGCTCTGTCAAATTGGACGGAGGGCATCTGTAAACAGCAATTTTCAAGTCTTGCCACAGATTCTCAATTGGATTAAGGTCTGGACTTTGACTGGGCAATTCTAACACATGAATATGCTTTGTACCTCTGGCTGTATGTTTAGGTTCGTTGTCCTGCTAGAAGGTGAACCTCTGCCCCAATCTCAAGTCTTTTGCAGATTCTTAGCAGGTTTTTTTTTTAAGATTGCTCTGTATTTGGCTCCATCCATCTTCCCATCAACTCTTCCCTGTCCCTCCTATAGAAAAGCATCCCCACAACATGATGCTGCGACCACCATGTTTCATGGTGGGGATGGTGTGTTCAGGGTGATAAGCAGTGTTAGTTTTCTGCCACACATTTTGCTTTTAGGCCAAAAAGTTCAATTTTGGTCTCATCTGACCACAGCACCTTCTTCTTCCACATGTTTGCTGTGTTCCTCCATGGCTTCTTGCAAACTGCAAACAGGATTTCGTATGGCTTTCTTTCAACAATGGCTTTCTTCTTGTCACTCTTCCATAAAGGCCAGATTTGTGGAGTGCATGACTAAAAGTTATCCTGTAAACAGATTCTCTCACCTGACCTGTGGATCTCTGCAGCTGCTCCAGAGTTACCATGGGACTCTTGGCTGCTTCCCTGACTAGAGATCTCCTTGCCCGGCCTGTCATGTCTTGGTAGGTTTGCAGTTGTGCCATACTCTTTCTATTTCCAGTTGATGGATTGAACAGTGCTTCGTGAGATGTTCAAAGCTTGGGATATTTTTTTTATAACCTAACCCTGCTTTAAACTTTTCCACAACATTATATCTGACCTGTCTGGTGTGTTTCTTGGCCTTCATGATGCTGTTTTTTCACTAAGGTTCTCTAACAAACCTCTGAGGGCTTCAGAGAACAGCTGTATTTATACTGAGACTAAATTACACACAGGTGGACTCTACTTACTAATTAGGTGACTTCTAAAGGCAATTGGTTCCACTAGATTGTATTGTAAAACATTATAAAAAACTGTTTACTGTTTTCCTTTCAATTCACAATTATGTGCCACCTTGTGTTGGCCTATCACATACAATCCCAATAAAATACATTTACGTTTTTGGTTTAACATGACAAAATGACAAAATGTGGAAAATTTCAAGCGATATGAATACTTTTCTAAGGCACTGTGCATGTATGTGTGTATATATATGCACACATATATTTAAAGAAGAGAAGGGACATGATCTTCAATGCAAAAAGTTTACTGAGTATCAATAATCCATACAATTCGTGAATAAAGTAGCAACTGTACAGTTTCGAGCATCCCTGCTCTTCATGAAGCTGTGTGTGACTCTAAACAACATATTGCTACTTATATACCCACATGGAAGGGTGTAACCACACAGGTGTATTCCCAGCAGCCCCTCCTTCCTAAATTAACCCCATCAGTGTACTATATACAAATTTTACTGCTCACAATGGTTGCCTAAGGTCGGTAACAATCCTATACCATTATCTACAAAATTTCTTTGCATATGATTATCTTCATGAATTATTCACAACATTATTTTTTCGTGTAAACGTATTTAAATGAAAAAACAGTGGCACTAATGTCACAATATTACTGTGAAACAAATACTAAAACAATTTAAGTGACACCATGTGATAGTGACAACAACATAAACAGCCCCTCCTTCCTAAATTAACCCTATCAATGTACTATATAAATTGTATTACTCACAATGGTTCCCTTAGTTTGTTTCAACAATACAACTATCATAATATTATTGTACCCAAACTACCAAGGTAACATTCCTATTCCTTTTCCCCCCAAAAATTCTTTGCATATGATGATCTTCATGAATTATTCACAACATTATCTTTTTGTCTAGTTCATCCTTCACCTACAAGAGAGCATAGCAAATAGTCACAATGTATCTTTTTCACAAAAACAAATATAAATCGTAATCTCTATTCATATCACAAGGATGTAAAAATTTAAGTCAATAAATCCACCACACCTCTCTTTGTTTTAGTTTCAAAATCCTTTCTACACCCCTTCTGTCCCTGGGCACTTCTTCCATAACTACAAACTGCAAATCTGAATCTCTATGTTCCTGTTCAATAAAAATCTTGGGTAACGGCAACTCTGGTTGCTTGTTCCTCATAGAGCTGCGGTGCTGGGAAATTCTGTCTTTGATCTTTGTGTAGTTTCCCCCACATAAATCAAATTACATGGGCACATTAGTATGTAGAATACATATGCAGACTGCCATGTGTGGAAACCTTTTATCCCACATTTCTGTCCACTAACTGGGTGAATATAATACTCCTCTTTCATCATGAGATCGCATTGTCTACAATTCAGGCAAGTAAAGCATTCATTTTTCTTCCTCCCCAGGACAGTTGTCTTTGCCTCCTGTTTCCCCTTCCTAAACTCCGACCGTACCAATGTACAGTATCTCTTATGCTGGATACACACTATACAAATTTCTTTCAATTTTTTTCTTTAGATTTACCAAGGCCTTATAATATGAGGTCAAACCTTAACAGTTTCAATGTATATGCCATCAGGCAGGCCCTTGCAATACATGGTTTTGGTAAATCTAAAGGAAATAAAAAAAAATAAAAAATTGTATAGTGTGTATCCAGCTTTAATGTTTTATTCCTACAAAACACTTTCAATGGTGTCTGTTGGAACAGAACTACATCTGGGTATGCACATTTTAGTAAGGACCAGTGATGTCTAACAATTTTAAAGATGTCCTCGCTATAATTATGATATTGCATAGAGAAAGGCATACATCTCACATCACTCTTCTGTCTCCCCACAATTTGATTTTCCTTTTCCTGATATAATTTCCTGACCTCTTGTGCAATTATGTTCTGAGGGTATCCTTGATCTTTCAATTTTTGGCAAATCTCTCCAATCCTCCCCTCACATCTTGCTTTGTCACTTACAATAAGTTTCAACCTGCAGATCTGACTATTTACAATTGATCTAAATACATGAGGTGGATGGAAACTGTCAAATTATAGCAATTGATTTATATCTGTGGGTTTGGTAAACAGCTTTGATTTCATCTGGTTGTTATCAATATAAATCCTGGTATCCAAAAATGGAAAGGATGCACCTCCCACAAACATGTTAAACTGGATATCTGGACAATAAGAATTAAACATCTCATCGAATGTTCGTAAGGACTCAATGCTGTCGTGCCAAATTGCAAAGACATCATCAATGAACCAAAAGTAAATATTAATACCACGCCAACCCTAAACGAAGTGAGTAGCCAACACAACAATCAGACCAATTGTGTAGTAAATGTGAGTAAAAAATGTGGCGCTGGAGATAAATAAATGCTGAGAATGATCAAAAAATGTGATTGTGTGCAAATAGTACATTAAGCACTGATATAGGACTCATAAAATAAGTGAAAAAATATACATAATGAAACATATATCTAATGTAAAAAAATACAACTATGCCCAAACACATAATGGCACATATCTCTTTAGAGATATATAATGTGAAAAAAGTTAAATGACAGTATTCCCATGTGTATGAGTTATATTGACAATACCTATGACAAAAATGTGACCCTGAGTCACAGCAAATCTCACAGATTCAATATATTGTGATACATGAGTGTGAGTTTCTAAAGAATACACAAAAGTTTATGCACGAGTGATAGAACACAAAAACTATGAAACCCGTAGATTGGATAAGTGACAATCTGAACAATAAATGCCCAATATGTCTAGAAGATGGATATCAAAATCACAAATGGGCTAAATCATGCAGACATGATGCCTAGAAAATAAAGTCCATATTAAAGTATGAATACAGAGTTCATAAGATAAAATGTATGGTGATATTAATATCCCAAATCTCTATGTGCTTCTCACGATATTCTAAAGTGAAGTCGATATTCTAGTTGGTGCCTTCCTATTAAACACATCAAACGATGGAGAAAGATGAGGTACTCTTACCAGCGGTGATGGACTTGCACACCGTGAACGGTGAGTCAAACGGGCTTGTACTTCCAAGCGGTGGGTGTAGGTCCGGTCCACATCGGTGGAAGATCCCAGCTGAAAGGAGGGCCTGGAACTCTACTCCCCAAGAGGAATGAACTGTGCCTGGATGCCCAGCTATCTTGTTTGCTGTCTTAATCTGGGATGTGGAGGACTTTTATCCACAGTCCTCTCAGTGAAAAACGGTTCTCAAGATGGAAAAGAAAAAAGAGAGTCTCCACATGGTGTAAATCTGGTAAACAGATAAGGAGTTTATTCAAAATAATGTATCATCCAACATCCAGTAAAAGTAAAAAATGATCAATAAAATTTGGTTCAATTGAACAGATAAAAAGCGCAGTAATAAAAGTGGGTAGAGTAGCAAATGTATTTTATTTATTTAGTCCTCATTATCTCAATCAAATTTACTTCTCTTTTTTGTCTCCAAATCAGATTGGTATTTAGTGATGTTTGAATACACTGATTCTTTGAGTTTAATGAACTTCTCTGATAAAACAGTCGATCTAAGATCTTTTTCCACTTTCTTTTCTTTGCAAGAAGGTATTTTTGTACTCCTCATTTTCACTGAATAATGTAGGGGTTAGTATTACCCGCAACCCTCTTGGAATCCGTTGTACCTGATGGTACTCAGTAAGAGTAAGTCCATGCAATTCCAAAGATGTATGTTTCTTCAGTAATTTCTCCCATGTACAGGTGTTATAATTTGGGGTATTCCCCGTCAGGAAATCCTTGGATCCAGCCACCTGGGATACAATCTGTGTGGCTTCTTCCTGTGTAAATGAAAATGTTCCTCCGCTTGTTTCCAATTATCCACTAATTCCAATAAGAAGAAGAGAAACTAAAACAAAGAGAGGTGTGGGAGATTAATCAACTTTGATTTTTACATCCTTGTGGTATGACTAGAGATTATGAGTTATATTTGTTTTTGTGAAAAAAATGCATTGTGACTAATTGCTGTGTTCTCTTGTAGGTGAAGGAATAGACGAAAAAATAATGTTTATTCAACTGTTGGTCAGCAAGTCTCACGCACCTATGCTTGATGTCCCACCACTGCGCTCATGCAAATACACTCTACTAGAGCTGCCACTTGAAATAGTGATAAAGTGTAAATGTATTTAAATGAAAAAATAGTGACGCTAATGTCACAATATTACCGTGAAACAAATACTAAAACAATTTAAGTGACCCCATGTGAGAGTGACAACAACATAAACTGTGAAAAAATGATGAATAATAAAATAAAAAAATTTAAAACAGAAAAAGTGAAAAAAATCCAATTAAAGTCCATAAAAGTGACAATCTTCAAATGATTAGCTTGGTGATGACTGCTCTATGATTTATACTCAAAATGAACTTCCTTCCAGCACACCGTTTGTGACAGTGATTCCACTCCCTTAAGAAACTCACTCACCATATTTAAATGCCTTGCACTCTCATGCACAGCATCAACACTTTTAAACCCACCAGGGTTAACAGTACTTCCGATATCCGACCGTGCACAACAGAAAAGGATTGCTCCACCTGTGAATACTTGGACAGGACTTCTGTCACTTTTCCTCCAAACCCAACTGTTTTCTTTGGTGGAGAACTCAAAAAAACCATAAGATTCAGTCAAACAAACATAGGATTCAGTCATTGTATCCTTGCCAAAGATCAGACGTGGACTTTACTGACAGCAAACAAAGACACCTATTGCCCGAAAATGCAGTAACAGATGCACAGCTCACGTACCGAAAACAGTTATTGTCACTATCACATGGTGTCACTTAAAATGTTTTAGTATTTGTTTCACGGTAATATTGTGACATTAGACAAAGACAAATATACCCCCTAAACGGGACTTTGACAGACCACCAACTCTATTTAGTAAAAAATAATGTATTTTAACGATATACAATAAAAAGATGTGAAAGCGTCTACACAATACACAACTACATTCCATAAAGAAACAAGACAAAAAATGTACAGAAATGAATCATCATGTCATATGTACTCTCCGAGGGGTGGTGTGCCCCAATGCTCGACGCATTTCCAGTATTCCAACACCTTCATAGGGGTTTTGAGAGTTGAGAATGATGGGAGTGTTACAAATGTCTAAATTCAAATGAGATGAATCTCGGTTAGAACAGCACTAAAGATGATTAAATCAAATGAAGTGTTCCATGGACGCCAGACCATAGTAGTGGGGGGGGGGTTCTAGTGCACTGTGTTTCCAACATCAGTGTGTGTGAGGCGCAGTTGTTAGGGACAGATAAGCGTTAGAGTTTTCATATGGACTGCATAACAAGCGGATGAATATCCAGACGTCTCAAAGTGGTTTGCCTAACTATGGATGTCCAGGTCAATGCATAAATGTCTATAAAAAACTTGTAAAACCATGCGCTTACTCGGAAAAATAGTATATATAAGCAGCTATCACAACAAATAGAAATTTTGCTATAAATCATATAAAAATCAAGTGTAGCGCTAATAAGTGAAAACATTTTTTTTAAACATTAAGATATCACGTGCAATAATAAAAGTATAATAGGTGTATTGTATCTATTTAAAGTTCGTGTATGTAAGGTCCATCGTATTAAAACACCCTTGAGGTCACCATATGTAATGGCAGGATACAAAAATGTGAGAAACGTCCGAAACTAAATAAATAAACAAGTGCAAAGAAACATTGATATTGCAACGATGATGAACTCCAAACTGTGTGATCGTGAACTCTCTCAAATACAATCCAATCGGTGCTGATAGGACCACCCCCCGAATGACTGGAGGCTTACCAGAAAGTTGGGACCCACAGAGCGTACGCTATATGGGTCAAACAGGCTTGAGTTGCTCTCTAGCAAAGGAGGTAGAATGTCCAGGGCTGGTAGATGGTGAGATCGTAGCCGTGCTATCCCAAAACCGTCTTCTCCGTATGGAAGCTCAGACATCAACGAACATAGGCTGTTGTACTCAGCTCCTCGGAAAAGATTTAAAGGGTTGCGCCACACCTTGCATTCTGACAAAGCTTGCCTGCTGGTTTCGCTGCCTGTAGTGTTGGAAAAGAAACCATCTGCAGAGACTCCTGGATCGATTCCTCCCATCAGCGGCCGTAAATGGTTTACCGACACTTGCTCAATGAAAGATGTTCCATATTTCCAGAAATAAAACCACTCAAAAATCAGTATTAGTCCAGATATCAGGGATGATGTGCCAGTAAGAGCAACATAGAACTTTGGAGTCAGTGTACTGATAAAAGCAGACACGGCCAGCACGGTCTCGTAAAAGCGGAGCGGGGCTCGGAAATGGTAAAGAAGAAGCAGGCCCGCCAGCAGCAGCAACAGCCACACGTGATTTTAATTTTAATTTTAATACTGATTTTTGAGTGGTTTTATTTCCGGAAATATGGAACATCTTTCATTGAGCAAGTGTCAGTAAACCATTTACGGCCGCTGATGGGAGGAATCGATCCAGGAGTCTCTGCAGATGGTTTCTTTTGCAACACTACAGGCAGCGAAACCAGCAGGCAAGCTTTGTCAGAATGCAAGGTGTGGCGCAACCCTTTAAATCTTTTCCGAGGAGCTGAGTACAACAGGCTATGTTCGTTGATGTCTGAGCTTCCAATACGGAGAAGACGGTTTTGGGATAGCACGGTTACGATCTCACCATCTACCAGCCCTGGACATTCTACCTCCTTTGCTAGAGAGCAACTCAAGCCTGTTTGACCCATATAGCGTACGCTCTGTGGGTCCCAACTTTCCGGTAAGCCTCCAGTCATTCGGGGGGTGGTCCTATCAGCACCGATTGGATTGTATTTGAGAGAGTTCACGATCACACAGTTTGGAGTTCATCATCATTGCAATATCGATGTTTCTTTGCACTTGTTTATTTATTTAGTTTCGGACGTTTCTCACATTTTTGTATCCTGCCATTACATATGGTGACCTCAAGGGTGTTTTAATACGATGGACCTTACATACACGAACTTTAAATAGATACAATACACCTATTATACTTTTATTATTGCACGTGATATCTTAATGTTTAAAAAAAATTTTTTCACTTATTAGCGCTACACTTGATTTTTATACAATGCATAAATGTCATCTGATGTCAGTGCTTGGCAGAGGCTGTGTCACATCAAATGCAGTCTGTGTCACATCAAATGTAGCCTTTGTCACATAAAATGCAGCCTCTGTCCCACCAAATTCAGCCACTGTCCCCCCAAATGCAGCCTGTGTCCACCCCAAATGCAGCCTCTGTCCCCTCCCAAATGCAGCCTCTGTCCCCCCCAAATGCAGCCTCTGTTCTCCCAAATGCAGCCTCTGTTCTCCCAAATGCAGCCTCTGTCCCCCCAAATGCAGCCTCTGTCCCACCAAATGCAGCCTCTGTCCCACCAAATGCAGCCTCTGTCCCCCCAAATGCAGCCTCTGTCCCCCCCAAATGCAGCCTCTGTCACCCCAAATGCAGCGTCTGTTCCCCCAATTGCAGCCTCTGTCCCCCCAAATGCAGCCTTTGTTCCCCCAAATGCAGCCTCTGTCCCCCCCAAATGCAGCCTTTGTTCCCCCAAATGCAGCCTCTGTCCCCCCCAAATTCAGCCTCTGTTCCCCCAAATGCAGCATGCCTGTGTCCCATTAAATGCAGTATGCCTGTGTCCCATTAAATGCAGCCTCTGTTACTTCAAACCCCCCTGTCCTGTTCTCCCCACAGCGGTACTTACCTTGCTGTTGTCCTCTCCTGCAGTGTCTCCTTCCACTGGCAGTGCCGATGGAGTGGCATACTTCCTGTTTCCTCTCTCAGGCGCAATTGGAGAAAGAAACAGGAAGTGACATCTAACTCAGGTCAGATGTCAATCAAATCTGAAGCGCCAAGTAGCTTCTGCCCGTTGCCTGTAGTATATATTACTATGGCCGGGCGGAAGCTACTCGGCGCTTCAGAAAACTCCACAAGGCGGGCTAAACGCCCGCAAATGCAGTGCCATGTCTGCAATCTTGTGATTGCATAGACGTGGCGCTTCCCATAAGTGCACTGTGTCCGCTATCGCACTTTTTCTGGCACTTAAGGACCTTTTTTTAAATGTTTTTTTAAAGGGCAAGTATTAAAAAAAAAATTTTGACATTTTTTTGTGGCTGCCTGGAGGGGGGGTGGCACCCATACGCCCCCTATGGATGGGCCGCCAGTGAGTACAGCTGTATACAGTACTGTATAACTCTAGTAGCACAATACACTTGCAACTTCCCCTCACTACAATACTGTCAGCTGTCGCTCACAGATTGACAAAATGCTACATGGCTTAACGGCAGGGTACCCCAACACCTTACCCCTCTCCACTCACGAGTGCAATAACCTGCAGTCAGAAGCCATCAATGTTCAGGTCATAGACACCCTCTTACATACAGAGTTAGATAAGGGGTTCATCATCAGCCCCTTCCCACAGTCACCTTTCCAGATTTTAGAGAGTCAGCCCTATTGGGCTTGTCAAGGGCAAGTTCACAAATAAACTCCTCTTAGTTTACGACTTGTCTGCACCTCATTTCTCACATATCCCTATGTTGAATTTCCTGATCCCTTCTAAAGGAATTTTTCTCAAGTACGTGTCAGTCGACATTGCCATCCAGGCCATCATTGAGATAGGCACCGCCGCCTGGCTATCCCAAAGTGGATATCGCAGATGACTTCAAGCTCCTGCCTATCGAGCCATCCCTCTGGTGGTGGCACGGCATGAAGTGGAGGATTCTTACTATTTTGCCACCAAGCTGACCTTTGGCTCTAAAAGCAGCCTGTGGCTGTTTGACATTTTCGCCCAGTCCCTTACTTGGATCCTATCACACCAGGCCCAGTGCCACAGGGTTATCCATTATCTTGACGACTTTCTGCCCATTGTACGGCCAGACATACCCCCGGTAGATCTAGACAAGCTAAGAGTGGTCTTCAATAGGGATGAGCTTCGAGTTCGAGTCAAACTCATGTTCGACTCGAACATCGGCTGTTCGCCAGTTCGACGAACAGCAAACAATTTGGGGTGTTCGCGGCAAATTCGAAAGTCGCGGAACACCCCTTAAAAGTCTATGGGAGAAATCAAAAGTGCTAATTTTTAAAGGCTTGTATGCATGGTATTGTCATAAAAAGTGTTTGGGGACCTGGGTCCTGCCCCAGGGGACATGTATCAATGCTAAAAGAAGTTTTAAAAATGGCCGTTTTTTCGGGAGCAGTGATTTTAATAATGCTTAAAGTGAAACAATAAAAGTGTAATATTCCTTTAAATTTCGTACCTGGGGGATGTCTATACTATGCCTGTAAAGGGGAGCATGTTTCCCGTGTTTAGAACAGTCTGACAGCAAAATGACATTTCAAAGGAAAAAAGTCATTTAAAACTACTAGCGGCTATAATGAATTGTCGGTCCGACAATACACATAAAAGTTCATTGATAAAGACAGCATGGGATTTCCCCATAGGGGAACCCCAAACCAAAATAAAAAAAAAAAAATGGCGTGGGGGTCCCCTAAATTCCATACCAGGCCCTTCAGGTCTGGAATGGATTTTAAGGGGAACCCCGCGCCAAATTTTTTTTTTAAATGGCGTGGGGTCACCCCAAAAATCCATACCTGACCTTTATCCAAGCACGCAACCTGGCAGGCCACAGGAAAAGAGGGGGGATGAGAGAGCGCCCTCCCTCCTGAACTGTACCAGGCCACATGCCCTCAACATTGGGAGGGTGCTTTGAGGTAGCCCCCCAAAGCACCTTGTCCCCATGTTGATGGGTAGAAGGGCTTCATCCCCACAACCCTTGGCCAGTCGTTGTGGGGGTCTGTGGGCGGGGGGCTTATCGGAATCTGGAAGCCCCTTTAACAAGGGGACCCCCAGATCTCGCCCCTCCGTGTGAATTGGTAATGGGGTACAAATGTACCCCTACCATTTCACAAAAAAGTGTCAAAAAGTTTAAAAAACACAAGAGACAGTTTTTGACAAGTCCTTTATTAATTTCTTCTTCTTTCGGCTTCTTCTTCCATCTTCTTTCTTCTGGTGTTCTTTCGGTGTTCTTCTTCTTCCTCCATCTTCTTCTTCATCTTCTTTCATCTCTATCTTCTTCTTCATCCGCTCTTCTCATCCCGCATCTTCCTCCAGGCTTCTTCTCCGCTCCATCCACACGATCTGCCTCAGTGGGAGTCTTCAGCCGTGTGAAGCTTGACTTCTTCTGACACTTCTTATATAATGGAGGGCAGGGCCACATGGTGACCCCGCCCTCCTCTGATGCACGGGGAATTCACGGGACTTCCCTGTGGCTTTCCCTGTGTTGTCAGAGGGGGGCGGGGTCAACATGGGGACAGGGTGCTTTGGGGGGCTACCTCCCAATGTTGAAGGCATGTGGCCTGGTACGGTTCAGGAGGGGGGGCACTCTCTCGTCCCCCCCTTTTCCTGCAGCCTGCCAGGTTGCCTGCTCGGATAAGGGTCTGGTATGGATATTAAGGGGAACCCCTGCACCAAATTTTTTTTTTTTAAATGGCGTGGGGGTCCCTTCAAAATCCATACCAGACCCTTCAGGTCTGGTATGGATTTTTGAGGGGACCCCACGCCATTTTTAAAAAATTTTGGCACTGGGTTCCCCTTAAAATCCATACCAGACCTGAAGGGTCTGGTATGGATTTTGAGGGGGAACTCCACGCCATTTTTATTTTATTTTGGCGTGGGGTTCCCCTTAATAGCCATACCAGACTTGAAGGGCCTGGTATAGAATTTAGGGGGACCCCCACACATTTGTTTTTTATTTTGGGTCGGGGTTCCCCTGTGGGGAAATCCCATGCAGTTTTTATCAATGAACTTTTTTGTGTATTGTTGGACCGACAATTCATTAATAGCCGCGAGTAGTTTTTGTGACAGACCTAGCCGGAAAAGAGGCTTTTGGAGGGGACTGAATGCCAGCCTCCTGCAAACCGATTATGGGCCCTGGCATTTGGGGGGACGGTGCTCTTTGTGACCCTGGAGGTGGCATTACTTTAGATTCAGGTCCATGTCCCCCAAGACACACAGACTCTGGGGACTCTGGATATGCCATTGTGATGGGAGTCACTAATAGGGGCACAGGGTGAATGAGAACCCCACTATGATCTGTGCTAGTCAGAGACTCAATGCTGTATATGTGTGTATATATAAAATGTGCTGTCTCATTGTGTTGTGTACTGTTTGCTGTGCTAGTTTTGGGTGGGGCTGTATTCCAATGTTCTATTGTGTTTGTCTGCCTTGGATCACAGGATGTGTATTGCTGTGAGGAAAGAGGGAGGGGGGATTCCTCCAGCTGCCCCCCTGTTAAGACTGTTTACTGATGAGAAGTTAAGCACACCTGACCTGTGTGTCCATTGTCATTGGACAGTTTAACCCGCCCTGTTTTCCAAGGGTGGGGGGGGAAATGTTTTGAAGTGGGATCTGTATAACATGTGTTTTTTGGAATAAAGATTCATTCCTGCTTGGAACCTGAAGACAGAGCTGTGTCTCGTTTTTGGGGTGGATTATTTGTATGGGTTCCTTGTTTGGCTGATTGAATTGTCCAGTAGCTGCCTTTGTGTTTGGGTTTGAAATGTCCTAAACGACTTTAACCCCTTTCATACTCGGGGTGTCGTTACAGTTTTAAATGACTTTTTTCCTTTGAAATGTCATTTTGCTGTCAGACTGTTCTAAACACAGGAAACATGCGCCCCTTTACAGGCATACTATAGACACCCCCCAGGTATGAAATTTAAAGGAACATTACACTTTTATTGTTTCACTTTAAAATTATTAAAAATATTTAAAAAATTTTTTTGCATTGATCCATGTCCCCTGGGGCAGGACCCAGGTCCCCAAACACTTTTTATGACAATAACTTGCATATAAGCCTTTAAAATTAGCACTTTTAAGGCTAGATGCAAGTCGCTCCCCATCATGTCCTTCCTGCGCAGGCTGGTGCAATTATCACTACATTACCAATTTAACATTTACTGTGAGCATATCCCTGGCAAGTGCAATGCTGCAGCAGATGCACTGTCTCGCTTCAATTTTGGCTCATTCTTCCAGCAGGAATCCGGAGCTGACCCATCATCCACTCCTATCCCAATTTGGTCTCAACTAACAATGGATTGAAGCCACATCTTACCAATGCAACCTGGCTCATCAACCACTCGCTGTCTAGCAACACACTTAAGGCTTACTGCACGGCCTGGCACACCTACTGTAGGTTCCTAGCCGAACCACAGCAGACAACATCGCTCACGTGCTAGCCTTCATATCTTATTGCCATACACAGCTTATAACACTATCAGGCTGTACCTAGTCGGTATTCAGCATTTCCTGTCCTTACAGAATCCCAGAGAGCCATCTGTATTCACAGCTCATACAGTGAAAGCCCTTCTGTGCAGAATTCAGTAGCAGCAGGCTGCAACCGGCTAACAGCAAACGCTTACCCATCAGAGGCATTGTGATTCTATCTATGTAGCTGACTAGTTGTAGGCAAACTACAATCAGCAATCGACAGATATCTTAGGAGAGTCTGGCGGCAACCATTTTGAAGCAAATAGCCATTTTAAAATTGTAACTATATTTTCTACAATTATTATTGATTTTTTTGTATGCAAATATGTTATGCTAATTAATTTGCCACACTATCCGATATTCTAAAACCCGAAGAATTGGTCATTTTAATTGCCTATTGCCTAGTACACACGATCGGACTTTACGGCATACTTGGTCCGGCGTACCGGATTTCGTCGGACAATTCGATCGTGTGTGGGCTCCAGCAGACTTTTTTTTATCAAAAGTTTGACGGACTTAGATTTGAAACATGTTTCAAATCTATCCGACAGACTCGAGTCCGGTCGAAAAGTCCGCTCGTCTGTATGCTAGTTCGACGGACAAAAACCGAGGCTAGGGTAGCTATTGGCTACTGGCTATGAACTTCCTTGTTTTAGTCCGGTCATACGTCATCACGTACGAATCCATCAGACTTTGGTTGATCGTGTGTAGGCAAGTCCGTTCATTCAGAAAGGCCTTCGTAAAGTCCATCAAAAAGTCCGCCGGGCAAAGTATGCCGTAAAATCCGGTCATGTGTACGCGGCATATGTGGCATAACTTTAGACAAACTTCACTCAGTGATTCGACTGCAGGGGGTCCATAATTTAAATAGTCCAATGCAGATTATTATCTGACAAATTTTATTCAATCGGTTAGGATATCTACAAAGTGTGGAGGCACTGTGATTCAATATATTTAGCTGACTAAATTAATCGTTCAGGCATTACCTGGCAGGTACAAGATGTTGGCCAATGACAGTTGTTCGCAATGCATTATAGGACATTCAGTGGAACATGGCCCTTTTAACTACCCTAGATTTTGTCTGGAGGTCTAAACAGCCAAAATCCTTTCTGATCTTAAGTTCAGACCAAACCAACAGCTCAGCCCTATTTAACCTCTTGTCAACTGCCCCACGTACATGTACTGTGGGGCGGCGGCTCCTCTGCGCAAAATCACGTACAGGTACGTGATTCTACACTTCTGGGTCCATGCGCATGCCACCCACTCCTGCTGTATTTGGCAATAGTGGGAGCCAATCAGCAGACCCAATGTCTGGACCCCAGCTAATCGTTCCTGACAGAGACAGATCGCTGTTCTGTTAGTAGGAAAGACAGAGATCCTGTGTTTCTGCTAAGCAGGAACACGGATCTCTGTCTTTCCACAGTTAAAACACACCCCCACAATTAGCAAGCACCCCCTATGGACACATTTAACCCTTTGATTGCCCCTGATGTTAACCCCTTCCCTGCCAGTTTTATTAGTATATACTGTATTAGTATATTTTTTAGCACTGTTTACTGTATTAGTGTCACTGGTCCCCAAAAAAGTATCAAAAGTGTCACTTAGTGTCTAATTTGTCCACCGCAATACTGCAGTCCCACTATAAGTCGCTGATCGCCAGCATTACTAGTTAAAAAAATAAAAATAAAAACTCCATAAAAATATCCCACTGTATCCCACAGGGATGGGCTGCTGCACTTCGCAACCCTGTAGACAGAGAAAACACCCAAACCCCCCAAAACCCAAGCTGAACCAGACAAGGGGTTGGGAAGTGGTCTGGAGAGAATAATGGGTCGAAGATAATACATAGGGAAAATATGACATAGGGATCTATTGGAAATAGGGAATGAATCTAATAATAAATAGCTGAACACTGTTATGGCCCAGTTTAAGGGTGATAAACAGAGGTAGATGAAGTGTATTAGGTTTGACAGGTCACTGGAAACGGGTCTTCCACCCAAATATTTGATATACAGTAAATTGACGTGCCCTGACACACGCACTAAATGAACACCATGCACTTTTGGTGTACACATAGTCTATTGGATCATGCTGTGACCACCATGTTGGGCTCCGGACACTGTTCTCCATCCTTGGAGGGTTCCCCCGTTTCAACCCTGGGGGAGACATCATGCCTCTTACCCCCCCTTGGCTGAAACCGGACTTGGCCTTGAGGCTGGTAGTAAGTATTCCAATCCATCTCCACCTTGTTGGGACATAATTCCCCTGTCCTCCCTTATTCTAAGGGCATTATCATTAACCCCTGTTCTTTCTTTCCCAGTATACTACTTCATAACACTCCTGATGAATGGCTATAATGCCAGGAAACACGCAGAGTGCCACTAGATGCCGTTACTTGTTTTTATTACATTCGTCTTTCAATCGATTTATTATACCATGTATATTTACCATGTCTATTTTTTATTTGTATTGCATGCTAGGAGCAGCATATTTAATGTAAGTCTGGTGACTACCTATCTATTTGATAAAAAATACCTGATATGTATTCTAGACTGTAATAAATAAACCATGTACTGTAATTTCATTTTTATGTTGTCATTTTTTCTTAACATGGTGTACCTTCATTTAAAGTCCCACTAAATTCCTCCTTAAATTGTCCGTCTTTTTTTGTTTATAGCGCTAAAAATAAAAACCGCAGAAGTGATCAAATACCACCAAAAGAAAGCTCTATTTGTGGGAAAAAAAGGAGTGCAATTTTATTTGGGTACAACGTAGCACAACCGCACAATTGTCAGTTAAATAACGCAGTGCCGTATCGCAAAAAATGACATGGTTATGAAGGGGGGTTAACCTTCTGGAGTTGAAGCAGTTAAAGCGGGGTTCCACTCAAATTTTTAACTTAATCTTACCCTCTTCAGTTAATTGCATAGATGTTCAAATGCCACACAAAAATTTTTTTTATCGCTGTAATTACCTTTATATTGTACTTTATTGTGGCACTTCCTGTCTCTCCTCCCATGGGAGTAGGTGTGTTTATTGCCTTTCCCCGGCGCCGCACTGTCTCCTGGGGGCTTAGTGTCAGGCTTCCACAAGCTGTGAATGAACAGCATTCACCGCATCTAGGAAATCAATGCTTGTGGGCTTCACATGCCCACAAGCAAGATGGAAACAGCCAGCATCACATTTTTTAAGTTATTCTTCAGTACGAAAACAGACAGAGGCGGAAATATTACACCCAAACTGTGAGTATTATTTTGGGATTAGCAAAGTGTCTCCATGACCTAAAAAAATAAAAAATAAAAATTGGTCGCCGGACTCCCGCTTTAACACAGAGAAATAAAAGACTTTGTAGAATGACAGTGCATTATGGCATGTTCAGTGGAGCATTTCCCACCGCACTTTCATAAAGTTCATCCAAAGATCTGTACAGCCACAATTCGGTTCAATCCTAGGTTCTGACTGAACTGCAGGCGCATCCCTAATTAACACAGAGGAATACTTCACTTCACCCTTGATCCCCCAGCAGCCTTTTCTTGGATCATACTCCAACCCTTGATATTCTTACATGCAATGCAGGACTGCTGATCTTGTTTTGTATGTAGTGACATCAGTGAAGGAGACTCCACATTACAGAAGAGTGGCTTAGAGCAGTGTTTCTCAACTCCAGTCCTCAAGGCGCCCCAACAGGTCATGTTTTCAGGATTTCCATTATTTTGCACGGGTGATTTGATCAGTTTCACTGCCTTAGTAATTACCACAACCGTTTCATCTGAGGGCAATCCTGAAAACATGACCTGTTGGAGCGCCTTGAGGACTGGAGTTGAGAAACACTGCCTTAGAGGAACCTGTCATCTAACGGGAAGAATGCCTACATAAGAAAGGAATAAGGTAAGTGTTTCAGCCTACACCATGCCCCATAAATTATATAAATATTAGATATTTACTATTTGATGGGGAGCTATCAAAAGACGATTTTTTAAATCTAAGTAGAGCTCAGCTGAGCTTTAATAAATTAGCCTCATCATCTTTGGAACTTCTTTCAGTAACAAATTCAAAGCTACCAAGAGGGTATTTTTTTAATCTAACTGGAGCTCAGCTTAGCTCTAAAAAATTATTCTCATCATTTTTGGAACTTCTCTCAGTAACAAATTCCAGACTTGTTCCTTGAGTTTTGTGATTTCTTTGCTGGCTCATACATTGTTATGCTGAGTGAAACTTTCCTTTTAATAAGAAGAATTCTAATACAGAATGAAGCAATACATAAAGCAATATATTTAAGTCGGCTATGCCTAGGTCTTGATTTCAGTGAGCTCTCTTATTATTCTCATGGAGTCCATGCCTAAAATAAATTATGCACAGCTCTGTAAACAGCAGAAGTCTCTTTTTGCTCTGCTAAATGGTATTACAACCTATGACAAATCTAATCTCTTGGCTGTCAGCTTAGATTTATTTCACTTATGAAATTCAAGTGTCCAGACTTATTTACTGTGTATATATCATATTGTGTTTGCTATTTACAGTCTGCTGAAGTTATGAATCAAACACTCTCTGGTGTAAGAAAAGGCATTTTACTTTGATATGTTATGTTTTTATGCCTCCATTTTAGCCCTGGAGATCTTCTGTGGCACACAGAATGAAATAAAGAAAAACTCCAATATGCACCTTTTGCATCTACAATGACCACATACCACCCTTAAAATAGATGCAAGCTCTAACTGAATTACATTTACATTACTAAATCATTATGTATCGTAAATAATTGCCATTTTGCCCTAATCATTTAATGACCCTCATTTAATGATATTTACTGCGAGATCGCAGTGCATTGACGACTGCTTATTAGCCAAAGTATGCACCTGACCTGCATGCTTTGGCCAATCACAGCGTGCTCTGCTGTGAGAGCCATGATTGGCCAAAGGCTGATTCCACGCCCCACACTATGTAAGGCTGCTTACACGGCAGCAGTACATAGTTTTATGAATGAGAACTGCAAAATTACATTTGTAAAGGAAAAAATGTAATTTAAAACTGCTAGCGGCTGTAATGTATTACCAAATCCCCGCAATATAGATAAAAATCATTGAAAAAAATGGCATGGGTTCCCCCAGTCCATTACCAGGCCATTTGGATCTGGTGTGTATATTAAGGGGAACCCCACACCAAAATGTAAAAAAAAATGCATGGGGGTCCCCCTAAAATCCATACCAGGCCCTTCAGGTCTGGTATGGATATTAAGGAGAATTCCGCACCAAAATTTAAAAACAAAATGGCGTAGGGGTCCCCCCAAAATCCATACCAGGGCCTTCAGGTCCTGGCCCCCCTATGCGAATGGGTATTGGGTACATTGTACCCTTACACATTCACCAAAAAAAGTGTCAAAATGGTAAAAAATTGTCACATTTTCACATACCTTGTGCCGGTAATGCAGAGGAAGGCCTCCCTTACGTCAGTGGTCATCAAATCAACCCTGTCTTCAGGGCCCACAAACAGGCCAGGTTTTATGTATTACCTTGGGGAGATGCAGACTAGAATACTGCAATCACTGAGCAGCAAATGATATCTCCTGTGATGTATTTCAGTTATCTTGCAAACCTGGCCTGTTAGTGGGCACTGAGGAGAGGGTTGATGACCACTGCCTTACGTATCTGACTCACGGCCCCTGATAGAGCAGACAGGGTACCTGAGAGTGCAGAATGGTATGAGTGCCTAGCAGGTTTGTAGTCGGGAAGTTGCAAGAGCTGCTCCGGAATGGAGCCACCTGGATGTTAGCGGTAGCACTCAGCGGATCAGCCCTGAGGGTTGTAGAGCACAGACAGGCACAGGCACATATAGGTTTGAGAAGCCAGGACAGGTGCAGCGGCAAAGACAGGTTGGAGTACAAGCTGGAGAACAAGGGGATTTGTGAAAAGGTGAGAGAGCTGGGGGAGGGGGGATCTGTGAAAAGGTGAGAGAGCTGGGGGAGGGGGGATTTGTGAAAAAGTGAGAGAGTTTGGGGGGAGGGGTGACTTGTGAAAAGGTGAGAGCTTTCAGGGGAGTGGGGATTTGTGAAAAGGTGAGAGAGCTGGCAGAGGGGGATCTGTGAAAAGGTGAGAGGGTTGGGGGGATCTGTGAAAAGGTGAGAGAGTTGGGGGGAGGGGAATCTGTGAAAAGGTGAGAGAACTGGGGAGGGGGGATTTGTAAAAAGCTGAGAGCTTTGGGGGAGGGTATTTGTTAAAAGGTGAGAGAGTTGGGGGAACGAAATTTGTTAAAAGGTGAGAGAGTTGGGGGAGGGAGGGATCTGTGAAAAGGTGAGAGAGCTGGGAGGGGGGATATGTGAAAAGGTGAAAGAACTGGGAGAGGGGGCTTTGTGAAAAGATAAGAGAGTTGGAGGGAGGCAGAATTTGTAAAAAAGTTAGGGCTTTGGGGGGAGGGGGGGTTGTGAAAAGATGAGAGAGTTGGGGGAGGGGGATTTGTGAAAAGATGAGAGAGCTGGGAGAGAGGGATCTGTCAAAAGGTGAGAGAGCTGGGGTAGGGGGATCTGTCAAAAGGTGAGAGAGCTGGGGGAGGGGGGATCTGTCAAAAGGTGAGAGAGCTGGGGGATCTGTCAAAAGGTGAGAGAGCTGGGGGGATTTGTGAAAAGATGAGAGAGTTGGGGAGGGGGATTTGTGAAAAGGTGAGAGCTTTGGGGGGAGGGGGGAACTTGTGAAAAGGTGAGAGAGCTGGAGGGGAGGGGAGATCTGTGAAAAGGTGAAAGAGCTGGGGGTGGGGGATTTGTGAAAAGGTGAGAGAGCTGGGGGAGGGTTTTTTTTTAAAAGATGGGGGATTTGTAAAAAGGTGAGAGCTTGGGGGGGGGGCTTGTGAGAGGTGGGAGAGCTAGGGAGGGGGATTTGTGCAAAGGGGAAAGCTGGGAAAAGGGGGATTTGTGCAAGGGTGATAGCAGGGAAGGGGGTGTGCGGATTGTGCAGAGGTGAAAGCTGTGAGGATAAGCTGTAGATGGGGATGCTGAGGTGAGCTGTGGACTGTGGATGGAAGGGAGCAGAAGTGAGATGTTAATGGGGTACAAAGATGAGTTGTGGACGGGGTGAACTGTGGAAAAAGTGCAGAGTTGAACTGTGGATGGGGGCAGAAGAGGTGAGTTGTGGATGGGGAGGTGTGTAGATGAGTTGTGGATGGGGAGGTGTATAGGTGAGTTGTGGATGGGGAGGTGTGTAGGTGAGCTGTGGATGGGGAGGTGTGTAGGTGAGTTGTGGATGGGGAGGTGTGTAGGTAAGTTGTGGATGGGGAGGTGTGTAGGTGAGTTGTGGATGGGGAGGTGTATAGGTGAGTTGTGGATGGGGAGGTGTGTAGATGAGCTGTGGATGGGTAGGTGTGTAGGTGAGCTGTGGATGGGGAGGTGTGTAGGTGAGTTGTGGATGGGGAGGTGTGTAGGTAAGTTGTGGATGGGGAGGTGTGTAGGTGAGTTGTGGATGGGGAGGTGTGTAGGTGAGTTGTGGATGGGGAGGTGTGTAGCTGAGTTGTGGATGGAGAGGTGTATAGGTGAGCTGTGGATGGGGAGGTGTGTAGGTGAACTGTGGGTGGGGAGGTATGTAGGTGAGTTGTGGATGGGGAGGAGTGTAGCTGAGTTGTGGATGGGGAGGTGTGTAGATGAGCTGTGGATGGGGAGGTGTGTAGGTGAACTGTGGGAGGGGAGGTGTGTAGGTGAGTTGTGGATGGGGAGGTGTGTAGGTGAGTTGTGGATGGGGAGGTGTGTAGCTGAGTTGTGGATGGGGAGGTGTGTAGGTGAGCTGTGGATGGGGAGGTGTGCAGGTGAGTTGTGGATGGGAGGTGTAGCTGAGTTGTGGATGGGGAGGTGTGTAGGTGAGCTGTGGATGGGGAGGTGTGTAGGTGAGCTGTGGATGTTGGGCACAGAGTTGAGCTGGGGACGTGGGAGGGGCGCAGAGAAAAGCAAAGAGGTGTGCAGAGGTGAGTAATTAATGGCTACTTTGAGGGGTGGGAGATTTTTGCTTGAAGAGGACAAGGGAACTTGCTGCACCCTGTATGATATGCACTCCTCAGATCTGCACAATACATACTCATGTGTCCTGTACTCTGTGTGTTTCATTTTTCTGAACCTTGTGCCTTCTGCGATACACAGTTCTGAGCCTCGATCACACCCACTATTTGGCAACCGTGTAATTTTCCCCTCTAAAGGAAGGCATGGCTGGGAGCGGGGTTGTGGATGTGGTTGGGGAGGGGCATTGGCCAGGAAGGGTGAGTTCCAGCACCTATTTTCTGAGAAAAAAGTCCTGATTAAAACCCAACTCCAGTCTCTGGTTCTCGCTCCTCTTCGTACCCCTAAATCCAAGGAGCACCCGTGCACCCATGTTTGCCACATTGCTGGATTGCTGGGTCTGTGTGGGACAGAGATTGGGTGAATATAACAACTAGGAATGCCTTTTTTGTAACCATTGCAGGGGATCTATCATTTTATTGCATACAGAATCTTCAAGAAAATAAAATATAGGGAAAAGAGATTTTTTGTTGTTGTTATAGTACACTGGGAACATGATGCAGAAAGTGTTGGACCAGCAGGGAAAAATTGTACCCAAGAAAACATTGGTTTATTGTCTATTATCACTCTTTCGTTTGCTTTTATGGCTTTATTAAACTCCCCAAGCAAAGCTGTTTTTTAACACTTGATGGGTGAGCTTAATCTCTAGCAAGCTTATATTTTATTTTGGAGAGAGTTGGGAAGGATAAGTATCCCTGTCGAGGGTTTTATTTTTAATTTTTTTCAGTTGCTTAAACCATTGGTAGATTTCCCCTTGCTTGCTTTTCCGATGATCACTCTAAATGTTTTGCTTTTCACTTTCTTTTACAGGAACAATGGTCACAAGGGTAACTGGTGAGAATAAATCTCATCAGCCGGGACACAGACAGCAACAGAAGATCCAACACTTCCCTACACAGTGCAAATCTACTAAATACATTAGAAATACACTTGAAATATTTATATTGATTGCGATATGAATGTATTTTTAGCCTTGATTTTAAAGCTGGACTCTAGGCAGACAGAAAGGACACATATATGTATACAGTAATGCATCTTTGTAATTAACTATACATTATTAAATGTATTTTTTTAAATGCAAGCAATGTACGTATGTAAATTTGATCTGTTTTTAGTCTCTTGGAGCCCCTGACAGGTCCATGCAATATGCAGGACCCACATGGGAGAGATCAAAGGGGAGTGCTGTTTCCCTATTAGTCTCTTAACAGGTTGTCATTGGATACGACAGCAGTTCCCTGTGCAGCAACAGGCAGCAGATTGGAGGAAATTGGTGGGTTGCCAAAGCCCACGATTTCAGAACAGATTAAAAGGGGAAGTCATGCCGTTACATGCAGACCCCTTCAGGACAGGATCGGGACTCCCACCCCCCTTTCCTTTTTTCTTAAATCAGTCATGGTGTTGTTTAGTGGAGGAATAGTCATCCAGCATTGTCTGGATAGTCACAGTGTAATTCTTATGTTAATGTATTATAGCCAGGGTGGCTTCATATTTTTTTTGAATTTATCATTAATACATTATCAGGTTACCCCTTGAACAACACCGTGGCCTATGTTAACATTTTGCCAAACAAATACTTATAAAAGAAAGAAATGTTTGTTGGTTTTATTTGTATTAAATAATCCCTTTGTGCTAGCCCATGTATAGCAGAACTAGAGTGTGAGAGGAAGAAGCAATACATTGAGCTGATCAGATCCTGTACTGTCAGGAAGCATACAGATAGGAGGAGAAAGCAGAGAGAGAAATGTACTCATCATTGTGTTTCTTCTCCTTTCTCTGCCCAGATAACCTCAGCTCAGGGGAAGTGGGTTTATACTGGCCATAAAACGGAGGTCATCTAGCAATAAAATTATTGTGGGGGAAATCTCAGGATTAGTAAAAGCTTATTTTTGTATTTTATCTTTTAATGGGGTATTCATTTTTATCCTGTTATTCTTGGCTGGAGTTTTTCTTTCAGCATGGCATGTTATAATTTTCTTCATGGTGTTCAAAATGTAAAAAATGTATTGTGGTTAACATTAGGGATAAAACTAATTAATGTCTCAGTTTACAGCACTAGGGATTTTCTTTTCAAAAAGAACTTTGTTGTTCATGGATTATTGGCAGGTTAAAATGTGTTGTGTATTAGAAGTTAGTAATACCATTCTTGTATGTTCTGAAATGCAAATCAAGTGAGAAGTAGGTTAGAAAATAAATGCATTAAAATGTGATAAGCGAAAAATGTTTATTGGATTGGATCTGGATGAAAACATGTTATTGTTTGTTTACAGTATTGGATTTTTCAGCTTAAACATTTACAGTCAGTCTAATATATATATATCTATATAGATATAGATATATATACTCTGCATCCAATGTAGCCTATATCATTGATTTAACTGAGGAATAGAATATAGAATTCACCAAAGATAAGCAAAGTGGTAATGAATAATGATAATAATGAAGCAAGTTACCAGGTCAGAAAATTTGAAATCAGATATGGAGCACTAAACAAAACAATATTCTGTGAAAAAAGGTGATTCTAGCTGAAGGGGGTTCCTATAGACACAAACATTTATGAGTCTACAGGCTCCATTAATGGAACTCCAGCTCTGTTCATAAGATTCTAATTAAAATCCTAAAGCTGGTCATAGATGGTTCGAATCTTTGCTGGTTTAGCAGGGACCAGCCAAGATTCGAACCATGTATATGGGCAGGCTGAATCGATTGATCAACTTGCGTACAACCAGCCTGCCGGATTTTGCCTGTGATTATTGCTAATGGCTGGTAGGGCTAAGCCGAACACCCCCCCCCCCCCCCCGGTTCGGTTTGCACCAGAACTTGCGAACAGGCAAAAGATTTGTACAAATACGCGAACACCATTAAAGTTTATGGGACACGAACATGAAAAATCAAAAAGTGCTTATTTTAAAGGCTTACATGCTAGTTATTGCCATAAAAAGTGTTTGGGGACCCAGGTCCTGTCCCAGGGGACATGTATCAATGCAAAAAAAAGTTTTAAAAAGGAAGTTTTTTCAGGAGCAGTGATTTTAATAATGCTTAAAGTGAAACAATAAAAATTAAATATTTCTTTAAATATCATGCCTTGGGGGTGTCCTTAGTATGCCTGTAAAATATCGCATCTTTCCCATGTTTAGAACAGTACCACAGCAAAATTACATTTCTAAAGGAAAAATTGTCATTTAAAACTACTTGCATCTGTAATGAACTGTCAGGTCCCGGCAATATAGATAAAAATAATTGAAAAAAATGGCATGGGTTCCCCCCACCCAGTCCATTATCAGGCCCTTCAGGTCTGGTATGGATATTAAGGGGAACCCTGAGCCAAAATTAAAAAAAAATGGCATAGGGTCCCCCCCAAAATTCATACCAGGCCCTTCAGGTCTGTTATGGATTTTAAGGGGAACTCAGAGCCAAATGTAAAAAAAAATGGTGTAGCGGTCCCCCCTTATTTGAACATGCAACCTGGCAGGCCACAGGAAAAAGGGGAGGATGAGGGAGCGCACCCCCTTCTGAACCGTACCAGGCCACATGCCCACGACATGGGAAGGATGCTTTGGGGTGCCCCTCAAAACACCTTGTCCCCATGTTGATGGGGACAAGGGCCGCATCCCCACAACCCTTGGTTGTGGGGTCTGCAGTCCGAGGCTTATCAGAATCTGGAAGCTCCTTTTAACAAGGGGACCCCCAGATCCCAGCCTCCCCCCTATGCCAATGGGTATCGGGTACATTGTACCCCTACCCATTTACAAAAAAGTGTCAAAATGTTAAAAATTACAGTAGAAAATTTGGGACAAGTCCTTTATTAAAAAGAAAAGAAAAAAAACTGGCCTGCAATGTCCATTCATCTTCGATTACAGCGTCCAACGACCCAATAAAAAAAATGGAAAAAACTCCGCCTCCATGGGAGGGTCCGCTGACTGAAGCCTTTTCGCAATGACAGCTGTTATATAGCTGAGGGTGGGACCACCCGGTGATGTAAGCAGGTGACCCCGCCCCCTTTGATGTTACGCGATGTCACATGATGTCAGAAGGGGGTGGGATCACCTGTTTACATCATTGGGTGGCCCCGCCCTCAGCTATATAACAGCTGTCATCGTGAAGAGGCTTGAGTCAGTGGGAGCCTCCCATGGAGGCGGAGTTTTTTCCATTTTTTTATTGACTTATTTTGGTGAATGTGTAGGGGTACAATGTACCTGATACCTATTCACATGGGGGGCTTCCAGATTCCGATAAGGCCCCCACCCGCAGACCCCCACAACCACCAGGCAAGGGTTGTAGGGATGAGGCCCTTGTCCTCATCAACATGAGGACAAGGTGTTTTGGGGGACCCCAAATCATCCTCCCCATGTTGAGGGCATGTGGCCTGGTACGGTTCTGGAGGGGGGACGCTCTCTCGTCCCCCTTTTCCTGTGGCCTACCAGATTGTGCTGATCGGATAAGGGTCTGGTATGGATTTTGGGGGGACCCCTATGCCTTTTTTTTACATTTTGGCTAGGGGTTCCCCTTAAAATCCATACAAGACCTGAAGGGCCTGGTATGGATTTTTGGGGGGACCCCTACACCAATTTTTTTTTAAATTTTGGTGCAGGGTTCCCCTTAATATCCATACTAGACTTGAAGGACCTGGTATGGATTTTGGGGGGACCCCCACGCAATTCTTTTTAAATTTGGGTGCAGGGTTCCCCTTAATACCCATACCAGACCCAAAGGGCCTGGTAATGAACTGGGGGGGGGATGCTGTTTTTTTCAATGAATTCTATCTATATTGTCGGGACCTGACAATACATTACAGCCGTGAGTAGTTTTAAATGACATTTCTTCCTTTAGAAATGTAATTTTGCTGTGGTATTGTTCTAAACACGGGAAAAAATCGCTACTTTACAGGCATACTAAGGACATCCCCCAAGCACAATATTTAAAGGAATATTTCATTTTTATTGTTTCACTTTAAGCATTATTAAAATCACTGCTCCCGAAAAAACGTCTGTTTTTAAAACTTTTTTTTGCATTGATGCATGTCCCCTGGGGCAGGACCCGGGCCCCAAACACTTTTTATGGCAATAACTTGCATATCAGCCTTTAAAATGAGCACTTTTGTTTTTTCATGTTAGCAATCCATAGACTTTAGCGGCGTTCCACGGCTTTCGAATTTGCCGCGAATTGTTCACTGTTTGGCGAACGGGTGAACACCCGATGTTCGAATTGACCTTATGTTCGTCTCGAACATCGGGTTTATCCCTAGTGGCTGGTATAGCTGCTATCAATAATCAATGTCTTTTCCCAGCGAGGACAACTTCCCCCTGGGAGAATACAATGGCTTGGCAGGGGGGCGTCCCCTTCAACGCTGAACCCCTGGTTGCAGGAAAGAAATTTGCTCTGTGTATGGACTGCTTACCTCTAAAATGCAAAGCCCTTCTCATTCTGATATCTTCTTATGTTCTCTCTTTATTCCACAGGAATACCTCTGTGTGGTTTTTGATTCTACTGATAACTTTATACTGTAATTTCCACAGTCACAACTTCTCGCCCATTCTTCCATAACTAGGTCATTTTGTGCTGTTTCCTTTCTTTGGAATGTCATTCAACCAAAAATCTTGACTTACAACTTACAACAACTCTCCTTTCATGCACACAAATAACCAGGGTGCTGGATCAATAAAAAAATCTAAGTTTATTAACCACTTCAATACAGGGTACTTAAACACCTTCCCGCTCAGAACAATTTTCAGCTTTCAGTACTCTCACACTTTGAATGACAATTACTCTGTCATGCTACACTGTATCCAAACAAAATTTTTATAATTTTTTTCTCACAATTAGAGCTTTCTTTTGGTGGTATTTAATCACCACTGGGTTTTTCTTTTTTGTGATATAAGCGAAAAAAGAGCGAAAATTTTGAAAAAAAAACACTTTTTTTTAGTTTCTATTGTAACATTTTGCAAATAAGTCATTTTTCTTCATAAATTTGGGCCAAAATTTATACTGCTACATATCTTTGGTAAAAATAACCCAAATTAGTGGATATTATTTATTCTGTGTGAAAGTTATAGAGTCTACAAGTTAGTGTGCAAATCACTGAAAATTGATCACATCTGATCACACCTGATGTACTAAAGGCCTATTTCATTTCCTGAGACAACAATCAAGGAAAGAACAAATACCCCCCAAATGACCCCTTTTTGGAAAGTAGACAGTCCAAGGTATTTAGTAAGAGGCATGATGAGTTTTTTGAAGTTGTAAATTTTTCCCACAATTCTTGGGAAAATTAAGACTTTTTTTTTTTTTACACAAACTTATTGTATTGACAGGTTATTTCTTGAACACAGCATGCGCATACTTGCAACCACACCCAAAAATACATTCTGCTACTCCTCCTGAGTATGGCAATACCTCATGTGTGAGACTTTTACACAGCCTGGCTACATACAGAGGCCCAACATGCAGGGAGCACCTCCCAGGTATTCTAGGAGCAATATTACACATATAATTTCATGACGACCTATCTCACTTTTGAAGGCCCTGGAGCACCAGGACAATGGAAACGCCCACAAAATGACCCCATTTTGGAAAGCAAACACCCCAACGTATAATCTATGAGGCATGATGAGTCTTTTGAACGGTTCATTTTTTTCCAGAAGTTTTCGGAAAACGTGGGAAAAAAATGAAAGCACTTTTTTTTACACAAAGTTGTCCATTTATAAGATATTTCCAACACATAGCATGTAGATAGCAAAAATGGCACCCCAAAATACATTCTACTACTCCTTCTGAGTATGGCGATACCACATGTGTGAGACTTTTACACAGCCTGGCCAAATACAGAGGCCTAACATCCAAGTAACACCTCCAGGCATTCTAAGAGCAAAATTACACATATAATTTCTTGATGACCTATCTCACTTTTGAAGGCCCTGGAGCACCAGGACAATGGAAACGCCCACAAAATGACCCCATTTTGGAAAGCAAATACCCCAACATACAATCTATGAGGCATAATGAGTCTTTTGAACGGTTAATTTTTTTCCAGAAGTTTTCGGAAAACATGGGAAAAAATGAAAACACATTTTTTTACACAAAGTTGTCCATTTATAAGATATTTTTACCACATAGCATGTACATAGCAAAAATGACATCTCAAAATACATTCTGCTACTTCTCCTGAGTTTAACAATACCACATGTGTGACACTTTTACACAGCCTGGCCACATACAGAAGCCCAACATCCAAATAGCACCTCCAGTCATTCTAGGAGCATAAATTACACATATAATTTCATGACTACTGATCATATTTTTGAAGGCCCTTCATATTTATAACACATAACATGTAAATACCAAATAACAAAAGATTACCTGTGATTTTAGTAGTGTAGTGGTCCACAGAGGAGAGCATCGGTCCAGGCAGCAGGCAGGGATGTGGTCAGCGACAGCAAAAGCAATCGTCCAGGCAGCAATACTGTCCATAGTTAGTTCAGGCAGAGATACTGTCAGCACAGCCAAAGCATTGGTCCAGGTAGCAGGCAGAGATGTCCAGGCAGAAATACTGTCTATAGTCAGTATCGGCAGCAGGCCGAGATATGGTCAATACAGCCAAAGTATTGGTCCAGGCAGCAGAAATAAACACAGTCCATAAAGTCCTGGGTCATTACAGGCAGCGATATGGTCAGCACAACCAAAGTATTGGTCCAGCCAGCAGGAAGGACCATCAAGCTTAGGGCCAGGGGGACAGGGGTAGAAGCTTCTCCCACCCAAATCTCTTTGAAGCCTCCGGGCATCCAGACCCTGTTCTGGGAACACAGAAAACCAAAAACTTATTTTCTCTACTCAGAACGCTATTCTGAAGCCCCTCACATATGTGAGATCCCTGTGTACTGAAGTAGAAGGGCAAAAGATCAGTCCAAGTGGCAGCCAAAAACATGGTCGATTTAACAGGCTGAGGTCGGTGCACGTGGAAGTCAGAAACGTGGTTAAAACGGCAGGCAAAGGCATCGTCGGTAAACAGGCTGAGGTCGGTGCACGTGGAAGTCAGAAACGTGGTTAAAACGGCAGGCAAAGACATTGTCGGTAAACAGGCCAGGATCAGTTAACATGGAAGGTAGAAACATGGTGGCAATGATGCACACAGGTAATTGAAATGGGGAAATGTCATTCTGTTACTAATAAGGGGAACTAATATCTGATGGATGTGTGATCATTTTTTAAGCAATCACCGATACACAGGCCAGGTTGGGAGGGGCATTGGGGACAATAATAACTTGTATCTCTTCTGGCTCCTCTACACGACATTTCTTTTGGTGTCTTCTTCCGGATTCTGCAGGGGGAATGTTATAGGGAAAATGTTGCTCATGAAGTCGACTTACACTATCAGAGCAAATGCTTCCTGGGGTGGGTCCTTGCTGGTAAATAAGGGCAGTGACAATATTTTCAATATATTTGAGGTAGGTGATGGGTTGGTTTTCGGGTGATTTTTGATAGCAGACAAATGAATTGAACATGGCCATATGAAACAGATGAAATGCAACTTTTTTATACTCATAATTGGACTTGCGGGTTGACAAATATGGTTGCAGCTTCTGATCATTTAAATCCACCCCCCATATACAGATTGTAGTCATGGACACATTCAGGCTTTACTACGGGGCCACGTCTTCTCTGAACCTCCACCAAGGTGTCATTGTGAATGGTAGTCATCATGTGAACATCCTTCTTGTCCCGCCACTTCATGGCCAACACCTCCTCATTCCTCATGAATGCGGCTTCCCCCTTTTGTAGCCGTTTTGAAAGTAAATTCTATGGGAAGCCCTTCCTATTTTTTTGGAAGGTTCCGCAGGCCAGGGTTTTTTCACGATACAGGTGACAGAAAAGGGGCAAGCTGCTGTAGTAATTATCTACATATAAGTGGTAACCTTTTTTGAACAGGGGGTATGCAAGGTCCCACACAATTTTACCACTGGTTCCTATGTATGTGGGGCACTCACGGGGCTGGAGCTGGGAGTCTTTGCCCTCATAAATACGAAATGAGTACACGTATCCAGTGGCTCGGTCACATAATTTGTTCAATTTCACCCCGTACCTGGCTCTCTTACTTGGGATATACTGCTTGATATTCAGCTGGCCAGTAAAGTGGATAAGGGATTCGTCTACACAAATATTTTGGTCAGGGATAAAGACTTCAGAAAATCGTTTGGTAAAAGAATTTATTAGGGGGCGAAGCTTGTATAATTTGTCATGGTTGGGATGATCTTGGGGAGGGCACTGTGAATTATCATTGAAATGTAGGAAACGCATAATCATATCGTACCGTGTCCTGGACATAACAGAAGAATATATGGGCATGTGGTGGATGTAGTAGGTGGACCAGTAGGCATGCAGTTCATTTTTCTTTGTAAGCCCCATATTAAAAGTAAGGCCCAAGAACAATTTGAATTCATCTAGTGTGAGACGTCGCCAATGGAACATACAGGTGTAGGATGAACTGGGGTTGGCAGCAATAAATTGCTCTGCATAGAGATTTGTTTGGTCCACCATGTACTGCAACAAATCTTCCGGGAAAAACAAATAGAAATAGTCCAAATATGAAAAATTCGAAGTGTTGGGCTGCACACCTGGCTGTGCAGTGAAAGGGGGGATTGTAGTGGATCCTGAGTTGGCAGGCAACCATAAGGGGTTTGCCAGGGCATCAGGAAGGTAGGACTGGGCCCGGAATCTTTGGGCTGGATGTGCAATTCCAGTACTTGTACTGGGCTCCTCTTCCTGGGGTCTGGCGCTGCTGGTGGTAGGCAGGTGTTCTGATCTTGGTCCTGATCTCCTTACTCTTTTAGGAGGGGCGGTTTCCTCCGCTGACTCGGACTCCGATCCACTACCCTCCACTGGCTCGTATTCCGAACCAGAATTGGATAATGAGAGCTCCCCGCTGCTCTCATCATCTGACATGGTAAGGATGTTATATGCCTCCCCAGCTGTATAAACTCTTTGGGACATGATGGTGGTACTTTTGGTGGGCCTGTGTGATGGAACTGGTGGTGCTACTGACAGCTCACTGATGGCGGGCCTGTGTGATGGTACTGACAGGTTACTGATGGCCTGTGTGACGGTACTTATGACGGGACTGTGCGACGGTAGTGATGGCGGGCCTGTGTGACAGATGGGCTATGACAGATGGGCTTTCAGATCTAGATGGTACCGATGGCGGTACTAATAGCGGTACCATTAGTGGTACTGATGGCGGCCTGTGTGACAGATGGGCTGTCAGATCCACTGATGGCGGTGGCTGTGCTGATGGCGGTGCTGATGGCGGTGGCTGTGCTGATGGCGGTACCGATGGCGGTGCTGATGGCGGGCTGTGACAGGTTCTGATGGGCTGTGACAGATCCTGATGGGCTGTGACAGATCTTGATGGGCTGTGACAGGTTCTCTTTATTGGTGGTGGGGGGGTGCATGTTGTGCAGACAGTAGACAGTAGTGTAATAAAAAGTGTTTCAGTCACTGATCAGATCTCTCCTTCTCTCTCCTCACACGATCGGTGTGTGAGGAGAGAGAAGGAGAGATCCCTGGAAACCGCTACTATGTTTATAGGTGTTAAGCACAATAACCATATGTGGTGAATCAATGCAACAAATTGCAAACAAATATATATTATAACATAGTAACCCAAAAATATTCCTTATATTGCACAAATATAGAATGTCCACATTCAGTGCGATATCCAGGGATGAGTTGCATCTTGATATGGTACGGTCCTTTACCCTGAAGGGTCCCGACATGCTTACAGACACATACACACATACTAGGGCCAATTTAGAGACAGGATCTAAATAACCTACCGGCATGTCTTTGGAGTGTGGGAGGAAACCATAGTATCCAGAGGAAACCCATGCAGGCACAGGGAGAACATGCAAACTCCTGGCAGATGGCATCGTGGTCAGGATTTGAACCAGCGACCCTATTGCTACTTGGTGAGGGTGCTAACCACTACACCACTGAGCTTCCCCAATATCTAGAGATACCTGATAAAACAAAGTCCAAAAAAGTCCAAAGAATAAATGACCTTACAATAGGTGAAAAAAACTCCTATATTCGGCAGGAAAAGTCCGACGGAATCTTTTCATCGGACATTCCGATCATGTGTGGGCCTCATCAGACTTTTTTTTTGAAAATTCTGATGGACCTAGAAAAAGAACATGTTTTAAATCTTTCTGACAGAGCCAATTCCTATCGGGAAAACCGCTCCGACGGACCAAAAACGACGCATGCTCTGAAGCAAGTATGAGACGGCAGCTATTGGCTACTGGCTATTGAACATCGTACATGTTGTACGTCACTGCGTTCTACACGGTCGGACTTGGTGTGATCGTGTGTAGGCAAGTCAGGTTCAGCGGAACTCTGTCGGAACTCCGTCGGAAAAACCTTCAGAGTTTATTCCGATGAAAAAAACGGTCGTGTGTAAGCGGCATTATCCTCTCTTTGTGCCATAATACAACAAATATCCATCCACCTCCAGCGACCAGGAAGTGAAATAGCTGCTCACCTTAAGGTATGACCATATGGTCAAAAATGCCTTTTGTTCTCAACTGGGTCTCCAGGTCCTGTGTTTTTCCACCTGCTACAATCTGTTTCACCAAAGACTCTACTACTCTACTTCCTCCCAACTCACTTAAGTGAGTTTTGTGCAATATTTGTGCACTATAAGTAATCTTTTTGGGTTACTATATTATACATTTGTTTGAAATTTGTTGCATTGATTCACCGCATATGGTTATTGTGTTGAAATAGGTTCACTATATATATATATATATATATATATATTGTTTTATATTTTTTCTCAATTTTCTTCATAATTTTGATACACATGTGATGTGATGTGGAATAAGCACAATTAATATGTGCATTTACTTATATATTTATCATTGTTTTGTAGTGTTTTGAGTACACTTATTAATGGTTGTGACTTTTCACTGGGAGAATAAGGGCAACTGAGTATATAGTAGCGCATAAGTATTTGTATACAGTGTGAGATGTAGGACCGCTGGGCCAGGAACTGGAATGCCGGACTTCCAGGAGTACAGACTGCTGTTAGAAAGTGAAACTTCCCTCTGGACTGTTGGGAGAGACCAAAGTCAGTGGATTGAGAGGGCCAACAAAAATGTTTAAGGGACCCGCCCCTTTGTCAACGTCAACTCTCCTTTCATGATAATTGCTTTTCTAGTTACCAGTTTTAGGCATATTATTTCTAGCTTTTCAACAAAATAAAAGGACATACCTGGTCGGTTATTTTGTAACACATATTTATTTACCCCGCTTTGTTTTATGTGTGATTTATTGTATTATATAGATATAAAAAAAAAATTGTATAGTGTATATGTAAATGTAATTTATGTATTTATTGTCTTTGCTTCAGCGATTATGTAATACATTAAAATCGGAGAGTTTTATAGGGTTTTTTTTGCATTTTTTTGCATTTTATCAATGCCAAGGAGTGTAAAAGTCTTATTAACCACTTCAGCCCCGGAAGGATTTACCCCCTTCCTGACCAGAGCACTTTTTTTGGCACTGCGTCGCTTTAACTGCTAATTGCGCGGTCATGCAATGCTGTATCCAAGCGAAATTTGTGTCCTTTTCTTCCCACAAATAGAGCTTTCTTTTGATGGTATTTGATCACCTCTGCCATTTTTATTTTTTGCGCTATAAACGGAAAAAGACCGAAAATTTTGAAAAAAAATGATATTTTCTACTTTTTGTTATAAAAAAAATCCAATAAACTCAATTTTAGTCATACATTTAGGCCAAAATGTATTTGGCCACATGTCTTTGGTAAAAAAAATGTCAATAAGCGTATATTTATTGGCTTGCGCAAAAGTTATAGCGTCCACAAACTAGGGTACATTTTCTGGAATTTAAACAGCTTTTAGTTTATGACTGCCTATCTCATTTCTTGAGTTGGCAGGGCAGTACAAAACCCCCCAAATGACCCCATTTTGGAAAGTAGACACCCCAAGGAAATTGCTGAGATGCATGTTGAGCCCATCGAATATTCATTTTTTTTGTCCCAAGTGATTGAATAATGACAAAAAAAAAAAATTACAAATTACTAAACGATATATTGTTCACACAGGCCATGGGCATATGTGGAATTGCACCCCAAAATACATTTAGCTGCTTCTCCTGAGTACGGGAATACCACATGTGTGGGACTTTTTGGGAGCCTAGTCGCGTACGGGGCCCCGAAAACCAAGCACCGCCTTCAGGATTCCTAAGGGCGTACATTTTTGATTTCACTCCTCACTACCTATCACAGTTTTGAAGGCCATAAAATGCCCAGATGGCACAAAACCCCCCCAAATGACCCCATTTTGGAAAGTAGACACCCCAAGCTATTTGCTGAGAGGCATTTTGAGTCCATGGAATATTTTATATTTTGACACAAGTTGTGGGAAAATTACAAACTTTTTTTTTTCTTTTTTTATGCACAAAGTTGTCACTAAATGATATATTGCTCAAACATGCCTGTCAGGGACGTGCCGGTGCCTGATGGGCGAACATGCGTGCGCGCTTGCGCACACGGGGTTTGTCCAGGGCGTTGCAGTTGAACTCTCCACCGGGGGGGGGGGCGCTGGCGCACTCCCGCACGCGCCGCTGTTTGGTGCCAAGGGCTCTTTGAAAGAGTGTCAGTTGCACCCATGAGGTGCTGTTCATCTGCAGCTCTGCACCTGTGTTCCTGTATCCTGCCTGCTATTGTATCTGTTATTGACCCAGCTACGTTTGACCATTCTGCTATCTCCAATCCGACCTGGCTTGCCTGACTCTGCTTAACCTCTTGTGACCCATTGCCGAACATCTGCCTGCCTGCCTGACTACTCTGGGATTATCCTTCTGCCAATACCTGCCTGATCTCCTGCCAAACGGACTGTCTGACTCTGCTTTTGCCTGTGTCCTGTGACGCTGCTTCCCAGCCTGTTTATCCAGCTCCAGGTTCTGCTGCTGCTATACCACCTACCGGCCTGCCTACTGATCCGCTTCAGCCTGCCAGCATCTGCAGCCCAGCCATCCCCGAGGGACTTCTTCTCAGCTCCTGTGCCGGCCCCCGCAAGAACCTGCACCAGGCACTCCTACCCACTGTGCTCAAGAGACCACTGTTCCCACTCCAGTGGCTCCTGAACCAGCACTGTAAGAGAGGTCTTCTTCTACCAGTCGGGCTCAACTACCAGGTACCTAACAGTACAAACAGCACCATGACTGAGCCTGCCAGAGAAACCTCACCCCTTAAGGAGATCTGTACACACTTAGCGGCACTCACTCAGGCCGTGAAGACTTTACAAGATAGCTACACCAGACTGGAGGGACAAGTCCTGAACCTCAGTGGTCCTGGAGGTGTGGCTTCTACCTCAGCGGCTGCCCCAACACAGACTGTTTCATCCCCCTCTGTGGTAATGCTTCCACCTGAACCAAGGGTCCCCATCCCAGAAAGGTTTTCTGGGGACCGAACCAAGTTCCGGGCCTTCCGCAGCGCATGTCAACTTTACTTTGCCCTACAGCCACGGACTTTTTCTTTAGAGGCTACTAGTGGAAATTGTTATATCCCTCCTACAAGGAGAACCCCAGACTTGGGCTCACCGCTTGCTTGAAACTGACTCTGTACAGATCCAGTCCTTGCTTTCCTTCTTCGAAGCCATGGCCCAAATGTACGAGGATCCTCAGCAGACTGCCACAGCAGAGTCAGCTCTGTTCACGCTCCAGCAAGGCCGCAGACCGGCCGAGGACTATGTCATGGACTTCCGACGCTGGAGTGCGGACACTCAATGGAACAATGCAGCTTTACGCCATCAGTTCCGCATGGGGTTGTCCGAGAGCCTGAAGGATGAACTTGCTCGGGTTGGTATGCCTGATACCCTTGAGGAGCTTATCGCCCTAACGATCCAGATTGACCGACGTCTCCGTGAACGCCGGTCCGAACGTTCCTCCCAGCAAACACATCCCATGTGGATGACCGCAAAAGTTCTGGCTCCTGCTTCCCGATACTTACCTCCCGTCTGCTCAAACCCGGCCACCCCAATACCCGATGCTCCCGAACCAATGCAGCTAGGACTAATGCGTTCCACTCTGTCTCCAGAAGAACGGGCACGCCAACGCCAGCTAAACCTTTGCCTGTATTGTGGTGGAGCAGGCCACTATGTGAACAACTGCCCGGCCAAGATCCATAAGTGTTTCTCTTCTACCCCGGCCAGTTTATCTGCTTTGACCGCCAATGTAACTCAACTTGCTCATCCTCTCTCGTTACAGCTCCAGGGAAGGACAATACAAGTCAACGCCATCATTGACTCCTGGGCATGTAGCTGCTTTATTGACTCTGCCTTTGCCACTCAACAAGATCTTTCCCTGAAAAACAAAACACATAAACTTTCAGTTTTTCTGGCCGATGGGTCCCACATAAGATCTGGACAAGTCTCTCAAGAAACCCTTCCTCTGCCTGTCATCAGTTTGTCCCAGCATAAAGAAATCCTAACCTTGGACGTTATCTCCTCTCCATTGTTTCCGATCATTCTGGGCATGCCCTGGCTCCAGGCCCCTAACCCCCACATCAACTGGACCACCGGTGAAATCAAGTTTCTGTCACCCTGCTGTCAAAGACATTGCTTACCTGAACCCTCCAAATCTGCTGCCACTTTACTTTGTATGGACATTGATCAGGATCTACTCAAAACCATTCCGGAGGCCTACCGGGAGTTTGCGGATGTGTTCAGTAAGAAGGGAGCAGACTCCTTGCCACCCCATCGTCCCTATGATTGCCCAATTGAGCTGCTTCCTGGGGCCGAGATTACTTTCGGGCGCATTTTCCCGTTATCTGAAAAAGAGCAAGAAGCGCTTAAGCTGTACATCAACGAGAATCTCGAAAAAGGATTTATTCGACCTTCTACATCTCCAGCTGGTGCCGGAATATTTTTCATCTCCAAGAAAGATCAGACTCTTCGTCCATGTGTGGACTATCGGGAGCTAAACAAAGTCACGGTTAAGAACCGCTACCCGTTGCCCCTGATACCTGAACTGTTTCAGAAGTTGAGATCTGCCATCATCTTCACCAAACTGGATTTAAGAGGAGCCTACAATCTGGTCCACATCAGGGCCCGGGATGAGTGGAAGACGGCTTTCCGGACCCGTTTCGGGCACTATGAGTATTTAGTCATGCCCTTTGGCCTATGTAATGCTCCTGCCACATTCCAGCATCTGATCAACGATGTATTCAGAGACTTCTTGGACATCTTTGTAATCGTTTATCTGGATGACATTTTGAGTTTCTCTAGGTCACTTAGTCAACATTGGGAGCATGTTCGCAGAGTCTTGGGTCGTTTTCGTTTGCACGGGCTGTACGCTAAAGCAGAGAAGTGCGAATTTGAACAAAAGGACATTCAGTTTTTGGGGTTAGTGATCTCCCCAACTGGCATCAAAATGGACCCTCAGAAGGTGTCCGCCATGCTAGATTGGCCAGTTCCCCTGGACAAGAAGGGCGTGCAGCGCTTCATCGGGTTCGCAAATTTCTACAGGAAATTTATTAAGGGGTTTTCCGCCATCATCTCACCTATCACGCAACTAACCGAGCAGAACTGTCGTTTTCACTGGAGCCCAGAGGCTCAGGAGGCCTTTGAAAAATTAAAAAGGCGCTTCACTTCAGCTCCGATCCTCAGTCATCCTGACCCATCTTTACCCTTTATCCTAGAGGTTGGTGCTTCCGAAGTGGCCGTGGGAGCAGTCGTCTTCCAACGGCAATGCAACAAGGACCTGATGCATCCCGTGGGATTCTTTTCTCGAAAACTCTCGCCGGCTGAACGGAATTATGACATGGGTGATCGGGAACTACTCGCTATCAAAACAGCATTGGATGAGTGGAGGTATCTGTTAGAGGGCGCAGTTCATCCGGTACTAATATACACCGATCAAAAAAATTAAGAGTATTTAAGATCTGCCAAACGACTGAAACCTCGACAAGCTTGATGGGCCTTATTCTTTACACGTTTATGTTTCCACATCACATACCGGCCAGGAACCAAGAACATAAAACCAGATGCGCTATCGCGCATGTTCGATAACCCTAAAGACTTTTCTGTACCTGACACCATTCTGCCTGCAAACAACTTCTTACTTCTTCAGACGGATCTCCTGTCTCTGATCAGAGAGGCATCCTCAGAACCTTCAAGTCTCCAAGGATTCACCTTAACACCCCGAGATGGATTATTGTGGAGAGGAAGTCAAATATTTGTTCCAGAGAATGTTCGAGTCAAGGTGCTGACTCTACTTCACGACCATCCACTTGCAGGACATTTTGGGGTTCGTAAAACTCTTGAACTCGTGCAACGCACGTTCTGGTGGCCTAATCTGAAGGAGTTTTGCAGGAAGTATGTCAGCTCTTGCCCTGTTTGTATCCAGAATAAAACCACAAGGAACCGAGCCTGGGGACTGTTGAGGCCCTTGCCACTACCAGATATACCCTGGAGGATGATAGCAATGGACTTTATAGTTGAACTACCATGCTCTGAGGGATGTTCAGTGATCTTTGTGGTCATCGACCGCCTGTCTAAGATGGCCCATTTCGTACCCTTAAAGGGGACACCTTCTGCTGTAGAGACGGCCCGTGTGTTCATCAAGGAGATTGTCAGGCTGTACGGAGTTCCTGCAAATATAGTGTCTGATAGGGGGGTGCAGTTTACTTCACGCTTCTGGAAGGCCCTGTGTGAGATCCTGAAGATTGAACTAGCCCTATCCTCAGCATATCATCCCCAAACTAACGGGCAAACGGAAAGGACGAATCAGATTTTGGAGCAATACATTAGGTGTTTTACATCTTTTGTACAAGATGATTGGGTATCCCTGCTGCCCCTAGCGGAATTTGCTTATAACAATGCCAGCCACTCTGCCACCGGTCAGTCTCCCTTCTTTGCCAATTATGGTTTTCATTTATCCTTTTTACCTGATTTTCTTCCAGAATCCTCAGTTCCAGTGGTCCAGGACACATTGCAGTTTCTCAGCCACAATAACCAGATATTACAGGAAATGGTATCCAAGGCACAAGCAGACAGTAAAAGGAGCTTCGATCAAAAAAGAAGAGGGGATCTAAACCTTCAGCTGGGCGATAAGGTATGGCTGTCTACCAATAATATTAAATTGACTTGTCCTTCCAAGAAGTTTGCTCCTAAGTTTATTGGGCCTTTCCCGGTGAAAAGGAAGATTAATGAAGTATCCTATGAACTGTGTTTACCTGATTCACTTAAAATTCACCCTGTATTTCATGTGTCGCTGCTAAAGCCTTCCGTGCCTGATCCTTTTCCTGATAGGGGTACCAGGGTCCCCGAACCTGTCTTGGTGGACGGAAATGAGGAGTATGAGGTGGAGGCCATCCTCGATTGCAGGAAAAGACTGGGGCAAGTACAGTTTTTGATAAAATGGAGGGGGTATGGTCCAGAAAATAATTCATGGGAACCTGACAGCAATATTCACGCTAAATGTTTGATTCATGCTTATTTTTCTGCTCACCCTGAAAAAAAGAGTTAAATGGGCATCTGGAGGCTGCCGTTGGGAGGGGGCAATGTCAAGGACGTGCCGGTGCCTGACAGGCAAACATGCGTGCACGCGTGCACACACAGGGCTTGTCCAGGGCGTTGCAGTTGAATTCTCCACCGGGGGTGCTGGTGCGCTCCCGCGCGCGCCCGTGCATCCACGCGCGTGCCCGTGCATGCTGGCGCTGTTTGGCGCCAAGGGCTCTTTAAAAGAGTGTCAGTTGTACCCATGAGGTGCTGTTCGTCTGCAGCTCTGTACCTGTGTTCCTGTATCCTGCCTGCTGTTGTACCTGTTATTGACCCGGATATGTTTGACCATTCTGCTATCTCCAATCCGACCCGGCTTGCCTGACTCTGCTTAACCTCTTGTGACCCATTGCCGAACACCTTCCTGCCTGCCTGACTACTCTGTGATTATCCTTCTGCCAATACCTGCCTGATCTCCTGCCAAACGAACTGTCTGACTCTGCTTTTGCCTGTGTCCTGTGACATTGCTTCCCAGCCTGCTTATCCAGCACCAGGTTCTGCTGCTGCTATACCACCTACCGGCCTGCCTACTGATCCGCTTCAGCCTGCCAGCATCTGCAGCCCAGCCATCCCGGAGGGACTTCTTCTCAGCTTCTGTGCCGCCCCCCGCAAGAACCTGCACCAGGCACTCCTACCCACTGTGCTCAAGAGACCACTGTTCCCACTCCAGTGGCTGCTGAACCAGCGCTGTAAAAGAGGTCATCTTCTACCAATCGGGCTCAACTACCAGGTACCTAACAATGCCATGGGCATATGTGGAATTACACCCCAAAATACATTCTGCTGCTTCTCCTGAGTATGGGGATACCACATGTGTGGGACTTTTTGGGAGCCTAGCCGCGTACGGGGCCCCAAAACCAAGCACCACTTTCAGGATTTCTAAGGGCGTAAATTTTTGATTTCACTCCTCACTACCTATCACAGTTTTGAAGGCCATAAAATGCCAAGATGGCACAAAACCCCCCCAAATGACCCCATTTTGGAAAATAGATGCCCCAAGCTATTTGCTGAGAGGCATATTGAGTCCATGGAATATTTTATATTTTGCCACAAGTTGCAGGAAAATGACAAACTTTTTTTTTTGCACAAAGTTGTCACTAAATGATATATTGCTCACACAGGCCAAGGGCATATGTGGGATTACACCCCAAAATACATTCTGCTGCGTCTCCTGAGTACAGGGATACCACATGTGTGGGACTTTTTGGGAGCCTAGCTTCATATGGGGCCCCAAAAACCAATCACCGCCTTCAGGATTTCTAAGGGCGTAAATTTTTGATTCACTCCTCACTACCTATCACAGTTTCGAAGGACATAAAATGCCAAGATAGCACCCAAATTACCCCATTTTGGAAAGTGGACACCCCAAGCTATTTGCTGAGAGGCATGGTGAGTATTATGCAGCTCTCATTTTTTTTTTCTTTTTTCAATTTTCAAAACTTTGTGAAAAAAAGTGAGGTCTGCAAAATACTCACTATACCTCTCAGCAAATAGCTTGGGGTGTCTACTAGGGATGAGCTTCGAGTTCGAGTCGAACTCATGTTCGACTCGAACATTGGCTGTTCGCAAGTTCACCGAACAGCGAACAATTTGGGGTGTTCGCGGCAAATTCGAATGCCGCGGAACACCCTCTAAAAGTCTATGGGAGAAATCAAAAGTGCTAATTTTAAAGGCTAATATGCAAGTTATTGTCATAAAAAGTGTTTGGGGACCTGGGTCCTGCCCCAGGGGACATGGATCAATGCAAAAAAAAGTTTTAAAAACGGCGTTTTTTTCAGGAGCAGTGATTTTAATAATGCTTAAAGTCAATCAATAAAAGTGTAATATCCCTTTAAATTTCGTACCTGGGGGGTGTCTATAGTATGCCTGTAAAGGGGCGCATGTTTCCCGTGTTTAGAACAATCTGACAGCAAAATGACATTTCGAAGGAAAAAACTCATTTAAAACTACCCGCGGCTATTGCATTGCCGACAATACACATAGAAGTTCATTGATAAAAACGGCATGGGAATTCCCCAAAGGGGAACCCCGAACCAAAATTAAAAAAAAAAAAAATGACGTGGGAGTCCCCCTAAATTCCATACCAGGCCCTTCAGGTCTGATATGGATATTAAGGGGAACCCCGGCCAAAATTTAAAAAAAAAAATGACGTGGGGTTCCCCCTAAATTCCATACCAGACCCTTCAGGTCTGGTATGGATTTTAAGGAGAACCCCGCGCCAAAAAAAAAAAAAAAAACGGCGTGGGGTCCCCCCAAAAATCCATACCAGACCCTTATCCGAGCACGCAACCTGGCAGGCCGCAGGAAAAGAGGGGGGGACGAGAATGCGGCCCCCCCTCCCTCCTGAACCGTACCAGGCCACATGCCCTCAACATTGGGAGGGTGCTTTGGGGTAGCCCCCCAAAACACCTTGTCCCCATGTTGATGAGGACAAGGGCCTCATCCCCACAACCCTGGCCGGTGGTTGTGGGGGTCTGCGGGCGGGGGGCTTATCGGAATCTGGAAGCCCCCTTTAACAAGGTGACCCCCAGATCCCGGCCCCCCCCTGTGTGAAATGGTAAGGGGGTACTTATACCCCTACCATTTCACGAAAAAAGTGTCAAAAATGTTAAAAATGACAAGAGACAGTTTTTGACAATTCCTTTATTTAAATGCTTCTTCTTTCTTCTATCTTCCTTCATCTTCTGGTTCTTCTGGCTCTTCTGGTTCTTCCTCCGGCGTTCTCGTCCAGCATCTCCTCCGCGGCGTCTTCTATCTTCTTCTCCTCGGGCCGCTCCGCACCCATGGCATGGGGGGGGAGGCTCCCGCTCTTCTCTTCTTCTTTTCTTCTCTTCTTCTCTTCTTCATTTTCTTCTCCGGGCCGCTCCGAAATCCAGGCTGGCATGGAGGGAGGCTCCCGCTGTGTGACGGCGCTCCTCGTCTGACAGTTCTTAAATAACGGGGGGCGGGGCCACCCGGTGACCCCACCCCCCTCTGACGCACGGGACATGACGGGACTTCCCTGTGGCATTCCCCATGACGTCACAGGGAAGTCCCGTCAAGTCACTGTGCGTCAGAGTGGGGCGGGATCACCGGGTGGCCCCGCCCCCCCGTTATTTAAGAACTGTCAGACGAGGAGCGCCGTCACACAGCGGGAGCCTCCCTCCATGCCAGCATGGATTGCGGAGCGGCCCGGAGAAGAAAATGAAGAAGAGAAGAAGAGAAGAAAAGAAGAAGAGAAGAGCGGGAGCCTCCCCCCCATGCCATGGGTGCGGAGCGGCCCGAGGAGAAGAAGATAGAAGACGCCGCGGAGGAGATGCTGGACGAGAACGCCGGAGGAAGAACCAGAAGAGCCAGAAGAACCAGAAGAACCAGAAGATGAAGGAAGATAGAAGAAAGAAGAAGCATTTAAATAAAGGAATTGTCAAAAACTGTCTCTTGTCATTTTTAACATTTTTGACACTTTTTTCGTGAAATGGTAGGGGTACTTATGTACCCCCTTACCATTTCACACAGGGGGGGCCTAGATCTGGGGGTCACCTTGTTAAAGGGGGCTTCCAGATTCCGATAAGCCCCCCGCCCGCAGACCCCCACAACCACCGGCCAGGGTTGTGGGGATGAGGCCCTTGTCCTCATCAACATGGGGACAAGGTGTTTTGGGGGGCTACCCCAAAGCACCCTCCCAATGTTGAGGGCATGTGGCCTGGTACGGTTCAGGAGGGAGGGGGGGCCGCACTCTCGTCCCCCCCTCTTTTCCTGCGGCCTGCCAGGTTGCGTGCTCGGATAAGGGTCTGGTATGGATTTTTGGGGGGACCCCACGCCGTTTTTTTTTTTTTTTTTGGCGCGGGGTTCCCCTTAAAATCCATACCAGACCTGAAGGGTCTGGTATGGAATTTAGGGGGAACCCCACGTCATTTTTTTTTTTTTATTTTGGCCGGGGTTCCCCTTAATATCCATACCAGACCTGAAGGGCCTGGTATGGAATTTAGGAGGACTCCCACGTCATTTTTTTTTTTAAATTTTGGTTTGGGGTTCCCCTTTGGGGAATTCCCATGCCGTTTTTATCAATGAACTTCTATGTGTATTGTCGGCAATGCAATAGCCGCGGGTAGTTTTAAATAAGTTTTTTCCTTCAAAATGTAATTTTGCTGTCAGACTGTTCTAAACACAGGAAACATGCGCCCCTTTACAGGCATACTATAGACATCCCCCAGGTACGAAATTTAAAGGGATATTACACTTTTATTGTTTGACTTTAAGCATTATTAAAATCACTGCTCCTGGGAGGGCAGGAGGCGGAGCCTAGCGGAGCAGACATGCATTGTTAGAGCTCCACACCGCTGAGGAGAGAAGAGAAGGACAAAGCGGAGCCTGCAGGCTCAAAAGGTATCCATTTGAGCCTTTTTGCCCCAGGGAACAAACTGTGAAAGTTTGGGCAGGAAATATGGTACTGGGAGGAAACCGTGGCAGAAATAAAAATCACCTCACAAAGAGCTCACAGGCACTCACTGCAGCTGAAGCAGCTCCAGTCACCTCACAAGATACAGCATCAGGGCGCTCTCACAGACAGAAAATGTCACAGCAAGACTCTCCATTTGAGTCAGATACAGAACAAATCCTCTCACAAACTTCTCCACAAGCCTCATCAGTATCCCCAGTAATATTATTACAATTTGAAAAGATGCTTCATAAGGCTTTAAAACAAACCTCAGACCAAATAACAAAAAGCCTAACCAAAGAAATAAGAGAGCTGGGAAACCGCACCGCAGCCTTAGAAATAAAAATGGATGAAATTGACATTACAACCCAAGAAAATATAACAGAATTGGAACAATTAAAAAAAGAGAATTTAATACTTCAAACTAAGCTCGAAGATTACGAAAATAGATCCAGACGTTCAAACTTACGCATAAGGGGAATACCTGAAACTGTGACAGACCTGCAATCTACTATTACTGCTCTATTACAAGAACTAAAGCCAGATATCCCTATTGAACGTTTAGAACTGGACAGAGTACAAAGAGCACTCACAGCCAAAAAGAAAGATGGACCCCCACGTGATATAATCACAAAATTTCATTATTACAGAACGAAAGAACAAATACTAATTGCTGCAAGAGAAAAAAAGGAACTTAATTTTCAAGGACACAATTATCAAATTTTTGCTGACCTATCCCAACTTACTATTACTAAAAGACGATCCATGAAACCCCAACTAATGGAACTGCAACGCCACAACATTATGTATCAATGGGGCTTCCCCTTTTCAGTCAGATTTAACTACCAAGGTACAATTTACAGAAGCAGATCAGCAGATGAACTACAACAAACCCTTTTAAAATTAAATCTGACAGAACCCACAAGCAGCAACACTCCCACACGCAGAAGAATGGTGTCATCTTCACCTTCAGGCAGCACCCAGAAAATTTCAGAACAAAATGGGAATCATCATTCTCACAAAAGAGGCCGTTATGCCACATCATCCATGGACCAAGAAGATTCAATGGACTGACATCCTAATTCCTGATATCTCTTCATTTATTATACTAAGAGATGGTTCTCTATAAAAAACCTATATTTATAACTGAATGTAACTGCATTCTGATAGTCACACACTGTGTGGGATCATGTTACATTCCAGTTATATTTCTTATTACTTCTGATTCATATAGCCTTAGAATATATAAGTGAAATAAGGAAATTCTTGTTCAGTTATATATTATCAGGTAATAACAATAGATTTATTACTTTTTAGGACAAATATGTTCAATAATCCAGAAGTAATGGAAGCTTTTTCTTTCTTTTCTTAAAACAAATATATTATTACCTAACTAGTTCCTAGAATTATGTTTTTGTTTATTCTAATCTGAAGCAATACAACCTCAATTTTATGAGTTAACATATCTAAACAGTTACATATGAATAAAATATGTAATTGTTTACTCTAAAAGGGTTAAAATCCCAAAATAATTCAAACTATCTTCATCAATACCAAAGTTATTAACAGTACCTTTCTAACTGAATTATTTAGCCTAGGGCAAGACTAACCATATACAACCACCCTGGAATAAATAATTTCAACAAAAACTATATTCTGCACTCCAATTAATGAAACATCATTTTGAGGTCTTTTGACATAGCACTTCTCTCCTGTAAGCGGAAGATCCGTGTACCCCCATTAGCCCTCCTCATTCTCCCAACCATATTATGTGGGAGTGTGACGAAGGCACTTATTCCCCTGAGAGAGATATTTATTCTCTTTCACGGGTAAATTGCGATTACTTGCAAAAAATAATTTATACAATGTATCATCTAATCTCATATGTTTTTTGTTTACTCTTTACTCCAGAATTCACTGGTTTCTTTTCTATCTATTCATCTCTTCAGTCCACACAGGTTGATCTGCGCAGTCAGCTCTGCATAACAAAAAGTAAGTCAAAACTATTTGATCTATTGCCATGGCACCACTGAATATACTTTCCCTGAATGTTCAGGGAATAAATGTCCCTCAAAAAAGGACCAAAGCCTTCCGTACTTTCCATAACAAGAAGGCTCACATAGTATGCCTCCAAGAAACACACTTCACCAAAGATTCTACTCCAAAATATATTTCTCCTTTTTATCAACAAATTTACACGGCTTCTGCCTGTACCAAGCAAAGGGGAACTCTAATTGCATTTCACCGATCCACACCATTCACCTTATCATCAGAAATTAAAGACCCAGAAGGTAGATACCTGATACTCATGGGTTATATAATGGATACAGCAATCACGGTGATTTCCTACTACGCTCCTAACAAACAACCTACACCATTCCTCTCACATATATTACAAGTGATTAATACACACAAAATAGGAACAGTGATAATGTGTGGGGATTCGAACCAGGTCCTCCTCCCATTTCTAGATAAATCACCTTTTACACCATCCAAAATAACCTCTAGATTACCTTTTTCTCAACTTCTTTCCAAATACAATCTGGTAGATTCATGGAGAGAAAGTAACCCAATGAAAAAGAAATTCACTTATTTCTCGCACCCTCATCAAACCTTCACCAGAATAGATCATATTTTTCTAACAATAGGAATGATACCAGAAATTATTGCATCAGATATAATTCCGATTCCGTGGTCTGACCATAATGCAGTATACACTACTATAGCCTCAGCCATACCAAAAGCGCATGACCCAACGTGGTACTTACCGGACATAATGCTCAAACACCCACTACATCAGATGGCCATTGAACAAGCTTTAAAGGAATACATATCAATTAATAATACAACAGACATCTCCCCGATAACACTGTGGGAAGCTCATAAGCCTGTCTTGCGTGGTACAATACAAAGACAAATGGCACTATTTAAACGGGAACGCAAAAATCTAGCAAAAAAACTAGAACTCAATTTTAATGCAGCCTACATATCATTTCAAGATAATCCATCTCAAAGTACAAAATCTCATCTGGAAAAATCTAGATTGGAATACGATCTATTTCTCACTGAGTCAGTTGATAAATTCCTCAAATGCTCCAAACACAATTTCTACATGAATACAAACAAACCAGGTACATATTTGGCTCGGGCATTAAATTCAACTAACAAATCTTTCAAACCAATACGTTTGAAATTATCAAAAAATGTTTACACTTGTAATCCAGTTAAAATAGTCCATAAATTTCACTCACATCTCGCAACTTTATACAAGACAAACAATGAATTTAATCCTACAGAAGCTGAATCCTTCTTCTCAAAAATAACCTTACCTGAGTTATCTCAGAATCAAAAAAGCAGTTTGGATGAGCCTATAACTATAGATGAAGTTGCTAACGCCATAAAAGACCTAAAACTTAACAAAAGACCAGGCCCAGACGGCTACTCGGCTTTATACTATAAAACATTCTCAGAAATACTCTCTCCCATTCTCACTGAAACTTTTAACAAACTTCTAGATGGACATTCTTTTCGGCAAGAAACACTAATGGCAATTGTTTGTATGATCCCAAAACCCCTTTCTGATGATACTTTCTGTGTGAATTATCGGCCTATCTCTCTGTTAAACCTCGATATTAAATTATTAGCAAAAATAATAGCAAAACGCCTCAATAGCATTATAGGAAAATTAATACATAGAGATCAAGTAGGCTTCATGCCAAATAGACAGGCAGGCGATAATATACGCAGGGCAGTGTTATTGGCACATATTGCTAAAAAACGGAAAATCCCTTTATGTTTTCTATCTCTTGATATTAAGAGGGCATTTGACACAGTATCCTGGCAATATATGCAATATTCATTACAAAAATGGGGTTTTGGACCCCACTTTTTAACATGGATCAAAGCATTATATAATAAACCCAAAGCCTATATAAAATATGCTGGATACAAATCTGAAGCCTTTAATATCGAAAGAGGTACCCGACAGGGTTGCCCATTATCTCCCTTATTATTTGCCCTTATACTCGAACCCATGGCCCAATACATCAGAACAAACCAAACTATAACTGGCATTGAAGTAGGAGGTATTACACACAAATTATGTATATTTGCAGACGATATATTACTTTTTCTATTATCACCACAGGTCTCTGGTCCTAACTTAATACCAGCTCTTGATGGATTTGCAGCCCTATCCGGCCTTATGATTAATCCTAAGAAATGCCTAGTGCTTAATATTTCACTCACAAACATGGAATTGATCCCGGCTAGGGCTGCACTCCCATTCACATGGGCAGAAAAATCAATCCCATATCTTGGAATTCATTTAACAGCATCTCATTCTGACTTATTCTCAACCAATTATCCTCCTGTATTAAGACAGATCACAAATCTAATAAAACAATGGTCGCAACTTCCTTTATCCTGGATAGGGAAGATTAATGCAATCAAAATGACTATTCTACCCAAATTGCTTTATCTATTCAGAGTCCTCCCTATTCCAATTCCTTCCTATTTTTTGAGAATAGTACAAAAAAGAGCAACTTCGTTTATATGGGGCTCTTCTAAACCACGTATACCTATACACACACTACATCTTCCCAAAAATAAAGGAGGCCTGGGATACCCTAATTTTACTAACTACTACAGAGCAGCACATTTGGCCAGTCTGTCCAAATACCATGCAAAACAGGAAATCCCATTATGGGTATTTATAGAGGCTTCAGAAAATGACCCTCTATTAATATCAAATTTATTATGGCTTGATCCTAAAGACCGCTTTAAAATTCATAATCCCATAACTAAACACTTCTTATCTCTCTGGGATAAACTAAAAACCAAATATCAGTTACAATCTCCACACAATCCTCTCCTTTCTTTTATCAGAAATCCGGCCTTTTATCCGGCATGGATCTACCCAAATTCTTTTAAAGCTTGGACAACATCAGGCATTCAGACACTAAATGACTTCATAGCATCTAAATCATTCCTTTCATTCCCATCGCTTAGAGAAAAATATGATCTACCAAACTCTGAGATATTTAGATATCTCCAAATCAAAAATTTCTATACACCATTCCTAAAGGGGGATACACCATTATCCCAATTATCCATTTTTGAATCAATCTGTACAAAAGATCCATTTGCTAAAGGTACAATTTCATCACTTTATAATCAATTATATGGAGTAGCAAATCTTAATAGACCCTCTTACGTTCAGAGGTGGGAGGAGGACCTGGGACGAACTTTAGAAGACACGGACTGGTCTAATATATGGCTCACATCTAAGTCATCTTCACCCAACATCTTGGCACTGGAGACAAATTATAAAGTCCTAACTCGCTGGTACCTTGTACCCGCTAGAGTGGCAAAATATTCACCTAATACCTCAACTCTTTGTTTTCGAGGATGCCCAGAAATAGGCACATATTTACACATATGGTGGACGTGCCCAGTAATCCAAACCTTCTGGAAGGAAGTCTTCGTGATTGCATCTAAAATATTTAAAAAAATAATACAACCAGATCCATATTTAACTTTACTTAATCTAAAACCGTAATGGTTAACACTCTCTCAATTCAAACTTATGATCCAACTAATAACGGCTGCAAAACAAACAGTGGCCAAGGCATGGAAATCTCCTACATTGGTACTAGCAGAAACAATTCACAGAATGAATAATACAATGTCCCATGCTAAGATGGTAGCCATCGATCAAAATCAAATTCCAAAATTTGAAAAACTTTGGCATCCTTGGATAAAACAACAGTTCCTGTCAAATTTCAATGACGCTGTCCTGTTGCCATGGTAACAGATTAAATGACTTACAGAGACACCCATTATAAGGCTTCAAAGAGAACTAAAAAGAATAATAAACTGACGAGCGGGACAACCTTGTGGACCATACCTCTACCTTTCAACCCTTTTTCTTCTTTCTCTTTCCTTTTCTCCACCTTACGATTAAAGCTCATTATCAGAATTTATTTGACCTATATACACTCTACTTGTAAACAATATGTATAGTAGGTATAAATCATTTAAATACCTACAAAAGTAACTAAGGAAATGATATATATCTTTAATTTAGGTTTACATGAACCCAATGTTTAATATTTGAAATTTCATGATATTTACCTATATAAACCCTACTGTAAAACAATGAGCTTACTTTATAGATCCTTGTAAACTTACTTTATGTATCTTTATGTATCTTTATAACATTGTATACTCAATAAACTTCTTTTGACAAGGAAAATCACTGCTCCTGAAAAAACGTCCGTTTTTAAAACTTTTTTTTGCATTGATCCATGTCAGCTGGGGCAGGACCCAGGTCCCCAAACACTTTTTATGACAATAACTTGCATATAAGCCTTTAAAATTAGCACTTTTGTTTATTCATGTTCGTGTCCCATAGACTTTAACGGTGTTCGCGTGTTCGAACGAACTTTTTTCCTGTTCGCATGTTCTGGTGCGAACCGAACAGGGGGGTGTTCGGCTCATCCCTAGTGTCTACTTTCCAAAATAGGGTCATTTGGGGGGGGGGGGGTTTGCCACCTGGGCATTCCATGGCCTCCGAAACAGTGATAGGCAGTGAAGAGTGAAATCAAAAATTTACGCCCTTAGAAAGCCTGAAGGCGGTGCTTGGTTTTTGGGGTCCCATACCCGGGCAGGCTCCCAAAAAGTCTCACACATGTGGTATCCTCATACTCAGGAGAAGCAACAGAATGTATTTTGGGGTGTAATTTCACATGTTCCCATGGCATGTTTGAGCAATATATCATTTAGTGACAACTTTGTGCAAAAAAAAAAATTTAAAAAATGTTTCTTTTTCCAGCAACTTGTGTCACAATATAAAATATACCATGGACTCGATATGCCTCTCAGCAAATAGCTTGGGGTGTCTACTAGGAATGAGCCGAACACCCCCCGGTTCGGTTCGCACCAGAACCTGCGAACGGACCGAAAATTCGCACGAACGTTAGAACCCCATTGACATCTATGGGACTCGAACATTCAAAATCAAAAGTGCTCATTTTAAAGGCTAATTTGCATGGTATTGTCCTAAAAAGGGTTTGGGGACCCGGGTCCTACCCCAGGGGACTTGTATCGATGCAAAAAAAACTTTTAAAAACGGCCGTTTTTTCAGGAGCAGTGATTTTAATGATGCTTAAAGTAAAAAAAAAAAAGTGAAATATTCCTTTAAATATCGTACCTGGGGTGTGTCTATTGTATGCCTGTAAAGTGGCACGTGTTTCCCATGTTACAGTCCCTGCACAAAATGTCATTTTTAAAGGAAAAAATCTCATTTAAAACTGCTTGCGGGTTTAATGTAATGTCGGGTCCTGGCAATATGGATGAAAATCAGTGAGACAAACGGCATGGGTAGCCCCCAGACCATTACCAGGCCCTTTGGGTCTTGTATGGATATTAAGGGGAACCCCGCACCCAAATTAAAATAAGGAAAGGTGTGGGGCCACCAGGCCCTATATACTCTGAACAGCAGTATACAGGCGGTGCAAACAAGACAGGGACTGTAGGTTTGTTGTTAAGTAGAATCTGTTTGTAATTTTTAACGGGTACATTTTTAACGTGTTTAGCTCCAGCCAAAAAATCTTTTTTAAGCTTTTTGGAAAACATAGGGAAGGGTTATCACCCCTGTGACATTTGTTTTGCTGTCTTTCCTCCTCTTCAGAAGATTTCACCTCACTTTTTGTCCCAATGACAAATGTTTTTTGAAAATTTGGGGTTTTTTGTGGAACAAGGATTGGAAAGCATCAGTGGAAAGGAGAAATGTTTTTCCCATATTAACTCTTACAGGAGAGAATTTCCCTTCCTAGGGGTAGATTTCATCTCACTTCCTGTTGTCTCCTTCCGTTTGCAAGTAAGAGTCGTTTGTAAGTTAGATGTTTGAAAGTAGGGGCCTGCCCTATATACTCAGCAGAAATTTGGGCCTTAGGTGTTGTTGTGGCCACAACACTGTAAGCCCTCACAGGGCCCTGCTGTGAAATATTAGATCAAGAATTGTAATTACATGCCCCTGTTAAACAAGGGCAGAAAAATTGGGCCTTTGGTGGTGGTGGTGCTGGTGCCACAACACTGTAAGTCCTCACTCGCTCTTGGTGGGTGCAGAAATGGGCCCTGCTGTGAAATATTAGATCAAGAATTGTAATTACATGCCCCTGTTGAACAAGGGCAGAAAAATTGGGCCTTTGGTGGTGGTGGTGCCACAACACTGTAAGTCCTCACTCGCTCTTGGTGGGTGTAGAAATGGGCCCTGCTGTGAAATATTAGATCAAGAATTGTAATTACATGCCCCTGTTGAACAGGGGCTGATAAATTAGGCCTTAGGCACTGGTGCTGGTGCCACAACACTGCAACCCCTCACAGATACTCTAGTTGTAACGCAGAAACGAGCCCTGCTGCAAAGTATTGCATCAAAAGTTGTAATTACACGCCCCTGTTAAACAGGGGCTGAAAAATTGGGCCTTAGGCACTGGTGGTGGCACCCAGAACCAAAAATGTTCTTACAAGCTATCAGCGTGATGATTGAGGAGGAAGAGGATAATTACTCAGGGATAGTCACTCAGCATCAGCATAGGCAGTCTTTGAAGGGATCTGAGATTTCAAAAAAAAATATTCAGTTACATCAGCATCAGGTGCTTGGTAGCTGGTGGTGATCCAAGACTGATTCATTTTTATGAAGGTCAGTCGATCGACCGAGTCGGTGGACAGATGCACCCTGTGATCGGTTACAAAGCCTCCAGCAGCACTAAATGTGCGTTCCGAAAGAACGCTGGATGCAGCACAGGCCAGTAGCTCAATTGCATACTGTGCAAGCTCTGGCCAGTGATCCATCCTCAAGACCCAGTAACCCAGAGGATTTTCGGTGGGAAAGGTGTCCAAGTCAGATCTTGCCCCTAGGTATTCCTGCACCATGTAAAACAGACGCTGGCGATGGTTGCTGGAACCGATCATACCTTGGGGCTGTGGACCAAAAAATTGTCTGAACGCATCGGTCAGACGGCCACCTTCTCCACCGCTCCTTCTTTGACTGACCGAAGCCTCAGCAACACGTTGTCCAGAAACAGGAGTTTGTAACCTCCCAGTCTCTGGGAACACGTTGCACAGACCTTTCTGCAAGGCCTCCTGAAGATGTTTTATCCTCTGCTCCCTCTGCGATGGCAAGATAAGGTCCGCAACCTTACCCTTGTAACGTGGATCAAGGAGGGTTGCCAGCCAGTATTGGTCCTTCTCCTTGATACCATGAATACGAGGATCCTTACGCAGGTTTTGCAGGATCAGGGAGACCATGCAGCATAGGTTTGCTGAGGCATTCGGTCCGGAGTCCTCTGGGTCACTAAGGACGACATGGTCCGCAGCCACCTCCTCCCAGCCACGTAAAAGTCCATGTGTTTCTTGGGACTGATCCCTTAAAGACTGCTGCTGATGCTGAGTGCCAGGCTCCACCTCCATACTGACACAATCTTCCTCCTCCTCCTCCTCCTCCTCTTCCTGTGTGATCGGCGGGCACGCAGGAACACTGTCTGGATAAAGGGGGCCTTGAGAGCTAAGGAAGTCCTCCTCTTCCTGCCTCTGTTCTGCCTCAAGTGCCCTGTCCATTATTCCATGCAGCGTGTGCTCCAATAGGTGGACAAGGGGGACAGTGTCACTGATGCATGCACTGTCACTGCTTACCATCCTTGTGGCCTCCTCAAATGGTGACAGGACAGTGCATGCATCCCTGATCATGGCTCACTGGCGTGGGGAAAAAAAAACAAGCTCCCCTGACCCTGTCCTGGTGCCATAGTCTCACAGGTACTCATTGATGGCCCTCTGCTGCGTGTGCAGCCGCTGCAGCATGGCCAACGTTGAGTTCCACCTGGTGGGCATGTCACAGATTAGGCGGTTCTTGGGCAGGTTAAACTCCTTTTGGAGGTCCGTCAGCCGAGCACTGGCATTATATGACCGGCGGAAATGCACACAGACTTTCCTGACCTGCCTCAGGACATCCTGTAAGCCCGGGTACCTGCCCAAGAACCGCTACACCACCAAGTTAAGGACATGAGCCAAACAGGGCACATGGGTCATTTGTCCCTGTCGGAGGGCAGAGAGGAGGTTGGTGCCATTGTCACAAACCACCATTCCTGCCTTAAGTTGGCGTGGCGTCAACCACCTCTGAACCTGCCCCTGCAGAGCTGACAGAACCTCTGCCCCAGTGTGGCTCCTGTCCCCCAAGCACACCAGCTCAAGCACCGCATGGCATCTTTTGGCCTGCGTACTTGCGTAGCCCCTTGAATGGCTACGGAGCACCGCTGGTTCCGAGGACAAAGCACAGGAAGAGGCCATGGAGGAAGAAGAAGAGGAGGGGTGGAGGAGAGAGGTGTGTCACAATCATTAGCATTTTGGAGGCGTGGTGGCGGAACAACCTCCAACACTACTGCACCTTATCCTGCATCCTTCCCAGCTGCCAGCAGAGTCACCCAATGTGCCGTGAAACTTAGGTAACATCCCTGTCCATGCCTGCTGGACCATGAGTCAGCGGTAATATGCACCTTACCGCTGACCGCCCTGTCCAGCGAGGCATGGACATTGCCTTCCACATGCCGGTAGAGAGCCGGAATCGCCTTCTGTGAGAAAAAGTGGCGTTTGGGTACCTGCCACTGAGGAACCGCACATTCCACAAACTCACGGAAGGGGGCAGAGTCTACCAACTGAAAAGGCAGCAGTTGAAGTGCTAGCAATTTTGCCAAGCTAGCATTCAACCGCTGGGCATGTGGATGGCTGGGAGCAAACTTCTTTCGGCGGTGCAGCAGCTGGGGCAGGGAAATTTGCCTGGTACAATCTGACGTCGGTGTACCAAAAGCAGATTGCCCACAAGTACTTGCCTGTAACACACCTAATTCTACACCTTCATTCCTCTCAGTGCAGGTCTCAGAAAGGACTGAAGGTATAGTGGGGTTGGAGATCTCAGCTGATGAGGAGCAAGGAGAGGTCCTCTTTGTTCTTTGGTGTGGGTCTTTTAGATAAGCTTGTCAATGAACTGCATGGCAGGTCAACATATGTCTGGTCAAGCATGTGGTACCCAAGCAGAAGATGTTTTGGCCACGCAAGATATGCTTGAGACATATGTTGCAAATTGCAGCGGTGCGATCTGATGCACTCGTCTCAAAAAAGGCCCACACCAAAGAACTTTTTGAATAACGCGCAGAGACTGCAGCGCCCTGCACATGTGGAGCTTTGGAGTGTGATGCAGTCAAGGTGCTGCCCTTAGGCTGGCCCCTGGAGGGCATCCTGCCTCGTTGGTAATGTGCCGCCTCCTCCTCTCTCCTATCAGGCACCCACGTTGAGTCAGTGACCTCATCATCCCCTCCCTCCTCATCACCGGAGCAAACCTGGCAGTATGCTGCAGCAGGGGGAGCATGACTGCCAGATTGCTGTCCTTCTTGGGCACCCCCTCTGTCCGTGCTCACGTTACTGCCTTCATCGAGCTCAGTATCATCATCAGAGCCTTCCAAACGCTGGGCATCCTCCTGGAGCATGTACCCAACACTGTGGTCAAACAGTTCGAGGGACTCCTCAGGAGGACATGGTGGGGCTAGGGAAGGAGTCACTGATGACATTGAGCCAAGGGAAGAGGCCGCTGCTTTGCCAGACAAAGTACCCTCGGCATGGGTGAGAGAGAATGAGGAGTATGAGGACGGCTTGGTCGTCCACTCGACCAAGTCTTCCGCATGTTGCGGCTCAACACGGCCAGCTGCCGAAAAAAAGGCCAAGCGTGTCCCACGGCCACGTGCTGATGAGGATGCACCGTCTCCATGACCAGCACTAGACACAGAGCCTGCTTGCCCTCTCTTATTGGCTTGTGACTGTCTGCCTCTCCTTCTTGGCCTTCCAGACATACTAATGGCCTGTAGCTGCACTAAGCTGGGATATATATATATATATATATATATATATATATATATATATATATATATATATATATATATATATATATGTACTGATACTGCAGCTAGCAAAATCAACTGCCTGCCTGTAGTATGAGAACACCACCAACCTTTTACAGGTAGCTTTAGCTGAACACTGTGCAGAGCGCGCAAAAAACTAACTTGTAGCTTTTTTAGCTGCCTGCGGTAGTGATAGGATCAGGAAAACACCACCAACCTTCTACAGGTAGCTTTAGCTGACCACTGTGCAGAGCTTGCAAAAAAATAACTTGTAGGTTTAGCTGGACACTGTGAGGAGGACGCACCACACTAACTTGTAGTTTTAGCTGAACACTGTGGAACAGGACGCACAGCACTAACTTGTAGTTTTAGCTGTACACTGTGAGCAGGACGCACCCCACTAACTTGTAGGTTTAGCTGAACACTGTGAGGTAGACGCACTGCACTAACTTGTAGCTTTAGATGAACACTGTGCAGAGGTCTCACTACGCTAACTTGTAGGTTTAGCTGAACACTGTGAGGAGGACGCACAGCACTAACTTGTAGTTTTAGCTGAACACTGTGAGCAGGACGCACCGCACTAACTTCTAGGTTTAGCTGAACACTGTGAGGTGGACGCACCGCACTAACTTGTAGGTTTAGCTGAACACTGTGAGCAGGACGCACCGCACTAACTTGTAGGTTTAGCTGAACACTGTGAGGTGGATGCACCACACTAACTTGTAGGTTTAGCTGAACACTGTGAGCAGGACGCACCCCACTAACTTGTAGGTTTAGCTGAACACTGTGAGCAGGACGCACCCCACTAACTTGTAGTTTTAGCTAAACACTGTGAGCAGGACGCACTGCACTAACTGTAAATAGTCTAGCTGCCTGACTGTGGTACTAATAGTATCAAAAGAACACCAGCAATTTTCTTCAGGTAGCTGTAAATACTGTAACAAGACAAGCCTGCCTGTCAGTAAGAAGATAACAGGAACGGATCTAGCTAAACTGAATACAGTGTATATATATATATATATATGCAACACCTGGGATGCATATATATATATACCCAATACACTGTAAGTGCAGCTAACTGACTGACTGTTCTGCCTAATCTATCTAACTCAAATCAAATGACACTGTCTGTCTCTCTCTCTCTCTATCTATGAACGCCAGAACACACACTACGCGGGGCCGCCGTGTAGGCGGCCTTATATAGTGTGGGGCGTGTGCTAAATCCCCTGAGCCATAATTGGCCAAAGCCTCCTTGGCTTTGGCCAGTTACGGCTCTCTGTTCAGACGGCGCTGTGATTGGCCAAGCATGCGGGTCATAGTGCATGCTTGGCCAATCATCAGCCAGCAATGCACTGCGATGCCGCAGTGAATTATGGGCCGTGACGCGCCACACGAATTTGGCACGAACGGCCCATATCGTTCGCAATTCGGCGAACGGGTGAACAGACGATGTTCGAGTCGAACATGGGTTCGACTCGAACACGAAGCTCATCCCTAGTGTCTACTTTCCAAAATGGGGTCATTTGGGGGGGGGGGTTTGAACTGTCCTGGCATTTTATGCACATCATTTAGAAGCTTATGTCACACATCACCCACTCTTCTAACCACTTGAAGACAAAGCCCTTTCTGACACTTTTTGTTTACATGAAAAAATGTATTTTATTTTTGCAAGAAAATTACTTTGAACCCCCAAACATTATATAATTTTTTAAAGCAAATGCCCTACAGATTAAAATGGTGGGTGTTTATTTTTTTTTTTTTTCACACAGTATTTGCGCAGCAATTTTTTTAAATTTTAATGCACTAAAACACACTATATTGCCCAAATGTTTGATGAAATAAAAAAGATTATCTTAGGCCGAGTACATTGATACCAAACATAACATGCTTTAAAATTGCGCACAAACATGCAGTGGCGACAAACTAAATACATTTTTAAAAGCCTTTAAAAGCCTTTACAGGTTACCACTTTAGATTTACAGAGGAGGTCTACTGCTAAAATTACTGCCCTCGATCTGACCTTCGCAGTGATACCTCACATGCATGGTGCAATTGCTGTTTACATTTGACGCCAGACCGAAGCTTGCGTTCACCTTTGCGTGAGAGCAGGGGGGGGAAGGGGTGCTTTTTTTTTAATTTTTTTTTATTTTTTTTTTTGCTTTTTTATCTTATTTTTAAACTGTTCCATTCATTTTTTTTATTTTTTTAATCATTTTAGTGATAACTAATGTACATATGTAGTAACACTGAAACATGCATATGTAGATGGGTGGGGGTGGGGGTCAGGGGAGAAAAAGAAGGAGGAGAGAGATAGGCCTATCTCTCTCCTCCTTCTTTTTCTCCCCTGGCCCCCACCCCCCATCTACTGTGCCCCGTGCTCTTATCTACATATGCATGTTTCAGTGTTACTACATATGTACATTAGTTATCACTCCCCCTTCTTCGGACAGTTGGGACTCTTTAGGACACTACTCCCCTTGAGTCTATCGATGATACAAACTCTCTTACCAGACACGTCCCCGCATGTGATCACATGTCACCATATGCGTGTTGAACTGTGGGCCTTTGGGACTGCTCTCTCACAACACTCAGTGGTTTTGATTGAGACGCATTATTGTAAAGCCTTTATGTTAAAACAATATTAATATATTACTCAATGTTTTTTGGTGTATGTCTTTTTTTTTTGGTGTATGTCTTTCTCCATTATTCCCTATTACAGGTAACCCAAACAAGCTCCTGAAGAAGCAATCAAAATTTGCGAAACATGTAGAGCCTTACCGAGCTATATCAGTTTGAGGTTATTGAATGGGAACGGAAAGGGTTTATCCCTTCCCTTGTTGTAGGGGCTATCCCCTGATCCGTTCTCATATATTTAGGTAGTGATATACACTACCACTTCCCGCAATGTATTGCGTTTTTTAAAAAATGTTTACGTCTATATAATTCTTTTTAATAATTATGTATAAATAAAAGTTTACATTGATTTTTATGATTGGTGCCTACAAAGTCCATTTGTTTCGTTCTCCTGGGTATCTTATACCCCCTTCCCTTCCATTTTTCTAAGCTTCATAATATAGGACTTGGCACTGCTCTACATATAAGACCTCCACAATCCATCCTGTGATGAGATCTGATAACTCTCCATTCTTCTATATGCTGAAGTATGTAACTGTGGTGGTGAAATAACCTCCGACAGCTCTGGAGTCATGGCTTTATGTATCGTGGGAGCAAATGCTGTTGCTGTCAAGATAAATAAATCCGCGCTGCAACTGAATGGTGTACCTGCTAAGCAAATGATGGTTAACAATAAAACAAAGTAACATTACAGTATTATGCCCCGTACACACGGTCGGACATTGATCGGACATTCCGACAACAAAATCCTAGGATTTTTTCAGACGGATGTTGGCTCAAACTTGTTTTGCGTACACACGATCGCACAAAGTTGTCGGAATTTCCGATCACCAAGAACGCGGTGACGTACACCACATACGACGAGACTAGAAAAGGCCATTTCAGAACCAAGCGCGGCACCCTTTGGGCTCCTTTTGCTAATCTTGTGTTAGTAAAAGTTTGGTGAGAGGCGATTTCCGCTTTTTCAGACTCATGGCTTTCAGATCGTTTTCAGTTTGTGCTTGTGGGTTTGTATCTTGTCTTCAATGCGTGCAAGCAAACTATGCGTGACCTTCATTAGTCATTGTGTTCTTGTTCGTTCGTTGCTGTTTTTCAGGTCGCTCTTCACAGGCCTTGCTGTTCTTCAGTGCGTTCTGTTACTTCGTTCTGAGCAGCCGACCGTTTTCTAGCCATGTTGCGTATACGTACTCCTCGTAGAGTTCGTGCTGTGCGGGGGCTTGGTGTTGGGGTCCTGACCTTGACACAAGTCCAGTCCATGAACAGGGTGGGGAAGAATTCATGGACCAAGAATTGGTTGCTCCAGCGTGACCAGTTCTGTCATATGCCTTTGCTCCGTGAGATCCGTGAGAATAATCCTGATGATTTCAGGAACTTTCTCCAGATGACGGACCCCGTATTTCACCGTTTGTTGGCTTTGCTGACCCCCTATATCAGCAGGCAGGATACCTGCATGAGGCAAGCCATCACTCCGGAGCAGAGGCTTGTCACCACCCTGCAGTACTTGGCGACAGGGAGAAGCCTGCAGGACTTGAAGTTCTCGACAGGCATCTCCCCCCAGGCTCTGGGGATCATTATCCCAGAGACCTGTTCTGCCATCATCCAGGTCCTGCAGAAGGAGTATATTAAGGTAAGATTTCTATCCTTTAATATCACATTTTATTGTATTTAATGTTTGATAATATATTGTATTTCTTTCCAATCGGACCCCCCCCCGGGGCCAGAGGCGGTCGGCTCGAGTTCGCGGGCAATGAGAGGTGAGGGGGAGGCCATCCATTGTTGGCCACCCCCTCCCGATTGCTCCCAGTGAATGAAAATGCTTCCTCTCCCTCTGTAATCTAAACAGAGGGAGAGGAAGTGATGTCATCCCTCCTTGAGCCGGTCTTTTTGATCTGGCGCCGAGGAGAGAAGACATCAAGTAAGTCTGCACAACACTACACTGTCAGTAGAACACTCCAGGCACACTTTTCACCCCCCATCACCCCCCGATCACCCCCCGATCACCCCCCTGTACCCCCTGTCACACTGACACCAGTAGCAGTTTTTTTTTTTGCATTGGTGTCAGTTTGTGACAGTTATAAATGTTAGGGCAATTAGGTTAGCCCCCTTTAGGTCTGGGGTACCCCCCTTTAGGTCCAGGGTACCCCCCTAACCCCCCCTAATAAAAGTTAACCCCATGATCACCCCCTGTCGCCAGTGTCGCTAAGCGATCATTTTTCTGATTGCTGTATTAGTGATACAGGTGATGCTAGTTAGGGAGGTAAGTATATAGGTTCCCTGTCAGTGTTTTATAGCGACAGGGATGCCCCATATACTACCTACTAAAGGTTTTAACCCCTTGATTGCCCCCTAGTTAACCCTTGCACCAGCAATCACCGTATAAGTGTTACGGGTGACGCTGGTTAGTTGGTTTGTTTTTTATAGTTTATTATGGTTTTAGGGCACCCGCCGTTTATTACCTTATAAAGGTTTAACCCCCTAATTGCCTGGCGGTGATATAAGTTACGTTTTTAGGATCAGATAAGGTCTGCGTCGCCCCAGGCAGCGTCAGGTTAGCACCAGTACCGCTAACACCCACGCACGCAGCATACACCTCCCTTAGTGCTATAGTATCTGAACGGATCGATATCTGATCCGATCAGATCTATACTCCCCAGCAGTTTAGGGTTCCCAAAAACGCAGTGTTAGCGGGATCAGCCCAGATACCTGCTAGCACCTGCGTTTTGCCCCTCGGCCCAGCCCAGCCCACCAAAGTGCAGTAACAATCGATAACTGTCACTTACAAAACACTAAGCACACATAACTGCAGCGTTCGCAGAGTCAGGCCTGATCCCTGCGATCGCTAACAGTTTTTTGGTAGCGTTTTGAATCAGTCGCTGACAGTCAGGAGCTTTTTTGCCTGTGAGTCTCACTAGTGTACCCCTAAATTTAGAGCCCCAAATGGCAAATCGAAGGTACACTAGTGAAGAGCATGACAGATAGTGAAGAGGAAGTCACTCATCTGTCAGATTCAGGCTCAGAATACGATCCTGTAGAGGACAGCGGCTCCATGACAGATAGCTCTGACTACGGAGTTGTGGTCCCTGCTAAGGTCAGGCGTACCAGACCCCAAACTTCTTCTGTTCTTGAAGTGCAAGAACCACAGGGCTCTCGTATGGAGCAGAGAAGTACTAGTGCCGCTATTCCTTCTGATGAACTGGCAAGCACCAGCGGCCTAGTACACCCTGGTCATACATCCAGCACTGCAGGAACACTTGGTGACGTGGCATGTCCCATAAGTGCAATTCAAGCTGGCGAGGTGGCAAGCACAAGTAGTGTCCTGCTGCCACCAAGAAGACAAACACAGGCCCGTCAAGCCCATAGTGCCCTTCCTGCTGCATTCGCCAATCCGAACTGGGAACCCACCACTTCTGCAGCACCTGTACTTCCCCCATTCACTGGCCAACCCGGAATTCAGGTGGAAACAGTTGATTTTATGCCACTGGATTTTTATTCGCTGTTTTTCACCGAAGATCTCTTTAGATCTATTGTGGACCAAAGCAATTTGTATGCTGGTCAACACATCACCGCTAATCCCCAGTCCTCCCTTGCCAGAGATTGGAAACCAATTACGGTTTCCGAATTTAGGATCTTTCTGGGCCTTTCCATCAACATGGGCATAAATAAAAAGAGTGAGTTGCGGTCATATTGGTCCACTGACCCAATTTACCATATGCCCGTGTTCTCTGCTTCCATGGCCAGGGCACGATACGAGCAGATTTTGCGGTTCATGCACTTCAACGACAATGAACTTTGTCGTCCTCGTGGAGACCCTGGATACGATCAGCTCTACAAAATTCGGCCCCTCGTAAACCACTTCAACCAACGTTTTGCAGACTTGTTTACCCCCCATCAAGTTGTCTGCGTTGATGAGTCCCTGATTAAATTTTCTGGCCAGATACGGGGTCAAGATGTATAAGCTCTGTGACAGGGCCACAGGCTATACATGTAGTTTTATGGTTTACAAGGGCAAAGATAGTCACGTAGAGCCGACAAACTGCCCTGACTACATAGGAAGCGCTGGCAAGATAGTGTGGGACTTGGTGTCACCCTTATTCGGAAAGGGGTACCACTTGTACGTGGACAATTATTACACGAGCGTGCCACTTTTTAGCCACCTTTTTGATCATCAGATTGGAGCATGTGGCACCGTGCGACCTAATCGCCGGGGCTTTCCCCAGCGGCTTGTAGATTCCTGTCTTAGGCTGGGGGAGAGAGCCTGCTTGAAGTGTAATAACTTGCTCACTGTGAAGTGAAGGGACAATAAGAATGTTTTTGTTCTTACCTCTCTTCATGCAGACACGACGGTCCAAATTACTACGGCGACTGGTGTTGTGGAGAAACCCCTCTGTGTCCACGAATATAACCTTAATATGGGAGGGGTGGACCTCAACGACCAGTGGTTGGTGCCGTACCTAATTGCCCATAAGGCCAGACGCTGGTACAAAAAAGTGTCTGTTTATTTATTTCAATTGGCTTTGCTGAATGCTCATGTGCTATACAGAGCTTCAGGACGGACTGGATCCTTCCCTAAATTCCAGGAAAAGATCGTCAGAGCCCTTCTGTTTCCAGACAGTGCTCCACCTCACCTTCCCCAACCAAATGCAGTAAGCCGGCTGCATGAGAGGCATTTTCAATATGTCCTCCCAAGTACCCCTACCCAACGAGCCCCCCAAAAAAGATGTCGTGTCTGCAGCAAGCGCGGATTTAGGCGTGACACCCGGTATTATTGTCCCTTCTGTCCTGACAATCCTGGTCTTTGCATGGGTGAATGTTTTGAACGCTACCATACACTAGTTGAGTGTTAGCGTAGGGTACAGCAGTGCACAGACTAGGACACACTTTCACAGGGTCTCCCAAGATGCCATCGCATTTTGAGAGACCCAAACCTGGTACCAGTTAAAAAAGTTAAAGTTACAAAAAAAGTGTAAAAAAAAAAAAAAACATCAAGGGATGTGTTTTGGGGGAGCAACCCCTTCCTCTCAGCTACTTTATTATTGAGGAAGGGTTTGCACCCCCAAAATGCATCCATTGATCTCCCGTGATGGCAGATAGCACATGTTGACACACTGTGTGCCTCTTCAAAATTTGTCTTTTCTACTATTTGACAAAAAATTTTAAAATTGTAGCACACCAAAAAACAAAGGGATTTGGAGGGGTTTTAAACTCTCCCCAAAACATCAATGATGTTCTTATTTTTTTGAAGAACATCATTGATGTTTTTCTTGATGTTTTCCAAGTCCATATTACACCCCTTGATCTCCCCAATCAGGATCTGCGCACTTTCTGAGGTGAAAGGATCTGGATCCACAACATCACGATCACCTAAAAAGATAGAAACCAAAATACACCATGTATTATAAATATGCTGGCATCCATCTCTTACCTGAGCCTGTGGTCACAGACACTCACCTGTTGTGGTGCCAATTTCCACCACGTCTTCCTCCTCCTGCTCTTCTTGTCTTTGTTGGATTTCCCCTTCTTGCAGAGGTGGGGGGTTTCAAATGGTATACTTAGCACACAGATATTTGAGGGAAGAACTATAAATATGAAACATTGCTTGGAAGTGGGGTACAATTGTCTATTTTGGCTGAGTTCCAAGATGTAGAATTTTTAGTGTCCTTTGTCAAGCTTCAATACTTTACCTGTTTTGTACAAGCTTCACAGATGGTGACACCCCTATAGTATACACTGGAGCACCTGTGTGGGCCCACTAATAAAAAGGATGTTCTTGTGTCACACACTAGTGCTCCAGCGTCCAGATGTCTAAACAGCTGCTGAGTGTCATCTCCTTACACAGAATCTAGTTTGCATTTAATTCTAGTAACAAACCCATCTACACAACCAAATTATTTTCAGGCAAGTAGGCCCTAAAAAATGTGGGCAAATGCATATGGCCAAAACAATGGTGTTTTATAGGCCGAAAGAAAAATGTTTGATACGAACGAATAATGTGCCCATGAACATGAAAGTTGACATTTTAAACTGGATAACAGTTAAGAAAAGCACATGGAGCAGCACAAACGTAATAAACACAAAAAGGATAGGAACACAGCACAACTACTTACTTTTTTGCAGCACTCTCCGGATCTTTCTGTGCTGCTCGTGCTCTCTTAATTTCAGGTCCGACCACCTCTTCCTGAGCTGATCTTTCGATCGACGTACCCCGAAATTCCTGTGCAGACTTTTGACCACTTTCGCCATTATCTTGGCCTTTCGGACATTGGGGTTGGGGTAAGGTCCATACTTTCCATCATAGTCGGCCCTCTTCATTATGTCGACCATCTCCAACATCTCCCCAAAGGACATATTTGATGCCTTATATCATCTCCTTCTGGATCGGGACGTTTCTGGCTCTGGGCATTCCTCCTCCTCCTCCTCGTTGGTGTAAATATCAGACACCTGCTCTGACTCCGCCATGTGCTCTTCCCCACTGCGCCGAACGAGAAGGGGCAGGGAATATACTAGAAAGAACGTCAGGGGCGGGCGGAGTTTCATGCATGCGCAGTATCTATAAAGCGTAACACGCGTGCTTAGTACGTACGATCTGTGAGCGGAGGAAGGAGTAACGGAGGTGCCGATTGTAATAACGAAGGTAAGATTTAACCTTGGGCCTATACTGCTTCTAGATTGAGGCCTGTATTTGCACAAGTTTAGAAGACCTTAGACTGACATTAGGGTTTGTCTTGTGTTGTGTCTTGCAGTGAAAATGGATATCTTGAAAGATGAGGACTTTATGGCAATCTTCATTGATATGTTCAGGGAGCTGCCCTGTCTGTGGCAGATAAACCACCCTGAATATAAGAACCAAACAAAGAGGAAGGCAGCGCTGGATAATTTGTTGGAATTTGTGAAGACGGTGATCCCCACGGCAGACATCACCTATTTGAAGATCCTAATTGGTGGCCTGAGGAGCACTTATCTAAGGGAGCACAAGAAGGTCCAGGATTCCCAGAGATCAGGAGCTGCAGATGACATTTATGTCCCTAGGCTGTGGTACTATGACAGGCTGCATTTTCTGGCAGGTCAGACTGAACCCAGGCCAGCACTCTCCAGTCTTCCTTCCAGGCTTCCTTCCCCCCAGCTGAGGCTTCTGAAGCCCAACCTGGGCCTTCCAGGCAGCAACATGTGGAGGAGCCCAGCTTGAGCCAGGTATAGCATTACTCTAAATATTTCTGGTTGTCCCATCAATGATGTTAACTAGATGTTAGTTTGGAGTACTAATTTCTGATTGTGATTGATGAAGCAAAAACTAAAACCATGTCTCTTTTTCATACACAGGGAAGTCTCAGCAAGGAGGTGGCCAGGCCAAGCAGGCTGCCTGATATCCAGGTCCCTCCCCTACACCTTCAAAGACAAAGTGGCAGGAAGATGAATAACCTGGAGGAGGCTGCCATAGGCCTATTTTGGAAGGCTACAGAGGCCCTGAGAAGCCCCCACAGTGTGGAGGAGGACTTTGCTGGCCTAACTGCCTGCAAAATGCTGCAGATGGAGGAGGGCCAATGACTCCTGTGTGAGTCCTTAATTTTGGAAGCTCTCAATAAGGGGTTGAGGGGTCAAATAACAGGTGCTACCTACATTTGTAACCTCACACATAGTCCTCCTCCTCCAGGTCCTACTACTCCTCCTCCTCCTCCAGGTCCTACTACTCCTACTTCTCCTCCTCCTCCAGGTCCTACTCCTCCTCCTGCCACATCTCCAACACCAGAGCCACAGCCGGGAAGGAAGCGTGGAAAGAAGACCAGAGAGTGATGACCCTGGGTCCAGTCTGGTCTGGCAAAAGATGCAGCCTCTTGTAGTAGCACAGCCTGGGGACACAGATGTCATCTGCTGCTTTACGGATCTCTGGGACTTCTGGACCAGACTGCACTCCCTTAGATATGGACTCCTCAGGCCACCAATTTTGCAGGAAAAGAATTGATGTCTGCCCTGGGGGTCCAAGGCTTCACCAATTTCTGATGTTTCTCCAGCGTTGCCTCCCTCTTTGTTTGGTTCTGAGCCCTTAATAAAGGATTTTTTGTTTCAATTATACTTGCCTATGTGTGTTTTCCTTAAAAAAGGACAGTTTGTTTGTGAGGATTCAGGTACATTTCAAAAATACAATGTGAAATTAACAAGGGACACGAACACCAAACAATCTCCTTGAGATAAAATAATACAAGATAATAATGGTGTTGTGGTAACTTGACACACAAAACACACAGAAAAATATTATGGAGTCAAACTAAAAATAAAATAAAACAAAGATCAGCCTTGAAAAAAAATACAAACCAAAACAAAAAAAATAAATAAACAGCCTTGAAAAAATAAATAAAACAACAAAAAAGAAATTTTGTCAGATGTGACAAATCAAAATATATTGAGGCAATGACGATAAATAATAAAGAAAGAAGTTTGTGAGAAGTCTGTGTGAATATGAGCAGCAAAACTACTTCATTCTTCTCACATTATAAAGAAGAAGAGAGTGCGCTGTATTAAACAATTTTTTACATTGCAGCGTGACGAAAGTGCTGTATCCATTGCGAACGCTACCAGACCGAGCTGTTCCATCTCGGAATTTCTTCTGAGCATGCGTGGCACTTTGTGCATTGGAACTGGCCACACACGGTCGGAATTGACGCGATCTGATTTTGTTGTCGGAAAATTTTATAGCCTGCTCTCAAACTTTGTGTGTCAGAAAATCCGATGGAAAATGTCCGATGGAGCCCACACACGGTCGGAATGTCTGACAACACGCTCCGATCGGACATTTTCCATTGGAAAATCTGACCGTGTGTATGGGGCATTAGACTTACCATACCTGCAAAGCAAATACAAAAAAAAAATAGTAAAAAATAAAACATTTAAACGCAACCTGTGCCTAAAATATATTTATGCCGAAGTATGCTGAAGTATGTAACTGTGGTGGTGAAATCACCTCCAACAGCGCTGGAGTCACGGCTTTATGTATCGTGGGAGCAAACGCTGTTGCTGTCAAGATAAATAAATCCGCTCTGCAGCTGAATGGCGTACCTGAAAAGAAAAAAATGGTTACCAAACATGATAAAAACATAACAACAATAAAACATTGCAGGATAGAATACAGTAAAAAAGAGCAGAACAATAGAGAGAGAATAGAGAGAGAGAGAACAATAAAACGACAACTATTACTTTTTTTGTTTTTTTGTTTTTTACACTTTTTTTGTAACTTTAACTTTTGTAACTGGTACCAGGTTTGGGTCTCTCAAAATGCGATGGCATCTTGGGAGACCCTGTGAAAGTGTGTCCTAGTCTGTGCAGTGCTGTACCCTACACTAATACTCAATAAACTAGTGTATGGTAGCATTCAAAACATTCACCAATGCAAAGACCAGGATTGTCAGGACAGAAGGGACAATAATACCGGGTGTCACGCCTAAATCCGCGCTTGCTGCAGACACGACATCTTTTTTGGGGGGGCTCGTTGGGTAGGGGTACTTGGGAGGACATAAAGAAAATGCCTCTCATGCAGCCGGCTTACTGCATTTGATTGGGAAAGGTGAGGTGGAGCATCGTCTGGAAACAGAAGGGCTCTGACAATCTCCTCCTGGAATTTAAGGAAGGATCCAGTCCATCCTGAAGCTCTGTATAGCACATAAGCGTTCAGCAAAGCCAATTGAAATAAATAAACAGACACTTTTTTGTACCAGCGTCTGGCCTTACGGGCAACTAGGTACGGCGACAACAACTGGTCGTTGAGGTCCACCCCTCCCATATTTTGGTTATATTCATGGACACAGAGGGGTTTCTCCACAACACCAGTCGCCGTACTAATTTGGACCGTCGTGTCTGCATGAAGGGAGGTAAGAACGAAAACATTCTTATTATCCCTCCACTTCATAGCGAGCAAATTATTACACTGCAAGCAGGCTCTCTCCCCCAGCCTAAGATGGGAATCTACAAGCCGCTGGGGAAAGCCCCGGCGATTAGGTCGCACGGTGCCACATGCCACATGCTCCAATCTGATGATCAAAAAGGTGACTAAAAAGTGGCACGCTCATGTAATAATTGTCCACGTATAAGTGGTACCCCTTTCCGAATAAGGGTGACACCAAATCCCACACTATCTTGCCAGCACTTCCTATGTAGTCAGGGCATTTTGTCGGCTCTATGTGACTATCTTTGCCCTCGTAAACCATAATACTACATGTATAGCCTGTGGCCCTGTCACAGAGCTTTTACATCTTAACCCCGTATCTGGCACGCTTGCTGGGAAGGTACTATTGAATGACAAGCGGCCAGAAAATTTAATCAGGGACTCATCAATGCAGACAACTTGATGGGGAGTAAACAAGTCTGCAAAACGTTGGTTGAAGTGGTTTACGAGGGGCCGAATTTTGTAGAGCTGATCGTATTCAGGGTCTCCACGAGGACGACAGAGTTCATTGTTGTTGAAGTGCATGAACCGCAAAATCTGCTCGTATCGTGCCCTGGTCATGGAGGCAGAGAACACGGGCATATGGTGAATTGGGTCAGTGAACCAATATGACCGCAACTCACTCACTTTAGTTATGCCCATGTTGAGGGAAAGGCCCAGAAAGAGCTTAATTTCGGAGACTGTAATTGGTCTCCAATCTCTGGCAAGGGAGGACTGGGGAATAGTGGCGATGTGTTGACCAGCGTATAAATTGCTTTGGCCCACAATAGATCTATAGAGATCTTCAGTGAAAAACAGTGAATAAAAATCAAGTGGCGTAAAATCAACTGTTTCCACCTGAATTCCGGGTTGGCCAGTGAATGGGGGAAGTACGGGTGCTGCAGAAGTGGTGGGTTCCCAATTCGGATTGGCGAATGCAGCAGGAAGGGCACTATGGGCACGACGGGCCTGTGTTCATCTTCTTGGTGGCAGCGGGACACTACTTGTGCTTGCCACCTCGCCAGCTTGAACTGCACTTATGGCACTCGCCACGTCACCACGTGATACTGCAGTGCTGGATGTACAACCAGGGTGTACTAGGCCGCTGGTGCTTGCCAGTTCACCAGAAGGAATAGCGGCGCTAGTACTTCTCTGCTCCATACGAGGGACCTGCGGTTCTTGCACTTCAAGGACAGAAGAAGAAGATTGGGGTCTGGTATGCCTGACCTTGGCAGGGACCACAACTCCGTCGTCAGAGCTATCTGTCATGGAGCCGCTGTCGTCTACAGGATCGTATTCTGAGCCTGAATCTGACAGATGAGTGACTTCCTCTTCACTATCTGTCATGCTCAGAAATGTGTAGGCCTCTTCACTAGTGTACCTTCGAGTTGCCATTTTGGGCTCTAAATTTAGGGGTACACTAGTGAGACTCACAGGCAAAAAAGCTCCTGACTGTCAGCGACTGTATCAAAATGCTACCAAAAAACTGTTAGTGATCGCAGGGATCAGGCCTGACTCTGCGAATGCTGCAGTTATGTGTGCTTAGTGTTTTGTAAGTGTCAGTGAACGATCGATACTGCATTTGGGTGGGCTGGGCAGGGCTGGGCCGAGGGGCAAAACGCAGGTGCTAGCAGGTATCTGGGCTGATCCTGCTAACACTGTGTTTTTGGGAACCCTAAACTACTGGAGATGCTAGTATAGATCTGATTGGATCAGATATCGATCCATACAGATACTATAGCACTAAGGGAGGTGTATGCTGCATGCATGAGTGTTAGCAGTAGTGGCGCTAACATGACGCTGCCTGGGGTGACGCAGACCTTATCTGACCCTAAAAACGTAACTTATATCACCGCCGGGCAATTAGGGGGTTAATAAAATCTGAATCATCTATGAGATCAAAAACAACTAGATGAAGAGTGGCACTATCCCCTATCAGTGGGGCTTCAGGTGAGTGTCCACACCACTTCTAATGTATTAAATAAATCCTAAATCCCAATTAAAGAAAGTGAATTTGAATATCAGTAGTTGCACAAGACATCAATTGCTCAATGTGATAGTCACTACTAATATAATACAAATACCCTGGAAGTGTTAATCCTAATATAACATTACTTAACCACTTCAATACCAGGCACTTATGCCGCGTACACACGGTCGGACTTTTCGTCTACAAAAGTCCAACGGACGCTGACGGACTAAAGCTGGCTGGTAATCCGATCGTGTGTGGGCTTCTCCGGACTTTCAACGGACTTTTTCAGCCTCAAATCCGACGGACTTTAGATTTGAAACATGCTTCAAATCTTTCCGACGGACTCGAGTCCGGTCGAAAAATCCGCTCGTCTGTATGCTAGTCTGACGGACAAAAACCCACGCTAGGGCAGCTATTGGCTACTGGCTATCAACTTCCTTATTTTAGTCCGGTGTACGTCATCACGTAAGAATTCGACTGACTTTTGTGTGATCGTGTGTAGGCAAGTCTGTTCGTTAGAAAGTCCGCCGCAAGTCCGTCGAAAGTCCGTTGAAAGTCTGTCGGATAGGCTGTCGGACTTTTGTAGCTGAAAAGTCCGACCGTGTGTACGCCCCATTAGACACCTTCCCGCCCAGACCAATTTTCAGCTTTCAGTGCTGTCCCAATTTGAATGACGATTGCGCGGTCATGCTACACTGTACCCAAACAAATTTTTTTATCATTTTGTTCCCACAAATAGAGCTTTCTTTTGGTGGTATTTGATCACCTCTGCGGTTTTTATTTTTTGCGCAACAAATAAAAAAAGACCGAAAATTTTGAAAAAAAACAAGTTTTTCTTTGTTTCTGTTAAAACTTTTTGTAAATAAGTACGTTTTCTTCTTCAATGATGGGCACTGATATGGCTGCACTGATGGGCACTGATACGGTGGCACTGATGGGCACCGATGAGGTGGCACCAATGAGGTGGCACTGATGAGGTGGCACTGACGGGCACTGATGATGGGCACTGATAGGCGGCACTGATGGGCACTGATAGGTGGCACTGATGGGCACTGATAGGTGGCACTGGTATGCGGCACTGATGGGCACTCATAGGTGGCACAGATGGGCACTTATAGGCGGCACTGATGGGCACTCATAGGTGGCATTGATGGGCACTCATAGGTGGCATTGATGGTTACTTATGGGTGGCACTGATAGTTGGCACAGATGGGCACGGATGGGCACTGATAGATGGGCACTGATGGGCATGGATGGGCACTGACAGGTAGCATGAATGGACACTGATGGGAGGCTCTTTACCAAGATCGGTGGAGCGGTGTGTCAGACTGACACACCGCTCCACCGATCGCCGCGATGCGCGCCCCTGGGGGCGTGCTGCGGCATGTTATCCTGCTGGACGTCATATGACGTCCAGTCAGGATAACAGAACCACTTCCCGGATGTCAATCCACTATAGGGCGGGCGGGAAGTGGTTAAACATAAAGTGACATGTATATTATTACAAGTGACACCCCGTGAATAGTGAAAAACAATATTGTGATAACACAAATATGACCGATAAATGATGAAATTCAAAAAAATCCAAAAATACACAAATTATGTGCGAAATATATGATGGAAAAATAAAAACAATTGAGAAAAAGAAAAAAATTCCAAAATATTGGAAAACAATGAGTCCACATCTGTTTTAAAGTCAATGACAATCAATGTATTGAATGGTGAAGAAAAAGTTCAAAAAGTCTTCAATCTGCAAAATGCTGTAATTCTGTGTGCACCACACCTCAGTGCCGTGATTCCACTCCCTTGTGAATTACTCACTCACCAGCTGTTAAGGGCTCACACTTTCTTGTTTGGCCGGCAAAACACCTCAACCCACTAACATGGGGGTTATCATGCAGCCACCGATATCCGCTGTTGAATGTAATGTACACTTTTCCTTGAGAATTTGACTCCACATATAAAAGGAAAAAAATGCTCCAAATAGCGTGATACCGTTTAAAACATTTAATCAAAAAACTTAAAACCATACATATGCACTCACATGGTAACTAAAATCAACTCAGCACTTCACAGCAAATGGAACTGTATCACAGCAAAGTATACCATAGCACGCAGTAACAATAGCAGGGACGGCCACAGCGGACCCAGGGAGTATGGACGCCGGTGATCGTCTCACCCGTTCACCGTTCGTGCTCTCAGCTGGTCCCCGCTCCGTCTCCCGTCAGATCTCCCTCTATCAGACTCCTACGATTGCCGCAATGCCACGTCCCGACATGTTTCGTCATACGAACTTAATCATGGGGTTGGCTACTCGGCAAGGCAATCACAGTTTTATGCAAATTCCAATGTGCACTGGGCGGGCGTCAATCACTTGGCGTCTCCACACTTCCTGTGTCCCCATGTCCAAAATACACATGCAAAACTCCTTCAAAATATAATATCTAGGTAAACAGTGTTCACTAAGAATCAGAGAGAAACACTATTTCAGGTGGCTTTATCCCTAGCACTATAGACAAAGCTCCTATTTACATAAACAATGCTTTTAAACCAATATATTTATGTGGGAAGGTTTAACCCATTGCAATCATGGTCCACGAGTGACATGCCCAAACGAATGCAATGAAAAAAATAGAAAAAATATGGAAAAAATATATAAAAAGAAATAAAGAAAAAATAACATAAATAAATAAAATAATATAATATATATATATATATATATATATATATATATATATATATATATATATATATATATATATATATATATATATATATATATATATATATATATATATAAATAAAATAAAATAAATAAAATAATAAATAAAATAAATAATAATAAATAATTAAAATAAAAAATAAATTAATAAAAAATAAAAATAAAAATATAAAAATAAGTATAAAAATATTAATTATATTTAAACATGTCACTCATAGGTCATCCTATCACAGTACCAAAACTTGGGCCATACGACTTCCCCCCAAAGGTCAACTGAAACCTGCATAGCCCTCATGAATTGCTAATAAAGCAATTCAGGTCCAGTTCAATATTCATTCCTCTAGGGAAAAGACTTTTAAGCACATAGATCCATCGGGTCTCTCTCTGAGAGAGATCCCTGACCCTATTAGACCCTCTCCAAGATTGATGCACCACATCTATGCCACAAAATTGCAGCAAGCTGGGGTCCTGATTGTGTTTCTCCTTGAAATGGAAACACCATGATATCGGAAACCATTTTTTATATTAGTTAGATGTTCAGCGATTCTTACCCTCAGTAGTCTCTTGGTACGCCCCACATAGAACAAACCACACGGGCACCACAAGAGATAGACCACAAAGGACGAATTACACGTAATGAATTCACTGATATTGAATGTTTCTTCATCTAAATTAGTGATTTGCGTAGTACCTCTATTTCTCACCCGCACCGTTCTACAACAAATGCACTTTCTACATGCAAAAAACCCTTTAAGGTCAATCCTTAGCGTTTGATGGTTGGGTTGATCAAGAGTTTTCTTGACCACCCTATGGGCAAAATTTGGTGCCCATCTATAGATAAATCTGGGGTGATTAGACAAAATCTCCCCTAGGTGTCTATCTCTACACAGGATGTGCCAGTGTCTCTTAAATATTTTTTGACATCTCTATACTGGTGATGAAAATTTGAAATAAATTCCAGTTGAAGCTGGCTGTTAGGTACCCCAGTCTCCTTGTCCTTCAAACACTGTTCCCTAGGGATAGTCGCTACCTCCTGAATAATATTATCTATAATGCTCTTCTCATATCCTTTTTGGAGGAATCTCTCCTTCAATAGGTTGGCTTGGGAGTTATAAGTATCCAAGTCCGAGCAATCCGCCGGACCCTTAACATCTGTCCCTTTGGTATATTTTTTATCCAAGTGGGGTGGTGTCCACTCCTGATGGACAGGTAACTGTTCCGATCTGTGGTCTTAAAAAAAACTTTGGTGTTCAGAATGTTATTAATTTTAGTGAAAGTTACATCAAGAAAATTCACTGTGGTATCACTGATAACATAATCCAATCGAATGTTATTGGAGTTGTCATTCAATCGCGACACGAATTCCACTGCCGATTCCCTTGACCCCTCCCAGATAAATAATAGGTCGTCTATGATCCTACGGTAAAATAATAATTGAGATGGTCTCCCATTAAATACTCGTCTGTCCTCCCATTCTGCTAAGAAAAGATTAGCAAGGCTGGGAGCATATTTAGCTCCCATCGCTACGCCTACCTTCTGTGAGAAGAAATGACCATTAAACCAAAAATAATTGTGTATCATGCAGAAGTCTAATGCATGACCAACAAAAATCTTCTGCATGTGGGGGATATCATCCCGCTTACTCAATGCCCAGTTTAGAGCCAGTGCCGCATCCTCATGCTGAATAATGGTGTATAACGAGGCCACATCGGCCGTGACCAGATATGAGTTAGAGGTTGAGTTAAATTTCACCTCTTGCAAGGATCGTAGCAGATCCGTTGTATCCTTAAGATACACTTTCGTAGCCTTCACGCTAGGCTGGAGGAACTTATCTAAAAATTCGCCCAATCTAGCTGTGACAGAACCTATACCGTTCACAATTGGTCATGCTGGTGGCGTTCAACTGTCTTTGTGAAATTTCGGCAAGGTATAGATGACTGGAATGCGGCACGCACTAGGAACAAGATAACTCCTTTCCTTAACATTGAGGGCATTAATGCTATACCCCCAATCCACCAAAGCGCTATGTTGCATTTTATAGCTATTAGTCGGGTCTGATGGCAATTTACAGTAAGTGTCACGGTCGCTTAACATCTCCAACAATTGGTTGTGGTAAAAGTCTTTCTCTAAGATGACTACACCACCCCCTTTATCCGCTGGCCAGATGATAATGTCGTTCCTCTTCTCCAATGATTTAATACGATTCATGATATGCTCTGGATTCACTCTCTTAACCACTTGACGACCGCCTCACGCCGATTTACGTCGGCAAGGTGGCACGGACAGGCAAAATCACGTACATATACGTGATTTGCCTTCCGCGGGTGGGGGGTCCGATCGGACCCCCCCCGGTGCCCGAGGCGGTCGTCTTTTGTCCCACGGCGATCGGAGATGAGGGGGCGGCCATCCGTTCGTGGCCCCCCTCGCGATCGCCGCCGGCCAATGAGAACATTCCTTTGCTGCTGTATGCTAAACAGCAGCAAAGGAAATGATGTCATCTCTCCTCGGCTCGGTAATTTCCGTTCCGGCCCGAGGAGAGAAGACAGGTATGTGAGTGCACAACACACACACACACACAGTAGAACATGCCAGGCACACAAAACACCCCGATCCCCCCCCCCCGATCGCCCCCCAATCACCCCCCCTGTCACAAACTGACACCAGCAGTTTTTTTTTTTTTTTTCTGATTACTGCATTGGTGTCAGTTTGTGACAGTTACAGTGTTGGGACAGTTAGTATTACCCCCCTTTAGGTCTAGGATACCCCCCTAACCCCCCCTAATAAAGTTTTAACCCCTTGATCACCCCCTGTCACCAGTGTCACTAAGCGATCATTTTTCTGATCGCTGTATTAGTGTCGCTGGTGACGCTAGTTAGTGAGGTAAATATTTAGGTTCGCCGTCAGCTTTTTATAGCGTCAGGGACCCCCATATACTGCCGAATAAATGTTTTAACCCCTTGATTGCCCCCTAGTTAACCCTTTCACCACTGATCACCGTATAACTGTTACGGGTGACGCTGGTTAGTTTGTTTATTTTTTATAGTGTCAGGGCACCCGCCGTTTATTACCGAATAAAGGTTTAGCCCCCTGATCGCCCGGCGGTGATATGCGTCGCCCCAGGCAGCGTCAGATTAGCGCCAGTACCGCTAACACCCACGCACGCAGCATACGCCTCCCTTAGTGGTATAGTATCTGATCGGATCAATATCTGATCCGATCAGATCTATACTAGCGTCCCCAGCAGTTTAGGGTTCCCAAAAACACAGTGTTAGCGGGATCAGCCCAGATACCTGCTAGCACCTCCGCCCGGCCCAGCCCAAGTGCAGTATCGATCGATCACTGTCACTTACAAAACACTAAACGCATAACTGCAGCGTTCGCAGAGTCAGGCCTGATCCCTGCGATCGCTAACAGTTTTTTTGGTAGCATTTTGGTGAACTGGCAAGCACCAGCCCCAGGCAGCGTCAGGTTAGCGCCAGTAGCGCTAACACCCACGCACGCACCGTACAGCTCCCTTAGTGGTATAGTATCTGATCGGATCAATATCTGATCCGATCAGATCTATACTAGCGTCCCCAGCAGTTTAGGGTTCCCAAAAACGCAGTGTTAGCGGGATCAGCCCAGATACCTGCTAGCACCTGCGTTTTGCCCCTCCGCCCGGCCCAGCCCAGCCCAGCCCACCCAAGTGCAGTATCGATCGATCACTGACACTTACAAAACACTAAACGCATAACTGCAGCGTTCGCAGAGTCAGGCCTGATCCCTGCGATCGCTAACAGTTTTTTTGGTAGTATTTTGGTGAACTGGCAAGCACCAGCCCCAAGCAGCGTCAGATTAGCGCCAGTACCGCTAACACCCACGCACGCACCGTACACCTCCCTTAGTGGTATAGTATCTGAACGGATCAATATCTGATCCGATCAGATCTATACTGGCGTCCCCAGCAGTTTAGGGTTCCCAAAAACGCAGTGTTAGCGGGATCAGCCCAGATACCTGCTAGCACCTGCATTTTGCCCCTCCGCCCGGCCCAGCCCACCCAAGTGCAGTATCGATCGATCACTGTCACTTACAAAACACTAAACGCATAACTGCAGCGTTCGCAGAGTCAGGCCTGATCCCTGCGATCGCTAACAGTTTTTTTGGTAGCTTTTTATTGAACTGGCAAGCGCCAGCGGCCTAGTACACCCCGGTCGTAGTCAAACCAGCACAGCAGTAACACTTGGTGACGTGGCGAGTCCCATAAGTGCAGTTCAAGCTGGTGAGGTGGCAAGCACAAGTAGTGTCCCGCTGCCACCAAGAAGACAAACACAGGCCCGTCGTGCCCATAGTGCCCTTCCTGCTGCATTCGCCAATCCTATTTGGGAACCCACCGCTTCTGCAGCGCCCGTACTTCCCCCATTCACATCCCCAACCAAATGCAGTCGGCTGCATGAGAGGCATTTTCTTTATGTCCTCCCGAGTACCCCTACCCAAAGAACCCCCAAAAAAGATGTCGTGTCTGCAGCAAGCGCGAATATAGGCGTGACACCCGCTATTATTGTCCCTCCTGTCCTGACAATCCTGGTCTTTGCATTGGTGAATGTTTTGAACGCTACCATACACTAGTTGAGTATTAGCGTAGGGTACAGCATTGCACAGACTAGGCACACTTTCACAGGGTCTCCCAAGATGCTATCGCATTTTGAGAGACCCGAACCTGGAACCAGTTACCGTTATAAAAGTTAGTTACAAAAAAAGTGTAAAAAAAAAAAAAAACTATATAAAATTTAAAAAAAATAGTTGTCATTTTATTGTTCTCTCTCTCTCTATTCTCTCTCTCTTGTTCTGCTCTTTTTTACTGTATTCTATTCTGCAATGTTTTATTGTTATTATGTTTTATCATGTTTGCTTTTCAGGTATGCAATTTTTTTATACTTTACCGTTTACTGTGCTTTATTGTTAACCATTTTTTTGTCTTCAGGTACACCATTCACGACTTTGAATGGTTATACCAGAATGATGCCTGCAGGTTTAGGTATCATCTTGGTATCATTCTTTTCAGCCAGCGGTCGGCTTTCATGTAAAAGCAATCCTAGTGGCTAATTAGCCTCTAGACTGCTTGTACAAGCCGTGGGAGGGAATGCCCCCCCCCACCGTCTTCCGTGTTTTTCTCTGGCTCTCCTGTCTCAACAGGGAACCTGAGAATGCAGCCGGTGATTCAGCCAGCTGACCATAGAGCTGATCAGAGACCAGAGTGGCTCCAAACATCTCTATGGCCTAAGAAACCGGAAGCTATGAGCATTTTATGACTTAGATTTTGCCGGATGTAAACAGCGCCATTGGGAAATTGGGAAAGCATTTTATCACACCGATCTTGGTGTCATCAGATGCTTTGAGGGCAGAGGAGAGATCTAGGGTCTAATAGACCCCAATTTTTTCAAAAAAGAGTAACTGTCACTACCTATTGCTATCATAGGGGATATTTACATTCCCCGAGATAACAATAAAAATGATTAAAAAAAAAAAAAATGAAAGGAACAGTTTAAAAATAAGATAAAAAAGCAAAAAATAATAAAGAAAAAAAAAAAAAAAAAAAAAGCACCCCTGTCGCCCCCTGCTCTCGCGCTAAGGCGAACGCAAACGGCGGTCTGTCGTCAAATGTAAACAGCAATTGCACCATGCATGTGAGGTATCGCCGCGAAGGTCAGATCGAGGGCAGTAATTTTTGCAGTAGACCTCCTCTGTAAATCTAAAGTGGTAACCTGTAAAGGCTTTTAAAGGCTTTTAAAAATGCATTTATTTTGTTGCCACTGCACGTTTGTGCGCAATTTTAAAGCATGTCATGTTTGGTATCCATGTACTCGGCCTAAGATCATCTTTTTTATTTCATCAAACATTTGGGCAATATAGTGTGTTTTAGTGTATTAAAATTTAAAAAAGTGTGTTTTTTCCCCAAAAAATGCGTTTGAAAAATCGCTGCGCAAATACTGTGTGAAAAAAAAAAATGAAACACCCACCATTTTAATCTGTAGGGCATTTGCTTTAAAAAAATATATAATGTTTGGGGGTTCAAAGTAATTTTTTTGCAAAAAAAAATAACTTTTTCATGTAAACAATGAGTGTCAGAAAGGGCTTTGTCTTCAAGTGGTTAGAAGAGTTGGTGATGTGTGACATAAGCTTCTAAATGTTGTGCATAAAATGCCAGGACAGTTCAAAACCCCCCCAAATGACCCCATTTTGGAAAGTAGACACCCTAAGCTATTTGCTGAGAGGCATGTCGAGTCCATGGAATATTTTATATTGCGACACAAGTTGCGGGAAAGAGACAAATTTTTTTTTTTTGCACAAAGTTGTCACTAAATGATATATTGCTCAAACATGCCATGGGAATATGTGAAATTACACCCCAAAATACATTCTGCTGCTTCTCCTGAGTACGGGGATACCACATGTGTGAGACTTTTTGGGAGCCTAGCCGCGTATGGGACCCCGAAAACCAAGCACCGCCTTCAGGCTTTCTAAGGGCGTGAATTTTTTATTTCACTCTTCACTGCCTATCACAGTTTCGGAGGCCATGGAATGCCCAGGTGGCACAAAACCCCCCCAAATGACCCCATTTTGGAAAGTAGACACCCAAAGCTATTTGCTGAGAGGTATAGTGAGTATTTTTCAGACCTCACTTTTTGTCACAAAGTTTTGAAAATTGAAAAAAGAAAAAAAAAAGTTTTTTCTTGTCTTTCTTCATTTTCAAAAACAAATGAGAGCTGCAAAATACTCACCATGCCTCTCAGCAAATAGCTTGGGGTGTCTACTTTCCAAAATGGGGTCATTTGGGGTGGTTTTGTGCCACCTGGGCATTCCATGGCCTCCGAAACTGTGATAGGCAGTGAAGAGTGAAATCAAAAATTTTCACCCTTAGAAATCCTGAAGGCGGTGCTTGGTTTTCGGGGCCCCGTACGCGGCTAGGCTCCCAAAAAGTCCCACACATGTGGTATCCCCATACTCAGGAGAAGCAGCTAAATGTATTTTGGGGTGCAATTCCACATATGCCCATGCCCTGTGTGAGCAATATATCATTTAGTGACAACTTTGTGCAAAAAAAAAAAAAAAACAAGTGTCACTTTCCCACAACTTGTGTCAAAATATAAAATATTCCATGGACTCAATATGCCTCTCAGCAAATAGCTTGGGGTGTCTACTTTCCAAAATGGGGTCATTTGGGGGGGTTTTGTGCCACCTGGGCATTCCATGGCCTCCGAAACTGTGATAGGCAGTGAAGAGTGAAATCAAAAATTTACACCCTTAGAAATCCTGAAGGCGGTGATTGGTTTTCGGGGCCCCGTACGCGGCTAGGCTCCCAAAAAGTCCCACACATGTGGTATCCCCATACTCAGGAGAAGCAGCTGAATGTATTTTGGGGTGCAATTCCACATAGGCCCATGGCCTGTGTGAGCAATATATCATTTAGTGACAACTTTTTGTAAATATTTTTTTTTTTTTGTCATTATTCAATCACTTGGGACAAAAAAAAAAAATATTCAATGGGTTCAACATGCCTCTCAGCAATTTCCTTGGGGTGTCTACTTTCCAAAATGGGGTCATTTGGGGGGGTTTTGTACTGCCCTGCCATTTTAGCACCTCAAGAAATGACATAGGCAGTCATAAACTAAAAGCTGTGTAAATTACAGAAAATGTACCCTAGTTTGTAGACGCTATAACTTTTGCACAAACCAATAAATATATGCTTATTGACATTTTTTTTACCAAAGACATGTGGCCGAATACATTTTGGCCTAAATGTATGACTAAAATTTAGTTTATTGGATTTTTTTTATAACAAAAAGTAGAAAATATCATTTTTTTTCAAAATTTTCGGTCTTTTTCCGTTTATAGCGCAAAAAATAAAAACTGCAGAGGTGATCAAATACTATCAAAAGAAAGCTCTATTTGTGGGAAGAAAAGGACGCAAATTTTGTTTGGGTACAGCATTGCATGACCGCGCAATTAGCAGTTAAAACGACGCAGTGCCAAATTGGAAAAAGACCTCTGGTCCTTAGGCAGCATAATGGTCCGGGGCTCAAGTGGTTAATAGGGTTTAATCGCTCCAAATCATCCAAAACCAGATTTTTGAAAACCTCTATATAATGATTATTGGAGTTTTGGGGATTAAATAATGATTTATTTCTAAGTCCTGTATCTATTCTAAATGACCTAGTAGTAGTGGTCTCCCTCGGAGCCACTGGATGACTTAGAAAGTGTTTTTTTATATTCAAAGTGCGGATGAATTTATGAGTATCTATAAGTACTTCGAATTTGTTGATAGGTTTCCTGGGTGCATATTTCAGCCCCAAACTTAAAATGTTTAATTCATTATTGTTAAGTTGTGCTCTACTTAGATTAAAAATCCCATCTTTCAAGTGTCCCTCAGTCCCTTTCTTGGATTGTTTGCATCTCCCTGCTCTACAACCCCTTCTTCTCTTGGGAACGGTATTTTTTTTTTTTTTTTTAATAAATTTTTATTAAAGAAAAATAAAGACAAGATATACTTATATCACAAACTAGATACAAACTTGGTGAGAAAGCAAAATCAATTTCAACGCTTGGAAATTTACAATGAGTGTCATGAAGCCAGGAATACATTAACTACCTCTGTAAATTCAAGAGGGAAGATGAAAACTAATGTAATGATTAAGGAGAAAGAGGCTTCTTTCTATGCGAGCATTAGAATCAAAATATAAAAACAAGATGAAAAACCTTGCTTTAGTTAGAAAAGAGAGATAAAATAGGGAGAGTAGAAAGGATGAAATACATAGAACTAGATGATGGGAAAGAAAATAAAGGAAGAGAAAGGGGATAGTAGATAAGAGAGGGGGTGAAATGGGAAGGGGGGGTTGCTGGCATGCATGTGCAAAATATTGAGTTATCGAAATTTAGATGGCGATGTATAATTGGTAGACTTATGGGGTTTGCACTATAATATCGTTATATGAGGGGGTGGACTGAAATTTTACCCAAGGAGCCCAAGTTAGTGAATGTTTTTCTGAAGTCCCTTTAATGTTATGGGTAATATTCTCCATGAGATGAACTTCATCAACCTTCTGAAGCCAGACTTTTATAGACGGAATTGTTGTTTGGCCCCATAAGGTAGGTATTAAAGCTTTGGCGGTGTTCAATAGGTGAGGAATGAGTGAACGTTTATATGAACCTATGGGGGTTTTAGTGGCATGGAAAAGGACAGTCCATGGATCCATGGGTAAACTGACCTCCGAAATCTGTGAGATCAGATTGCAAATGGCCGTCCAAAAGGGACGAATGAGTGGGCAGAACCACCAGACATGTGCATGAGTGGCTTTGTTCCCACAGTTCCTCCAGCACAATGGGGAACTGGCAGGGAACATTTGGTGTAGTCTAACAGGGGTGTAGTGCCACCTGGTGAGTAATTTATAATTGACCTCTGCCATTTTAGAAGCAAGGGAGGAGGTGTGAGCTAATTGTAGAACCTTATCCTTTTGGTTGTCTGAGAAGGGGGAGCCCAGATCAGTTTCCCATTTTGCCAGAAAAGGTGGAAAGGCGGGATTTTGAAGAGCAATAAGAGCTTTATAAAATAGAGAAATACTATGTAAGGGAATGTCTTTTGGATGGAGTATTTCTTCTACGTTATTTAAATCTTGTAAACTTCTAAGCGGGTGAGGGAGGGAACTCAAGAAACGTTGCAGTGATGGTATCTCCATTTATCAAGAAACGTGGTGGGTTTAGGATCAAGGATCATATGTAATGGTTTAAGTGTGTCGCCACGGAGAACGTGATGTAGTAAGAGAGGTTCTTTCGGTCTCCATGATTTGAAGCTGGGATCTAATAAGCCTGGTAAAAAATATTTATGATTAAGGAGAGGTGTTAAAGGGTGAGTCATATCCCCATGAGAATTTTTTATGCAGGGCATCCCATATATCTAATGAGGATATGGTGAGTGCTGAGGTGGTTCGGTCAAGATTCCTGCAGGAGCGAGGTATCCAAGGGACTACCGAGAGATCAGCGCCACTCAAAAGGTATTCAAGTTGTACCCACAATTTCGAATTAAAAGCGTATTTCCAGTCGGCTATCCTAGACAGTACAACCGCTTGATAATACACCTTAAAATTAGGGAGTGCCAGTCCCCCAGAGCCCTTGGAGCGAAACAGTAGCTCCCTAGATATCCTGGGATAACTGTTCCTCCAAATAAAACGGGAGATCATGGTTTGCAAAATAGTAAAGAACCCCACTGGAACCCCCAGTGGGAGCATTTGAAAAAGAAAGAGTATGCGGGGTAATATATTCATTTTAATAATATTTACTTTTCCTAACCAAGTGTGAGATAGGCTGGACCATTTTTGTAAGTCCTCCCTAATCCTGTTAAGCAAAGGGATGTAGTTATGCCGGAAAAGGGAGTGGGGATTGGGAGTGAGATAAATACCTAGGTATTTCATATGTTTTGGTTCCCATTTAAAGGAAAAGAGGGGCTTCAGGGAAGTCACCTCGGACTGGGAGAAATTAATGTTTAAAATTTCCGATTTAGGTTTATTTTGAAGTTGGAGATTGATTGAATGGTGGAAAATGCTGACATTAGGTTAGGTATTGAGATGCGTGGCTGCTAGATAAAAAATAGTATGTCGTCAGCGTAAGCTGCGTATTTATGGGAGCTTTTACCTACTTGTACGCCTTGAATATTACCATTGTTCCTAATTGTCACTAGGAAGGGTTCTAAGTTGATGGCAAAGAGGAGGGGGGACAGGGGGCATCCCTGCCTAGTACCATTATGTAGGACGAAAGAGTCACTCAGCGTCCCATTGATTCTAATTTGTGCTGTGGGGTTAGAATATAGGGATGAAATACAGTGATACATCTTAGGTCCCAATCCAAAATGTCTCAATGTCATCTTAAGATAGTCCCAGTCCACCCTATCAAACGCTTTTTCAGCATCAGTGGAAAGAAGTAGGGTGGGCTGGGCACTCCTTTGAACATACTGGATTAGGGAAATCGCTCTGAGGGAATTATCTTTTGCTTCTCTATTGGGAATGAAACCTGATTGGTCTTTGGAGATCCAACTAGGCAATAGAGGGAGCAGGCGATTTGCCATTACTTTGGCAAATAATTTAATATCAGTATTTATTAATGAGATTGGCCTAAAACTGTTACAGAGGGTAGGGTCCTTATCGGGTTTAGGGATGACAGTAATGTGAGTGGAGAGGGATTCTGGGCGTAAGCCTGAGGAATGAGAGACTGAGTTTGCATAAGCTGTGAGACGGGGAAGCAGAATGTCACTGAATGTTTTGTAGTATAAAATAGTGAACCCATCTGGTCCGGGCGCTTTACCGGAAGTAGATTTCAAAGCAGCCTGAAATTCCTCTACCGAGAAATCTTCCTCCAGTTCTTTAAGGATAGACACAGGCAATTTAGGTAGATTAGCTTCTTTCAGGTAGGAGAGCATGTGTCTTCGTCTCTCTTTCTGAGGTAAAGAGGACAAGTCATTTTTGACACAGTAGAGGTCCGCATAGAACTCCTTGAAGACCTTAGCAATGTCTGGAGTTGCATGGGCAAGCTCTCCTGATGAAAGTTTAATTTTGGGAATAAAGGACTGCGTTTGTTTAGCTTTTAATGACCTAGCCAGTAATCTACTTGGTTTGTTTCCCCACTCATAAAATTTCTGTGATATGCGTTGGAATTTTCTCTTAGTGTCTAAATTAAGAAGAAACTTTAATTCCTTTTGTTTAAGTGTGAGGGATTGGAGGTGCTCAATATGGAGAGAGAGTTTATGTTGCTTGTCCAGATCAGCTATTTGTTGTAGGACCCGTTCGATTCGTTGACCATGCTCCCTTTTCTTTCTGGCACCAAGCTCGATGAAACGGCCTCTAATAGTAGCCTTATGAGCTTCCCAAACAATGGAGGGAGAGGTGTCAGAGGGTTTGTTTTCCTTGAAATATTGTGAGAGATAAGAGGCCAGTATGGAAACCTCGGCTTCATTAGTAAGAAGGGAGTCGTTAAGTTTCCAGTTATTAGTGCGGCGTGCTAAGGAAGGCATAGTCAACGTCATCGACACAGGTGCATGATCCGAAATAGTTGCGGTACCTATGTGAGTAGACTGTAAGAGGGGGAGATGAAAATGATCTAGGAATATATTGTCAACTCTAGAATATGATTGGTGTGTTGTGGAGAAATGTGAGAAATCCTTCACCTTGGGATGGAGGAGGCGCCAGACATCCATTAATTGGAGGTCCATGAGTCTCCTTTTGACAAATTTCAGGCGTTTAAAGGAAATATTAGAGCGGCCTTGGGACGTGTCTATTGTTGGGTCTAGAGACATGTTAATGTCTCCTGCTAAAATAGTAAGACCTTTGGCGAAATGTGATAGTTTGGTTAGAATTTGTGAAAAAAAGGTAGGTTGATTTTGGTTTGGGCAATATACATTTGCAAGGGTGCATTGGGTATTACCTATGAAGCCCTTGAGGAAGAGAAAGCGACCGGAATCATCAGCTAGCATGTCAGACAAGCGAAAGGATACATTTCTGCTAAACCCAATGGCCACTCCCTTAGCTTTGTTAGTGTCAGATAAGCTGTAGTACCATTGCGGAAAGTGGGGTGAGGTCAATTTAACTGGAGTTGTGTGGGTTAAGTGTGTTTCTTGAAGAAAAACAATAGAGCATGCGGCTTGTTTTAGTTCACGGAATGTTTGGTGCCGCTTAGCTGCGACATTAAGACCCCTAACATTGTACGATAAGAACTTTAACGTAACCATTGTTACATCAAAGCGGGATCCTTCAGCCTATACTTCCATGCATGCCAGCAGGGGGAGGGGAGGTGAGGAGAGAGGGGGAAGAGGAGAGAATAGAGTAAAGAGTAGAAAAAAAGAAAAAAAGGAGAAAGTGAACATATAGAAAAGTCATATACATGAATTAAAGAACTTGTGGTAAACACATGAATAACACGCAGAAATCTGCAGTGGTCCCATTGGGGAAAGAGAGAGCGAGCAGCCATCCAAAACCCTGGACAGGGATTGAATAAAATAACTTTAAGGTCGCACGCACTCGCCAACCCCAGAAGGAGGGGGGGACAGGGTTATGTTGTAGGGGAGGGGCAATAAAAGAAACGTGCCCCGACAGCACTCGGCCTGTAAAAAACAAATGACTTATAACTAGAAATTAAAAATTAGTTCCAGTTAAATAAAAAGGTTATGTAGGCAGGAGCAAAAATCAACTTAAACATTGAAATTCCTACAAGGCAGCACATGTTGTAGACCATACTGATGCGGCAACAAAACAAAAAAAAAAAAAACATAAAAGGAGATCATTGGTCTAACTAGTCACAGGTCAAAGTCTACAAAGTATAGTCAGGTAAATTTGCAAAAATTGTAGTTGAAACCTGACTTGGTGCCAGTAAACTGTAGGAGATTGAACATCTGTACTGGTGGAATGTGGTTGAATGAAAAGAAAGAAAAATAAAGAACAAATTTGCACAATTCAACCGTGCTTTTGTGCAGATCCTGGGAGGGAGGTGCGCCCTGTCTTTGAAGGGGTTTTTCTCCAAATTGAATCCGCGAGGTTCGAAAATTTAGGAATTGAGTCCTGCCAGCCTGGGAGTTCCAAGGGCGGAAGATTAAGAGCCTGCAAAAAGGTTGTGAGTTCCTCCGGGAACCTTAGTGTATGGGAACAGCCATTTTTTGTGGCAATCAGGCAGGCTGGGGAGCCCCATCTATATGTGATCCCGTCTGAACGTAAGAGATCAAGGAGTGGCTTTAGAGCTCTACGGCGGTCTAAAGTATCTTTGGAGAGGTCTGGGAATACGGTGATAATTGCCCCGTCAAAGTCTATGTTAGGCAGGCCCCGCATCTTCATCATAATGCCATTTTGATCCTCGAAGTAATGCAAGCGACAGATGACGTCTCTGGGCTGGTCAGAATTAGCATTACGGGGTCTCAGAGCACGGTGTACACGGTCAAAGCGAAGTGGTGCAGTGACAGGGTTACCCATAATGGTGTTGAAAATGCCACGTATTGATGGTTCTAGATCACTATCTCCAGTAGCCTCAGGCAGACCTCTGACACGTATATTATTTCTGCAGTTGCGGTTCTCGAGGTCTTTGCGTTTGTATAGGGAGGCCCAATGAGCAAATGCTAGCTGGGTAACAGTGTCTTGCAGTTCTTTAATGGCTAGGGCTTGTGTATCCAGCCATTGCTCCGTTTCCTCTACTCTGACCAAGATGTGTGACATGTCGGTTCTAACTGCAGTTATCTCTTTTTTAATAGACTTTTCCAAGCTATGAAACATACCTGCGAGTTCTTTTTTAAGACCACTCATCAGCGTAGTCATTTCGGAGCCAGCAGGGGATCCAAGGTCCTCCATGAGATCCGAGCAGTATGAGGAGGCCGGAGAGCTTTCCCTCACAGAGGCAACGTGAGATGAGGGAGAGGCGCTTGGTCTTGAGGTTCGGGCCTGGTCGCCACGTGCGTTGGCCAAATATTGTTGAATAGAGCCTGCAGATACTGTAATAGACAGTGACCTCTTACCAGATCTTTTACCCGGTGCAGAACGGGATTTAGTTGATTTGGAAGGCATAACTGGAACTATTAGGCCGGTAGCTGTGTGGGGCACTTTTTACTTACATTTGCTCAGTGTCGTTCATACTTCAAAATAATGTTATTATTTGTAGAGATTTTCGTGAAAATAAAATGTGGGTAGTAGCAGGGCCACCTCAGCTGCAGAGCAAGGGGATCCAATTTGAGCAGAGTCTAAAGGAACAGGTGCTGTAGCTGTATAGAACGTGTGGAGGCACAGATGTAAATAGGGAGTAGTTAGAGTACTAAGATGGCCGCCGACCTCCAGAGGTAGGCTGGAGCCGCGGACTTTCCTGGCGGTAGTGGCCGGCCGGGTGAGCACCGATTGCGGGAAGGCCTCAAGCGGCTTCGTATGGGCCCAGATTCGAGGCTCCAGTTATTTAACAGTCCCAGCACTGAAGGGAAGCCGGCTGAGGGGTAGGTGGTAGAGTAGCAAGGTACTCACCGCTTCCAAGAGGTAGGGTAGGTCGGAGCGGTAGGCCGCAAGATGGCATCGGACCTCCGGAGGTCAGCGTATCAGTGATCCAGGTTAGTAGCCACCGGAACAAGGGGATCACGAGTGCGGGTGGCTCCGCAGCCAGGGTGCTGCGCAGGAGCTTTTCCGAGGCCTCTGGTCCGGAGTAGCGGAGAGCAGTGGGCTCCGTGTGTTAAGTAGGCCCCAAGATGGCGGCGGGCGTCCGAGGCTCGGACTTGGCTGTAGGCCCAGGACCGCTTAAAGTTGCCAAATGGGTTAGATACTCCCCAGGGGCCGCAGCCGAGGGTGTCCAGGTGCCCCTGAGATTAAAATGAAGCTTCGATGGGGTGAGGAAGGACGGGGATGGCTATGGATTCGAGTAGCCTGGACGGAGCAGAGCTAACACACGTCCTCCCTGTTGAACGTCCGGACACGCCCCCCCTCTTGGGAACGGTATAGGGTCTCGGTTCACATATTGATACTTTCCTCCTCCCTTGTTGTTTGCCTGGGCAGCTGCCCCCTCTGGGGGTTCCCCCACCCCTCCCCCCTCTCCCCTGGTGCCCTAAAAAAGGAGCTGGTCCCGGTTTTTGGTTATTGAAGTACTGTTCATGAGGATCATAATCCATCAATGGTGCATACCTATTGTACATGGGGACCTGATTTCCCATATCTCCATAGATATCTTGGGGTGGGGTATCCATCTTGATAGGGTTGGGGGTGATGATAAGTGTTATAATTGGTCGGTTGGTTGGCTCTGTATTGTTGGTGGGGGCGCGGTAAAGGGTGTTGGTTATATTGTTGTTTATGTCCACCCCTAGCGCCATTATATGGTCTTGGTGAACTATAATTATCTCCATATTGGTGGTTCCCATAATACTGTCCCCCCCATATTGTGGTCGTGTACCTCCATAATTGTATCCTGGTGTATTTTGCTCAGTGTTAACTCTCCCACTCCTAACCCCCGAAGGTGTCCCTTGCTGGTCAGCTGATACTAAATTAGGGACTGTATCCTTACTGGTGGGCTCCACCCCACCATTAGCCCCTAAATTGGAGTTTTGCCAAGCATAGATTTTATTGTTTTTAAAATCTGACGAGTCCCTGATATACTTCTTAACTTTCTTCTTCTGCACTTCCCGATCTAGTTTTTCCAGTTTTTTCTTCATGTTACTATTGAATTCAATAATGGGGTTAGTCTCTTTAATGGGCTCCAATAATTTCTCTATCTCATTAATCTGTTCATTAATTTTAGCTAGTTTAAACTGCTTACGAGTCAAAACTAAATTTTGAAGCTCCATACCCACTTGTTTGAAAAAATCCAACCATTCTTTCATAAAAGAAGGGTCAGTAAGCCCATCCTGAGGAGGGACCTCCCATCTCAAACTTCTAAAGATGAGCTTCTCCTTCCGATAGTGTTCAAAGGTGAACACATCCCACCAGGTTTTCAATTGCTTTTCAAGCAAGTGATCCAAGTTTTTTTTAACAAACTAGCAGTGTCTTCTTCACATTCACTCATTTCCTGGTTATTATTAAAAATATTATCGGGATTCATATGCCTCTTCGACACAAAGTTAATAACTTCCATAGCTGCAGTTGGTTAAAACAAATAATATAAAACTGTGAGCGAACAAGAAAACAGGCCCCCAAACCTCGTCCTACTACCACTGCGCCCTGGTCCTATATCTGTCCTTATGCTAGCTGCCACTTAAAAAATGGAATATAAAATCTGAATCATCTATAAGATCAAAAACAACTAGATGAAGAGTGGCGCTATCCCCTATCTGGGGCTTCAGGTGAGTGTCCACAACACTTCTAATGTATTAAATAAATCCTATCACATTGAGCAATTGATGTCTTGTGCGACTACTGATATTCAAATTCACTTTCTTTAATTGGGATTTAGGATTTATTTAATACACTGTCCTCATGGACAGTACTTCAATAACCAAAAACCGGGACCAGCTCCTTTTTTAGGGCACCGGGGGAGAGGGGGGAGGGGTGGGGGAACCCCCAGAGGGGGCAGCCACCCAGGCAACAACAAGGGAGGAGGAAAGTATCAATATGTGAACCGAGACCCTATACCGTTCCCAAGAGAAGAAGGGGTTGTAGAGCAGGGAGACGCAAACAACCCAAGAAAGAGACTGAGGGACACTTGAAAGATGGGATTTTTAATCTAAGTAGAGCACAACTTAACAATAATGAATTAAACATTTTAAGTTTGGGGCTGAAATGTGCACCCAGGAAACCTATCAACAAATTCAAAGTATTTATAGATACTCATAAATTCATCCGCACTTTGAATATAAAAAAACACTTTCTAAGTCATCCAGTGGCTCAGAGGGAGACCACTACTACTAGGTCATTTAGAATAGATACAGGACTTAGAAATAAATCATTATTTAATCCCCAAAACTCCAATAGCCATTATATAGAGGTTTTCAAAAATCTGGTTTTGGATGATTTGGAGCGATTAAACCCTATTAAGAGAGTGAATCCAGAGCATATCATGAATGGTATTAAATCATTGGAGAAGAGGAACGACATTATGATTCGGCCAGCGGATAAAGGGGGTGGTGTGGTCATCTTAGAGAAAGACTTTTACCACAACCAATTGTTGGAGATGTTAAGCGACCATGACACTTACTGTAAATTGCCATCAGACCCGACTAATAGCTATAAAATGCAACTTAGCGCTTTGGTGGAATGGGGGTATAGCATTAATGCCCTCAATGTTAAGGAAAGGAGTTATCTTGTTCCTAGTGCGTGCCGCATTCCAGTCATCTATACCTTGCCGAAAATTCACAAAGACAGTTGAATGCCACCAGCACGACCGATTGTGAACGGTATAGGTTCTGTCACAGCTAGATTGGGCGAATTTTTAGATAAGTTCCTCCAGCCTAGCGTGAAGGCTAAGAAAGTGTATCTTAAGGATACAACGGATCTGCTACGATCCTTGCAAGAGGTGAAATTTAACTCAACCTCTAACTCATATCTGGTCACGGCCGATGTGGCCTCGTTATACACCATTATTCAGCATGAGGATGCGGCACTGGCTCTAAACTGGGCATTGAGTAAGCAGGATGATATCCCCCACATGCAGAAGATTTTTGTTGGTCATGCGTTAGACTTCTGCATGATACACAATTATTTTTGGTTTAATGGCCATTTCTTCTCACAGAAGGTAGGCGTAGCGATGGGAGCTAAATATGCTCCCAGCCTTGCTAATCTTTTCTTAGCAGAATGGGAGGACAGATGAGTATATAATGGGAGACCATCTCAATTATTATTTTACCGTAGGTTCATAGACGACCTATTATTTATCTGGGAGGGGTCAAGGGAATTGGCAGTGGAATTCATGTCATGATTGAATGACAACTCCAATAACATTCGATTGGATTATGTTATCAGTGATACCACAGTGAATTTTCTTGATGTAACTATCACTAAAATTAATAACATTCTGAACACCAAAGTTTTTTTTAAGACCACAGATCGGAACAGTTAACTGTCCATCAGGAGTGGACACCACCCCACTTGGATAAAAAATATACCAAAGGGACAGATGTTAAGGGTCCGGCGGAATTGCTCGGACTTGGATACTTATAACTCCCAAGCCAACCTATTGAAGGAGAGATTCCTCCAAAAAGGATATGAGAAGAGCACTATAGATAATATTATTCAGGAGGTAGCGACTATCCCTAGGGAACAGCGTTTGAAGGACAAGGAGACTGGGGTACCTACCAACCAGCTTCAACTGGGATTTATTTCAAATTTTCATCACTAGTATAGAGATGTCGAAAAAATTTTTAAGAGACACTGGCACATCCTGTGTAGAGATAGACACCTAGGGGAGATTTTGTCTAATCACGCCCGAGATTTATCTATAGACGGGCACCAAATTTTGCCCATAGGGTGGTCAAGAAAATTCTTGATCAACCCAACCATCAAACGCTAAGGATTGACCTTAAAGGGTTTTTTGTGTGTAGAAAGTGCATTTGTTGTAAAACGGTGCGGGTGAGAAATAGAGGTACTACGCAAATCACTAATTTAGATGAAGAAACATTCAATATCAGTGAATTCATTACGTGTAATTCCTCCGTTGTAGTCTGTCTCTTGTGGTGCCCATGTGGTTTGTTCTATGTGGGGCGTACCAAGAGACTACTGAGGGTAAGAATCGCTGAACATCTAACTAATATAAAAAATGGTTTCCGATAACATGGTGTTTCTCTCCATTTCAAGGAGAAGCACAATCAGGACCCCAGCTTGCTGCAATTTTGTGGCATAGATGTGGTGCATCAATCTTGGAGAGGGTCTAATAGGGTCAGGGATCTCTCTCAGAGAGAGACCCGATGGATCTATGTGCTTAAAAGTCTTTTCCCTAGAGGAATGAATATTGAACTGGACCTGAATTGCTTTATTAGCAATTCATGAGGGCTATGCAGGTTCCAGTTCACCTTTGGGGGGAAGCCGTATGGCCGAAGTTTTGGTACTGTGATAGGATGACCTATGAGTGACAAGTTTAAATATAATTAATATTTTTATACTTATTTTTATATTTTTATTTTTATTTTTTATTCATTTATTTTTTATTTTATTTATTTATTATTATTTATTTTATTTATTATTGTATTTATTTTATTTATATATATATATATATATATATATATATATATATATATATATATATATATATATATATATATATATATATATATATTTTTTTTACTTTATTATATTATTTTATTTATTTATGTTATTTTTTCTTTATTTCTTTTTATATATTTTTTCCCTATTTTTTCTATTTTTTTCATTGCTTTTGTTTGGGCATGTCACTCGTGGACCATGATTGCAATGGGTTAAACCTCCCCACATAAATATATTGGTTTAAAAGCATTGTTTATGTAAATAGGAGCTTTGTCTACAGTGCTAGGGATAAAGCCACCTGAAATTGTGTTTCTCTCTGATTATTAGTGAACATTGTTTACCTAGATATTATATTTTGAAGGAGTTTGCATGTGTATTCTGGACATGGGGACACAGGAAGTGTGGAGACGCCAAGTGATTGAAGCCCGCCCAGTGCACATTTGAATTTGCATAAAACTGTGATTGCCTTGCCGAGTAGCCAACCCCATGATTAAGTCCGTATGACGAAACATGTCGGGGCGTGGCATTGCGGCAATCGTAGGAGTCTGATAGAGGGAGATCTGATGGGAGACGGAGCGGGGACCAGCTGAGAGCACGAACGGTGAACGGGTGAGACGATCACTGGCGTCCATACTCCCTGGGTCCGCTGTGGCCGTCCCTGCTATTGTTACTGCGTGCTGTGGTATACTTTGCTGTGATACAGTTCAATTTGCTGTGAAGTGCTGAATTGATTTTAGTTACCATGTGAGTGCATATGTATGGTTTTAAGTTTTTTGATTAAATGTTTTAAACGGTATCACGCTATTTGGAGCATTTTTTCCTTTTATATGTGGAGTCAAATTCTCAAGGAAAAGTGTACGTTACATTCAACAGCGGATATCGGTGGCTGCATGATAACCCCCATGTTAGTGGGTTGAGGTGTTTTGCCGGCCAAACAAGAGAGGGTGAGGCCTTAACAGCTGGTGAGTGAGTAATTCACAAGGGAGTGGAATCACGGCACTGAGGTGTGGTGTACACAGAATTACAGCATTTTACAGATTGAAGACACTTGCATTTTTTGAACTTTTTCTTCACCATTCAATACATTGATTGTCATCACTTTAAAACAGATGTGGACTCATTGTTTTCCAGTATTTTGGATTTTTTTTCTTTTTCTCACTTGTTTTTATTTTTCCATCATATATTTCGCACATGATTTGTGTATTTTTGGATTTTTTTGAATTTCATCATTTATCGGTCATATTTGTGTCATCACAATATTGTTTTTCACTATTCACGGGGTGTCACTTGTAATAATATACATGTCACTTTATGTTTAAGTAATGTTATATTAGGATTAACACTTCCAGGGTATTTGTATTATATTAGTAGTCACTATCACATTAAGCAATTGATGTCTTGTGCGACTACTGATATTCAAATTCACTTTCTTTAATTGGGATTTAGGATTTATTTAATACATTAGAAGTGGTGTGGACACTCACCTGAAGCCCCACTGATAGGGGATAGCGCCACTCTTCATCTAGTTGTTTTTGATCCTATAGATGATTCAGATTTTATATTCCATTTTTTAAGTGGCAGCTAGCATAAGGACAGATATAGGACCAGGGCGCAGTGGTAGTAGGACGAGATTTGGGGGCCTGATTTCTTGTTCGCTCACAGTTTTAAATTAGGGGGTTAAACCTTTATTAGATAATAAACGACGGGTGCCCTAAAACTATTATAAACTATAATAAACAAACTAACTAACCAGCGTCACCCGTAACAGTTATACGGTGATAACTGGTGAAAGGGTTAACTAGGGGGGCAATCAGGGGGTTAAAACCTTTAGTAGGTAGTATATGGGGGTCCCTGTCGCTATAAAATGCTGACGGCGAACCTATATATTTACCTCCTTAACTAGCGTCACCTGTGTCACTAATACAGTGATCAGAAAAACAATCGCTTAGTGACACTGGCGACAGGGCGTGATCAAGGGGTTAACCTTTATTAGGGGGGGTTAGGGGGGTACCCTAGACCTAAAGGGGGGTACCCCAGACCTAAAGGGGGCTAACCCTAACTGCCCTAACACTTATAACTGTCACAAACTGACACCAATGCAAAAAAAAACTGCTATTGGTGTTACTGTGACAGGGGGTACAGGGGGGTGATGGGGGTAAAAAGTGTGCCTGCGTGTTCTACTGTAAGTGTAGTGTTGGTGCAACTCATATTGATGTCTTCTCTCCTTGGCGGCGGAACGAAAAAGACCGGCTTGAGGAGAGATGACATCACTTCCTCTACATTACAGCATCAGAGGAAGAATTTCATTCATGGGGAGCGATCGCAAGGGGGTGGCCACAAATGAGTGGCCTCCCCCTCAGCCTGTATAGCTTCCCCACTGATGCCGACCGCCTCGGGCACAGGGGGGGTGCGATGCGCCCCCAGCCCGCAGGAGGCAGATCACGTGCCAGGTACGTGATTTTGCCTGCCCGTGACATTCTGCCGCAGTATATCTGCGTTAGGCGGTCGGCAACTGGTTAAAGTCACTTCAAAGTCATATCAAATTCAAACTCCAAACGCCTGAAAATCACGCAACTTTGGAGTCGGCTAGTGTGAAAGGAGCCCTAAGTCTTAAACCCCTAAGGCTTCATTCGCTAGTTGTATCACCCCTTCACCTCCATTTATACTTACCTGACTACTATTTTGATCCAGGGCTGTGCCCATCTGCAATGGCATTGTGGCCTCTCTCTCTCTCCCTCTCTTTGCACTCTCAGAGACAGCAATTGAAGCCACTGGCTCCTGCTGCTGTCAATCAAATCTTGAGAGGAAGAGGGGTGGGGCTGATCCATGCTGTGTGTGTCAATGAATGCAGGAAGCAGCTTCTTGGCAAAAGGAGGTGCCAAGAGTGTCAGTGCTAGACCAGAGAAGAGGAGGTTTTAGGTTACTCTGTGCAATATCATGCTTATTATTTTGATTTAAAAAATACCCTTTACAACCACTTTAACAGGCACAGAGTTCGCTTTACGGAAGTAATTGAGACTCTTCAAACAAACTTTACAATTATTCACTTCAATGCTTTAATTATCAAATCATGTGAAAAGTAGATTTCTGTTTACTTTTTTTTTTTTCCAAAAACAATTTATTGAAATTGTTTCCATTCCTGTTTTTTTTCTTATGTCATCTGCACATGATTGAGGATTTTAAATGAACAAGACTTTGCTTTTCATATGATTGGATAATAACATGAATATCCATGTAATTTTTTGTGTGAGGATGCTCAACTTCTTTAGGAAATCAGCGCAGTGATGTTAAAGTGATACTAAAGTCAATTTTTTCTTTAAAAATAACAAACATGTTTTACCTATCTGCTCTGTGTAGAGATTTTACACAGAGCAGCCTGGATTCTCCTCTTCTCGGGTCCCTCGCTGGAGATCCTGGCCCCTCCCTCCTGTTGAGTGCCCCCACAGCAAGCAACTTGGTGTTTGTGGCCACCCCCTCTCTTTTCTCATTGGCTAACTGACTTTGATTGATAGGATCAGAAGCCAATGGCACCGCTGATGTGTCTCAGCCAATCAGGAGGCTGATGGACAGACGGCCAAGGCACTCGTGTTCCTTGCTGGATCGAGATGGGGCTCAGGTAAGTATTAGGGGGGCTAAGGAGGCTCCTGCACACAGAAGGTTTTTATTCTAATGCATAGAATGCATTAAAATAAATAAAAAACATTCTGTCTTTACAAAAAAAGGTTATAGGCAGGCTTGGTTTTTTATTTTTATTTTAATATTGCAAATTACGTTTTTATTTTGCTTTTTTCCTATTCAAAAAGCAGTAAATGTATTGTGGTAACAAATAGGAAAGGTGAACCTATTTACCACCTCAATTTGCTGTGCTTAAGAATTGCTTCTCAAAAAAGAACATTTTTGATTTGTGACAGCCTGCACTCTGTTTAAAATACATAATGGAAGTTATAGGTTCCTCAAATGTTTTGAAATAAAAAGCATGTATGAAGTAGAAATACAAATGCCTTTCAACAAAAGTGATAGCAGAACAATAAAAATAATTATTTAATAGGTAGTAGAAAGAAATATACTTTATTTTTCAACAGTGATGACGAGAATAGCTTTTTCAACAGTGATGACGAGAATAGCTTTTGAGCATGAAAGTTTAAACATACCACTAAAGCAACAGAATTCACATGCTTTATGTGATCATTTGCAAATTTATAACATTTATAAGACACTAATTGTATATATGTACAGTATGTATATTTGTCAGCGTGTGTGTCGTTTTGGGTAACTCATTTGAATTAACCCAATATAACCCAATCTAAACAGCTTTGAATCTGTTCATTGTTATTTCTACAACTTAATGCAAACTCAGTTTGCAGAATAGTTCAAATGTGTAATGGATGAAAATATTAAAAGAAATGTATAGCCAAAGGGTTGTTGGTCATACTTCTCTTCTGCATCAAAGTAGTGCGATTACATTTGCGATTACATTTGCTCTGCTGTGACCCAGCTTATAGTCAGCTATATCCTGCTGTCAGCCGACATTACAGAGCAGCTCCAGGCTCTAGTAGGATCCCAACCATATTTTTGGGATCCACCCAGCTGCTTAATTGACAGCTGGCTCTGGCTCTCAGTGTGCAGCTGGGAGATGAAGCCAGCTGTACCTGCCCCCTCCACATTTTGGCTCTCCAATGAGCACTGAAGGGGAGGAGCAGAGAGCGGTGACTAACCAGCTCCCTGAACATATCTATGAAGATTGGCATAAAGTCCTGATCATTGACTATGACAATTTTCACTGCAAGACACAACACCAGACAAACCATAATGTCAGCCTAAAGTCTGATAAACTTGTCTAAATACAGGCCTCAATCTAGAAGCAGTATAGGCCAAAATTTAAATCTTACCTTCGTTATCACAATCGGCGCCTCCGATACTCCTTCCTTCGCTCACAGATCGTACGTACTACGCATGCATGCTATGCTTTATACACACTGTGCATGCGGGAAACTCCGCCTGATGTTCTTTCTAGTCTATTCCCCACCCCTTCTCGTTTGGCGCAGTGGGGGAAGAGCACATGGTGGAGACAAAGCCCGGAGCCTGAAACATCCCAATCCCAGAAGAGACGATTTCGGGGTACGACAATCCAAGGATCAGCTCAGGAAGCCGTGGTCGGACCTCAAATTAAGGGAGCATGAGCTGTACAGAAGGATCAGGAGAGTGCTGCAAAAAAAGTAAGTAGTTGTGCTGTGTTCCTATTCTTTATTTTTATTACGTTCGTGCTGCTCCATGTGCTTTTCTTTATACCGTTGTACAGTTTAAAATGGCAACTTTCATGTTCATGGGTACATTGTTCGTTCGTATGAAGCATTGTTCGTTCGGCCTATAAAACACCATTGTTTTGGCCATATGCATTTGAATACATTTTTTCTAGCCTACTTCTCTTAAAATAATTTTGTTGTCTAGATGGGTTTGTAACTAGAATGTAATGCAAACTAGATTCTGTGTAAGGAGAGGACACTCAGCAGCAGTTTACACATCTGGACACTGGAGCACTAGTGTGGGACAACAGAACACCCTTTTTATTAGGGGGCCCACACAGGTGCTCCAATGTATACTATAGGGGGTGTCTCCATCTGGGAAGCTTGTACAAAACAGGTAAGTATTCAAGCTTGACAAAGGAAAAAAATATTTCTTCATTTGGAACTCTGCCAAAATAGACAATTGTACCCCACTTCCAAGCAATGTTTCATATTCCTATTTCTGTCATCAAATATCTTTGTACTAAGTATACCTATTTTTTTTTTTTACATAGGGGAGAAAAGACTCGGAGGACACCACTCCGCATAAGAGACAACAGACCCCCCACCTCTGGAAGAACTAGAAATCCCCCAAACCCAACAGGAGGAGGATGTAGGAAATGTGGTGGAAATTGTCACCACAACAGGTGAGTGTCTGCGACCACAGCCTGAGGTAAGAGATGGATGCCGGCATATTTATAATACATGGTGTGTTTTTGTTTCTCTATTTTTAGGTGATCGTGATGTTGTGGATCCAGGTCATTTCACCAGTGAGAGTGCACAGATCCTGATTGGGGAGATCATGGGGTGTAATAGAGACTTGGAAAACATCCAGAAAAACATCAACGATGTACAAAACAAAATGAAGAACATCATTGATGTTTTAGGGAAAGTTTAAAACACCTCCAAATCTCTGACTTGTTTTTTGTTTTTGGAATATAAACATTTTTTGGACTTTTTTGACATATTCTCGAAAAGCCAAATTTTGAAGATGCACACAGTGTGTCAACATGTGCTATCTGCCATCATGGGAGATCAATGGACGTGTTTTGTGGGTGCAACCCCTTCCTCAATAATAAAGTAGTGAGAGAAAGGGGTTGCACCCCCAAAACACATCCCTTGATCCCCCATGATGGCAGCTAGCACATGTTGACATTCAGCAATTTGTGTGCATCTTCAAAATTTGGCTTTTCCAGGGGTGACTTCAGCCCATCTAAATGCAATATCAAACACAGTTTCTAAATACTCATGTCTGATATTGCCTTCAATTTCTACAAAAGTTGAACTTTGTAAGTTCCATATTTGTGTATTTCTTGTTTGTTTGAAACATGCCTGTTTTACCTTAAATGGACATTTCAATATTTATTAATGTTACCGAAAAAATTGTTATACAACAAACATGGTGGTTTGTTTTAAAAACCTTTTAGAAATGCACATGTGATTGTGCTGGTATTAAAAAGATTGATAATCAAGAATGTGTGGATCATTGTTTCAATGCTCCTAAAATTTTGTTAAGGGCAAATCCACTTTGCACTACAAGTGCAGTTTCAGTGCTGGCTCAAGTGCACTTGTAGTGCAAAGTGTCTTTGCCTTTAGTAAGTAACACCCAGCAGTGCTTTTTAAGGTTACACAATCACGACATTTTCAGGACTCCCCACATTTCTGTCAGGGTCAGCTAAAAGAAACACAAGCAGTAAATGTCGACGAAGATTTTAGTAGTTAAAATGATTTTTTTATTTTAAAAATGTATCAGACATTGTCTGGCATATTGATGTCTCCCCTACCCGCAAAGTAATCAAGGTATCTAAGACGGACCTTGCGGGCATTCAGGGGAGGCAAGCCAGGACGGCCACTTTCAAGCGCCATCAGGGTTGGTTCATTTACTTGAATTCTGGCCTCAGGCCCAACTGAGGCGGCATAGTTGGCAGATTTTCGCCTTAAAAAGTTGTGGAGAACACAGCACGCCAGGATGATATGATTCAGTTTATACTCCGCCATGTGTATGGGTGTAAGAAATAGGCGGAACTGGCTGGCCATGATTCCAAATGTGTTCTCCACCACTCTTCTGGCTCTGGCCAGCCGGTAATTAAAAAAACCCTCTGGTCCGGAGTGAGTTTCCTCATCTGGAATGGCCGCACAAGATGGTCCCCCGGCGCAAAGGCTTCATCAGCAATGAAGACGAATGGGAGTCTTTCCACATTGTCTTCTGGAGGTGGCAGGTCCAAGCTGCCATTCTGGAGACGCCTGTAGAACTCTGTCTGGGTGATGACTCCACCATCGGACATCCGGCCATTCTTCCCCACGTCCACATACAGGAACTCATAAGTAGCCGACACCACCGCCAACATCACAATACTAATAAACCCCTTATAATTATAATAGTATGACCCCGAGTTGGGGGGTGGGATGATGTGGACATGTTTCCCATCAATTGCCCCTCCGCAGTTAGGAAAGGCCCACCACTGGGCAAAGTGGGAGGCCACAGTCTGCCATTCCTGTGGGTTGGAAGGAAACTGTGGCGTCAAACAAGAAAAATAAATTAATAATTTTGCACATAAAAAGGGAAAGCAGATAAGACACAAACATTCTTGGCCAACATCAATATAACATTTATTTTAGGGAGTATTTAAAGACAAAGGTATAAGGTCCACCTATCAGACCCCCCCCCATGGCCCATTTGTAAAATGTTATGGGGGGAGATGTTTTGAACAGGTAACCCTCTCCATTTCATTGAGAGATGAATGCCTAAATAATGTGTATTAGTTTGGCCAGCCCCTCCTTACTTTACACTATTGTCAGCCCGCTGGACAGGTAAGAAGTGTCATAATACAAAGAGATTAATACACACTGTACACATTTTAGCAGATTTTTACTTTCTGCTATTACCTATCAAGATAATAATAGGATACAAAAACTTTAAACAGTACCATTTGAAAGTATTCACATGCTTTGGGGAATTCATTCATAAATCTGACCACTAAAGAGTTGGGTATAGTGTGTATAGGTTTGGCAAAGTCAGCAGATAGAGGATTGTTATCAGCTGAGTTAGCAGTTGAGGGGAGGGAGGGTTCCAAATGATTTTGGGACACCAAAAAAAAGCCTCTGCCACTCTGCCAGAATTTAAAGCACAAATCACATTTTTACACATTTTAGGGGGTATTTAGGGTAAAGCACTACTATGGAGCTGACACATTACATTGTTAAGTGACTACACAAGGTGAATATAGGGCCAGGAGAGCAGGCTGGGGAGGTAAGTGAAGGCAAATATGTATGAAGGACAAAATTTTTTTTTAACAAAACCAGCATGCATGAGGACAAAGGGGACAGTCACAGCATATTACAATCATGGTAATTAGGGAATGAGGAAAGAAATACAATATATTAACAAACATTATATACAATCAAATTTGATATTAAAGGATAAAAATCTTACCTTAATATACTCCTGCAGGACCTGAATGATGGCAGAACAGGTCTCTGGGATAATGATCCCCAGAGCCTGGGGGGAGATGCCTGTCGAGAACTTGAGGTCCTGCAGGCTTCTCCCCGTCGCCAAGTACCGCAGGGATCCTGCCTGCTGATATAGGGGGTCAGCAAAGCCAACAAACGGTGAAATACGGGGTCCATCATCTGGAGAAAGTTCCTGAAATCGTCAGGATTATTCTCACAGATCTCACAGAGCAAAGGCAAGTGACAGAATTGGTCACGCTGGAGCAACCAATTCTTGGTCCATGAACTCCTCCCCACCCTGTTCATGGACTGGACTTGTGTCAAGGTAAGGACCCCGACACCAAGCCCCCACACAGCATGAACTCTACGAGGAGTACGTATATGCAACATGGCTAGAAAACGGTTGGCTGCTCAGAACGAAGTAACAGAATGCACTGAAGAACAGCAAGGCCTGTGAAGAGCGACCTGAAAAACACCAATGAGTGGACAAGAACGCACTGAATAATCAAATATGAACTCACTGCACGCACTGAAGACCAGATACAAACCCACAAGCACAAACTGAACAGCAGAAAACGATCTGAAAACCACAAGTCTGAGAAAGCGCGAATCATCTATCACTAAACTTTTACTAACACAAGATTAGCAAAAGGAGCCCAAAGGGTCCCTCGCTTGGTTCAGAACTGCCCTTTTCTAGTCTCCTCATACGTGGTGTACGTGACTGCGTTCTTGGCGATCGGAAATTCCGACAACTTTGTGCGATCGTGTGTATGCAAAACAAGTTTGAGCCAACATCCGTCGGAAAAAATCCATGGATTTTGTTGTTGGAATGTATGATCAATGTCCGATTGTGTGTAAAGGGCATTAGGGTTGAGGGAGGATAGCTGCAGCATCAGACCAATGTTTCAACATACAGTTGAGTATAGATGTATAGATAGTATAGAGTTCAATAGCGATTTAGATCTGACAAAGAAGCGGATGCGTTATCTCCATGTTCTGAGGTCACTTCCAAAGTGACTCTGAGTGTGTTCCATGCTTGTTCCGAGACAATGAGACAGATGTCCGGCCGGTTGTTCCTCTCCTCTCGTGTTAACATCCACACACCACCATCCACAAGGGACCCGCTGAGTGAAGTAGCCATTTGGCTGATTTTAAGTAAATATACCATTCCTTGCATCTTCTGCTGCACTTTTTTGCCGCACCTTGCTTTTCTCCCATTGTTCTGCCAGAGACTGCTTCGCTCTTGAGGGAGCTGCCACTACTACTGCATATGTATACTCCCTGGACTTTATAGAATTTTAGTTGTTTTATCAGTGTGCTTCAGTAATCCTCTTGTGCGCCATTCAGTTTTTGTCTTCTTGATCATAGTGTTACGTGTGTTCCTAGGGAGTGCTTTCTAACTGTGTGGGGGATGGCTTAACTTGAGGAAAACAGAGATCCGTGTTCCTGCTTAGCAGAATGACAAGATCTCCATCTTCCTCTCTGACAGAACGGCGGTCTGCCTAGTTTACATAGGCAGACCGCCTTTTTGCCTGTCCTGTCAACAATCAGCGGGTCCCGGCAGACATCACGTCCACCGGACCCGCTGATTGGCTCCCGCTGTGTCAAATCACAGTATGAGAGGGTCGCCGGCGGTGCGCATGTGTGCCCCATACCCTGTGCATGAAATCACGTACAGGAGGACCACCCTGCCATAGTACATCTGCGTGGGGCCATCCTTAAGTAGTTAAATCAGATCTAACTAAACAACATTTAGTTTGTCAAAGTACTATGGGGTTGATTTACTAAAGGCAAATAGACTGTGCACTTTGCAAAGTGCAGTTGCACCCTGCAAGAGTAGTTGCTCCAGAGCTTAGTAAATGAGCAGAAGTTCTTTTGACTTCCATTATCCAATCATGTGCAAGAAAAATGCAGTTTTTTTATTTTCCTTGCACATTATTGGATATTCTTTGCAAAGTGAAGCTTTATCAAATTTACAAAGCTCTGGAGTAACTGCACTTGTAGAGTGCAACTGCACTTTGCAAAGTGCACAGCCTATTGACCTTTAGTAAATCAACCCCTTTGCATCACAAACATTTGCCTTATTTTTTGTATTTTTTTCAATACTGTTTTCACCTTTTTCATCCTTGGCTGCATGTCAGCATTGCTAATCTCCTCCAGCCTCTTCCATTCATTTCCTGTCTACATGCCCTCACTCCAGGGCAGCTGCACATCATTACTCAGAAAAAGCTTTCTAATATGGTTTACCACTACCATAGATTTGCAGCACATACCCAAGGTTCACTGGGTATGTACAATAAATACTCTTAGCTGGAAATTTTCCAGGTTCACCAGCAGAAATAAGGAACAACCCATAATGCAGTGCATATCATTTGCCCATGGTAAGCTGAGTCACAATAGCAAATCTGAAGGAATGGATAACCCATCATGTTCATTAAAAGGGCTGACTCACGCAGTCATATTGTCAGTATGTGCTGTAGTTAGGGATTGACAGTTGAGATAAATACCTGAGCTGCCATTGCTGACCTTTCAGTTTGAAAGTATTGGTAGCATGGTTTTTATAAACAAGTAAACCAGTAGCTCTGACTTGCTGTTGATTCATACTTTTTTTTGTTAGCTCTCTAGAAAGCAATAAAGTCAGGAACAGACAGGAACCAAACAATTTTGGAAAAAAAAAATATCATCAATGATTATCTCCATTTTTGTCTCAGAACAAACTTGGTGTTTGGGAAACACATTGCAAAATTGCTGTAGATATGAAGGTGCCTTTACATACCTATAGGAGCCCCTTATACTCCTCTGACCCAGCAGAAGCCCAGACAAGCCCACTCCTACACATTCCTATTGGCCCATCACTTTCACTCACTGATATAATTCTGCAGGAGACGGGAATGGTCAGGTTAGCTTCTCTACAATTGGAAATTGCTGAAACTTTGCATGGCAGAATGACCTGACAGTCAGGCTTGATAAGAATGTTTGTGAAGATGCTGCAGGTCTCTTTAGCTTGTTTTAAAGTATTATTTAAGCTAAACCCCAAAAAATCCAGATCTCTATTTCACTTTTGCATTCAACAATTGCAGCTGATGAAACGTATATATCAAATTTACAGAATTACTTAAAATGAATCACCTAAAATGAGTGTCCCATGTTGTATATATGTAATTTGAAACTTTATTTCAAGGTTGTTTCAAGGGGATTTAGTATAAGCAACATTCTATGACAGCTTATATCATCCGTTTATATTTTAAATCTCCTTTAGCTTTTCCCACTTACGGCAAAATTGCAGGCTTATTTTGTGGACAAGCTGATAAATGACAAGCTGCTTTGCTGTTATGTTTTGTTGCGGCTATCCAAAATATTGGTACCTTTTAAGACATTTCCTGCTGAGATGATTAGAAAATAACTTCTGCCCCTGGGTTTTATACCTATTAGTATCTTGTAGTCTCTTTCATATGAATACTGATATTTTTGCTTGTCCTGTACGGTATCACAAGGTGCTATATATTTTTTTTTATAATGCTTCCTGTAGATGACATTTCAAGAGGCATTAGAATAAAGTTACCATGTAAAATAAATTATGTTTTGTCATTTACCAAATGTTTGAGATTAGGGATGAGTTCAAGGTTTGGTCCAAACACAAGCTTCCTGATGTGAATGGTTGTTAAGCATGCCAGTGGGTGTAGGCACCTCTAAGTTCTTAACAACTATTGATGTCAACAACCCCATCCACTTTCATGGCCGGGAATCCCTAGCCACATAAGTAAAGGGATGAGGATAGTTTAAAAATGGCATGGGATTCCCCCCAAGTCCTACTAGGCCCTTTATTTTTTCTTCATTTTTTCACAATAAACGTTTATTGAAAGCTAGAATGAATACATAATAACTGAGAATAAAAACCTGATTTTAGCTCAAACCTCCTCATATACAATGAATGCATTACAAAAATCGGTTCATCTCACTGTGTCAACTAGAAAAATACTTTATTTTGGTTACTTAATGAAAAGATAAGCAAAAAAAATCACTCATGCCATTAAAAAACAATTGCCCACCTTACATGTATACACATATATGTGTTTGTGACCTCAGTGTATCACTGAGCTTAATATACCCTGACCATCTGGCTAAGGTTGCCAGTGGATGAGGATATATAATATGCAGGGTTTAATATTGTGTTTGCATGGATGATCCTGCAAAGGAACAGTTCAGTATGATCCCTTGATTTGATGCTATAGTATCTAAGCCACAGTACTTGGATATGTAGCTATTAAGGAAAATACACATAGTTCATATTGGATTGTAGAAAATAACACATAGATTGAGGTAGAATGGAATATATCCAAACAAAGCTGGTATTATATAGTGGTCTAGAGGGGGTCATTTATTCAAGGTTTTGAAGATATAAAGGTGTTGAAGACCAAACCAAGGGTCAGATGTTATCTATAATACCTCAGCAAATCTTCATGCCTTGACTCCCTCCCTCACACTGTATAATTGACCATACTGGTAAAGCACACAATGGTATATGACCTATCAGGCATAGATTCAGAGATAATTGTAATCCATGAAGAACATAATATGAAGAAGTGAAAGTTTCATATCCAAGAAAGTAAATTATACTTATCAGATTAGATCATTGATAAATCTCCTATGATTAGTGGAGAGAATGTCCAATGCAGGATGTATTGCCAGATAAATCCATCCCATACCGTGCTACTGGGTCATGAAGGAGAGGTGGACAATGGCAAGAATCCTGACCGGTTTTGCAGGTCTCAGCCAGCTGCTTCAGAGGCTGGTAAGAATTTGATCTGCCGAATGAATACATACAAGGTATAGTATTATATAAGACAAAAGAAAAAGGAAAATAAAAATTAAAGGGAATGATAACATGTACATTAATACATATAATGTTAGGTAAGTATCTAACGTGGATACAATGGCATACATTGCAATTATAAAGTAATCAAAATAAAAATACATTTTTACATTGTTGTGTTACAAATATTAAAGTTAGTTCTCTTGAGTAATGACACACATTAGGCATATTGAATATGCCTAATAAATTGTGTTCCAGATAGTTATGTCTGAAATAGAGTCACATTATTTATAGGTTTGACTAGGAGTCTAGCTGAGAAAAATAGTGATAGTACTTCTTAGTTTAGGGTCTGAATTTCTGTGTCACAAGATTATACATTTATTTATTATATAAGGAACAAATCTCATTTCATTTTTTGTAATCCTCAGAAAGAGTAAAGAGGTACCATGGTCTCCACATCTTGTGGAAGTGTAAATTGGATTCTTTTTTTCGTTGCTATTGTTTCTTCCATGTCATAGATGGTTTTCACTTTTTGTAACCATTCCTTGGTGGTTGGTATTTGTGTGGATTTCCAGTAGAGCGGCATTCAGTAGGTGTATGGCTAGTGAGTTTTTATATTTTTTGTATGAAAAGGAGTTAACGTGTAGAAGCCAACAAGTGGGATCAAGTGTCAGTTTCATATTGGTGATTTGTCGTGTCCATGTTATAATTTGATGACATGGACATGAGGACAGGCCCCCCCACACACCCCCTCCGATGCACCGCACGCTACTATCCATCATTGAATCCCATACCAGAATCCGTGGAGGTATTGAGAACTACTGCAGCTACTGTCCATTCATGAGATACAAGCTGTGATCAGTACATTGTGTGCTACCTCTCTATAGGACTACTGTGTTCAACTGTAGACTGCATGCTGTTTAATATCATCACGTTCATGCCACCTGCCAGCACTTCAAGAGCCTGGATGCTTGGAGATTGTGATACACATTGGGACCGGGTGACAGCTACAGCGGGACTGTGAGTAACCCTGACCCCTAGCACAGGTAGACTGGCTTTATTGGTAGTGGAGTACGTTACCCACAGCAGATGGAAAGCGAGTGTAGCACTGGCCATGCCAGCTACAGCATAAGGGAGTCACCACAAGCTGTCTTTCCACAATAAGGTGAATTCACTTTTGTTCTGCCTGTTTGGTTCCATCCCTTTGTCTCTAGTACACTGTGCTTTATTGCTTCTGGTGGTGAATCATGCAATTCTTGAAGTGTCTCAGGTTTACTTTGCACCTATGGACTGAAAGAGCCTACAGTGATTTATGCTTGCATCTGACCCTCACTATTGGATTACTTATATCTGATGACTTTGGATGGACTGCACTTCTTTTGTCAGTCATGTTACCTACCATGTAGCTATGGTGCTCTCATTAGCATCATCTGTATATTGGCTATGCACTGCATTCGCCCATTGCAGCTCTAATGTGCAGTGTTACCACATACAGGTCTTCTGGTGATGATTGGGTCTTATGACATGCACAAATGATAGGCCCCTTTAAGGTGCAGGTTCTTACATCAGGGGTTCCATCAGTGTTAGGGGGGTCCCGTTTATACAGTCACCTCTGCCTCTGTTTCCGATAGGAGGGCTATCTTTTTTTTCTGTATTTAGGAGGGGGGTTACTGTATAGGGTTTTGGTTTAGGAGGGTATAGGTTATTGGGGAGATGGTGGTGTTTTTCTAGGAGGGAGGAATTAGAATATTGTAGGAGAATTTTGCTTTTCTGATGTTTTATCCATACAATAAATTATGAGGAAGTAGCCTTTGGGTGGTCAATCATATTTGTTTTTTGTTTTTCCACCATGTTATAATCTGTTGCCAAAAATGTTGGAATGGGAGGCAAGACCACCACATATGCAAATGTGTGAAGCTGATGTAGACCAGTTCTTGATTTTTACGGATGTGATATACCATTGTATCCTTATTTTAAATAAGGTTTCTTGGATGCCGGTACTTAATGCGCATTTGTGGGTGAAAATACCTGATTTTTGCTATTGATCATTTGTGATTTGAATCTTAAGTTCCCGTTCCCAGATTTGCTTGTATTTATCTGGAACATTGGTTTCTGGTTTTGAGTAGGGATGAGCCGAACACCCCCCAGTTTGGTTCGCACTATAACCTGCAAACGGACCAAAAGTTTGTGTGAACTTTAGAACCCTGTTAAAGTCTATGGGACTTGAACATTCGAAATCAAAACTGCTAATTTTAAAGGCTAATATGCAAATTATTGTCCTAAAAAGGGTTTGGGGACCCGGGTCCTGCCCCAGGGGACATGTATCAATGCAAAAAAAAAGTTTTAAAAATGGCAGTTTTTTTGGGAGCAGTGATTTTAATGATGGTTAAAGAAAAAAAAAGTGAAATATTCCTTTAAATATCATACCTGGGGGGTGTCTATAGTATGCCTGTAAAGTGGCGCTTGTTTCCTGTGCTTAGAACAATCCCTGCACAAAATGACATTTGTAAAGGAATAAAAGTCATGTAAAACTGCTTGCGGGTTTAATGTAATGTCGGGTCCCGGCAATATGGATCAAAATCAGTGAGACAGACGGCATGGGTACCCCGCCCAGTCCATTACCAGGCCCTTTGGGTCTCCCATGGATATTAAGGGGAACCCCGAACCCAAATTAAAAAAAAGAAAGGCGTGGGGCACCCAGGCCCTATATACTCTGATCAGCAGTATAGAGGCGGTGCAAACAGGCGGTGTGTAGCTCCAGCCAAAAAATCTATTTTTAAGCTTTTTGGAAAACATAGGGAAGAGTTATCAACCCTGTAACATTTGTTTTGCTGTCTGTGCACCTCTTCAGAAGATTTCACCTCACTTTCTGTCCCAATGACAAATGTTTTTTGAAAATTTTGAGTTTTTAGTGAAACAGGGATTGGTGATAAAGCATCAGTGGAGAGGAGCCACGTTTTTCCCATATTAACTCTTACAGGAGAGAATTTCCCTTCCTAGGGGTAGATTTAATCTCGCTTCCTGTTGTCTCCTTCCGTTTGCAAGTAGGAGTCGTTTGTAAGTTGGAAGTTTGAAAGTAGGGGCCTGCCCTATATAATCTGCAGAAATTGGGGCCTTAGGTGTTGGTGTTGCCACAACACTGTAAGCCCTCACAGTTACTCTTGGTGGGTGCAGGAACGGGCCCTGCTGTGAAATATTAGATCAAGAATTGTAATTACATTCCATTGTTGAACAGTGGTAGAAAAATTGGGCCTTTGGTGGTGGTGGTGGTGGTGGTGCTGGTGCCACAACACTGTAAGTCCTCACAGTTACTTTTGGTGGGCGCTGGAACTGGCCCTGCAGTGAAATATTTTATCAAGAATTGTAATTACATGCCCCTGTTGAACAGGGGCAGAAAAATTGGGCCTTAGGCACTGGTGCCACAACACTGCAACCCCTCACAGATACTCTAGTTGGAGCGCAGGAATGAGCCCTGCTGCAAAGTATTGCATCAAAAATTGTAATTACACACCCCTGTTAAACAGGGGCAGAAAAATTGTGCCTTAACCATTGCTGCCACAACACTGCAACCCCTCACAGATACTATATCTGGAGTGAAGGAATGAGCCCCGCTGCAAAGTATTGCATCAAAAATTGTAATTATTCGCCCCTGTTAAACAGGGGCAGAAAAATTGGGCCTTGAGCACTGGTGCTGGTGCCACAACACTGCAACCACTCACAGATACTCTAGTTGGAGCGCAGGAATAAGCCCTGCTGCAAAGTATTGCATCAAAAATTATAATTACACACCCCTGTTAAACAAGGGCAGAAAAATTGGGCCTTAGCCACTGCTGCCACAACACTGCAACCCCTCACAGATACTATAGTTGGAGCGCAGGAATGAGCCCTGCTGCAAAGTATTGCATCAAAAATTGTAATTATATGCCCCTGTTAAACAGGGGCAGAAAAATTGTGCTTGGGCACTGGTGCTGGTGCCACAACACTGCAACCCCTCACAGTCACCAATACTCTAGTTGGAGTGCAGGAATGAGCCCTGCTGCAAAGTATTGCATCAACAATTGTAATTACACACCCCTGTTAAACAGGGGCAGAAAAATTGGGTCTTAGCCACTGCTGCCACAACACTGCAACCCCTCACAGATACTATAGTTGGAGCGCAGAAATGAGCCCTGCTGCAAAGTATTGCATCAAAAATTGTAATTATAGACCCCTGTTAAACAGGGGCTGAAAAATTGGGCCTTGGGCACTGGTGCCGGTGCCACAACACTGCAACCCCTCACAGATACTCTAATTAGAGTGTAGGAATGAGCCCTGCTGCAAAGTATTGCATCAAAAATTGTAATTACACGCCCCTGTTAAACATTGGCGGAAAAATTGGGCATTAGCCCCTGGTGGCGGTGCCCAGAACCAAAAATTTTCTTACAAGCTATCAGCATGAAAATTGAGGAGGAAGAGGATTGTCACTCAGCATAACAGGATAGTCACTCAGCATCTGCATAGGCAGTCTTGAAGGGATCTCACATTAAAAAAAATTATTTGGTTACATCAGCATCAGGTGCTTGGTAGCTGGTGATCCAAGACTGATTCATTTTTATGAAGGTCAGCCGATCGACCGATTCGGTGGACAGGCGCACCCTGTGATTGATTGCAAAGCCTCCAGCAGCACTGAATGTGCACAACGATGGGAAAGAACCTGCGAGCCACGCAAAACTTAGTAAAGCACTACTCAGCTGCGTGCATTAAACACGTCTCATACACGTGCAAAATGACAAATGTAAAAAGGATTACGCTGCGCTAGAGTGTGTTAGACATGCGTTAATCTGTCATATTTCATATTTGAATTTGCATTTATACTTTGATGCGTTTATATGCATTTGTCAATTTTCACATTTGTATTCGGAGTATTTATCTATTATTAGGTCCTCTTACCTTGTAGAGGTATTGTGTTTCCCACATCCACATGCGTTTATTTAGACGCAGTTGTTCTATCATGCTATAATTTAATGTCTAACACACTCTAGTGCAGCGTAATCCTTTTTAGCACTGAATGTGCGTTCCAGAAGAATGCTGGATGCAGGACAGGCCAGTAGCTCAATTGCATACTATGAAAGCTCTGGCCAGTGATCCATTTTCAAGACCCAGTAACCTAGAGGATTTTTGGTGGGAAAGGTGTCCAAGTCTGATCTTGCCCCTAGGTATTCCTGTGAATCAGATGTTGGCGATGGTTGCTGGAACCCATCAGACCTTGGGGCTGTGGACTAAAAAATTGTCTGAACGCATCGGTCAGACGGCCACCTTCTCCACCGTTCCTTCTGTGACTGACCGAAGCCTCAGCAACACGTTGTCCAGGAGGACCAGGAAATTGTAACCTCCTAGGCTCTGGAAACGCGTTGCACACACCTTTCTGCAAGGCCTCCCGAAGATGTTTCATCCTCTGCTCCCTCTGCGACGGCAAGATAAGGTTCGCAACCTTACCCTTGTAACGTGGATCAAGGAGGGTTGCCAGCCAGTAATGATACCTCCCCTTGATACCACGAATACGAGGATCCTTCCCCAGGCTTTGCAGGATCAGGGAGGCCATGCACCGTAGGTTTGCTGAGGCATTTGGTCCAGAGTCCTCTGGGTCAATAAGGATGACATGATCCACAGCCACCTCCTCCCAGCCACGTACAAGTCCATGGGTTTCTTCGGACTGTAAATGATCCCTTGGAGACTGCTGCTGATGCTGAGTGCTAGGCTCCACCTCCATGCTGACACAATCCCCCTCCTCCTCCTCCTTGTCCTCTTCCTGTGTGATCGGCAGGCATGCAGGAACACTGTCTGGATAAAGGGGGCCTTGAGAGGTAAGGAAGTCCTCCTCTTCCTCCCTCTGTTCTGCCTCAAGTGCCCTGTCCATTATTCCATGCAGCATGTGCTCCAACAGGTGGACAAAATGGACAGTATCACTGATCCATGCACTGTCACTGCTCACCATCCTCATGGCCTCCTCAAATGGTGACAGGACAGTGCATGCATCTCTGATAATAGCCCACTGGCATGGGAAAAAAACAAGCTCCCCTGACCCTGTCCTGGTGCCATAGTCACATAGGTACTCATTGATGGCCCTCTGCTGCGTGTGCAGCCACTGCAGCATGGCCAACGTTGAGTTCCACCTGGTAGGCATATCACAGATTAGGCGGTTCTTGGGCAGGTTAAATTCCTTTTGGAGAACAGCCAGCTGAGCACTGGCATTATATGACCTGCGGAAATGCACACAGACTTTCCTGGCCTGCATCATGACATCCTGTAGGCCTGGGTACCTGCCCAAGAACCGCTGCACCACCAAGTTAAGGACGTGTGCCAAACAGGGCACATGGATCAGTTATCCCTGTCGGAGGGCGGAGAGGAAGTTGGTGCCATTGTTGCAAACCACCATACCTGGCTTAAGCTGTCATGCCGTCAACCACCTCTGAACCTACCCCTGCAGAGCTGACAGAAACTCTGCCCCAGTGTGGCTCCTGTCCCCCAAGCACACCAGTTCAAGCACCGCATGGCATCTTTTTGCCTGCGTGCTTGCGTAGCCCCTTGAATGCCTATGGAGCACCGCTGGTTCTGAGGACAAATCAGCACAGGAAGAGGCCATGGAGGAAGAAGAAGAGGAGGGGGTGGAGGAGAGAGGTGTGGCAGAATCACCACTAGTAGAATTTTGGAGGCATGGTGGCTGAACAACCTCCAACACTACTGCACCCTGTCCTGCATCCTTCCCAGCTGCCAGATGAGTCACCCAGTGCGTGGTGAAAGATAGGTAACATCCCTGTCCATGCCTGCTTGACCATGAGTCAGCGATAATATGCACCTTACCGCTGACTGCCCCATCCAGCGAGGCCAAGACATTGCCTTCCACATGGCGGTAGAGAGCTGGAATCGCCTTCCATGAGAAAAAGTGGTGTTTGGGATCCTGCCACTGAGGAACCGCACATTTCACAAACTCACGGAAGGGGGCAGAGTCTACCAACTAAAAAGACAGCAGTTGAAGTGCTAGCAATTTAGCCAAGCTAGCATTCAACTGATGGGCATCTGGATGACTGGGAGTGAACTTCTTTCAAGGGTGCAGCAGCTGGGGCAGGGAAATTTGCCTGGTGTCGGTGTACCCGCAATCTGCGCAGATTGCCCGCAAGTACCAGCTGTGACACACGTAATTCTACACCTTCATTCCTCTCAGTGCAGGTTTCAGAGAGGACTGAAGGTATAGTGGGGTTGGAGATCCCAGCTGATGAGGAGCAAGTAGAGGTCCGCTTTGTTCTTTGGTGTGGGTCTTTTAGGTACACTTGCCAACAAACTGCATGGCAGGTCGACACATGTCTGGTGTAGCTTGTGTTGCCCAAGCAGGTGATGTTACTTAGTTACATAGTAGGTGAGGTTGAAAAAAGACACAAGTCCATCAAGTCCAACCTATGTGTGTGATTATGTGTCAGTATTACATTACATATCCCTGTATATTGCGGTCATTCAGGTGATTATCTAATAGTTTCTTGAAGCTATCAATGCTCCCCGCTGAGACCACCGCCTGTGGAAGGGAATTCCACATCCTTGCCGCTCTTACAGTAAAGAACCCTCTACGTAGTTTAAGGTTAAACCTCTCCTCCTCCAATTGTAATGAGTGGCCATGAGTCTTATTAAACTCTCTTCTGCGAAAAAGTTTTATCCCTATTGTGGGGTCACCAGTACAGTATTTGTAAATTGAAATCATATCCCCTCTCAAGCGTCTCTTCTCCAGAGAGAATAAGTTCAGTGCTCGCAACCTTTCCTCATAACTAAGATCCTCCAGACCCTTTATTAGCTTTGTTGCCCTTCTTTGTACTCGCTCCATTTCCAGTACGTCCCTCCTGAGGACTGGTGCCCAGAACTGGACAGCATACTCCAGGTGCGGCCGGACCAGAGTCTTGTAGAGCGGGAGAATTATCATTTTATCTCTGGAGTTGATCCCCCCTTTAATGCATGCCAATATTCTGTTTGCTTTATTAGCAGCAGCTTGGCATTGCATGCCATTGCTGAGCCTATCATCCACTAGGACCCCCAGGTCCTTTTCCATCCTAGATTCCCCCAGAGGTTCTCCCCCCAGTGTATAGATTGCATTCATATTTTTGCCACCCAAATGCATTATTTTACATTTTTCTACATTGAACCTCATTTGCCATGTAGTCGCCCACCCCATTAATTTGTTCAGGTCTTTTTGCAAGATTTCCACATCCTGCGGAGAAGTTATTGCCCTGCTTAGCTTAGTATCGTCTGCAAATACAGAGATTGAACTGTTTATCCCATCCTCCAGGTCGTTTATGAACAAATTAAATAGGATTGGTCCCAGCACAGAACCCTGGGGAACCCCACTACCCACCCCTGACCATTCTGAGTACTCCCCATTTATCACCACCCTCTGAACACGCCCTTGTAGCCAGTTTTCAATCCATGTACTCACCCTATCGTCCATGCCAACGCACCTTATTTTGTACAGTAAACGTTTATGGGGAACTGTGTCAAATGCTTTCGCAAAATCCAGATACACCACGTCTACGGGCCTTCCTTTATCTAGATGGCAACTCACCTCCTCATAGAAGGTTAATAGATTGGTTTGGCAAGAACGATTCTTCATGAATCCATGCTGTTTACTGCTAATGATATCATTCTTTTTACTAAAATGTTTTGGCCACGTGAGATACGCTTGAGACATATGTTGCAAATAGCAGAGGTGCGATCTGATGCACTTGTCTCAAAACAAGCCCACACCAAAGAACATTTGCAATAATGCGCAGAGACAGCAGCGCCCTGCACATGCGGAGCTCTGCGGTGTGATGTAGTCAGTGTGCTGCCCTTAAGCTGGCCCCTGGAGGGCATCCTGCCTCATTGAAGATGTGCTTCCTCCTCCTCATCCACCTTTCTCCTATCAGGCACCCACGTGGAGTCAGTGACTTCCTCATCATCCCCTCCCTCCTCATCACTGGAGCAAACCGGGCAGTATGCTGCAGCTGGGGGAACATGACTGCCAGATTGCTGTCCTTGGACACCCCCTCTCTCTGGGCTCATGTTACTACCATCATTGGAGCCTTCAAAACGCTGGGCATCCTCCTGGAGCATGTACCCAACACTGTGGTCAAACAGTTCGGGGGACTCCTCAGGAGGACATGGTGGGGCTAGGGAAGGAGTGACTGATGCCATTGAGCCAAGGGAAGAGGCCACTTTGGCAGCTGCTTTGCCAGACAAAGTACCCTGAGCCTGGGTGAGAGAGGATGAGGAGGATGAGGACAGCTTGGTCATCCACTCTACCAATTCTTCTGCATGTTGCGGCTCAACACGGTCAGCTGCCGAAAAAAAGGACAAACGTTCCCGTGCTGAGGATGCACCGTGTCCATGACCAACACTGTTGCCTCTAGACACAGAGTCTGCTTAGCCTCTTTTATTGGCTTGTGACTGTCTGCTTCTCCTTGTTGGCCTTCCAGACATACTAATGGCCTGCAGTGAGATGTATCTGCAAAAAGCTGGGATGTGTAAATATATACTGATTATACTGCAGATAGCAGAATCAACTGCGTGTCCATGGTATTATTAGGATCAGAAGAACACCAGCAATTGTTTTCAGGTAGCTTTAGGTGGACACTGTGCAGAGGACACAGTACACTAACTATAAATACTGCAGCTGCCTGCCTGTGGTATTAATAGGATCAGAAGAAAACCAGCAATTGTCTTCAGGTAGCTTTAAGTGCACACTGTGCAGAGGACACAGTACACTAACTGTACATACTGCAGCTGCCAACCTGTGGTATTAATATGATCATAACACCAGCAATTGTTTTCAGATAGCTTTAGGTGCACACTGTGCAGAGGACACAGTACACTAACTGTAAATACTGCAGCTGCCTGCCTGTGGTATTAATAGGATCAGAAGAATACCAGCAATTGTCTTCAGGTAGCTTTAGGTGCACACTGTGCAGAGGACACAGTACGCTAACTGTAAATACTGCAGCTGCCTGCCTGTGGTATTAATAGGATCAGAACAACAGCAATTGTCTTCAGGTAGCTTTAGGTGCACACTGTGCCGAGGACACAGTACACTAACTGAAAATACTTCAGCTGCCTGCCTGTGGTATTAATAGGATCAGAAGAACACCAGCAATTTTCTTCAGGTAGCTTTAGGAGCACACTGTGCAGAAGACACAGTACACTAACTGTAAATGCAGCAGCTGCCTGCCTGTGGTACTAATAGGATCAGAAGAACACCAGCAATTGTCTTCAGGTAACTTTAGGTGCACGCTGGGCAGAGGACACAGTACACTAACTGTAAATACTGCAGCTACCTGCCTGTGGTATTAATATGATTTGAACAACAGCAATTGCCTTCAGGTAGCTTTAGGTGCACACTGTGCAGAGGACACAGTACACTAACTGTAAAAACTGCAGCTGCCTGCCTGTGGTATTAATATGATCAGAACACCAGCAATTCTCTTCAGGTAGCTTTAGGTGCACACTGTGAAGAGGACACAGTACACTAACTGTAAATACTGCAGCTGCCTGCCTGTGGTATTAAAAGGATCAGAACACCAGCAATTGTCTTCAGGTAGCTTTAGGTGCACACTGTGCAGAGGACACAGTACACTAACTGTAAATACTGCAGCTGCCTGCCTGTGGTATTAATAGGATCAGAACACCAGCACTTGTCTTCAGGTAGCTTTAGGTGCACACTGTGCAGAGGACACAGTACACAAACTGTAAATACTGCAGCTGCCTGCCTGTGGTATTAATAGGATCAGAACAACAGCAATTGTCTTCAGGTAGCTTTAGGTGCATACTGTGCAGAGGACACAGTGCACTAACTGTAAATACTGCAGCTGCCTGCCTGTGGTAATAATAGGATCAGAACAACAGCAATTGTCTTCAGGTAGCATTAGGTGCACACTGAGCCGAGGACACAGTATACTAACTTTAAATACTGCAGCTGCCTGCCTGTTTTTATTAATAGAATCAGAAAAACAACAACAATTGCCTTCAGGTAGCTTTAGGTGCACACTGTGCAGAGGACACAGTACACTAACTGTATATACTGCAGCTGCCTGCCTGTGGTATTAATAGGATCTGAAGAAAACCAGCAATTGTCTTCGGGTAGCTTTAGGTGTACACTGTGCAGACGACACAGTACACTAACTCTAAATACTGCAGCTGCCTCCCTTGGTATTAATAGGATCAGAACACCAGCAATTGTTTTCAGGTAGCTTTAGTAGCACACTGTGCAGAGGACGAAATACACTAACTGTAAATACTGCAGCTTCCTGCCTGTGGTATTAATAGGATCAGAAGAACACCAGCAATTGTCTTCAGGTCATTTTAGGTGCACACTGTGCAGACGACACAGTACACTAACTGTAAATACTGCAGCTGCCCTTCTGTGGTATTAATAGGATCTGAACAACAGCAATTGTCTTCAGGAAGCTTTAGGTGCACACTGTGCAGAGGACACAGTACACTAACTGTAAATACTGCAGCTGCCTGCCTGTGGTATTAATAGGATCAGAACACCAGCAATTGTCTTCAGGTAGCTTTATATGCACACTATGCAGAGAACACAGTACACTAATTGAAAATACTGCACCTGCCTGCCTGTGGTATTAATAGGATCAGAACACCAGCAATTGTCTTCGGGTAGCTTTAGGTGCACACTGTGCAGAGGACACAGTACACTAACTGTAAATACTGCAGCTGCCTGCCTGTGGTATTAATAGGATCAGAACAACAGCAATTGTCTTCAGGTAGCTTTAGGTGCACACTGTGCAGAGGACACAGTACACTAACTGTAAATACTGCAGCTGCCTGTCTGTGGTATTAATAGTATCAGAACACCAGCAATTGTCTTCAGGTAGCTTTAGGTGCACACTGTGCAGAAGACACAGTACACTAACTGTAAATACTGTAGCTGGCTGCCTGTGGTAATAATAGGTTCAGAAAAACAGCAATTGTCTTCAGGTAGCTTTAGGTGCACACTGTGCAGAGGACACAGTACACTAACTGTAAATACTGCAGCTGCATTCCTGTGGTATTAATAGGATCAGAACACCAGCAATTGTCTTCAGGTAGCTTTAGGTGCACGCTGTGCAGAGGACACAGTACACTAACTGTAAATACTGCAGCTGCCTGCCTGTGGTATTAATAGGATCAGAACACCAGCAATTGTCTTCAGGTAGCTTTAGGTGCACACTGTGCAGAGGACACAGTACACTAACTGTAAATACTGCAGCTGCCTGCCTGTGATATTACTAGGATCAAAACATCAGCAATTGTCTTCAGGTAGCTTTAGGTGCACACTGTGCAGAGGACACAGAACAATAACTGTAAATACTGCAGCTGCCTGCCTGTGGTATTAATAGGATCAGAACACCAGCAATTGTATTCAGATACCTTTAGTAGCACTCTGTGCAGAGGACGAAATACACTAACTGTAAATACTGCAGCTTCCTGCCTGTGGTATTAAAAGGATCAGAACACCAGCAATTGTCTTCAGGTAGCTTTAGGTGCACACTGTGCAGAGGACACAGTACACTAACCGTAAATACTGCAGCTGCCTGCCTGTGGTATTAAAAGGATCAGAACACCAGCAATTGTCTTCAGGTAGCTTTAGGTGCACACTGTGCAGAGGACACAGTACACTAACTGTAAATACTGCAGCTGCCTGCCTGTGGTATTAATAGGATCAGAACACCAGCACTTGTCTTCAGGTAGCTTTAGGTGCACACTGTGCAGAGGACACAGTACACAAACTGTAAATACTGCAGCTGCCTGCCTGTGGCATTAATAGGATCAGAACAACAGCAATTGTCTTCAGGTAGCTTTAGGTGCATACTGTGCAGAGGACACAGTGCACTAACTGTAAATACTGCAGCTGCCTGCCTGTGGTAATAATAGGATCAGAACAACAGCAATTGTCTTCAGGTAGCTTTAGGTGCACACTGAGCCGAGGACACAGTATACTAACTTTAAATACTGCAGCTGCCTGCCTGTTTTTATTAATAGAATCAGAAAAACAACAGCAATTGCCTTCAGGTAGCTTTAGGTGCACACTGTGCAGAGGACACAGTACACTAACTGTATATACTGCAGCTGCCTGCCTGTGGTATTAATAGGATCTGAAGAAAACCAGCAATTGTCTTCGGGTAGCTTTAGGTGTACACTGTGCAGACGACACAGTACAGTAACTTTAAATACTGCAGCTGCCTCCCTTGGTATTAATAGGATCAGAACACCAACAATTGTTTTCAGGTAGCTTTAGTAGCACACTGTGCAGAGGACGAAATACACTAACTGTAAATACTGCAGCTTCCTGCCTGTGGTATTAATAGGATCAGAAGAACACCAGCAATTGTCTTCAGGTCGTTTTAGGTGCACACTGTGCAGACGACACAGTACAATAACTGTAAATACTGCAGCTACCCTTCTGTGGTATTAATAGGATCTGAACAACAGCAATTGTCTTCAGGAAGCTTTAGGTGCACACTGTGCAGAGGACACAGTACACTAACTGTAAATACTGCAGCTGCCTGCCTGTGGTATTAATAGGATCAGAACACCAGCAATTGTCTTCAGGTAGCTTTATATGCACACTATGCAGAGAACACAGTACACTAATTGAAAATACTGCACCTGCCTGCCTGTGGTATTAATAGGATCAGAACACCAGCAATTGTCTTCGGGTAGCTTTAGGTGCACACTGTGCAGAGGACACAGTACACTAACTGTAAATACTGCAGCTGCCTGCCTGTGGTATTAATAGGATCAGAACAACAGCAATTGTCTTCAGGTAGCTTTAGGTGCACACTGTGCAGAGGACACAGTACACTAACTGTAATTACTGCAGCTGCCTGTCTGTGGTATTAATAGTATCAGAACACCAGCAATTGTCTTCAGGTAGCTTTAGGTGCACACTGTGCAGAAGACACAGTACACTAACTGTAAATACTGTAGCTGGCTGCCTGTGGTAATAATAGGTTCAGAAAAACAGCAATTGTCTTCAGGTAGCTTTAGGTGCACACTGTGCAGAGGACACAGTACACTAACTGTAAATACTGCAGCTGCCTGCCTGTGGTATTAATAGGATCAGAACACCAGCAATTGTCTTCAGGTAGCTTTAGGTGCACACTGTGCAGAGGACACAGTACACTAACTGTAAATACTGCAGCTGCCTGCCTGTGATATTACTAGGATCAAAACATCAGCAATTGTCTTCAGGAAGCTTTAGGTGCACACTGTGCAGAGGACACAGTACACTAACTGTAAATACTGCAGCTGCCTGCCTGTGATATTACTAGGATCAGAACACCAGCAATTGTATTCAGATACCTTTAGTAGCACTCTGTGCAGAGGACGAAATACACTAACTGTAAATACTGCAGCTTCCTGCCTGTGGTATTAATAGGATCAGAAGAACACCAGCAATTCTTTTTAGGTAGCTTTAGGTGCACATTGTGCAGAGGACACAGTACACTAACTGTAAATACTGCAGCTGCCTGCCTGTGGTATTAATAGGATCAGAAGAACACCAGCAATTGTTTTCAGATAGCTTTAGGTGCACACTGTGCAGAGGACACAGTAAACTAACTGTAAATACTGCAGCTGCCTGCCTGTGGTATTAATAGGATCAGAAGAATACCAGCAATTGTCTTCAGGTAGCTTTAGGTTCACACTGTGCAGAGGACACAGTACGCTAACTGTAAATACTGCAGCTGCCTGCCTGTGGTATTAATAGGATCAGAACAACAGCAATTGTTTTTAGGTAGCTTTAGGTGCACACTGTGCTGAGGACACAGTACACTAACTGAAAATACTTCAGCTGCCTGCCTGTGGCATTAATAGGATCAAAAGAACACCAGCAATTTTCTTCAGGTAGCTTTAGGTGCACACTGTGCAGAGGACACAGTACACTAACTGTAAATACTGCAGCTGCCTGCCTGTGGTATTAATAGGATCAGAACACCAGCAATTCTCTTCAGGTAGCTTTAGGTGCACACTGTGCAGAGGACACAGTACACTAACTATAAATACTGCAGCTGCCTGCCTGTGGTATTAATAGGATCAGAACACCAGCAATTGTCTTCAGGTAGCTTTAGGTGCACACTGTGCAGAGGACACAGTACACTAACTGTAAATACTGCAGCTGCCTGCCTGTGGTATTAATAGGATCAGAACACCAGCACTTGTCTTAAGGTAGCTTTAGGTGCACACTGTGCAGAGGACACAGTACACAAACTGTAAATACTGCAGCTGCCTGCCTGTGGTATTAATAGGATCAGAACACCAGCAATTGTCTTCAGGTAGCTTTAGGTGCATACTGAGCAGAGGACACAGTGCACTAACTGTAAATTCTGCAGCTGCCTGCCTGTGGTAATAATAGGATCAGAACAAAAGCAATTGTCTTCAGGTAGCTTTAGGTGCACACTGTGCAGAGGACACAGTACACTAACTGTAAATACTGCAGCTGCCTGCCTGTGGTATTAATAGGATCAGAACACCAGCAATTGTCTTCAGGTAGCTTTAGGTGCACACTGTGCAGAGGACACAGTACACTAACTGTAAATACTGCAGCTGCCTGCCTGTGGTATTAATAGGATCAGAACACCAGCAATTGTCTTCAGTTAACTTTAGGTGCACACTGTGCGGAGGACACAGTACACTAACTGTAAATACTGCAGCTGCCTGCCAGCGGTATTAATAGGATCAGAACACCAGCAATTGTCTTCAGGTAGCTTTATATGCACACTGTGCTGAGGACACAGTACACTAATTGAAAATACTGCACCTGCCTGCCTGTGGTATTAATAGGATCAGAACACCAGCAATTGTCTTCGGGTAGCTTTAGGTGCACACTGTGCAGAGGACACAGTACACTAACTGTAAATACTGCAGCTGCCTGCCTGTGGTATTAATAGGATCAGAACAACAGCAATTGTCTTCAGGTAGCTTTAGGTGCACACTGTGCAGAGGACACAGTACACTAACTGTAAATACTGTAGCTGCCTGTCTGTGGTATTAATAGGATCAGAACACCAGCAATTGTCTTCAGGTAGCTTTAGGTGCACACTGTGCAGAGGACACAGTACACTAACTGTAAATACTGCAGCTGCCTGCCTGTGGTATTAAAAGGATCAGAACACCAGCAATTGTCTTCAGTTAACTTTAGGTGCACACTGTGCGAAGGACACAGTACACTAACTGTAAATACTGCAGCTGCCTGCCTGTGGTATTACTAGGATCAAAACATCAGCAATTGTCTTCAGGTAGCTTTAGGTGCACACTGTGCAGAGGACACAGTACACTAACTGTAAATACTGCAGCTTCCTGCCTGTGGTATTAATAGGATCAGAACACCAGCAATTGTCTTCAGGTAGCTTTAGTAGCACTCTGTGCAGAGGACGAAATACACTAACTGTAAATACTGCAGCTTCCTGCCTGTGGTATTAATAGGATCAGAAGAACACCAGCAATTGTCTTCAGGTCGCTTTAGGTGCACACTGTGCAGAGGACACAGTACACTAACTGTAAATACTGCAGCTGCCTGCCTGTGGTATTAATAGGATCAGAACACCAGCAATTGTCTTCAGGTAGCTTTATATGCACACTGTGCAGAGGACACAGTACACTAACTGAAAATATTGCTCCTGCCTGCCTGTGGTATTAATAGGATCAGAACACCAGCAATTGTCTTAGGGTAGCTTTAGGTGCACACTGTGCAGAGGACACAGTACAGTAACTGTAAATACTGCAGCTGCCTGCCTGTGGTATTAATAGGATCAGAACAACAGCAATTGTCTTTAGGTAGCTTGAGGTGCACACTGTGCAGAAGACACAGTACACTAACTGTAAATACTACAGCTGCCTGTCTGTGGTATTAATAGGATCAGAACACCACCAATTGTCTTCAGGTAGCTTTAGGTGCACACTGTGCAGAGGAAACAGTACACTAACTGTAAATACTGTAGCTGGCTGCCTGTGGTAATAATAGGTTCAGAAAAACAGCAATTGTCTTCAGGAAGCTTTAGGTGCACACTGTGCAGAGGACACAGTACACTAACTGTAAATACTGCAGCTGCCTGCCAGCGGTATTAATAGGATCAGAACACCAGCAATTGTCTTCAGGTAGCTTTAGGTGCACGCTGCGCCGAGGACACAGTACACTAACTGTAAAATCTGCAGCTGCCTGCCTGTGGTATTAATAGGATCAGAACACCAGCAATTGTCTTCATGTAGCTTTAGGTGCACACTGTGCAGAGGACACAGTACACTAACTGTAAATACTGTAGCTGCCTGCCTGTGGTATTAATAGGATCAGAACATCAGCAATTGTTTTCAGATAGCCTTAGGTGCACACTGAGCAGAGGACACAGTACACTAACTGTAAATACTGCAGCTGCCTGCCTGTGGTATTAATAGGATCAGAAGAATACCAGCAATTGTCTTCAGGTAGCTTTAGGTGCACACTGTGCAGAGGACACAGTACACTAACTGTAAATACTGCAGCTGCCTGCCTGTGGTATTAATAGGATCAGAACACCAGCAATTGTCTTCAGGTAGCTTTAGTAGCACTCTGTGCAGAGGACGAAATACATTAACTGTAAATACTGCAGCTTCCTGCCTGTGGTATTAATAGGATCAGAAGAACACCAGCAATTGTCTTCAGGTCGCTTTAGGTGCACACTGTGCAGAGGACACAGTACACTAACTGTAAATACTGCAGCTGCCTGCCTGTAGTATTAATAGGATCAGAACACCAGCAATTGTCTTCATGTAGCTTTAGGTGCACACTGTGCAGAGGACACAGTACACTAACTGTAAATACTGTAGCTGCCTGCCTGTGGTATTAATAGGATCAGAACATCAGCAATTGTTTTCAGATAGCCTTAGGTGCACACTGAGCAGAGGACACAGTACACTAACTGTAAATACTGCAGCTGCCTGCCTGTGGTATTAATAGGATCAGAAGAATACCAGCAATTGTCTTCAGGTAGCTTTAGGTGCACACTGTGCAGAGGACACAGTACACTAACTGTAAATACTGCAGCTGCCTGCCTGTGGTATTAATAGGATCAGAACACCAGCAATTGTCTTAGGGTAGCTTTAGGTGCACACTGTGCAGAGGACACAGTAAAGGTAACTATAAATACTGCAGCTGCCTGCCTGTGGTATTAATAGGATCAGAACAACAGCAATTGTCTTTAATTAGCTTGAGGTGCACACTGTGCAGAAGACACAGTACACTAACTGTAAATACTGCAGCTGCCTGTCTGTGGTATTAATAGGATCAGAACAACAGCAATTGTCTTTAGGTAGCTTGAGGTGCACACTGTGCAGAAGACACAGTACACTAACTGTAAATACTACAGCTGCCTGTCTGTGGTATTAATAGGATCAGAACACCAGCAATTGTCTTCAGGTAGCTTTAGGTGCACACTGTGCAGAGGACACAGTACACTAACTGTAAATACTGTAGCTGGCTGCCTGTGGTAATAATAAAAGGTTCAGAAAAACAGCAATTGTCTTCAGGTAGCTTTAGGTGCACACTGTGTAGAGGACACAGTACACTAACTGTAAATACTGCAGCTGCCTGCCAGCGGTATTAATAGGATCAGAACACCAGCAATTGTCTTCAGGTAGCTTTAGGTGCACGCTGCGCAGAGGACACAGTACACTAACTGTAAAATCTTCAGCTGCCTGCCTGTGGTATTAATAGGATCAGAACACCAGCAATTGTCTTCATGTAGCTTTAGGTGCACACTGTGCAGAGGACACAGTACACTAACTGTAAATACTGTAGCTGCCTGCCTGTGGTATTAATAGGATCAGAACATCAGCAATTGTTTTCAGATAGCCTTAGGTGCACACTGAGCAGAGGACACAGTACACTAACTGTAAATACTGCAGCTGCCTGCCTGTGGTATTAATAGGATCAGAAGAATACCAGCAATTGTCTTCAGGTAGCTTTAGGTGCACACTGTGCAGAGGACACAGTACACTAACTGTAAATACTGCAGCTGCCTGCCTGTGGTATTAATTGGATCAGAACACCAGCAATTGTCTTCAGGTAGCTTTAGTAGCACTCTGTGCAGAGGACGAAATACACTGACTGTAAATACTGCAGCTTCCTGCCTGTGGTATTAATAGGATCAGAAGAACACCAGCAATTGTCTTCAGGTCGCTTTAGGTGCACACTGTGCAGAGGACACAGTACACTAACTGTAAATACTGCAGCTGCCTGCCTGTGGTATTAATAGGATCAGAACACCAGCAATTGTCTTCAGGTAGCTTTATATGCACACTGTGCAGAGGACACAGTACACTAACTGAAAATATTGCTCCTGCCTGCCTGTGGTATTAATAGGATCAGAACACCAGCAATTGTCTTAGGGTAGCTTTAGGTGCACACTGTGCAGAGGACACAGTACAGTAACTATAAATACTGCAGCTGCCTGCCTGTGGTATTAATAGGATCAGAACAACAGCAATTGTCTTTAGGTAGCTTGAGGTGCACACTGTGCAGAAGACACAGTACACTAACTGTAAATACTGCAGCTGCCTGTCTGTGGTATTAATAGGATCAGAACACCAGCAATTGTCTTCAGGTAGCTTTAGGTGCACACTGTGCAGAGGACACAGTACACTAACTGTAAATACTGTAGCTGGCTGCCTGTGGTAATAATAGGTTCAGAAAAACAGCAATTGTCTTCAGGCAGCTTTAGGTGCACACTGTGCAGAGGACACAGTACACTAACTGTAAATACTGCAGCTGCCTGCCAGCGGTATTAATAGGATCAGAACACCAGCAATTGTCTTCAGGTAGCTTTAGGTGCACGCTGCGCAGAGGACACAGTACACTAACTGTAAATACTGCAGCTGCCTGCCTATGGTATTAATAGGATCAGAACATCAGCAATTGTTTTCAGATAGCTTTAGGTGCACACTGTGCAGAAGACACAGTACACTAACTGTAAATACTGCAGCTGCCTGCCTGTGGTATTAATAGGATCAGAAGAATACCAGCAATTGTCTTCAGGTAGCTTTAGGTGCACACTGTGCAGAGGACACAGTACGCTAACTGTAAATACTGCAGCTGCCTGCCTGTGGTATTAATAGCATCAGAACAACAGCAATTGTCTTCAGGTAACTTTAGGTGCACACTGTGCCGAGGACACAGTACACTAACCGAAAATACTTCAGCTGCCTGCCTGTGGTATTAATAGGATCAGAAGAACACCAGCAATTTTCTTCAGGTAGCTTTAGGTGCACACTGTGCAGAGGAAACAGTACACTAACTGTAAATGCTGCAGCTGCCTGCCTGTGGTATTAATAGGATCAGAACAACAGCAATTGTCTTCAGGTAGCTTTAGGTGCACACTGTGCAGAGAACACAGTACACTAATTGTAAATACTGCAGCTGCCTGTCTGTGGTATTAATAGGATCAGAACACCAGCAATTGTCTTCAGTTAACTTTAGGTGCACACTGTGCGGAGGACACAGTACACTAACTGTAAACAATGCAGCTGCCTGCCTGTGGCATTAATAGGATCAGAACACCAACAATTGTCTTCAGGTAGCTTTAGGTGCACACTGTGCAGAGGACACAGTACACTAACTGTAAATACTGCAGCTGCCTGCCTGTGGTATTAATAGGATCAGAACACCAGCACTTGTCTTCAGGTAGCTTTATGTGCACACTGTGCAGAGGACACAGTACACACTCTGTAAATACTGCAGCTGCCTGCCTGTGGTATTAATAGGATCAGAACACTAGCAATTGTCTTCAGGTAGCTTTAGGTGCATACTGTGCAGAGGACACAGTGCACTAATTGTAAATACTGCAGATGTCTGCCTGTGGTATTAATAGGATCAGAACAACAGCAATTGTCTTCAGGTAGCTTTAGGTGCACACTGAGCCGAGGACACAGTACACTAACTTTAAATACTGCAGCTGCCTGCATGTTTTTATTAATAGGATCAGAAAAACAACAGCAATTGTCTTCAGGTAGCTTTAAGTGCACACTGTGCAGAGGACACAGTACACTAACTGTAAATACTGCAGCTGCCTGCCTGTGGTATTAATAGGATTTGAACAACAGCAATTGTTTTCAGGTAGCTTTAGGTGCACACTGTGCAGAGGACACAGTACACTATCTGTAAATACTGCAGCTGCCTGCCTGTGGTATTAATAGGATCTGAAGAACACCAGCAATTGTCTTCGGGTAGCTTTAGGTGCACACTGTGCAGACGACACAGTACACTAACTGTAAATACTGCAGCTGCCTGCCTGTGGTATTAATAGGATCAGAACACCAGCAATTGTCTTCATGTAGCTTTAGGTGCACACTGTGCAGAGGACACAGTGCACTAACTGTAAATACTGCAGCTGCCTGCCTGTGGTATTAATAGGAACAGAACAGCAGCAATTGTCTTCAGGTAGCTTTAGGTGCACACTGTGTAGATGACACACTACACTAATTGTAAATACTGCAGATGTCTGCCTGTGGTATTAATAGGATCAGAACAACAGCAATTGTCTTCAGGTAGCTTTAGGTGCACACTGAGCCGAGGACACAGTACACTAACTTTAAATACTGCAGCTGCCTTCCAGTTTTTATTAATAGGATCAGAAAAACAACAGCAATTGTCTTCAGGTAGCTTTAGGTGCACACTGTGCAGAGGACACAGTACACTAACTGTAAATACTGCAGCTGCCTGCCTGTGGTATTAATAGGATTTGAACACCAGCAATTTTCTTCAGGTAGCTTTAGGTGCACACTGTGCAGAGGACACAGTACACTATCTGTAAATACTGCAGCTGCCTGCCTGTGGTATTAATAGGATCTGAAGAACACCAGCAATTGTCTTCGGGTAGCTTTAGGTGCACACTGTGCAGACGACACAGTACACTAACTGTAAATACTGCAGCTGCCTGCCTGTGGTATTAATAGGATCAGAACACCAGCAATTGTCTTCAGGTAGCTTTAGGTGCACACTGTGCAGAGGACACAGTACACTAATTGTAAATACTGCAGCTGCCTGCCTGTGGTATTAATAGGATCAGAACACCAGCAATTGACTTCAGGTAGCTTTAGGTGCACACTGTGCAGAGGACAAACTACACTAATTGTAAATACTGCAGATGTCTGCCTGTGGTATTAATAGGATCAGAACAACAGCAATTGTCTTCAGGTAGCTTTAGGTGCACACTGAGCCGAGGACACAGTACACTAACTTTAAATACTGCAGCTGCCTGCATGTTTTTATTAATAGGATCAGAAAAACAACAGCAATTGTCTTCAGGTAGCTTTAAGTGCACACTGTGCAGAGGACACAGTACACTAACTGTAAATACTGCAGCTGCCTGCCTGTGGTATTAATAGGATTTGAACAACAGCAATTGTTTTCAGGTAGCTTTAGGTGCACACTGTGCAGAGGACACAGTACACTATCTGTAAATACTGCAGCTGCCTGCCTGTGGTATTAATAGGATCTGAAGAACACCAGCAATTGTCTTCGGGTAGCTTTAGGTGCACACTGTGCAGACGACACAGTACACTAACTGTAAATACTGCAGCTGCCTGCCTGTGGTATTAATAGGATCAGAACACCAGCAATTGTCTTCAGGTAGCTTTAGGTGCACACTGTGCAGAGGACACAGGGCACTAACTGTAAATACTGCAGCTGCCTGCCTGTGGTATTAATAGGAACAGAACAACAGCAATTGTCTTCAGGTAGCTTTAGGTGTACACTGTGTAGAGGACACACTACACTAATTGTAAATACTGCAGATGTCTGCCTGTGGTATTAATAGGATCAGAACAACAGCAATTGCCTTCAGGTAGCTTTAGGTGCACACTGAGCCGAGGACACAGTACACTAACTTTAAATACTGCAGCTGCCTGCCAGTTTTTATTAATAGGATCAGAAAAACAACAGCAATTGTCTTCAGGTAGCTTTAGGTGCACACTGTGCAGAGGACACAGTACACTAACTGTAAATACTGCAGCTGCCTGCCTGTGGTATTAATAGGATTTGAACAACAGCAATTGTCTTCAGGTAGCTTTAGGTGCACACTGTGCAGAGGACACAGTACACTATCTGTGAATACTGCAGCTGCCTGCCTGTGGTATTAATAGGATCTGAAGAACACCAGCAATTGTCTTCGGGTAGCTTTAGGTGCACACTGTGCAGACGACACAGTACACTAACTGTAAATACTGCAGCTGCCTGCCTGTGGTAATAATAGCATCAGAACAACAGTAATTGTCTTCAGGTAGCTTTAGGTGCACACTGTGCAGAGGACACAGTACACTAACTGTAAATACTGCAGCTTCCTGCCTGTGGTATTAATAGGATCAGAACACCAGCAATTGTCTTCAGGTAGCTTTATATGCACACTGTGCAGAGGATACAGTACACTAACTGTAAATACTGCACCTACCTGCCTGTTGTATTAATACGATCTGAACACCTGCAATTGTCTTCGGGTAGCTTTAGGTGCTCACTGTGCAGACGACACAGTACACTAACTGTAAACACTGCAGCTGCCTGCCTGTGGTATTAATAGGATCAGAACACCAGCAATTTTCTTCAGGTAGCTTTAGGTGCACACTGTGCAGAGGACACAGTGCACTAACTGTAAATACTGCAGCTGCCTGCCTGTGGTATTAATTAGATCAGAACACCAGGTATTGTCTTCCGGTAGCTTTAGGTGCACACTGTGCAGAGGACACAGTACACTAATTGTAAATACTGCATCTGCCTGCCTGTGGTATTAACAGGATCAGAACAACAGCAATTGTCTTCGGGTAGCTTTGGGTGCACACTGTGCAGAGGACACAATACACTAACTGTAAATACTGCAGCTGCCTGCCTGTGGTATTAATAGCATCAGAACACCAGCAATTGTCTTCAGGTAGCTTTAGGTGCACACTGTGCCGAGGACACAGTACACTAACTGAAAATACTTCAGCTGCCTGCCTGTGGTATTAATAGGATCAAAAGAACACCAGCAATTTTCTTCAGGTAGCTTTAGGTGCACACTGTGCAGAGGACACATTACACTAACTGTAAATGCAGCAGCTGCCTGCCTGTGGTACTAATAGGATCAGAAGAACACCAGCAATTGTCTTCAGTAACTTTAGGTGCACGCTGGGCAGAGGACACAGTACACTAACTGTAAATACTGCAGCTGCCTGCCTGTGGTATTAATAGGATCAGAACACCAGCAATTGTCTTCAGGTAGCTTTATATGCACACTGTGCAGAGGATACAGTACACTAACTGTAAATACTGCACCTGCCTGCCTGTGGTATTAATAGGATCTGAACACCAGCAATTGTCTTCGGGTAGCTTTAGGTGCACACTGTGCAGAGGACACAGTACACTAACTGCAAATACTGCAACTACCTGTCTGTGGTATTAATAGGATCAGAACAACAGCAATTGTCTTCAGGTAGCTTTACGTGCTCACTGTGCAGACGACACAGTACACTAACTGTAAATACTGCAGCTGCCTGCCTGTGGTATTAATAGGATCAGAACACCAGCAATTTTCTTCAGGTAGCTTTAGGTGCACACTGTGCAGAGGACACAATCCCCTAACTGTAAATACTGCAGCTGCCTGCCTGTGGTATTAATAGGATCCGAACATCCGCAATTGTCTTCAGGGAGCTTTAGGTGCACACTGTGCAGAGGACACAGTACACTAACTGTAAATACTGTAGCTGCCTGCCTGTGGTATTAATAGGATCAGAACAACAGCACTTGTCTTCAGGTAGCTTTAGGTGCATACTGTGCAGAGGACACAGTGCACTAACTGTAAATACTGCAGCTGCCTGCCTGTGGTAATAATAGGATCAGAACAACAGCATTTGTCTTCAGGTAGCTTTAGGTGCACACTGTGCAGAGGACACAGTGCACTAACTGTAATTACTGCAGCTGCCTGCCTGTGGTATTAATAGGAACAGAACAACAGCAATTGTCTTCAGGTAGCTTTAGGTGCACACTGTGCAGAGGACACAGTACACTAATTGTAAATACTGCAGCTGCCTGCCTGTGGTATTAATAGGATCAGAACACCAGCAATTGACTTCAGGTAGCTTTAGGTGCACACTGTGCAGAGGACAAACTACACTAATTGTAAATACTGCAGATGTCTGCCTGTGGTATTAATAGGATCAGAACATCAGCAATTGTCTTCAGGGAGCTTTAGGTGCACACTGTGCAGAGGACACAGTACACAAACTGTAAATACTGTAGCTGCCTGCCTGTGGTATTAATAGGATCAGAACACCAGCACTTGTCTTCAGGTAGCTTTAGGTGCATACCGTGCAGAGGACACAGTGCACTAACTGTAAATACTGCAGCTGCCTGCCTGTGGTAATAATAGGATCAGAACAACAGCATTTGTCTTCAGGTAGCTTTAGGTGCACACTGTGCAGAGGACACAGTGCACTAACTGTAATTACTGCAGCTGCCTGCCTGTGGTATTAATAGGAACAGAACAACAGCAATTGTCTTCAGGTAGCTTTAGGTGCACACTGTGCAGAGGACACAGTACACTAATTGTAAATACTGCAGCTGCCTGCCTGTGGTATTAATAGGATCAGAACACCAGCAATTGACTTCAGGTAGCTTTAGGTGCACACTGTGCAGAGGACAAACTACACTAATTGTAAATACTGCAGATGTCTGCCTGTGGTATTAATAGTATAAGAACAACAGCAATTGTCTTCAGGTAGCTTTAGGTGCACACTGAGCCGAGGACACAGTACACTAACTTTAAATACTGCAGCTGCCTGCATGTTTTTATTAATAGGATCAGAAAAACAACAGCAATTGTCTTCAGGTAGCTTTAAGTGCACACTGTGCAGAGGACACAGTACACTAACTGTAAATACTGCAGCTGCCTGCCTGTGGTATTAAAAGGATCAGAACACTAGCAATTGACTTCAGGTAGCTTTAGGTGCACACTGTGCAGAGGACAAACTACACTAATTGTAAATACTGCAGATGTCTGCCTGTGGTATTAATAGGATCAGAACATCAGCAATTGTCTTCAGGGAGCTTTAGGTGCACACTGTGCAGAGGACACAGTACACTAACTGTAAATAGTGTAGCTGCCTGCCTGTGGTATTAATAGGATCAGAACACCAGCACTTGTCTTCGGGTAGCTTTAGGTGCATACTGTGCAGAGGACACAGTGCACTAACTGTAAATACTGCAGCTGCCTGCCTGTGGTAATAATAGGATCAGAACAACAGCATTTGTCTTCAGGTAGCTTTAGGTGCACACTGTGCAGAGGACACAGTGCACTAACTGTAATTACTGCAGCTGCCTGCCTGTGGTATTAATAGGAACAGAACAACAGCAATTGTCTTCAGGTAGCTTTAGGTGCACACTGTGCAGAGGACACAGTACACTAATTGTAAATACTGCAGCTGCCTGCCTGTGGTATTAATAGGATCAGAACACCAGCAATTGACTTCAGGTAGCTTTAGGTGCACACTGTGCAGAGAACAAACTACACTAATTGTAAATACTGCAGATGTCTGCCTGTGGTATTAATAGGATCAGAACAACAGCAATTGTCTTCAGGTAGCTTTAGGTGCACACTGAGCCGAGGACACAGTACACTTACTTTAAATACTGCAGCTGCCTGCATGTTTTTATTAATAGGATCAGAAAAACAACAGCAATTGTCTTCAGGTAGCTTTAAGTGCACACTGTGCAGAGGACACAGTACACTAACTGTAAATAATGCAGCTGCCTGCCTGTGGTATTAATAGGATTTGAACAACAGCAATTGTTTTCAGGTAGCTTTAGGTGCACACTGTGCAGAGGACACAGTACACTATCTGTAAATACTGCAGCTGCCTGCCTGTGGTATTAATAGGATCTGAAGAACACCAGCAATTGTCTTCGGGTAGCTTTAGGTGCACACTGTGCAGACGACACAGTACACTAACTGTAAATACTGCAGCTGCCTGCCTGTGGTATTAATAGGATCAGAACACCAGCAATTGTCTTCAGGTAGCTTTAGGTGCACACTGTGCAGAGGACACAGTGCACTAACTGTAAATACTGCAGCTGCCTGCCTGTGGTATTAATAGGAACAGAACAACAGCAATTGTCTTCAGGTAGCTTTAGGTGCACACTGTGCAGAGGACACAGTACACTAATTGTAAATACTGCAGCTGCCTGCCTGTGGTATTATTAGGTTCAGAACACCAGCAATTGTCTTCAGGTAGCTTTAGGTGCACACTGTGTAGAGGACACACTACATTAATTGTAAATACTGCAGATGTCTGCCTGTGGTATTAATAGGATCAGAACAACAGCAATTGTCTTCAGGTAGCTTTAGGTGCACACTGAGCCGAGGACACAGTACACTAACTTTAAATACTGCAGCTGCCTGCCAGTTTTTATTAATAGGATCAGAAAAACAACAGCAATTGTCTTCAGGTAGCTTTAAGTGCACAATGTGCAGAGGACACAGTACACTAACTGTAAATACTGCAGCTGCCTGCCTGTGGTATTAATAGGATTTGAACAACAGCAATTGTCTTCGGGTAGCTTTAGGTGCACACTGTGCAGACGACACAGTACACTAACTGTAAATACTGCAGCTGCCTGCCTGTGGTATTAATAGGATCAGAACACCAGCAATTGTCTTCAGGTAGCTTTAGGTGCACATTGTGCAGAGGACACAGTACACTAATTGTAAATACTGCATCTGCCTGCCTGTGGTATTAACAGGATCTGAAGAACACCAGCAATTGTCTTCAGGTACCTTTAGGTGCACACTGTGCAGAGGACACAGTACACTAACTGTAAATTCTGTAGCTGCCTGCCTGTGGTATTAATAGGATCAGAACACCAGCACTTGTCTTCCGGTAGCTTTAGGTGCATACTGTGCAGAGGACACAGTGCACTAACTGTAAATACTGAAGCTGCCTGCATGTGGTATTAATAGGAACAGAACACCAGCAATTGTCTTCAGGTAGCTTTAGGTGCACACTGTGCAGAGGACACAGTACACTAATTGTAAATTCTGCAGCTGCCTGCCTGTGGTATTAATAGGATCAGAACACCAGCAATTGTCTTCAGGTAGCTTTAGGTGCACACTGTGCAGAGGACACACTACACTAATTGTAAATACTGCAGATGTCTGCCTGTGGTATTAATAGGATCAGAACAACATCAATTGTCTTCAGGTAGTTTTAGGTGCACACTGAGCCGAGGACACAGTACAGTAACTTTAAATACTGCAGCTGCCTGCCTGTTTTTATTAATAGGATCAGAAAAACAACAGCAATTGTCTTCAGGTAGCTTTAGGTGCTCACTGTGCAGAGGACACAGTACACTAACTGTAAATACTGCAGCTGCCTGCCTGTGGTATTAATAGGATTTGAACAACAGCAATTGTCTTCAGGTAGCTTTAGGTGCTCACTGTGCAGAGGACACAGTACACTAACTGTAAATACTGCAGCTACCTGCCTGTGGTATTAATAGGATCTGAAGAACACCAGCAATTGTCTTCGGGTAGCTTTAGGTGCACACTGTGCAGACGACACAGTACACTAACTGTAAATACTGCAGCTGCCTGCCTGTGGTATTAATAGGAACAGAACAACAGCAATTGTCTTCAGGTAGCTTTAGGTGCACACTGTGCAGAGGACACAGTACACTAATTGTAAATACTGCAGCTGCCTGCCTGTGGTATTAATAGGATCAGAACACCAGCAATTGACTTCAGGTAGCTTTAGGTGCACACTGTGCAGAGGACAAACTACACTAATTGTAAATACTGCAGATGTCTGCCTGTGGTATTAATAGGATCAGAACATCAGCAATTGTCTTCAGGGAGCTTTAGGTGCACACTGTGCAGAGGACACAGTACACTAACTGTAAATACTGTAGCTGCCTGCCTGTGGTATTAATAGGATCAGAACACCAGCACTTGTCTTCAGGTAGCTTTAGGTGCATACCGTGCAGAGGACACAGTGCACTAACTGTAAATACTGCAGCTGCCTGCTTGTGGTAATAATAGGATCAGAACAACAGCATTTGTCTTCAGGTAGCTTTAGGTGCACACTGTGCAGAGGACACAGTGCACTAACTGTAATTACTGCAGCTGCCTGCCTGTGGTATTAATAGGATCAGAACATCAGCAATTGTCTTCAGGGAGCTTTAGGTGCACACTGTGCAGAGGACACAGTACACTAACTGTAAATACTGTAGCTGCCTGCCTGTGGTATTAATAGGATCAGAACACCAGCACTTGTCTTCAGGTAGCTTTAGGTGCATACCGTGCAGAGGACACAGTGCACTAACTGTAAATACTGCAGCTGCCTGCTTGTGGTAATAATAGGATCAGAACAACAGCATTTGTCTTCAGGTAGCTTTAGGTGCACACTGTGCAGAGGACACAGTACACTAACTGTAAATACTGCAGCTGCCTGCCTGTGGTATTAATAGGATCAGAACACCAGCAATTGTCTTCAGGTAGCTTTAGGTGCACACTGTGCAGAGGACACAGTGCACTAACTGTAAATACTGCAGCTGCCTGCCTGTGGTATTAATAGGAACAGAACAACAGCAATTGTCTTCAGGTAGCTTTAGGTGCACACTGTGCAGAGGACACAGTACACTAATTGTAAATACTGCAGCTGCCTGCCTGTGGTATTATTAGGTTCAGAACACCAGCAATTGTCTTCAGGTAGCTTTAGGTGCACACTGTGTAGAGGACACACTACATTAATTGTAAATACTGCAGATGTCTGCCTGTGGTATTAATAGGATCAGAACAACAGCAATTGTCTTCAGGTAGCTTTAGGTGCACACTGAGCCGAGGACACAGTACACTAACTTTAAATACTGCAGCTGCCTGCCAGTTTTTATTAATAGGATCAGAAAAACAACAGCAATTGTCTTCAGGTAGCTTTAAGTGCACAATGTGCAGAGGACACAGTACACTAACTGTAAATACTGCAGCTGCCTGCCTGTGGTATTAATAGGATTTGAACAACAGCAATTGTCTTCGGGTAGCTTTAGGTGCACACTGTGCAGACGACACAGTACACTAACTGTAAATACTGCAGCTGCCTGCCTGTGGTATTAATAGGATCAGAACACCAGCAATTGTCTTCAGGTAGCTTTAGGTGCACATTGTGCAGAGGACACAGTACACTAATTGTAAATACTGCATCTGCCTGCCTGTGGTATTAACAGGATCTGAAGAACACCAGCAATTGTCTTCAGGTACCTTTAGGTGCACACTGTGCAGAGGACACAGTACACTAACTGTAAATTCTGTAGCTGCCTGCCTGTGGTATTAATAGGATCAGAACACCAGCACTTGTCTTCCGGTAGCTTTAGGTGCATACTGTGCAGAGGACACAGTGCACTAACTGTAAATACTGAAGCTGCCTGCATGTGGTATTAATAGGAACAGAACACCAGCAATTGTCTTCAGGTAGCTTTAGGTGCACACTGTGCAGAGGACACAGTACACTAATTGTAAATTCTGCAGCTGCCTGCCTGTGGTATTAATAGGATCAGAACACCAGCAATTGTCTTCAGGTAGCTTTAGGTGCACACTGTGCAGAGGACACACTACACTAATTGTAAATACTGCAGATGTCTGCCTGTGGTATTAATAGGATCAGAACAACATCAATTGTCTTCAGGTAGTTTTAGGTGCACACTGAGCCGAGGACACAGTACAGTAACTTTAAATACTGCAGCTGCCTGCCTGTTTTTATTAATAGGATCAGAAAAACAACAGCAATTGTCTTCAGGTAGCTTTAGGTGCTCACTGTGCAGAGGACACAGTACACTAACTGTAAATACTGCAGCTGCCTGCCTGTGGTATTAATAGGATTTGAACAACAGCAATTGTCTTCAGGTAGCTTTAGGTGCTCACTGTGCAGAGGACACAGTACACTAACTGTAAATACTGCAGCTACCTGCCTGTGGTATTAATAGGATCTGAAGAACACCAGCAATTGTCTTCGGGTAGCTTTAGGTGCACACTGTGCAGACGACACAGTACACTAACTGTAAATACTGCAGCTGCCTGCCTGTGGTATTAATAGGAACAGAACAACAGCAATTGTCTTCAGGTAGCTTTAGGTGCACACTGTGCAGAGGACACAGTACACTAATTGTAAATACTGCAGCTGCCTGCCTGTGGTATTAATAGGATCAGAACACCAGCAATTGACTTCAGGTAGCTTTAGGTGCACACTGTGCAGAGGACAAACTACACTAATTGTAAATACTGCAGATGTCTGCCTGTGGTATTAATAGGATCAGAACATCAGCAATTGTCTTCAGGGAGCTTTAGGTGCACACTGTGCAGAGGACACAGTACACTAACTGTAAATACTGTAGCTGCCTGCCTGTGGTATTAATAGGATCAGAACACCAGCACTTGTCTTCAGGTAGCTTTAGGTGCATACCGTGCAGAGGACACAGTGCACTAACTGTAAATACTGCAGCTGCCTGCTTGTGGTAATAATAGGATCAGAACAACAGCATTTGTCTTCAGGTAGCTTTAGGTGCACACTGTGCAGAGGACACAGTGCACTAACTGTAATTACTGCAGCTGCCTGCCTGTGGTATTAATAGGAACAGAACAACAGCAATTGTCTTCAGGTAGCTTTAGGTGCACACTGTGCAGAGGACACAGTACACTAATTGTAAATACTGCAGCTGCCTGCCTGTGGTATTAATAGGATCAGAACACCAGCAATTGACTTCAGGTAGCTTTAGGTGCACACTGTGCAGAGGACAAACTACACTAATTGTAAATACTGCAGATGTCTGCCTGTGGTATTAATAGGATAAGAACAACAGCAATTGTCTTCAGGTAGCTTTAGGTGCACACTGAGCCGAGGACACAGTACACTAACTTTAAATACTGCAGCTGCCTGCATGTTTTTATTAATAGGATCAGAAAAACAACAGCAATTGTCTTCAGGTAGCTTTAAGTGCACACTGTGCAGAGGACACAGTACACTAACTGTAAATACTGCAGCTGCCTGCCTGTGGTATTAAAAGGATCAGAACACTAGCAATTGACTTCAGGTAGCTTTAGGTGCACACTGTGCAGAGGACAAACTACACTAATTGTAAATACTGCAGATGTCTGCCTGTGGTATTAATAGGATCAGAACAACATCAATTGTCTTCAGGTAGTTTTAGGTGCACACTGAGCCGAGGACACAGTACAGTAACTTTAAATACTGCAGCTGCCTGCCTGTTTTTATTAATAGGATCAGAAAAACAACAGCAATTGCCTTCGGGTAGCTTTAGGTGCACACTGTGCAGACGACACAGTACACTAACTGTAAATACTGCAGCTGCCTGCCTGTGGTATTAATAGGAACAGAACAACAGCAATTGTCTTCAGGTAGCTTTAGGTGCACACTGTGCAGAGGACACAGTACACTAATTGTAAATACTGCAGCTGCCTGCCTGTGGTATTAATAGGATCAGAACACCAGCAATTGTCTTCAGGTAGCTTTAGGTGCACACTGTGCAGAGGACACAGTACACTAACTGTAAATACTGCAGCTGCCTGCCTGTGGTATTAATAGGATTTGAACAACAGCAATTGTCTTCATGTAGCTTTAGGTGCACACTGTGCAGTGGACACAGTACACTATCTGTAAATACTGCAGCTGCCTGCCTGTGGTATTAATAGGATCTGAAGAACACCAGCAATTGTCTTCAGGTAGCTTTAGGTGCACACTGTGCAGACAACACAGTATACTAACTGTAAATACTGCAGCTGCCTGCCTGTGGTATTAATAGGATCAGAACACCAGCAATTTTCTTCAGGTAGCTTTAGGTGCACACTGTGCAGAGGACAGAGTACACTAACTGTAAATACTGCAGCTGCCTGCCTGTGGTATTAATAGCATCAGAACAACAGCAATTGTCTTCAGGTAGCTTTAGGTGCACACTGTGCAGAGGACACAGTACACTAACTGTAAATACTGCAGCTTACTGCCTGTGGTATTAAAAGGATCAGAACACCAGCAATTGTCTTCAGGTAGCTTTATATGCACACTGTGCAGAGGACACAGTACATTAACTTTAAATACTGTAGCTGCCTGCCTGTTTTTATTAATAGGATCAGAAAAACAACAGCAATTGTCTTCAGGTAGCTTTAGGTGCACACTGTGCAGAGGACACCGTACACTAACTTTAAATACTGCAGCTGCCTGCCTGTGGTATTAATAGGATTTGAACAACAGCAATTGTCTTCATGTAGCTTTAGGTGCACACTGTGCAGAGGACACAGTACACTATCTGTAAATACTGCAGCTGCCTGCCTGTGGTATTAATAGGATCTGAAGAACACCAGCAAATGTCTTCGGGTAGCTTTAGGTGCACACTGTGCAGACGACACAGTACACTAACTGTAAATACTGCAGCTGCCTGCCTGTGGTATTAATAGGATCAGAACACCAGGAATTGTCTTCAGGTAGCTTTAGGTGCACACTGTGCAGAGGACACAGTACACTAACTGTAAATACTGCAGCTGCCTGCCTGTGGTATTAATAGCATCAGAACAACAGCAATTGTCTTCAGGTAGCTTTAGGTGCACACTGTGCAGAGGACACAGTACACTAACTGTAAATACTGCAGCTTACTGCCTGTGGTATTAATAGGATCTGAACACCAGCAATTGTCTTCGGGTAGCTTTAGATGCACACTGTACAGAGGACACAGTGCACTAACTGCAAATACTGCAGCTACCTGTCTGTGGTATTAATAGGATCAGAACACCAGCAATTGTCTTCAGGTAGCTTTAGGTGCACACTGTGCAGAGGACACAGTACACTAACTGTAAATACTGCAGATGCCTGCCTGTGGTATTAATAGGATCAGAACACCAGCAATTGTCTTCAGGTAGCTTTAGGTGCACACTGTGCAGAGGACACAGTACACTAACTGTAAATACTGCAGATGCCTGCCTGTGGTATTAATAGGATCAGAACACCAGCAATTGGCTTCAGGTAGCTTTAGGTGCACACTGTGCAGAGGACACAGTGCACTAACTGTAAATACTGCAGCTGCCTGCCTGTGGTAATAATAGGATCAGAACACCAGCAATTGTCTTCAGGTAGCTTTAGGTGCACACTGTGCAGAGGACACAGTACACTTATGCCCCGTACACACGGTCGGATTTTCCGATGGAAAATGTCCGATCGGAGCATGTTGTCGGAAATTCCGACCATGTGTGGGCTCCATCGGACATTTTCCATCGGATTTTCCGACACACAAAGTTGGAGAGCAGGAGATAAAATTTTCCGACAACAAAATCCGTTGTCGGAAATTCCGATCGTGTGTACACAAATCCGACGGACAAAGTGCCACGCATGCTCAGAATAAATAAAGAGATGAAAGCTATTGGCCACTGCCCCGTTTATAGTCCCGACGTACATGTTTTACGTCACCGCGTTTAGAACGATCGGATTTTCCGACAACTTTGTGTGACCGTGTGTATGCAAGACAAGTTTGAGCCAACATCCGTCGGAAAAAATCCTAGGATTTTGTTGTCAGAATGTCCGAACAAAGTCCGACCGTGTGTACGCCCTATAACTGTAAATACTGCAGCTTTCTGCCTGTGGTATTAATAGGATCAGAACAACACTATTTGTTTTCAGGTAGCTTTTGGTACACACTCTGCAGAGGAAACAGTACACTAACTGTAAATACTGCAGGTGCCCGCCTGTGGTATCAATAGGATCAGAACACCAGCAATTGTCTTCAGGTAGCTTAGGTGCACACTGTGCAGAGGACACAGTATACTAACTGTAAATACTGCAGCTGCCTGCCTGTGGTATTAATAGGATCAGAATGCCAGCAATTGTCTTCAGGTAGCTTTAGGTGCACACTGTGCAGAGGACACAGTACACTAACTGTAAATACTGCAGCTGCCTGCCTGTGGTACTAATAGGATCAGAAGAACACCTGCAATTTTCTTCAGGTAGCTTTAGTTGCACACTGTGCAAAGGACACAGTACACTAACTGTAAATACTGTAAAAACACCTGCCTGCCTGTCAGTAGGAAGAGAATAACTGTAAGTGCAGCTAACTGCCTGTCTACTCTATCTAACTTTAAGTGGATGTAAACCCAATGTCATCCTTTCTAAACTACTGCCGTAGTGGTTATCTATAAGGATATACATGCCTCCTGCATGTATCTTTACTTGTCAAATGTCTCCCCTCTGTCTGTTATTAGACCCGAAAAACTGCAGATTCTGTGGGTGGGTCTGTTGTCTGGAGCATGGTGGGTGGAGTCGTGATGTCAGTAGACTCCCCGCCCACCTCTACACTCCCCTTGTCAAAATGCATTTTCTCCTGTATATTTCTAATACTGAACTTCTGCTATGATCTCTAACATCCAGTGAATAGACAGGAAAGTAACCACATGACTTCAGCATACCAAATCATGCTGAGGTGTGCAACAGCCAATCCTAGCTGAGCTGCTGAAGAAAGGAGTGGGAGGGAATTAAAAAATAATGCTTGTGTCTTAGGCTAGTGCACGAGATGTAAATCACCTATCACTCACAGCAAGGGGGAGGATTTGACAAAGTTTTTCTCAGTTTGTCAAGATTTTTCTCACTGAACAATAAAAGAGGATTGCTCAGAGATGGATTAACTCTGTGTGGCAAGACTGGGCTCAAATGATAGGAAATCTAAAAAAAAATAAAAAAAAAAATTCTGGTTTACATCCACTTTAAATCAAATGACACTGTCTCTCTGTCTATCTCTCTCCGCCGCCGCAACACACTACACAAGGCCACCACGCAGGCGGCCTTATATAGTGTGGGGCGTGTACTAAACCCCCTGAGCCATAATTGGCCAAAGCCACCCTGGCTTTGGCCAATTACGGCTTTCTGTACAGACAGCGCTGTGATTGGCCAAGCATGCGGGTCATAGTGCATGCTTGGCCAATCATCAGCAATTTGCCGTGACGTGCCACTCAAATTTGGTGCGAACGGCTGATAACGTTCACAATTTGACGAATGGTCAAACAGGCGATGTTCGAGTTGAACATGGGTTCGACTCGAACTCGAAGCTAATCCCTAGTTGCGAGACTCATTTATATGCCATTGACGTCACTTTGCGTTCAGGGTTTCTTTTGAGGCATATGGTTTTAAAGTTGGTTTGGTGAGTGGTCTAGCCTTTTATTTTATGTGAAAAAGAGGGGATAGGTACTGTATGGCGCTGCTCTTATTAAGAGGTGACCTACAACCTCTAAATACTTGAGGGGTGTGTGTCACAGGTGCATTTAGTGCAAAAAGTGATAATAAAAGTGCAGAAAATAAATATTTGTATATTCACAAAAATCCACAAAAAAATCCTACTGTGTAAACTTCCTAACCGCTTATACATAATACATATTGTTATGTTCAAATTAAAATAAAATAAAATAAACACAATCCTGTGCAAAACCTGCAATTCAAAGTGACATTTCTGTGCAAAAAAATCCAACATATATGACTGGTGTGGATTGTTGCTGTGAAACTGGGTTCAGAAATATGCATATACCGTCCTTAAATCCTGTTGTATAAAAAAGTCCAATAAAGTGACAATGTGCTCCTTCAAATTGTTCTGTGCTTCTTGGAAAACAACGCCCCATAAGAAATGCACTCACCGCTATTATTCACCCCACAAGGAGGTATTTCACCTTCACAGTAGACGTGCATTTGTTTTCGTCCGAATGCATTTTTCGTCCGAATATCAGGTATTTTCGTTGTCGTTTTAACAAACGATAACGAAAGTGCAGAATTACAAAATCTGAAAGATCCGAAAATAAACAAATGCTTTATTTTCATTTTCATTGTGACAACAGTTCGATATAGATAGGAGATTCGACATGACGCTGACAATAACAATATGTGTCGAATGTGTCTATCCTTAACTCTATTAGTCCAAGATTATTCTACATAGAGAGAAAAGATTGGACATAGAGAGAAAAGATTTGACATAGAGAGAAAAGATTGCTGCTGGAATTGGGTGGAGGAAGTAAAATAAACATAATGATGATGATGAATGTTATTGGCCGATTGTAACCAAAGAGGAGGGGCAGTAAAATAGCTAGAACTAGGTACACACGTACAGCCAACTTACTTTCACTTACGATTTGCTAGCAGAGAGAGACACACACACTGAATCATTTCAGAAGACAGTCAATCGTAGCTGGTCCATTTGTCAGAGAACCTGAATTATTTAGCAATTAAGCATAAGCACAGCAGTAGAACAATAGTGAAGCAAGCTACAGTTCAACTTAACTTTTTCATAATAATCTGCTACTATTGTGTTAGTGTTGTGAACTTGATAGTGATACTAGTGTTGCTAGTGTTGTGATAGCCTCAGAGGCTATTTATTATTATAGATTCTATATTATAATGCCATATCAATATCTGACACAATGTCGGATGCCGCGCCCACCATTGAACTTGGAGATTGAGAAACGAATGTGAAAGTTGGCTGACTGTTGCGGTAGAGTAGACCATTCAACATGAACGATGAAGATTTGACAAAGCAACGAAAAACATACAAACGTCAAATCTTTGGCTTGTGGTGTCTGTCGAAAGTTCTAAGAAGATTTGACGGAGCAGCTAAACTGTACGACGCTGCAATCGTACATTTCCGGTCAAATGCATCCGTCGATAAGCTATAGAAAAATTCTAATGTTGGTTGACTATTAAAGTAATTAATAAATATAATTATTACTAGTCATACAACATTAGAATTCTACTACAGCTAGCTTGTAGGCGAAAAATTAGACCGGAAATGTACACATACAGTTTAGCTGCTCCGTCGAATCTTCTTTGAACATTCGACAGACACCATAAGCCTTCAATGACAGAACCAACCTTCATTAATTTGGATTTTTGGACGAATGCAATTTTTAACGAAAAACGAAATAAATAAAAATGAATTTCGGGAGTAACTAAATACATTTATTTTTCGGACGAAACCTAAATTCCGAAACAAAATATTTCAGTGTGCACATCTCTACTTCACAGTATGAGCCACTGTGCCGCCTGTGGAGTGGGAGGAAACTTCCTGTACTGTGTTCTCCAAGTGCCTCCTTTTCTGCGATGTAAGTGGTCTCCTCACTTTTAACCTCTTAGATGTTGCCCACATGTAGAGAGGAAAGAGACTCCATAGTGTGATACCGTACAAATATCCAAACATTTATTAATAATACTGATGGGTACTCACATTTAATAAAAATCATCAAAAGCGAAAACAGTATTTAAAAACAGGAAACCGGAGCGATCTGCGCTCCATGGCTCAAAACCGGAAGTGATGCAATGACGGTGTATAGTCCCTCCCTACGCGTTTCGTCAATAGCACATCATCTGGAGCGGTTTTTATTTTATGTTTGTTGTTTTCCAGGAAATTGTGTAGTTGTATGTATAGCCAGTAATTGAATGGCGAGTTACTATGTTCTGAATTAAGTGTTTTGAAGGATTTCAGTTTTCTTTTATGATAGCAATGAAGGGCTAGCAATGAAGTACTTTCTTTGGTGGTAGGTATAGACTTATTTTTGAGACCAGGTGGTAAGTCTGAGTTATCTGCAATTGCAGATAGTGGACTGGTGTTGTGGATAGGTTGTGCCTTGTTGCTATTTTGAGGCCCTTTTCGGTCTGGTATGAATTTTAAGGGGGAAAACATGCAAAAATAGCAACCCCCCCTCCAAACTCTCTACCAGACCCTACTGGTCTGGTATGATTCCTAAGGAGTCTGCCACATTACAAAATGCTTGAGATCCCCCTAAAAATGAATAACAGACCTTTAAATCAAGCATGCAGCTTGGTTGGCTTGGGGAGGTGAAGGGACAAGGGGGATGAGGATAAGGACCTCTTCCCTACAACGCTGGTTGTGGAGGTGTGTGGGGAGTGGGGACTTGGTATTTGGATTCCTCCTTAAACAATAAGGGGGCACCCAGATACTGCCCTCCATCCCTGATCTGAATGAATATGAAGCACATATTATCCCTACTCATTCCCAAAATATTGTAAACAGTAAAAAAACAAACAAAAAAATAGTTTTTGACAAGTTTTTTAATAAAAAAATAGGAAATTCTTACAATGCACATCCACCATCAATTATGTCATCCAACAATGTAAATCCACATCAGTCACCATACCAATTGGTACATCTACCATCCAAAAGAAAATAAATGTTGCTACGAGAAAATTTCTGCTCATTCACTTGGCTCCTGATGAATGACAGTTGTTGTATACAAAGGGGCAGGGTATTGTGGATATTGCCATTGACCATACAAGAATATGACCATATTTCGTAAATTATGTCACGGGTCCCAGTGACATTATTAACCACATATGGTTATGTATACACATGGTGAATGACATCACCCAGGAGACCCAATCGCTGGACAATGTGATTGATGGTGGATGTATATTGTGGGACTTTTTGGGGGTTTACTAACATTATCGGCCAGGGAAGCATCCGATCAGACAGATCTGTGTCTGATTGGCTGTATTAGTGCCCAGAGGAGAGGTCTGGGATATAAAAGACCCCAGATCTCTCCATAAAGAGGACCTTTCGAGGCCCATGCTGTCACAAGGGATGTTCATTTTTGGTATTTGGTTGAACCACCTTTTGCTTTAATTACAGTTGGGATATGTCTCTACTAACTTCTCATAATTTGCCCACTCTTCTTTGCAGAACTGAAGTTCAATTAAATTTGATTTAAAGTCTTCAATTTAAATAGCAGACTGTTTATACAGTAAAGGTTTCACTAGGCTATTTGCCATTTGCCCAAAAGTCACTGAATATTCTCAGAGCAACACAGGATGTTCAAAGGTTGAAATGATTGTCTTTTGTAATAAAATAGAAAATATTGATAATAGCTTTAAATTGCTTTAAATTTATGTTCAGCATTTCTAGGGCAGTGGCAGATGATGGGGAATGTGCCATGTTGATACTAGTCTGCTCTCTTTTCAGTATTGGGAAAAGTGCTATGAGAGTGGTTCTCCAAAATAGGGGGCATCCCTCCCAAACAACCAGTGCCTGATGATGAAGAACATGGGGATCTTCAGCAACCTTGGCGACCAGAAGGGCGTGGTGTCAAAGAGGTTGCTTCTGTGCTACCCACCTTCCCCCAATCGGGACCAAGTGGATGGTTCCCCCCTCTCTGGTAAACTAACTTTAGGGGTGTTTGTAGGTATGAAAATTCAAGCAAATAAATACATCATACATTTGCTAATTTTTCAAATTGTTCCTAATTAAGCTCCCCACGGCATCTTCTGATGGAATGGAGCACAGCTCCTTCTTCACTAATTTCTCAACCACTTGTTGAAAAGTGAGGGTAATTCTGTTGTTTAAATTATTTTAAAAGTCTCCCTCTGAGTACTCTGTGAAGTCACATTAAAAACACAATTCCAGCACTAAAGCTGGCAATAGATGGATCAAACTTTTGGACAGTTCAACAGGGACTGGATACATTTTTATCCATCTATGGACATTTCCACTCGAGAGAAGTCAATCTTAGGTAAACTCCAGCCAGCCCTGCCTGAGGGTCAAAAATTGTTTTGACAGATCACTTTAAAACTGCCACTCAACAGCTAGCTACATTTACTTGCAGCACAATCACTCTATTATAGACAGCATGAATGTGGGCATAAAATGGTCAAATATGATAAGAGGAATTGTTAAAAAAGGTTTACTATCAAATGCTCCAGTGATTTCCATTAAAAATAGATGTAATAGTGTTATATTGTGAAAATCAAATTAAAGCATTTCTAATGCCCAAAACCTTATTATGATATAACTATAGCCAATTCAAGATTTTTTTTCTTTTTATTATAAAAAAAAAATGCCATGTAAAATAAGCCATCTTACCTGGTATGGTAATGTTTAGTTATGAAAAGTTCCATCATATTTTACAGGGAATATTTAGTGTTTGTATATATTTTCATTACTAATAAATTACTGTATTTATCGGCATATAACACGCACAGGGGTATAACATGCACATTCATTTTAAGAGGGAAGTTTCAGGAAAAAACTTAAGTTTTAAATAAGGAACTTTGAAGCAAAATAAAGGTCAGTGCCCATCTGCAGCCTCACCATTGCCATCAATGCAGCCTGATTATTGCCCACCTGCAGCCTCACAAGTGCCATCAATGCAGCCTTATTAGTCCACATCAATGCAGCCTCACCATTGCCATCAATGCAGCAGCCTCACCATTGCCATCAATGCAGCAGGCTCGCCATTGACATAAATGCAGCAGTCTCGCCATTGCCTCTACTGACTTCCTATTACAGAGGCCGCCAAGTAAACAGGAGATTCTCACTGTATGTAATCTGACGGCACTCGTCCCGCCCACCCCTCCGTTGCCTCCGAGGCAGCTGAAATTGAAGTATTGGTGTATAACACGCACACGCTATTTGCACCCGATTTTCATGGTGAAAAAGTGAGTGTTATACGCCAATAAATACAGTATGTTTGAAATTAAAAATGCAATACAATACAATGCAAGATTTTAAATGCTGATACATTTTTTAGTTAGGTAAATATTAATATTGCATATGAATGTTTTATATACAGCATTTGCAGTCAGCAAGTAGAGCATAGAGTTACTTTTCATGTATTATTTGGACTAACATTAATTGCTTGGACAATACAAATGTTTGTGCTGTTTACTACTGATTAATTTAACCTCAAATTATACACAGCTAAGTCTGTCATGGGAGGGACACAACTCACTCCACCCCTTCTCTATCTATATACAGTATCTCGCAAAAGTGAGTACACCCCTCACATGTTTGTAAATATTTTATTATATCTTTTCATGTGACAACACTGAAGAAATTACACTTTGCTACAATGGAAAGTAGTGAGTGTACAACTTGTATAACAGTGTAAATTTGCTGTCCCCTCAAAATAACTCAACACACAGCCATTAATGTCTAAACCGCTGGCAACAAAAGTGAGTACAGCCCTAAGTGAAAATGTTCAAATTTGGCCCAAAATGTCAATATTTTGTGTGGCCACCATTATTTTCCAGCACTGCCTTAACCCTCTTGGCCACTGAGTTCACCAGAGCTTCACAGTTTGCTACTGATGTCCTCTTCCACTCCTCCATGACGATATCACAGAGCTGGTGGATGTTAGAGACCTTGCACTCCTCCACCTTCCATTTGAGGATGCCCCACAGATGCCCAATAGGGTTTAGGTCTGGAGACATGCTTGGCCAGTCCATCACCTTTACCCTCAGCTTCTTTAGAAAGGCAGTGGTAGTCTTGGAGATGTGTTTGGGGTCTTTATCATGTTGGAATACTGCCCTGCGGCCCAGTCTCTGAAGGGAGGGGATCATGCTCTGCTTCAGTATCTCACAGTACATGTTGGCATTCATGGTTCCCTCAATGAACTGTAGCTCCCCAATGTTGAAATCACTCATGCAGCCCCAGACCATGACACTCCCACCACCATGCTCGACTGTAGGCAAGACACACTTGTCTTTGTACTTCTCACCTGGTTGCTGCCACACACGCTTGACACCACCTGTACCAAATAATTATCTTGGTCTCATCAGACCACAGGACATTGTTCCAGTAATCCATGTCTTAGTCTGCTTGTCTTCAGCAAACTGTTTGCAGGCTTTCTTGTGCATCATCTTTAGAAGAGTCTTCCTTCTGGGACGACAGCCATGCAGACCAACTTGATGCCGTGTGCTGCGAATGGTCTGAGCACTGACAGGCTGACCCCCCATCCCTTCAACCTCTGCAGCAATGCTGGCAGCACTTATACATCTATTTTCCAAAGACAACCTCTGGCTATGACGCTGAGCATGTGCATTCAACTTCTTTGGTCGACCATGGCAATGCCTATTCTGAGTGGAACCTGTCCTGTTAAACTGCTGTATGGTCTTGGCCACCATGCTGCAGCTCAGTTTCAGGGTCTTGGCAATCTTCTTAAAGCCTAGGCCATCTTTATGTAGAGCAACAATTCTTTTTTTTCAGATCCTCAGAGAGTTATTTGCCATGAGGTGCCATGTTGAACTTCCAGTAACCATTATGAGAGAGTGAGAGCGAAAACACAAAATGTAACACACCTGCTCCCTATTCACACCTGAGACCTTATAACACTAACGAGTCACGTGACACGGGGGAGGAAAAATGGCTAATTGGGCCCAATTTGGACATTTTCACTTAGGGGTGTACTCACTTTTGTTGCCAGCAGTTTAGACATCAATGGCTAGGGGGTTGAGTTATTTTGAGGGGACAGCAAATTCACACTGTTATACAAGCTGTACACTCACTACTTTACATTGTAGCAAAGTGTAATTTCTTCAGTGTTGTCACATGAAAAGATAGAATAAAATATTTACAAAAATGTGAGGGGCATACTCACTTTTGTAAGATACTGTAGCTTTGTGCAAGGTTTGAGTTAGGGCCAGTTCACACAATTTTTTTTTTTGTGGGGGGGGGGTAAAACACCATGGTTAAGCTGCTGTTTTACTGCCCCATCTGCTCCCCCTGTAGTTGCAGAGGGAGTGTACTACAGCTGCGGCAGGAATTATGCCCCTTATCACTTTTGGTGGGTGCTACTGCCCACCAATCGTGACCCATTTTAGTACATAGGGGCAGCTTTGCAAGCACCCATTGTGGTGTGCTGGTGCAGGGTCCAAGGAGTTAAATCAGGTGGTAAGGAGGCAATACCACATCTCCTCACCACCTGGCAAATACCTCTGAAAAGCAATCCAAATGCAGATTGCTTTTCAGAGGGGCAGTCCCTGCCACACATGTGAAGGAGCCCTCCGAAAAGAGAGCAACCAGTGCTGGGCTTTCTGATTAGGAAACCTAGAGTGCTCTTCAAAAAATGTGTCACAGGACACCACTTTTTTAATATAAATGAAATTAAAAAACACACCAAAACAAAATTAATAAGACTACTGTCCCCAAATCATTATCATTTCTTTAAGTAAAAATACTCATAAAGTATAACAATCGATAGGTATTCCACATAATAGAATAAATAAGAAAATGCTTGGCTATTTATTAATGATGGTTATGCTTTGCTAGTATTCATTTTTGTTTCAGAACCAATTTTGTGCTTTCTTCTTTAATTATAAAAAAATTAACATAAAGGTAAATCGGAATGGTCTTCCTGTGTCTTCTTTGCTTTTTTAAATTATTATTTCCAAATAATGCTGCACTTAACATATACAGTTGTGCTCATAAGTTTACAAACCCTGGCAGAATTTATGATTTCTTAGCCATTTTTCAGAAAATATCAATGATAACACAAAAACATTTCTTACACTCATGGTTAGTGTTTGGCTGAAGCCATTTATTATCAATCAACTGTGTTTACTCTTTTTAAATCATAATGATAACACAAACTACCCAAATGACCCTGATCAAAAGTTTACATACCCTGGTAATTTTGGCCTGATAACATGCACTAGACATGTGCACACTGAAATATTTTGTTTCGGAATTTCGTTTTCGTCTGAAAAATAAATTTATTTAGTTACTCCCGAAATTCGTTTTTATTTATTTCGTATTTCGTTAAAAATTGCATTCGTCCGAAAATCCAAATTAAGGTTGAATCTGTCATTGAAGGCTTATGGTGTCTGTCGAATGCTCAAAGAAGATTCGACGGAGCAGCTAAACTGTACGACGCCGTATAGTTTACCTGCTCCGTCAAATCTTCTTAGAACTTTCAACAGACACCATAAGCCAAAGTACGTGTGTACTTAGTTCTAGCAAAGCTGTTCCTGTTTGCGGGGTTGTCAAAAAAAGTTTTATTTGAATATAGGCCCAGAAGGGAAAAGACTTAGTGTTTGAGAGTGCTGCAAGTTCTCGCTGTCGGAGGAATCTACCCCTCAGAAAGAAGTGTTGAGCCCGCATCTCTGGGTATGGCCATTCAGCAGCTAGGTAAGCTTGTTTCATACCAGGAGGCAAGTCTGGGCTGCCTTTAAGAGGCGTACTTGCGCAGGTTTTTGCCAGGAGTGAGTGTATTCTGCATGCCTTATCGAATGCACGGAAGCCAAGGAGCTAGGTGCAAAATCAGTCCCTGCAATCAGCTGTACTAGCAGTACCCAGCTCTTGTGTCATCTGTGAAGCCTCCAGTCTACCACTCGGGTCTGACCAGTAGTATCTCTGCAGGTCTGCGAGGCCCGCCTCTTGTTTTTGGCAGAACCAATTTTGCCCATCCAATACGCACCATCTTGGTTCCCCAGAGAAAGGCTCTACACATCCTCTTGTAGGTAGCAAAAAAAGAGGGTGGCAAATGGATCGGGACAGTTTGGAGTTTATATAGTAGATGAAGGAGTACTGTCATTTTGAGAATCGTAGCCCGACCAAACCATCATATGGTGGGGCTTCCCACCTATTGAGATCTTGCTGTATAGATTTTAATTCTGCTAGGATGTTTTTTCGTATAAATCTTTGAGCTTACAAGGGAGTTGAATACCTAGATAGGTGAGGGCCTCTTTCTAGCGAAACGGGAAGTTATTCTGACAGAGTTAACTACAGTAGGGGACAGTGATATGTTTAGCGCAAAGGATTTTGAATAGTTAATCTTTAGGTTCGAGATAATCTTGAATTTTTCTAGAATCGGCATTAGATTGGGAAGGGACGTTAACGGGGACGAGAGATAGAGCAGGATATCATCTGCAAAGGCGGCAATCTTATATTCCCGCTGGTGTAGTTCTATGCCTTTGATGTTTAGGTTTGCTCAAATGCAGCGGAGGAGAGGTTCTAGAGTGAGGATATATAGTATAGGGGAGAGAGGGCACCCCTGTCTGGTCCCATTCTGGATGAGGAAGGTGTCTGACAGATGGCAATTAACCTGGACTCTGGCTCTGGGATTTGTGTATAGCGCCCTGATAAAGGCCCGCATACAGTGACCCAGCCCCAGGTTCTCCAGGACTGCATCCATGTAGTCCCAGGCCACCCTGTCAAATGCCTTCTCCGCATCCATGGCCAAAAACAGCCCTCCTGTTGGGTAGTGGTGAGCCAGTGGTGCAAATTGAGGGCCTTAATGGTGTTGTCCCTGGCTTTTCTCCCAGGGACAAAACTGACCTGGTCCAGACCCACCCATGCAGGTACATGGTAGGTCAGTCGGGTAGCCAGGATCTTGGCAAACAATTTGATATCTGCATTTAAAAGGGAAATGGGTCGGTAATTGGCTACGTCAGTGGGATCTTTGTTTTCTTTAGGGATTATCGAGATATATGCCTCTAGGAGGCTTCCTGACTTGCAAGGGGAGCGGGAGAAGGCATTGAAGGCCCTGAGAAATCCCAGCGCTAGGAGATCGGCAAAGCTCTTATAGTATTGTACTGAGAAGCCGTCCAGTCCCGGACTTTTACCAGGCTTTGTGGCCTTCAAGGCCTCCCCCCACTCTTCCGTCGAGAGCGGGGCTTCCAGGGCTTCTCTATCCTCAGTTGAAAGTGCCTGTCGGCTATATGCTGTTAAGAACTCCCACATGGCATTCACGCGAAAGTTCTCATCTACAGATCTGCATTCGTGCGTTTGGAGATTGTAAAGTTTGCTGTAAAATAATTGAAATTGGTTAGTGATCTCCTCATTATTGGAGTGGATAGCCCTATCTCTACCTTTTTTATGGTGTACTGTAGTTGTAAGGGTTTGTTTCTGTGTGGCCCTTGTTAGGAGTCTCCCTGGTTTATTGCCCTGTTTATAGAATAACTTCTGTGGCAAGAGTTGCCGTTTACGTGCTCTTTTAAAGAGCTCCTCACAAAGGAGCGCTCTAGTGTCAGCTAAGTCTTTCACCACCTTCCTTGCCAGTGAGCATTTATGCTGCGCATCCAGTAAGGATTTTTTGTCAGATAAGCTTTTAATAGTAGCTTGGTGTTCTCTTTTCTTCCTGGCTGCGATGGAAAGCAGGTGCCCTCGTACCACGCATTTGTCCGCATCCCATTGAGTCATGGGAGACACATCTGGTGTATTGTTATGTCCAAAGTAGTCCCTAATGGTTTGTGTTATGTCAGCGAGGTCTCTAGGTTCACACAGTAGGGTGGTATCTAACCTCAATATTTTGGTGGAGTTTTCCCTCTGTGGGAATTGTAAGATCAGTGTGATCGGGTGGTGGTCAGAGAGTACCATATTCTCTATAGTGGCATCATGGAGGTATGTCAGGTCGGCTTGGTGAACGAAGAGGTAGTCTAGCTTTTAGTATCGATTATGTGGGGGTGAGAAAAATGTATAGTCAATGTAAAAATGTATAGTAAGGCAGAGAACGGGAGAGAGGATGCGCCATTTGAGTTATCAAGAAGTGGATCCATGGGTATGTTAAAGTCCCCACCCAGTATAAGAAGGCTCATCTGAAATAGTGTTAGCTGTAAGAGGACCTCCTTCAGGAAGGTCACTTGGCCAGAGTTGGGGCAGTATATGTTAGCCAGGGTTACTGTTATATTTTTCCAGATACCCTCAGGAAGAGGAATCTAACCTCTGAATCAAGGACTTAGTCCGCGAGGTGGAATACAAACAATTTTGCGAGCAGTATTGAAACCCCCTTTGTTTTGGAGTCTGCACAAGTTGCATGGAATACCTCAGAAAATCTACTATTGGATAGGAGGGGTATGGAGCCCGATTTAAAGTGTGTTTCTTGCAGAAATACCACTTGAGCTCTGTGGCGGTGTACCTCCGCAAGAACGCTACAGCGTTTTTATGGGTATATTGAGACCCTTTGTGTTTAGGGAGTAGACCTTGAGGGATAAAGGAGCTGAGGCATATTTAATAAAGGGGGCTGTTTGTTAATAACACCTCCTAGGTTTGGATGGGAAAGGTTTAGGGGGTGGGGTGGGGAATAGGGGGTGAGGGGTAAGAAGAAGAAAGGAGGAAAACAGAAAAGATAAGGAAAGGGAAAAGGATTGAGCCTGGTTCAGGGGGCAGCTCAGATAGCTATTGTAACCTAAGAGGGGCTCGAAGCAGGTGTGGTACACCTAGTACCTTAATAGGGAATGGTTCAAATTCACCAGAGGTAATGTCAGTCCCGCTGAGTTACCTAAGGGGGGAGGTTATGGGATGGGGGATAGGAAAAGAGTATTCCGGTTCGATCCAAGGGGGGAGCCTGTCTCCTTGTGGTGGGGTGAGAACTTAGTACCAAAAACGGAGATACACACCCTGCCATCCAGGGGCTCCAAAGGGCAGACATAGGCATTGATGGTGGGACACCGTCCCAGCAGATGGGAGGGGTGCTGGGCAGGACCAGTCAAACCCAGTGGGGGCAGGACCAGTCAAGCATACGTTATCCCTAAGTGGGTCAGGGTCACCTACCCCTAGGTCTCAGCGCTCTGTGACATCTTTCCATTTCTACCGGTGCATCTGGTGGTCTGCCTAGGAGGCTATTAAATATGGCCCACACAGCAGCCTGCAGCTGGGGTCCCTCTACTGTCTCCTGGATCCTCCGGACATGCAGATTGCATCTGCGGCCCCTATTATCCAAGTCCTCAATGTGCCTGTGCATGTCCATAGGGTGCGCTCTGTGTGTGCTCACTGTTTGCTGTACCTGTGTAATGGCTGCTCCTTGTGTCATGGCCGCTGATTCCACATGCTCCAGGAGAGCTGCAACAGCCTTAATATTCACTTTATGCTCTGAGATGGCCGCTGATAGTGTGCTCTTAATATCCAGAGCAACTAGCTGGAGGTCCGCCAGGCAGAGGATAGGAGAGGTCTGTGCGGTAGACACATTTGTGAGGGGGACTACAGAAGTGTCAGTGGTGGCCGGATGTCCTGTGTTAATGCAGTCCGTGGCTTGAGATGCGGCCTGTGTGTCTGTGAGCTTGGTCCAGAACATCGCTGGGATATTCCTGCTGAGCTGTGTGGATGGGTCTGGCTGTGACCGAGAGGTCAGCTGGCTCCTGCCCGCCATCTGTATAGCCACGGATTGGGGCTATTTAGCTGCTGAGGTGCTTCAGTGGAGCTCTGGATGGAGGAGCTCTTTCTCTAAGCAGCCATTCCATTCTAGGCCACACCCCCCAAGTAATAGTTTTTAACTTGTAGGTAGCGAAACAGCTCAGACCTCGGAAGTACAAAGTTTTCGCATAGGGAGGGGAATGTGTGGATATCTCTATTGTTGACCAGGTTGTGCAGCCTGAAGAGATTAGTGGTGGACCAGGCAGCAAATGCGCCGGGGGATTCCCAAGCTGGGTTTCTGAGAAAGGAGAGAAGGGGGTTATGTGTAGATTGTAGATTACGTGTGGTTTTAATTTATCTTAGATGTTTAAAGAGTGTTTCATTATGGGGTTTAGTATGGAAATTCTATCGGCAGGGTGCAACCAGAGCATATACGCTACAGAAATGGGATCGCATTCAACAGATTCTACTGCCACCCACAGAGGTGCCTCCTTCATTGCCTGGTATTTGGGTAAACAGGCGAGCTGTGCTATTTTGAAAAATCTGGAATTCCTAGTCCGCCACTTACTTTGGGAAGATAGAGCGTGGTTTTGGGTATACAAGGCTTGACACTCCCTCAGATATAGGACATTACCCTGCGTTGTACAAGACGAAACAAATATCTGGGGGTGGGGATGGGAAGAACTCTGAATAGGTATAGGAATTGCAGTAATATCGTCATTTTGATGACATTGATTCTGCCCATCCAAGACAAATAGAGGGAGGACCATTGGGACATGAGGTTAGTAACCTGTTTTAGTAGGGGTAAAAAATTTGCAGCAAAGAGTTAGGATATTCAAGCCGTGAGTTGCATGCCCAAGTACGGAAGTTGATGGGACACCCATGTGAATGGCAGAGAAGCCTTGGCAAGTTGGAGCTCTGAGGGTGAAAGAAATATGTTGAGCGCATTTGATTTTTGTTGGGTTAACATGTAGGCCGGAAATTTGGACAAATTTCTCCAATAGGGAGAGCAGGTTGGAGCCGAGGTGTGTGGATGTGATAGGAAAATAAGTATGTCATCCGCAAACAGGCATACCTTGTGATGTTGCCCACCAAGTTCTATTCCTCTAACATCAGGATCCGATCTGATCAGTTGTGCCAGGGGTTCTATGAGCAGAGCTAAACAACAGAGGAGAGAGGGGGCAGCCCTGCCTGGTGCCTCTCTGAATATTAAACATTTATAGCCGGAGTACTTAATGTATGCCTGCGGATTGTTATATAGTGAGGAAATGCATGTTACGAAATGGCTCCCAAAACCCCATCGTTGGAGGGTGTATTGAAGATATGACCAGGTGAAAGAATCAAAGGCTGTCCTGATGTCTAGGGATAGAAAGCAGGTTGGGATGCACCTAGTTTTCGCAATGTGGGAGGGCGCGTCTGAGGTGGTCGCTGGCTTGACAGATGGGGACAAATCCTGTCTGGTCGCGATGGATTTGGTGGCCTATGATGGTGTTTAAATGGGTTGCCATGGTTTTAGCCAGCAGCTTGACATCAAGATTTAGTAGAGAGATGGGGTGATAGTTTGTCCAAGAGGAAGGGTCAGATCATGGTTTGGGTATCATGGAAATTATGGATGAGTCTCAGATCTAAATGAGTGTCCCATGAGCAGAGAATTGAAGGCTCTCGTTAACATAGGCATCAAAATAGATGTGAATTGTGTATAGTAAGTCGCCGAAAACCCATCAGGGCTCGGTCTTTTATGCAGCTTCAAGGCTTTGATGGCTGAAGCCACCTCCTCATCCGTGACAGATATGAGAGAAGAGGGTGTCTGCCACAACAGAGTCTAAGTCAGGGGATGAGGAATACAGTTTGGCGAGGTTTGAGCGAAATAGAATTTTGACTGGATTGCTAGTGTATGTGTCGCGTGCTGTTTTCAGTCGTATAGATGTCGAAGGGCAGTGAATAGCTTGTAGTGCTCTCTAGGTCTTTGATTTGTGAAACAAGGGGGAAAGGCATAGAGCTATGGTAACTGATAAGTGTCACGCTTTGTTTGGTTGTGGCTGAGGCTGTATAGAATTGTGGGTTGGTAGGCGCCGAGGTATTTGGGGGTGTGTTTCTCTGTGAAATGTGTCTCTTGTCAATAAATGATGTGAGCTTTTGCAGCTGCAAAAGAAGGTAGGGCCTTGTTACGGTTGTGTGGGGTGTTGAAGCCTTGAACATTCAAGCAAAGGATGTTTAGGGGGGCCATAAGTGATTTGGGTTTTGTGAGCTGCTGGTGTTGTTAGATCCTGAACGAAGAACCGCGACTACTATAGAGAAAGAGAGAGAAAGGGGGGAAAGATAATGTGGAGAAGAACAAAATGAGGTAATACAACCCTTAGATCTGCAAACAATGTAGTTAAATAACAGCATAACAATAGGGTACAGGAGCGTACTAGGGGAGCGACAAGTGGTCCCGAAGAGGCTCTGAGACTACTGTCAGGATCCTGTATATTAGGAGCAGGGTGCTGAGGTCAGTTAATGAGGGTGCAAGTGGGTCTAACGGGGGAACAGCCCCGGGAGAAAAAAAAAAGGACAAAAGTCCTTAACAGATATACTTGTAGTATGGCATAGCAATGATAAGAGAGATACCGTGACCCGTCACCAGGTGTCACTCAGTGAGTGATGCGAAAGTACATTTAATTGCAATACGTTAATAGGAAGAAAACAACTTGGTTAACGTAACATGTGCTGCCTCGCAAGAGGTAGTGAAGGCTGGGAGCTTGTGACCCTCAGAACAGGCCAGCAGGCTCAATGTTAAGGGGATTGTCTTACCAAGGAAGCCTAGTGAGCTGTGGCTCTAGAACTAATGAGGTTCAATAGCCCCCACTTACAAAAAAGGTAATAGGGAGAAAAAGAAAAAAAACAAGTTAATGTAGCATGAGTTGCCTCCTTTAAGGTAGTGAAGGTTAGGAGTCTATGACACTCATAAGAGGCCAACTGGCCAACTGGCTCAATATTAAAAGGGTTATCGAACCATAAGGTAAACTCAGATTTTGGTTGTAAACTGTCCTGGCTAACTTGAACCAAGTAGGCTAAAGGCGCCGGTTGCAAAAAAAGGAGCCAGTTTCTGTTAAAAAATGGGCAAGGAGCCAACTAAGGTGGTCTTCATCATCTAAGGATGATACCTGTAGAAAGATGTCATAGTTGTTTCACATCACCCGAGCAGGATCAGTCCATAGTCTTCAGTGGATGCTGCAGGGTTGTCGTAACGACCCCGTTTTCAAAGGTTCTGACAAATGTGATCTTTGGCGGGGGGAGTCCCCAAATAGAAAATGGGACTTTAAAATGTGCCAAAATAGGGGAAACAACACAAGTGACAATGGTTAAAACAATCCATATTAATTATTGTTACAAAATTGGAAAAAACCACCATCTGTTTGTTAATAACACAGACATCAAGTGCAGTTACAGCATATTTCTTTCTTCATATAGGAGTTATAAAAATATATCAGCGTGTAGAATCACCGCAATTCACATAATTAGCTTCCTTAGGGTGCACGCTGAAATTAATATACAGGAGATGGCTGAAGAAATCAGCAAAAAATGTATATCATATACAATGTCATATTAAATACAAAACATTGTGCCATAAATAAATTAAGCAACAATAATGCACCAAGAGAGGGAAAAAAAGAAGAAAGAAAAACAAAAAAATAAAGGTGTTGCAATAACAACATACTCCTGTTCTGCTCCTCCTAAGTCCCTCCTCCCCCCTCCCCCATCTACATGTGAGTTCTGCTGTAAAAGTCAGAAAAACCGGGGGGGGGGGGGGGGGTGACTTATGGGGGACATCCTGAAAGGAAGAGCCCAGGCTCAGACCATGTCATCTCACCTATTAACATACAATGTCTGAATATATCACACAGAAAAGGAACAAGAAAACCACTGCAAGGAATATTCAAAAAGCCATATGAGCAAAAAAATTAAAATAAAATAAAAAAAGCACACTTCATTAATGCTAATCATCTAGAAAAAAAAGGATATATATATATATATATATACTTCCCACTAGATAATGGGCCTAAACAAATTTCCTAATATAAAAATAAAAAGACATGTGCATGTATCTACCCATTTCATAAGATGAAGACTATATCTTAGAGATACTGTATATAGTTTTAAATTGACAGCAGTAAAGTAGTTTGCTCTAACCTCTGTTAATGTCACCTTTGCTGGACAGCTTTGTCTTTATGTAACTGTAGAAAAAAATATAAAATAAAAGCATGTAAAGCAATAACAAAAATTCATATACCGAATATTATCACTGTAGGAGTGTTAGTAAACCCTACACCATAAATATAACATATTGCAGCTTACCAATTATCAGATGTGGTGGCTGCATCAATTTTCTTTTATTAGGTTTTTTTTCCCTCTGTTTTCACCTGGTGATCTGGCCAGTAACACACCTCCTGTATTAGAGAGCCCCCACTCTAGATGAAGGAGCACATGGGACACCTTTGGACAGCAGCATTGCCAGTCTGGCTGGAGGGGAGTGTTAGATGTACAGGGGCTCACGCATTCTTTGATGTCATACTGTTGAACGTCATTTGTCATTTGGGTATATGTGACGTCCTCTCTTTCTGGTCACCCCTTTGCTGTTAGTGTAAACATACCTTTTTATGAACATTTTTTATATCTTGTATGTTTATATGTTAATACACAATAAAATATTTTTAATTGGTACTGATATTCTAATCTGCCTCCAAAGTCCGAATTAGTGGGTAAAGTAATTTCTTCTTTCAAATGTTAGATGTACTAGCAGATTTAGATATGTAAAAAAATTTAAGCCAAGTTCCAGCTCACATTTACAAGCAGCTACAGCAAACATTTTTCCTCTTAGGATAAAGGTTTTACATAAATAAAAACTGATCATTGAATGGTTTGTCTCATCCTTGTAAACTGATTTGTTCTGCTGGAGAGCTTGTTCTTTTGAAAAACAGACTTACTGGCTGGATCAGCAGATGGAAGTAGAGGAAAGAAAGCATAAAAAAATGAATGCAGGCATCACATCTAACCTCTGGTAAGTCTGTGTCCATGATGTTCCTTCAGTACAAAGGAGAGGGAAGACATACGTTCCACCCATGGAGTATGAGATTGAGTGGGGGCTGCTACATTTGCTGTTGGTGCAGCTGCTGTAGGCTCTCTAGCATATAGATCCTGCTGTAAAAGCAAGTGCTGCACTGCTATGGTAAACCAGGCGATAGAGAAGAACAATCCAAAGGTGGTTTATGCTTTCAACGTGGACAATCTGGGAGACAAGACAGTCTATTGCTGATACTGGAGATCTGGGTCTGAAGTTCCCATACTACGGTGGGGCCCACACGAAACAGAATGAGGAGACCCGTGACAATGTGGGCCCTATAATCTTTAAGAAGAAGGAATCCTAAGTGGTGGGTTTATTCTTTGAATACTGACTGTGATATTATGAATCCCCAAGAAGGCAGGGGAATATTATATTCAAGGACCACTGTCTGTGACTCTGTTGTATTCCTTAATTGTATAATTAAACAAAACAGTATAGGGCGCATCAATAGTGCATATTAAACAATTATTCCCATGTTGACTCGTCATATATAAAAATATAACAGTAATGTACAATATATTGCCAATGAAGTGAATACAGTGCAAAAAATAACCCTGTCATATATTGAAATATAACAGTACATGTGCAATATAATGCCAAAAAACTGAATGCAGTGCAAAAATAAATATTCTCTAAATGATGTGGAGCAAAAAACACAATCTTCATAGCATATCCAATCACCACTTAATAAAGTGCATAGCTATCCTATTTGTGCTTCACCCGAAGTGGTATATCAAAGCGCTCACTAGACAGTATTGGCCACAGAGTGACCCTCAGGCATGGATTTCATCAAAGGTAACTTCCGAATGTCCTGGCAGACTCCAATCACCGGACTGCAGGAGTATATGATATGTACCTTCTTTTACCTATACCTCGGTATATTAGTTCACCAACCAAATATGTGTGTGGGCACTCGGCAGCGTCTCAGCATGTACTCAGCTGATCCAGGTACGGAGGACTCGTAACAGCATATCGAGCCTCCCTTTCAATATATTTCACGCTGTGCGCGCGTCTTCAGGAAAATTATTTTCCTGAAGGGACCAGGCTACAAAGGAAAAAACAAATAGTATCCAACATCTATAAATGGGAAAATACCTAATATCCAATAGGGTGGGCTAAACATAGCCTCCATTATACTTACAAAACTCTGCTATAGGAAGAGAATAATGCAGGGGTTCCAAGTGAAGACTACAGTCATAAGATAAATATATTTTCTCATATGGACCCTGTAATGAGCCCCTGCTCACTCGGTTCCACTCTCCCGACACTCCTCTGCTGCTATAGAATCAGATTGCAGATCGCACGCCTGATGGTCCAGTCATCCGATGCTCCGGGATTAGAACTACAGCTATGTGCCGTTCTAATCCAGTTGTGTAGCTCAGAACAAACACCAGGCAGGCTGTATGTAAGTTCAACCAGGAATCTCTTTTATTGAAAGGAATACAGGCTCTTTTATACAGTAAAAGAGGAGGTGTATACCTCCTGCTCATATTACTCTGAACATACACCTGTGACCAGAAACCTAATTAACATGGGCTAATTAACTAATCCCTTTAGGCAGCCTAGATGACTCAGACATGACCTTTAGGCCAGACTGGCCATCTTGTAGCTCAGGAAAAACAATCAACATTATCACAAATCAACACCGAACTCTTCTTCACACAATAGCAGAGTTAATTAACACAAACAACAATGGGGATCTAATGACTCTTAGATCCCATACTAGACTTATTTACAATACACATTCTAGCAGGCAACAGACAGACAGGTGGCTGGAATTGACATCAGCATCTCCTAACAGTATTTGTCCCAGCATTATGAATCAGCCAGTATTTCTAATATGGCAAATCCAGGGTCCCCAGAGTCTGTGTGTCCTGGGGGACCAGGACCCGAATCCACAGTAATACCACCTCAAGGGTTCCCAGGCATACAGCTCACAAAGACCACCGTTCCCCCAAATGCAAGGGCCCACGATCGATCGGCAAGAGGCTAGCATTCAGTCCCCTCCAAAAGTCTCTCTACCCGGCTAGGTCTGTCACATTTCTCCCCTTTCGGCAGGAGACTAACACAGGAGGAGACCCCAGACGGGTTGACTCCGAAGCTAGTCAGTAGTTCCAGTCCTCTAATGCCTGTACCCAAACAGTACCCCAAACACATTGTTCCAATCAAAGCATTACTCACCCAGCCAACCTCTGCCTCTCTCAGAGAACATATCTGCCGCTGGGGAGAGACCTGGACTGGCCCTTCTCCCTGGAGTCCTTTCTGCCACTGGAGAGAAGACAGGGTGTCTGGGCTCACTCCATCATGCTGTTGGGGATCTGGGCCGACTGCCCAGCATCCTTGGGGTATACAGGCGGAGACTGAAGTCCCATCCACCTTCACAGGAAATCCATCCTCTGTTAGTTGAGGGCAGAGTCCAGCAGTACTCGGCCCTGTTGCCAGCCCTTCTGCTGGAAACCCCACACCATCTGCTCCAGCTAACTGTTGGGGGGGAGGCCGACTGCCCCACCTCCCTGGAACTCTGTAGTTGTTGCCAGTGCTGGGCAGAGGTTGGTAGCACTCTGCCCTGTTGCCAGCACTTCTGCTGGGGACACCGCATACTCCGCTCCAGTTAACCGTTGGGGCAGGAGGCTGGCTTTCTCCACTCTCAAACTGTGTAGCTGCCATTGGGGAGGTGAGCCGGCTGCTTCCTTTTCCATTCCCTCATCTGGATGTTGGGACGATATGTCTGTGGTACTGTCTCCCCGGTGCAGGGATCATTGCTGGGAAGGAAAGACCACTTCCTCGACCCTGGCCAACTGTTGGGGAGGGACGACGAATACCTCCTCTCCCTTCTCCCCCTGTATCCTGATCTGCTGCTGGGAAGTGACCACCTCCTTCTCACCCTGAGCCTCCGGAAATGCTGCAGGTGTAGGGCAGAGATCTTGGACCCTCTGTCCGGTTGCCAGCGCTTCAGCTGGGGAAGTTCCTTGTAACTTCACAGATACTTCTGTTGGTGCTGGGCAGAGCACAGTGAAGTTTGGCCCTAATAAAAGCTCTTCTTCTGCTGGAGGCTCACCAGGTTGTTCTTCCTCAGCAGAAAAGTCTATCAAATCCCCTGTCTCTGCAACTGGTGTCTGGGGATAAATGTTCACCATCTCCTCTCCGTGGAACCCAGAAGATGCTATCAGTGCTGGGCAGAGGTTAGCAGAGCTCTGCCCTGTTGTCAGCACTTCAGGTTTGGGGACGGCAATCTCCAGATTTTCCACTGCCAATTCTCTGGCATGCTGCTGGACCGGCACATTCCCCCATCCAAGATTATCCCATGCAGAAACAGGATCATCAAGGTCAGTCAGCACTTGCTGCATCCGCCATAAGACCTCCGCCTCCCTAGCTGTGGGGGCAGGTTGGCAAAGCACAGTTACTCTGCCACATTGTCAACTCTTCAGCCAGGATTTCAGAGTTGTCAACTGGTATTTCCTGATAGTCCCAGGCAAAGGGAGCCCCACACTGCTGCTGAGCGGAGTCTAGCAGCTGTCTGTAGGCCATCTCAAGCTCCCATTCCTGAACGGCCAGAAACTCCAAATCTTCCTGTGCCCAGTGCACTTCCGAGACATTCAGTCTCCGCTCTCTGTGCTCCATTATTTCCTCCAAACGCCACTCCCGATCACTTCCAAAGTCAGGGTCCTTGGACAGCCTCCAGTATAACAATCCCAGGCCATCGTAGTCAAAGCCTTCCGTGGGGCTGTCATCTGCTGTCCATGGGCACACTTCGGCTACATACCACTGGAGGGCTCTGTAGATCTCGTTCAACCGCATTTCTGCCCGGACCAGCCTGCTTAACTCAGCTGTCCACTCCTGGTTCGGCTGTTCCCTCAATAACAGCATTTGCACTTCATACTGCGACCAATACCTTACATGGATGGAGGGGAGAACTTTTCCCTGGTTTCGCTGCTCACGGGCTAGCGCTTCCTTTCAGAGTTCGCAGCTGATAGAATCAAACCATCCTAGCAGGACCTGCTCTGATACCGGTCCTCTGTGCTGTATCTGCATCTCTCGCAACCTCCTTCTGAATTCCTCTTCCATGGTGGCTGGTATCTGTACCTTTCCTCTCCTGCTATCTGGACCTCGGATCCAGGCGATGGTTTGGATGTGTTCACGGCAAGGAAGCACGATCCCACCATCCCCTCCACGGCTCTTAAGTAAGTCTTTTAGCGTGGCTCTCCTGCAGGCTGGTTTGGAGTGTCCCAGTAACTGGAGAGCAAATCCCACGGCTGCCAACCAATGTAACGAGCCCCTGCTCGCTCGGTTCCACTCTCCCAACACTCCTCTGCTGCTATAGAATCAGATTGCAGATCGCACGTCTGATGGTCCAGTTATCCGATGCTCTGGGATTAGAACTACAGCTATGTGCCGTTCTAATCCAGTTGTGTAGCTCAGAACAGACACCAGGCAGGCTGTATGTAAGTTCAACCAAGAATCTCTTTTATTGAAAGGAATACAGGCTCTTTTATACATTAAAAGAGGAGGTGTATACCTCCTGCTCATATTACTCTGAACATACACCTGTGACCAGAAACCTAATTAACATGGGCTAATTAACTAATTCCTTTAGACAGCCTAGATGACTCAGACATGACCTTTAGGCCAGACTGGCCGTCTTGTAGCTCAGAAAACACAAACAATATTATCACAAATCAACACCGAACTCTTCTTCACACAATAGCAGAGTTAATTAACACAAACAACAATGGGGATCTAATGACTCTTAGATCCCATACTAAACTTATTTACAATACACATTCTAGCAGGCAACAGACAGACAGGTGGCTGGAATTGACATCAGCATCTCCTAACAGTATTTTTCCCAGCATTATGAATCAGCCAGTATTTCTAATATGGCAAATCCAGGGTCCCCAGAGTCTGTGTGTCCTGGGAGACCAGGACCCGAATCCACAGTAATACCCCTCAAGGGTCCCCAGGCATACAGCTCACAAAGACCACCGTTCCCCCAAATGCCAGGGCCCACGATCGATCGGCAAGAGGCTAGCATTCAGTCCCCTCCAAAAGTCTCTCTTCCGACTAGGTCTGTCACAGACCCACTAATAGAGAAAATGATAACATGAAAAAAATAAACTATGAATAATATATAATGTCCACACTTGTAATATTACACTAAGATGTCAAAGGTTTAACTCTCAAACTCAACTATTACCTTCATCTGTAAACACAGACAAAAAATCCAAAAGGGAGTGAGAACCATATTTCAAGCTGACAGTCAGGATGAACTCAGACAGTCAGTCATCATAACAGAAAAAGGGAGGAGACTGGAGTCAGAGTAACAATATAAGCTACAAGTACAATACCATAGCACAATCAGCCAAAGTATGACCAAGAGTGGTCATTAAAAAAGACTACAAATACCTTGTGCAGTCCCACAGGAAGATGCAATGGCCGCCCATGCCCTCCAGCTGATGGTGTGCTGGAGAGGCCAGCCTGATATACCCCCGCTCGCTCGGCATCTGACGTCACTGAGCGAGCGCGGACAAGATGTGGCTACTGCACATGCGCCAATGCGAGCCTGACGCTCGCCTACAGGAACCAGGATTCCAAGCTGTGAAAGGTGGATCATGTGAAGCACAAGTGTCAACCAGGGGAGAGTGGGCCTGGCCAATCTTCCACTTGACACGCAAGCATCATCCAAGGCAGAGTGGGCACGCCCAACCCTCCACGAAGTAACAGCAGGATAGGCTGGGAAGGCAGAGCGAAAAGGGTGGCAGATAAAGGGGGAAATGTGGTTATCATGAATGTTGAGGACTATGAAATTATATGCCTGGACATTCTTAGAAATAAAGATTGGTATCAACCCATTTCCAAAATCTTAATTGAGAATTTTAATTATGACTATTACTCTATAATCTTGAAAGCCCACCAAAAAAGCCTTATCGATAAAAACACTTGGGATTATTTTAACACTAAAGAACCCCTAATTCCAACTCTGTATGCTTTGCCTAAAATACATAAATCATTATTAAAACCTGCCAAAGTTTAACTGAAAATGCAAGCTATAGAAAATATCTTTGTCCACACGTAACGTGTTTATCTTCCTACATCAATTGTAGCATCTATTGCCTTCAAACTCTTGATGGTATGCATGTCCCTATAGACACCTGGTTGGTGGCTATAGACACTGAAAGTCTCTACAATGCTATTCCACACACCAGAGGAGTTGAGATTGTAGAACATTTTTTGCAAAAGAGAGGGGTCAGTTGGCCTGTCATTACAATCAGTTCATTTCAGAATTGCTTGGGTTCATCCTTACTCGTAATGTTTTTATGTTTGTTTCTTCCCATTTCCTCCAGGTGCAGGGGGTTGCAATGGGGACGTTGAGGATGTTGGGGGCGTTGGGGACGTTGTGCTCCATCATATGCCAACCTGTACTTGGGGGGATGGGGAAAAGAGCTATTTGCATGAGAAGACCTGTCCAACCTACTACAGCATGTCATTTCGTGGCAAAAATATTTTAACAATGTCTTATTATTTTGGTCTGGCACTAGGGATGAGCTTATGCAATTTATGGACATCCTATCTGTTAACAGTTTTAACTTAACATTTACAATGGACTGTGACCAATGTAAAATTATTTTTTTGGATCTGGAAATTTCTATTGATAACGATGGTTATATATGTTCCTCTTTGTATCAGAAGCCATCTGCAGGAAACCATCCTGCATGCCTCTAGTGCACATCCCAAGTCCTTACTTTAAAGTATTCCGTACAGTCAGTACATAAGACTCAGCAGAAATTGTACATTAGAAAGCCTTTAAGCAGGAAAGAAGAAATCTTATTTAGTCTAATAAATCCAAAAATACTGAGCAAAAAGTGAGAGTAATTACTTAATATTCAAGACAACATACCCAGTTAGGAGATGTTGTGGCCAAATGTTGGCCACTCCTGGCAGCAGATGCCACTGTTAACAAATATATTAAACCTTATCCCGAAAATCACATTTAGAAGAGCACCATCTCTCGGGATCACTTGGTCAGGAGCCACTTTACTCCTGTGGCTCGTGACTAGGGATGAGCCGAACACCCCCCGGTTCGGTTCGCACCAGAACCCGCGAACGGACCGAAAGTTCGCACGAACGTTAGAACCCCATTGACGTCTATGGGACTCGAACGTTCGAAATCAAAAGTGCTCATTTTAAAGGCTAATTTGCATGGTATTGTCCTAAAAAGGGTTTGGGGACCCGGGTCCTACCCCAGGGGACATGTATCAATGCAAAAAAAACTTTTAAAAACGGCAGTTTTTTCGGGAGCAGTGATTTTAATGATGCTTAAAGTAAAAAAAAAAAAGTGAAATATTCCTTTAAATATCGTACCTGGGGGGTGTCTATAGTATGCCTGTAAAGTGACGCGTGTTTCCCATGTTTAGAACAGTCCCTGCACCAAATGTCATTTTTAAAGGAAAAAATCTCATTTAAAACTGCTTGCGGGTTTAATGTCATGTCGGGTCATGGCAATATGGATGAAAATCAGTGAGACAAACGGCATGGGTACCCCCCAGTCCATTACCAGGCCCTTTGGGTCTTGTATGGATATTAAGGGGAACCCCGCACCCAAATTAAAATAAGGAAAGGTGTGGGGCCACCAGGCCCTATATACTCTGAACAGCAGTATACAGGCGGTGCAAACAAGACAGGGACTGTAGGTTTGTTGTTAAGTAGAATCTGTTTGTAATTTTGAACATTTTTAACGTGTTTAGCTCCAGCCAAAAAATCTTTTCTAAGCTTTTTGGAAAACATAGGGAAGGGTTATCACCCCTGTGACATTTGTTTTGCTGTCTTTCCTCCTCTTCAGAAGATTTCACCTCACTTTTTTGTCCCAATGAAAAATGTTTTTTGAAAATTTGGGTTTTTTTGTGGAACAAGGATTGGAAAGCATCAGTGGAAAGGAGAAATTGTTTTCCCATATTAACTCTTACAGGAGAGAATTTCCCTTCCTAGGGGTAGATTTCATCTCACTTCCTGTTGTCTCCTTCCGTTTGCAAGTAGGAGTCGTTTGTAAGTTAGATGTTTGAAAGTAGGGTCCTGCCCTATATACTCAGCAGAAATTTGGGCCTTAGGTGTTGCTGTGGCCACAACACTGTAAGCCCTCACAGGGCCCTGCTGTGAAATATTAGATCAAGAATTGTAATTACATGCCCCTGTTGAACAGGAGCTGAAAAATTAGGCCTTAGGCACTGGTGCTGGTGCCACAACACTGCAACCCCTCACAGACACTCTAGTTGGAACGCAGGAACGAGCCCTGCTGCAAATTATTGCTTCAAAAATTGTAATTACACGCCCCTGTTAGACAGGGGCAGAAAAATTGGGCCTTAGGCACTGGTGCTGGTGCCACAACACTGCAACCCCTCACAGACACTCTAGTTGGAACGCAGGAACGAGCCCTGCTGCAAAGTATTGCATCAAAAATTGTAATTACACGCCCCTGTTAGACAGGGGCAGAAAAATTGGGCCCTAGGCACTGGTGCTGGTGCCACAACACTGCAACCCCTCACAGACACTCTAGTTGGAATGCAGGAACGAGCCCTGCTGCAAAGTATTACATCAAAAATTGTAATTACACGCCCCTGTTAAACAGGGGCTGAAAAATTGTGCCTTAGGCACTGGTGGTGGCGCCCAGAACCAAAAATGTTCTTACAAGCTATCAGCGTGATGATTGAGGAGGAAGAGGATAATTACTCAGGGATAGTCACTCAGCATCAGCATAGGCAGGCTTTGAAGGGATCTGAGATTTCAAAAAAAATTATTCGGTTACATCAGCATCAGGTGCTTGGTAGCTGGTGGTGATCCAAGACTCATTCATTTTTATGAAGGTCAGCCGATCGACCGAGTCGGTGGACAGACGCACCCTGTGATCGGTTACCACGCCTCCAGCAGCACTGAATGTGCGTTCCGAAAGAACGCTGGATGCAGGACAGGCCAGTAGCTCAATTGCATACTGTGCAAGCTCTGGCCAGTGATCCATCCTCAAGACCCAGTAACCCAGAGGATTTTCGGTGGGAAAGGTGTCCAAGTCTGATCTTGCCCCTAGGTATTCCTGCACCATGTAAAACAGACGCTGGCGATGGTTGCTGGAACCGATCATACCTTGGGGCTGCGGACCAAAAAATTGTCTGAACGCATCGGTCAGACGGCCACCTTCTCCACCGCTCCTTCTTTGACTGACCGAAGCCTCAGCAACACGTTGTCCAGAAACAGGAGTTTGTAACCTCCCAGTCTCTGGGAACGCGTTGCACAGACCTTTCTGCAAGGCCTCCCGAAGATGTTTCATCCTCTGCTCCCTCTGCGATGGCAAGATAAGGTCCGCAACCTTACCCTTGTAACGTGGATCAAGGAGGGTTGCCAGCCAGTATTGGTCCTTCTCCTTGATACCACGAATACGAGGATCCTTACGCAGGCTTTGCAGGATCAGGGAGGCCATGCAGCGTAGGTTTGCTGAGGCATTCGGTCCGGAGTCCTCTGGGTCACTAAGAACGACATGGTCCGCAGCCACCTCCTCCCAGCCACGTACAAGTCCATGTGTTTCTTGGGACTGATCCCTTAAAGACTGCTGCTGATGCTGAGTGCCAGGCTCCACCTCCATACTGACACAATCTTCCTCCTCCTCCTCTTCCTCCTCGTCCTCTTCCTGTGTGATCGGCGGGCACGCAGGAACACTGTCTGGATAAAGGGGGCCTTGAGAGCTAAGGAAGTCCTCCTCTTCCTGCCTCTGTTCTGCCTCAAGTGCCCTGTCCATTATTCCACGCAGCGTGTGCTCCAACAGGTGGACAAGGGGGACAGTGTCACTGATGCATGCACTGTCACTGCTCACCATCCTCGTGGCCTCCTCGAATGGTGACAGGACAGTGCATGCATCCCTGATCATGGCCCACTGGCGTGGGGAAAAAAAACCAAGCTCCCCTGACCCTGTCCTGGTGCCATAGTCGCACAGGTACTCATTGATGGCCCTCTGCTGCGTGTGCAGCCGCTGCAGCATGGCCAACGTTGAGTTCCACCTGGTGGGCATGTCACAGATTAGGCGGTTCTTGGGCAGGTTAAACTCCTTTTGGAGGTCCGTCAGCCGAGCACTGGCATTATATGACCGGCGGAAATGCACACAGACTTTCCTGGCCTGCCTCAGGACATCCTGTAAGCCCGGGTACCTGCCCAAGAACCGCTGCACCACCAAGTTAAGGACGTGAGCCAAACAGGGCACATGGGTCATTTGTCCCTGTCGGAGGGCAGAGAGGAGGTTGGTGCCATTGTCGCAAACCACCATTCCTGCCTTAAGTTGGCGTGGCGTCAACCACCTCTGAACCTGCCCCTGCAGAGCTGACAGAACCTCTGCCCCAGTGTGGCTCCTGTCCCCCAAGCACACCAGCTCAAGCACCGCATGGCATCTTTTGGCCTGCGTACTTGCGTAGCCCCTTGAACGCCTACGGAGCACCGCTGGTTCCGAGGAAGAGGCCATGGAGGAAGAAGAAGAGGAGGGGGTGGAGGAGAGAGGTGTGTCACAATCAGCATTTTGGAGGCGTGGTGGCGGAACAACCTCCAACACTACTGCACCTTGTCCTGCATCCTTCCCAGCTGCCAGCAGAGTCACCCAATGCGCCGTGAAACTTAGGTAACGTCCCTGTCCATGCCTGCTGGACCATGAGTCAGCGGTAATATGCACCTTACCGCTGACCGCCCTGTCCAGCGAGGCATGGACATTGCCTTCCACATGCCGGTAGAGAGCCGGAATCGCCTTCCGTGAGAAAAAGTGGCGTTTGGGTACCTGCCACTGAGGAACCGCACATTCCACAAACTCACGGAAGGGGGCAGAGTCTACCAACTGAAAAGGCAGCAGTTGAAGTGCTAGCAATTTTGCCAAGCTAGCATTCAACCGCTGGGCATGTGGATGGCTGGGAGCAAACTTCTTTCGGCGGTGCAGCAGCTGGGGCAGGGAAATTTGCCTGGTACAATCTGACGTCGGTGTACCAAAAGCAGATTGCCCACAAGTACTTGGCTGTGACACACCTAATTCTACACCTTCATTCCTCTCACTGCAGGTCTCAGAGAGGACTGAAGGTCTAGTGGGGTTGGAAATCTCAGCTGATGAGGAGCAAGGAGAGATCCTCTTTGTTCTTTGGTGTGGGTCTTTTAGATACGCTTGCCAACGAACTGCATGGCAGGTCAACATATGTCTGGTCAAGCATGTGGTACCCAAGCGGGAGATATTTTGGCCACGCGAGATACGCTTGAGACATATGTTGCAAATAGCAGCGGTGCGATCTGATGCACTCGTCTCAAAAAAGGCCCACACCAAAGAACTTTTTGAATAACGCGCAGAGACTGCAGCGCCCTGCACATGTGGAGCTTTGGGGTGTGATGCAGTCAATGTGCTGCCCTTAGGCTGGCCCCTGGAGGGCATCCTGCCTCGTTGGTGATGTGCTGCCGCCTCCTCCTCCTCCTCCTCCTCCTCCTCCTCCTCCTCCTCCTCTCTCCTATCAGGCACCCACGTTGAGTCAGTGACCTCATCATCCCCTCCCTCCTCATCACTGGAGCAAACCTGGCAGTATGCTGCAGCAGGGGGAGCATGACTGCCAGATTGCTGTCCTTCTTGGGCACCCCCTCTGTCCGCGCTCATGTTACTGCCTTCATCGAGCTCAGTATCGTCATCAGAGCCTTCCAAACGCTGGGCATCCTCCTGGAGCATGTACCCAACACTGTGGTCAAACAGTTTGAGGGAATCCTCATGAGGACATGGTGGAGCTAGGGAAGGAGTCACTGATGACATTGAGCTGAGGGAAGAGGCCGCTGCTTTGCCAGACAAAGCACCCTGGGCATGGGTGAGAGAGGATGAGGAGGATGAGGACGGCTTGGTCATCCACTCGACCAAGTCTTCCGCATGTTGCGGCTCAACATGGCCAGCTGCCGAAAAAAAGGCCAAGCGTGTCCCATGGCCACGTGCTGATGAGGATGCACCGTCTCCACGACCAGCACTAGACACAGAGCCTGCTTGCCCTCTCTTATTGGCTTGTGACTGTCTGCCTCTCCTTCTTGGCCTTCCAGACATACTAATGGCCTGTAGCTGCACTAAGCTGGGATAGAACACCTGTAATTTTCTTCAAGTAGCTTTATATACTGTAACCAGACAAGCCTGCCTGTCAGTAGGAAGATAACAGGAACGGATCTAGCTGAACACTGTGAGCAGGACGCACTGTACTAAATGTAAATAGTCTAGCTGCCTGACCGTGGTACTAATAGGATCAAATAGAACACCTGTAATTTTCTTCAGGTAGCTTTATATACTGTAACCAGACAAGCCTGCCTGTCAGTAGGAAGATAACAGGAACGGATCTAGCTGTACACTGTGAGCAGGACGCACTGTACTAAATGTAAATAGTCTAGCTGCCTGACCGTGGTACTAATAGGATCAAATAGAACACCTGTAATTTTCTTCAGGTAGCTTTATATACTGTAACCAGACAAGCCTGCCTGTCAGTAGGAAGATAACAGGAACGGATCTAGCTGAACACTGTGAGCAGGACGCACTGTACTAAATGTAAATAGTCTAGCTGCCTGACCGTGGTACTAATAGGATCAAATAGAACACCTGTAATTTTCTTCAGGTAGCTTTATATACTGTAACCAGACAAGCCTGCCGGTCAGTAGGAATTTAACAGGAACGGATCTAGCTGAACACTGTGAGCAGGACGCACTGCACTAAATGTAAATAGCAGGAACGGATCTAGCTGAACACTGTGAGCAGGACGCACTGCACTAAATGTAAATAGCAGGAACGGATCTAGCTGAACACTGTGAGCAGGACGCACTGCACTAAATGTAAATAGCAGGAACGGATCTAGCTGAACACTGTGAGCAGGACGCACTGCACTAAATGTAAATAGCAGGAACGGATCTAGCTGAACACTGTGAGCAGGACGCACTGCACTAAATGTAAATTGCAGGAACGGATCTAGCTGAACACTGTGAGCAGGACGCACTGCACTAAATGTAAATAGTCTAGAAGATAACAGGAACGGATCTAGCTGAACACTGTGAGCAGGACGCACTGCACTAAATGTAAATAGCAGGAACGGATCTAGCTGAACACTGTGAGCAGGACGCACTGCACTAAATGTAAATAGCAGGAACGGATCTAGCTGAACACTGTGAGCAGGACGCACTGCACTAAATGTAAATAGCAGGAACGGATCTAGCTGAACACTGTGAGCAGGACGCACTGCACTAAATGTAAATTGCAGGAACGGATCTAGCTGAACACTGTGAGCAGGACGCACTGCACTAAATGTAAATAGTCTAGAAGATAACAGGAACGGATCTAGCTGAACACTGTGAGCAGGACGCACTGCACTAAATGTAAATAGCAGGAACGGATCTAGCTGAACACTGTGAGCAGGACGCACTGCATTAAATGTAAATAGTCTAGATAGAAGATAACAGGAACGGATCTAGCTAAACTGAATACAGTGTATATATATATATATGCAACACCTGGGATGCATATATATACACAATACACTGTAAGTGCAGCTAACTGACTGACTGTTCTGCCTAATCTATCTAACTCAAATCAAATGACACTGTCTCTCTCTCTCTCTATCTCTCAGCACACCGGAACACACACTACACAGGGCCGCCGTGCAGGCGGCCTTATATAGTGTGGGGTGTGTACTAAATCCCCTGAGCCATAATTGGCCAAAGCCACCCTGGCTTTGGCCAATTACAGCTCTCTCTACTGACGGCGCTGTGATTGGCCAAGCATGCGGGTCATAGTGCATGCTTGGCCAATCATCAGCCAGCAATGCACTGCGATGCCGCAGTGAATTATGGGCCGTGACGCGCCACACGAATTTAGCGCGAACGGCCCATAACGTTCGCAATTCGGCGAACGATCGAACAGCCGATGTTCGAGTCGAACATGGGTTCGACTCGAACACGAAGCTCATCCCTACTCGTGACGATCCATCCTACACGGGTACTTTTGCCTGTGGGAGATGCGACATATGTCATTATGTTCTAAATGGCCAAGAGGTTATTCTTCTCAATGGTCATACTCATTCTATATCACAGAGATTTACTTGTCAAACCGTGGGAGTGATATATTTGGCCAAATGCAAATGTGGTTGTTTCAACGTAGGCAAGACCAAACGTCCATTTCTCAAATGAATAAAAGATCATACCACTCCAATCTTCAAACGTCTTATGACCACTGCCGTTAGTCGACATGTGGGTTTGGAACATGACTTTGATACTATTATGATTAGATTTACGGCTCTTGAACATGTTCCTGCACATGTGAGAGGTGGCAATATCGACTTCACTTTTTTACAATTAGAAACCCGATGGATATACAATCTCAAAGCTACCAGTTATCCAGGCCTCAATAAATATATAAGTTTCAAATCCTTTTAATAAATATGGGTGAGATCAGTCCTTTGTTCTCCCACTTATGCCCACTCTTCTGTTATTCTATATATTATTGGTATTTATGATATATATAATATTATCCATATATTTGTGTCTTCTCTTATCCCTCCCTTTTTGGTTAATCCTACCTTTCCATATGTTCTGTTTGGGTGATGGATGTCTCTGTTGGAATATAAATTTTATATATTTGATATATGTGGGTTTATATGTAAAGTAATATAGGAGATCATTTACTTATATGAATTGTTCCTATTGTTGGTATATTTATTATGTTAACATATGTTTGTCATAATGGATGTACTTTGTATACCATGTTTTAAACTTCCAAACTTTTGTACACTTTTTGTATCTCACTGTCATGGTGCCTACATGATGTCATGCACCCACTGGTGGTTCACCAGTGTTTCAGTGTATGCACTTAGTCTTCCCTTCCCTTTACCACCCCCTCGGGGGGGATGGGGGTTCGCCCCAGATCGATCTGTATTGGTGGGTGGTGGGCCATGCTTGTGACAGAATGGACACCCAGGGTGTCCGCCTCATTGGTGTGATGCCCGTTCTGGCTTCTGCCCAGTGCCAGCCTTTTGCTATCTCAGACCTGTGTGCCTTGCGTCTTTTTTGCTCTACCTTCCCAGCCTATCCTGCTGTTACACCATGGAGGGTTGGCCATGCCCACTCTGCCTTGGATGACGCTTGCGCATCACGTGGATGATTGTCTGGGCCCACTCTCCCCTGGATGACACTTGTGCATTACATGATCCCCCTTTCACAGCTTGGAATCCTGGTTCCTGTAGGCGAGCGTCAGGCTCACATTGGTACATGCGTGGTAGCCACATCTCATCAGCACTCGCTCGGTGATGTCAGACGCTGAACGAGTGGGAGTATATCAGGCCGGCATCTCCAGCACACCATCAGCTGGAGGCCTTGGGCAGCCATTGCATCTTCCTGTGGCACTGCACAAGGTATTTATGGACTTTTTTAATGACCACTCTTGGTCATACTTTGGCTGATTGTGCTATGGTATTGTACTTGTAGCTTATATTGTCACTCTGACTCCAGTCTCCTCCCTTTTTCTGTTATTATGACTGACTGTCTGAGTTCATCCTGACCGTCAGCTTGAAATATGGTTCTCACTCTCTTTTGGATTTTTTGTCTGTGTTTACAGATGAAGGTGATAGTTGAGTTTGAGAGTTATACCTTTGACCTCTTAGTGCAGGGGTAGGCAACCCCAGGCACTGGTGCCACAAGCAGCACACAAATCCTCTTTTGCCGGTACTCAACTCCCTCCCAATCACCAGAGCAGTGCAGGGTAGGCTTGTGCAATTAGTTTCATAACTAATCGAAATTTGTCCGAATTTTGCATCTTTCGGACATTTGGATGCATCCGAATGTCCGAATAATAAAATAACGAATTTCAACTAATACGAAAGAAATTATAGCGGCTATAATGAATGAATTTGCCAAGATTCGGTAATTTGTTAAAGAACTAATGAAACAAAAGGTCTACTCAAAGTAAATCTTACAGTCCAATCAGCTGATTCATTTTGTGCTGGAGGTTGGATTACTGGCAAAGTGAATTCCTGAGAACTGAGTGAGAAGGGTGTTGTATTATATTTAAGCAGAGGAGAAGAGATATTGTCATTGTGTGTGTTAAAAGATTCAATAAACAAACAACTTTCCAAACTACGAATCATTTACATACATAGATATCGAATTTCAACGAATATGAACAAAATTATAGCACATAAAACAAATGAATTCGACATGATTCAAGATTCAGTATAACGAATATCGACACTCTTCAGAAATAACGAATTATCTGAAAATGTATTAACGTAACATAACGAATATAACAGAGCAAAATTATGTATTTTGCGAATGAAAACGAAACAAAGCTAAACAAAATTTTCTGTTGTGCACAATTCTAGTGCAGGGAAGTGTCAGTGAGACACTAATGCATACCAATTTCAGATTTTCCTACACCACACCTGCACTGAGGGGGAGGCACTGTGACCCAACACATTGTAAAAGATGGGAAACATTGTTTGGTTCTCTAACTTTGCTGTAGCTGCGACCGTCCGCTTTTGTGATGGGGAAGAGATTGGGTGCAGTTCTGCTAAGGGGGGTGGTCCCTATTTCCAATAGGAGGAGGACTGTAATTGGCCACTGCTAAAGCCAATCACAGTTCTGCTAGCCCTAGCCACCATCATTGTTGGGCCAGGTGAGAAGGGGGTTATAGTGGTGGGAAATATGAGCAGGGGTTCAGTGTTGGGGCAGAGGAGAAAGAAGGTACATTGGTGGGACAGATGAGCAGGAGTTTACAGTGGTGGGGCAGAAGAGCAGGGGGTACGGAGGTGGGGCAGATGTGCAGAGGGGTGTAGAGAAGGAAGGAGGTACATCCATAGAACACATGAGCAGGGGGTTACAGTGGTGGGGCAGAAGAGCAGGGGGAACAGAGGTGGGACAGATGTGCAGGAGGTACAGTCATGGGGCAGATGAGAAAGGGAGCTACAGTGGTGGAGCAGATGAGCAGAAAAGTTCAGTGTTAGGACAGATGAGAAGATGGTTCAATGATGGAGCAGATGTGGGGCAGATGTGCAGGGTAGTACAGTGGTGAGGCAGATGTGTAGGGGTTACAATGGTGGGGCAGATGAGAAAAGAGGTATATTGGTGGGGCAGATGAGAAAGGGGGTACATTGGTGGTGCATATGAGCAGGGTGGTACAGTGGTGGGGCAGATGTACAGGGGGTTACAGTGGTGGGGCAGATGAGCAGGGGGTTACAGTGGTGGAGCAGATGAGCAGGGTTACAGTGGTGGGACAGATGAGCAGGGGGTACAGTGATGGGGTAGATGAGCAGAGGGTTATAGTGGTGGAGGAGAAGAGCAGGGGGTACAGTGGTGGGGCAGATTAGCAGGGGGTACAATGGTGGGGGAGATGTGCAGGGTAGTACAGTGGTGGGGAAGTTGAGCAGGGGGGTACAGTGGTGAAACAGATTTGCGGGGGGGCAGTGATCTGAGGTGTGAAGGTGCATGAACTGGGGCTCATCTGAGGTGTGAAGTTGCAGGAATTGGGGCTGATCTGAGGCATGAGAGTACAGGGGTGTTAATTTATCACTATTAAGACCCCTTTTACACTGGAGCATTTTTCAGGCGCTAAAGAGCTAAAAATGCCACATGTAAAGCACCTGAAAAATGCTTCCCCTGCAGCCCCAGTATGAGAGCCCGAGTGCTTTCACACTGGAGCAGTGCGCTTGCAGAATATTAGAAAAAGTCCTGCCAGCAGCATCCTTGGAGCAGTTTAGGAGCGGTGTATACACCGCTTCTCCACCTCCCCTGCCTATTGAAATGAATGGGCACCCTGCTGAAGCGCCTGCAAAGCGCAGCGGCACTTTTTGGGAGCATTTAACCCTTTCTTTGGCCACCAGCGGGGGCTAAAAGCGCCGCTATAACTATGCTAATGCGGAGCAGTGCCAGTGTGAAAGGGGTCTAAAGTAGTTTACTTTATAAAAAATCCTTTTTATGATTGAGAGTGTGAAGTTGACATTTTTTTGTTATAAAATCGACACGCTCAATTTCTTTGAAAACATTTTTTGGCACACTGAGCTCAAAAGGTTGTCTACCCCTGTGTTAGTGTAATAACAAGTGTGGACATTATATATTTGTAACGAGCCCCTTGCTCGCTTGGTTCCACTCTCCCGACACTCCTCTGCAGCTATTGAATCAGATTGCAATGTCTGATGGTTCGGTCATCCATGCTCCGGGACTAGAACTACAGCTCTGTGCCGTTCTAGTCCAGTTGTGATAGCTCAGAACAAACACCAGGCAGGCTGTATGTAAGTTCAAACAGGACTCTCCTTTATTGCAAAATACAGGCTTTTATACACTGAAAGTGGAGGTGCAGACCTCCTGCTTATATTACTCTAACAATACAGCTGTAACCTAATTAACCTAATTAACATGAGCTAATTAACTAATCCCTTTAGACAGCCTAGATGACTCAGACATGACCGTTAGGCCAGACTGGCCGTCTTGTAGTTCAGAAAATCCAATCAACATTATCACAATCAACATAGACTCTTCTTCACACAATAGCAGAGTTAATTAACACAAATAACAATGGGATCTAATGACTCTTAGATCCCTTAGTAGACTTATTTACAATACACATTTTAGCAGACAATAGACAGAGAGGTGTTGGAATTTACATCAGCATCTCCTAACAGTATCTGTCCCAGCATTATGAATCAGCCACTATTCCAATATGGCAAATCCAGGGTCCCCAGACATACAGCTCACAAAGAGCACCGTTCCCCCAAATGCAAGGGCCCCTGATCGATTGGCAAGAGGCTAGCATACGGTCCCCTCCAAAAGTCTCTTTCCTGGCTAGGTCTGTCACATTTCTTCCCTTTTGGCAGGAGACTAACACAGGAGGAGACCCCAGACGGGTTGACTCCGAAGTTAGTCAGTAGTTCGAGTCCTCTAATGCCTGTACCCACACAGTACCCCAAACAAATTGTTCCAAACAAAGTATTACTCACCCAGCCAACCTCTGCCTCTCTCAGAGAACATATCTGCCACTGGGGAGAGGCCTGGACTGGCCCTTCTCCCTGGAGTCCTTTTTGCCGCTGGAGAGAAGACAGGGTGTCTGGGCTCACTCCATCATGCTGTTGTGGATCTGGGCCGACTGCCCAGCATCCCTGGGGTATACAGGTGGAGACTGAAGTCCCATCCACCTTCACAGAACATCCATCCTCTGTTAGTTGAGGGCAGAGTCCAGCAGTACTCGGCCCTGTTGCCAGCCCTTCTGCTGGAAACCCCACACCATCTGCTCCGGCTAACTGTTGGGGACAGATGATGAACACCTCCTCTCCCTTCTCCCCCTGTATCCTGATCTGCTGCTGGGACGTGACCACCTCCTTCTCACCCTGAGCCTCCGGAACCACCGCTGGTGTAGGGCAGAGATCTTGGACCCTCTGTCCGGTTGCCAGCGCTTCAGCTGGGGAAGTTCCTTGTGACTTCACAGATACTTCTGTTGGTGCTGGGCAGAGCATAGTGAAGTTTGGCCCTAATAACAGCTCCTCTTCTGCTGGAGGCTCACCAGGTTGTTCTTCCTCAGCAGAAAAGTCTATCAAATCCCCTGTCTCTGCAACTGGTGTCTGGGGATACCGGTTCACCATCTCCTGTCCCTGGAACCCAGAAGATGCTATCAGTGCTGGGCAGAGCACAGTGAAGTTTGGCCCTAATAACAGCTCTTCTTCTGCTGGAGGCTCACCAGGTTGTTCTTCCTCAGCAGAAAAGTCTATCAAATCCCCTGTCTCTGCAACTGGTGTCTGGGGATAAAGGTTCACCATCTCCTCTCCGTGGAACCCAGAAGATGCTATCAGTGCTGGGCAGAGGTTAGCAGAGCTCTGCCCTGTTGTCAGCACTTCAGGTTTGGGGACGGCAATCTTCAGATTTTCCACTGCCTATTCTCTGGCATTCTGCTGGACAGGCACATTCCTCCATCCAAGATCATCCAATGCAGAAACAGGTTCATCAAGGTCAGTCAGCACTTGCTGCATCCGCCATAAGACCTCTGCCTCCATAGCTGCAGGTGCAGGTTGGCAAAGCACACCGTTACTCTGCCACATTGTCAACTCTTCAGCCAGGATTTCAGAGTTGTCAACTGGTATTTCCCGATAGTCCCAGGCAAAGGGAGCACCACCCTGCTGCTGAGCAGAGTCTAACAGCTGTTTGTAGGCGATCTCCAACTCCCATTCCTGAACGGCCAGAAACTCCAAATCTTCCAGTGCCCAGTGCACTTCTGAGACATTCAGTCTCCGCTCTCTGTGCTCCATTATTTCCTCCAAACGCCACTCCCGATCACTTCCAAAGTCAGGGTCCTTGGACAGCCTCCAGTATAACAATCCCAGGCCATCGTAGTCAAAGCCTTCCGTGGGGCTGTCATCCGCTGTCCATGGGCACACTTGGGCTACATACCACTGGAGGGCTCTGTAGCTCTCATTCAACCGCATTTCTGCCCGGATCAGCCTGCTTAACTCGGCTGTCCACTCCTGGTTTGGCTGTTCCCCCAAAAACAGCATTCGCACTTCATACTGTGACCAGTACCTTACATGGATGGAGGGGAGAACTTTTCCCTGGTGTTGCTGCTCATGGGCTAGCGCTTCCTTCCAGAGTTCACAGCGGATAGAATCAAACCATCCTAGCAGGTCCTGCTCTGATACTGGTCCTCTGTGCTGTATCTCCTTCTCTCGCAACCTCCTTCTGAATTCCTCATCCATGGTGGCTGGTATCTCTCCTCTCCTGCTATCCTGCTACCTTGGATCCAGGTGATGGTTTGGATGTGTTCACGGCAAGGAAGCACGATCCCACCATTCCCTCCACGGCTCTCAAGTAAGTCTTTCAGAGTGGCTCTCCTGCAGGCTGGTTTGGAGTGTCCCAGTAACTGGAGAGCAAATCCCACGGCTGCCAACCAATGTAATGAGCCCCTTGCTCGCTTGGTTCCACTCTCCCGACACTCCTCTGCAGCTATTGAATCAGATTGCAACGTCTGATGGTTCGGTCATCCGATGCTCCGGGACTAGAACTACAGCTCTGTGCCGTTCTAGTCCAGTTGTGATAGCTCAGAACAAACACCAGGCAGGCTGTATGTAAGTTCAAACAGGACTCTCCTTTATTGCAAAATACAGGCTTTTATACACTGAAAGTGGAGGTGCAGACCTCCTGCTCATATTACTCTAACAATACAGCTGTAACCTAATTAACCTAATTAACATGAGCTAATTAACTAATCCCTTTAGACAGCCTAGATGACTCAGACATGACCGTTAGGCCAGACTGGCCGTCTCACAATCAACATAGACTCTTCTTCACACAATAGCAGAGTTAATTAACACAAATAACAATGGGGATCTAATGACTCTTAGATCCCATAGTAGACTTATTTACAATACACATTTTAGCAGACAATAGACAGACAGGTGTTGGAATTTACATCAGCATCTCCTAACAGTATCTGTCCCAGCATTATGAATCAGCCACTATTTCAATATGGCAAATCCAGGGTCCCCAGACATACAGCTCACAAAGAGCACCGTTCCCCCAAATGCAAGGGCCCCCGATCGATCAGCAAGAGGCTAGCATACAATCCCCTCCAAAAGTCTCTTTCCCGGCTAGGTCTGTCACAATATTATATATAGTTTTTTTTATGTTTTCATTTTATCATTTTCTCTATTAGTGTGTCTATATGAGAAAATGTATTTATCTTATGACTGCAGTCTTCACTTGGCACCCCTGCATTATTCTCTTCCTATAGCAGAGTTTTGTAAGTATAATGGAGGCTATGTTTAGCCCACCCTATTGGATATTAGGTATTTGCCCATTTATAGATGTTGGATACTATTTGTTTTGTCCTTTTTAGCCTGGTCCCCGTATACCCCCTGTGGTCACACAGAACCTTCCTCTCCGTTTATTGAGGATTGGTTTGTTGGCGTTCCTTGGTACTCTCTTGTTGAGTATGTTGGGAGGGGAGGGCATGTTTGAACCATAACATTTGATGTTGCATTATTCTTTACTTTCTATTTTTTTGTTTTTGTTATATGTATAAAAATGATTGTCAGTTTATATGTGACTGATTATCTTTATTGTTATTAGAGCTACACGGAAATTGGTGGTCCATAAAAGTCCCCTGAGGAAGCCAAACTTGGCCAAACATGTTGGGATATGACATCCAATATTGACCACCTTATGTATATGGATACTAATGACCAGTAAACAATATTATGTACAACACTCTGCTCACATTTTTTTTAACTGTTTATATGTTTTGCTGTTCTATATAATTTAATATTCTTTAAAAATATCTTTGTAAACTTCCTCTTTGGCACCGTTATAATCCCAATCACCCTATTGCTACTATTTCCAAATACCAGAGATGAGGTGCCGGATATACTAGGGTCACTCAATCTATTTTTCAAGATTTATAAAATTGTATTTAAAAAAAAATAGAATTGGTAATCTGCAATATAATAAACCTTTTAGGTGATTGTAAAGTTTCTTTGTTTTTCCTATAAAAATAACAAAAATGTTATATTTACCGCTCTGTTGCAGTGGATTTGCACAGAGCAGCCCGGATCCTCCTCTTCTCCGGTCCCTCTTCTGTACTCCTGGCCCCTCCCTCCTATTCAGTGCCCCCACAGCAAGCAGCTTGCTATGGGGCACCGAGTCACAGCTCCCTGTGTCCATTCAGACACAGAGGCTGACCTGGCCCCGCCCCCTCTCACCCCTGATTGGCTAGGTGACTTTGATTGACAGCAGCAGCAGACAATGGCACCGCTGCTGTGTCTCAACACTTGTGGACATTGCCGGACAGAGAGCGACCTCAGGTAAGTATTAGGGGGGCTGAGGGGGGCTGCTGCACACTGAAGGCTTTTTATCTTAATGCATTAAGATAAAAAGCCTTCTGCCTTTACAACCACTTTAATATCACTTTAATCCAATACAGTTACCAGAATACAATTATTTTTCAGTATAGTTCTATTTGAATCATGTACAGTTACAACATGCAACAATTAACAATTCAACTGTATAGGGAAAAAAAATCTTTCATTTACTGAGCTTCCATTTCTTACCCCATATTGCAAACATCACATTTTCCTTTGCTTTGACATTAGATTTCACAAAGGTCCCCTGGTGCAGTTTGCAGAATTGCAGGAACATGTGTAAAATCAATAGACGCAGAGAATAGTGAAGAGCCACTTTTAAGCTCTCTGTTAGCCACTTTAAAGCTATTTGTTAGAACATAAGATTTTTGGAATGGAATCATTTCAATTGTGCATAAAATATCTGCCTGCATTTAAAACTAAATTGAAAAAACCTGCAAGAACAGCTCATCTAAAAAAAAAAAAAAACTAAGGTTTCCTTGTGTGTCCTTATTGTATAGCTGATAATGTGTTTTTGAAACTTTCCCAAATAGAGACTTCTGATTGTTAGGTGTAGTATGTATTTACTTTGCTTTAGCAAACTGAAAGTCATCTGGGTAGTTTTTCCAGATTGAAAATGCATACAATAATGCAAAAATAAAAAATATTGTAGAACTGAGACATTAGCTAGAATGGCCATTGTTCTGCAGGGTCATTGGGATTTATTTACAAATGTAGCAAAGTGAATTAGGAGAAATCTTTTCATTGAAAATTGATATAAACCCTAATGCCGCGTACACACGAGAGGACTTTTCGACCAGTCTGGTGGACAATTCAACCGTGTGTGGGCTTTATCGGACCTGCAGCTGACTTCAGTCGAAAATCTGACGGACTTTAGATTTGGAACATGTTTCAAATCTTTACGTCGGAACTCCGCCGGACCCAGTTTCTATAGAAAAGTCTGCTCATCTGTATGCTAGTCTGATGGACGAAAACCACGCTAGGGCAGCTATTGGCTACTGGCTATCAACTTCCTTATTTTAGTCCGGTCATACGTCATCACGTACAAATCTGTTGGACTTTGGTGTGATCGTGTGTAGGCAAGTCAGTTTGTTCGGAAAGTCCGTCGAAAGTCCGCCGAAAGTCCGTCGGATAGACCGTCAGACCAGTCCGGTCGAAAAGTCTGCTCATGTGTACGCGGCATTAGGCTGCATTCACATCTAAGAGACTCGATGTGTTGCTTTTTTTTATGTGTTTTTGGCATGTTTGTCATGCAACAGCATAGGGCAGCCCATTTACTTGAATGGCCTGCCCTCCATAATACGTCAAATACACCAACATAGCTCAAGTAACATTTTTTGGCACTGAGCCAAGCTCATTTTGCGTTGTGCATTTTTAGAATGCATTAGCCAATAATGGCACCACAAGCACAATGCATATTTTGCCGTGTTTTTTAGTGCATTAGAACATTTCCGTAAATGCGGACAGAGTGACGTGTTTCAGGAATGCTCAGGTGTAAATGCAGCCTAACTGTATGAAAGATATTTTACTAAAGCACTGGGGTTGATATACTAAAAATAGAGAGTGCAAAATCTGGTACAGCTCTGCATAGAAACTAATCCACTTCTATTTTTTTTTTTTTTACCAAGCTGAAATTAGAAACTTATTTGCTGCCATGTACAGCTGCACCAGATTTTTGCACTCTCCAGCTTTAGTAAATCAACCCCACTGTGTAGCAAAAACATATATTTTTTTTCTTGTTTCTTTTGGTAAAAAAAAATACTTATTGTTTTCCCTTTTTCATGTTTTGCACTGCAGCCTAATTGCAGCCATGTCCTGTCTACATGCACTTGCTCCAAGCATTGCTGCATGAAATTTTTGAAGTATAACTAAAAGCAAAACTTTTTAAAATTTTGGATAGAGTGGAGAGGGATTAGAACACCTGTCATGTTTTTATTGCTGTCTGTACCACCATTAGGGAGACCATTATAAACAAATGTTAAAGTGAAAGAAAATCCCACATTCTGGGTTGTCCCCAGAAAAATAATATTGGAAATATCTTCCAATGGAGAAACTAGCTCTGATGACTCAGGTGACAACCAGGAATTCACTAATTTTAGAGGATTTTTCTATCTCTTCCTGTTTTTGCTATGGGACAGGAAATGAAGGAATATCTTCCCAATGGGACACAGATGGCAAAAATAAACCTTACAGGGCTTATACCCTGTATTAGGCTGGGTTCACACATATGCAATCTGGTGCGTTTCTGTTTGCCGGTTCAGGTGCGATTTGTGTAAATTTGTCCCTGAAATTGCACCTGTACTGGACCCAAAAACGCACAGGACCATTTTTAAAACTGCCCGTGGCTGCCCCACACACGTATGAACTGGTTCCATTAAAAGATGGTCCGATTCACGTGTTATGCGAATTGGATATGGTTAAAATGCATCCAGTTTGCATATTGTGAACCAAGCCGAACTCTATCCAAAATGAAAAATAAAACTTTAATTCTAATTTCAAGGCTAGTTTCCTAAAGAGTAAAACAGTGTAACATGCCTGTGCAATGTCCATCTGTAGGGTCACTTGTTATTACTATTGGAAGATTACAATTTCTGAGACAGAGGCAGAGCAATTTCACCCTACAACAGGAAGAGCCTGAACAAGGTTCTTCATGGCAAGCATTATTTTAATGGAAACTACTGATTTAGTAAGATTGAAAATTACTTGCTAAATAAAATGAGCATAAAAAATGTTTATAATATTTTAGTTAGATTGATACTTTAATCACCCAAGCAAGTGCAGGACGAAATTCTGTAATTTTTGTTATCGCACTGCAAATTATTGGATGTTGAAAGTGTTACATAATGGGTTTATGTGAAATTTCCATTAACAGCTGTAAATAATATTGCAATTAGAAATATATTTCAGTTAGAAGGGAATATATTTAAAGTACTGAGTGGTGTGTTGGTGTTACGGTAATTAGGATGGCCTTTTGTTTTTCCTGATCACATCTCACCTGGGTAGTAAACAACAGCCTTCTTTTACTCACCCAATCAGGCTGTGCCCAATATACATTTACTAGGTACAGTGACCAATTAAGGATAATTATATTAGCCACAGTACAGAAAGGAGGGGGGGATATAATGCTTTGTGACCAAACTAAGTTCCTCTTTGGTGTGCGAACAGGCAGCAGTCACCATGGGCTGACCTGAAGTAAACAGGTACTGTAATCTAACGCTATACTTTCATCTTATATTGTATTGTAAATATGGTTGCTGTGGGTAATATGAAAATATCATGTAAGCTAGGGGACCTACACTGTACATTGTGTTGTAAATACTGTCAGGGAAGTAATTTGTATATATTATGTAACCCTATCAATAAATGTGTATTGTGGATGGAACTACATCTTTTGTGTAAGATCTCTCAGATCTAGATATGTATATGTCCATGCTACTACAATGATTGAGGTGTATGCACATATTCACAGAAACTAGGCAACAAAAAGGTAGAGCAGCTTCACTTTGCTAAGAGAACATTCTCTACTCCTTCAGTAAATCAATTCCAATAAAATCCAATTGAAGCCTTGCATTTTTTGCTAATTATGCAGGCAGTTACAATATGTGTGTGTTTACTAATTACTACTATAAAAGCTGTATGTAACAGCAGCACACTGGAGAGCCAGACTGGACTTTGGATAGGAGTGTCAGACCAATAGAGACACATAACACCACTCTCACACACACAACTCTTCAGAGTACAGCCAAAAAGGAGTATGTTTGTAGTTTAAAATCTGTAAATAATGCTGTAGAAATACACACAAAGAGTACCATATTGTATAATTTTATTGTTGCTTTCCTAAATTAGAAATCTATAATAAAGTAAATATTAGGAATACTTATGATGTAGTTTAGGCACACCACAACACCCTCATTTAATTTGTAACAGAAATTCCTTTTGGGTATGAACTATTGTTTTAATTTAATTTTGTTATTAGTCTCTTCATCATTTTTTTTCTCATTTCATCATATAGTTGTATTTTAATACCATTAGATTCAAGCAATTTTCATTAAGAAAGCTTCTGACTCATTAACATTTTAATACAATGATATTGTAATTAAATGTAAATGACTACACTACTAGTGATCTCTAATTATAATAAAATAATTAAGTCATAATAATAGGGACTTCTCTCCAGATGAAGATCTGCACCTAAAGTGTAATAGCAGCTATTTTTACAAAGTATTTTTGATGGCGATAAAGCCAGCTTCTGTGAATAAAATTTTATATTTTCCCAGCAGTTAGAATTGTATATCAAGGGATATGGCATCAAAACAATAATACATTTTATGCTGCTCAGGTTTTAATATATATGCAAATTGATTTTTAAGTTCCAGTTCACATTTCATTTGAACAAACTATTTATAAAATATAGGCCACCATTGGTTCAGGAAAAGAAAACTTGAAAATTAAATAAACTCAGGAGATGCACGCTTTGTATTGTAAATGTTATTAATATAATATTACATAATGACCAAAATCATAGTATAATAAAATTTAACTTGAAAAATAGACTGGTTTTAATGACAATTTAGAACAGCACAGGTCACAGAGGGCTTAACAGTGTTATGTAAATTACAACAAAACATTTTGATAGTAACGAATGATTTGATATACAATAAAATTTATATCGTATGCATTTCAGTAAGCAGTGTACCTTAGGTGTTGGTGGTGGCAGAACACAGTAACCCCTCACAGTTACTCTTGTTAGGCGCAGGAACAAGTCCTGCTGTTAAATATTATTTCAAAAATTGTAATTACGTGCCCCTGTTAAACAAGGGCAGACAAACTGGGCCTAGGGAGGTGGTGGTGCCCTAAACCAAAAATATTGTTGAAAGCTAGCATCATCATGATTGTGGAGGAATAGGATAGGCAGCATAGGCATTCTTCAAGGGATCCCAGATCCATAGCAAATTCAATCAGTTCCATTAGCATCAGGTGCTTGACAGCCTTCGCTGTGGATCTGAGGGGCACATGCAAGGAACCCCCCCCCCCAAAAAAAAACCTTTTTCTTGCACATGATTGTATGATAAAATCAGCAGAGCTTCCCCTCATTTCAGCTCTTCCCCTCAGATTTACAGCGACTGCACTTCCAACAAGTGCACTTCCCGTAGCAATTTTTAAAGTGAACTTTTCACTAGTACTTTTCACTTGATTTTAGAAATGATTTAGCCTTTTGACAAAAACACACATAGGGGTTGATTTACTAAAGGGAAAAAGGCTGTGCACGCAGTTGCCCTCTGCAAGAGCAGTTGCTCCAGAGCTTAGTAAATGAGCAGAAGCTCTGCTGACTTCCATCATCCAATCATGTGCAAGCAAAAATGCTGTTTTTTTAATTTTCCTTGCACAGGATTGTGTACTCTTTGCAAAGTCAAGCCTTACCTCATTTCCTAAGCTCTGGAGCAATTGCACTTGCAGAGGGCAACTGCCCTCTTCAAAGTGCACAGTCTATTTGCTTTTATTAAATCAACCCCATAGTCTTTTTGACCTGTACCTGCCTACTCCCAAACAAAATGTCGTTTTGGAATCAAAACATATAGTCAATAATGTAAGGTAACCAAAAAATCCATTTATTTCTGTTAAAAAAAAATTAGGAAGGCAACACTGGCGACACTTTTAGAATCTGTGAAGCCTTTCATCCCCCATGACACACATCAAGTTTTAGGACAAGAAAATTGATATCTTGCGACTAGGGAGCACAGGGAGCACAGTCAGACCAGACAGAAGCCAGGCAATCACTTTCGACTCTTCCGTGGAGCCTTCCCTGCACGCTTCTCTGCAGCCTTCCCTCCACGCTTCTCTGCAGCCTTCCTCGGAGGCTGGGCCTCTGGTGGTGTACTTGGGGCAGGAGGAGGAGGAGTGGCTTCATCGGCCAGATACGTAGTAGCAGTAAGCTCCCCTCTCAAGCCCTTCTGATAGGCCTGAAAAATCAAACCCTCACAGAGGAAGCGTTGCCCCTTTTCCAATTCCAGCAATCTGGTGGCCATATATGTCCCATACACCTCCTCTGCATTGGGTGGTGTACTCAGGATTTGGCTTGCTTCACGTATGAGGGCTAGGGATTCCTTCTCAGTTTGGGTCATTCTCCTGGGCCTTTTGGTGAGAATGCGGAGGGGAGGCACCTGACACTCCGTGTGGCTTCTACTCGGCCCAGCCACAGCCTCCTCCTCTCTCCCACTGGGCAAGGCCTCCTCCTCTCTCCCACTGGTCAAGGCCTCTTCCTGGCTGAGGTCATCCTGTGTCAAAAAAAGGTACATAGTTGTAATTTTGTGTTACGCAATCACACACAATTTTCAGTTAATGACTTGCAAATATAATTCTCCACAAATAGTAAAGGCTATCTATTTGACACCACCATTATTTCAGGTGATCAACAATATCTGAAGTACATAGGCGTGCCCACAGGGTGTGCCAGGTGTGCCTGGGCACACCCTAATCGCCTTGTGTGGTGCATATTCCCCCCTGTTTAAAGCACTGATATTTCATTCCCCAAAAAAAGTTACCAAAGAAAATTATTTTTTGTCAAAGAAAATAAACAAAATTACACTGTCCACTGCCCTACTGACACCATCAGTACATATACACATGCATATGTATTTGAGCTTTGGGGTGCACACCCTAATGCAAGAGGCTGCGCACACCTATGCAAAAGTATATTTTTGGCCACTACTGTCTAGTGATATGTCTACATATTAATATTTGTGATGAAGTCATTTTTTATTAAGCACTTCAAAACTGAACACGTTAACATCATTAATAACATTTACACAATCACAAATTCCACAAAAAAGGATATCTGGCTCAAGCTGGGCGCATCCACTTCATCAGGGATGAAAAGGCCCAGTTCTTCCTGGGACTCCTCAGCTGGGGTGGAGGTGGATGGAAGGCTGGAGGGAAGAGTGGGGGGAAGGCTGGAGGGAAGGGTGGGGGGAAGGGTCGAAAGTGATTGCCTGGCTTCTGTCTGGTCATCCAGGAATCGTATTTTGTGGTAGTACCACAACTTGGGTATATAAACTTGGTCAGCTGCTGCACCGGATCTGAGCCACTCCTGGATTTTATTATGTTCCCGCTTGTACATGTTTCGCAAGATACCAATTTTCTTGTCCACAAACTTGAGGTCTGCCTGGGGGACTCGAGTCTTCACAAATTCTAAAAGTGTGCCCAGTGTTGCCTTCCTTACATCTCTATTGTAATATAGTGGGTGTTTGACCTCCCACAGGTTTTTCTTTTCCTGATATAAGTTAATAAATCACGACAAAAAATCTGCCTCTTTAAAGGGATTCATTGTTGCTGAAAGACAAGACACAAGATCAAAACTGTAATGTCAGTCAGAACTCCCAGGATTATTTTGTGAAGAATCTAGGGGACACATATACACACAAACACCCCCACGTTTAATCTTACCTTTGTTTCTGATGCTCGCTACTTCCACATGGACATACGTAGGCCATCGTAATAGCTTTATATACACTGCGCATGTGTCATGCTCCACTTGCGGTGCCCGCCCCTGACGTTCTTTAGTATGATTTGTCCCCGCCCCTTCACTCTTCGTTGTGCAGTGGGAGTAGATAGAGAAAGATGGCGGAGAGAATCAGTGGAAGTAGCGCGGAGGAAAGCCCGGAGCCACAACCATCCACATACCGGAGGAGATATAAGGCCACCAACATGGCTTTTCAAGAGATGGTGGAGATGGTGTCCATATTGAGAGGGGAGGACTACGATGGCAAAAAAGGACTATACACACAACCGAATATGCGTAAGGACAAAATAATGTCCTCAGTTGTCACCGCTCTAGAAGCTAAATTTGACACAAAACGGTCTAAAGAACAATTAAGGAAGCGGTGGTCTGACATCAAAAGTCGGGAGCCAGAACAATATTTGCGAATAAAGAAGCTGCTTAAAAAAAGTAAGTACTTGTTGTGTTTTCCTATTGAGATACTTAACTTGCATGCTCATCCATATTTTTTTCGTTTATACAGCATCGTTCATAAAGACCGTTCTTTGTAAAAGACATATGATACTAAAGAAAATGATGTTTTTTTTTCCACCAAATACAAGTACAAGTACAAGGGTTGGACATATACATTTATGTCTTGTTAATTTTTCGTATTCCAATAATTTGTGGATGTGGTGTAGATGTGTTGGAAAATATAATGCTTCTTCAAAAATGATTCAGTGTAATGTAAGGACATGACACAGCAGCTGCTGCCACATCTGGACTCACGAGTACTAGTGTACTATGTGACCATAAAGAAATTTTAAAGGGGTAATACACATAGGATATCATTGAGGTATTTGCATCTGTGAAACTTGCATGAAAATGTGTATTGTTTAGAATTGTTGTTCAGAGGGAATGTTCATCCTGTCTTCTAATTTTTTGAGGACAAAAAAAGGCAATTGTCCATAACTCCTAACCAACGTTTCAGATTATTTTTAAAAATATAAAATAACACTGTGTTTTAACTATACCTTTTGTTGACTTATCATAGGGGAGAAAAGACTCAGACAACAGTCCAAGGATCCCAGGACCCCCCCAAGTCACCAGCCTGAGGCTGAAAATAGCCCAAGCCCCAGCCCAAGACCACCAACCAAAAAAAAAAAGTTTCCAAAAATGCACCTTTCAATGTGCACACAGTAAAATGTTTTTACTACTACAATGTGTGTGGCTGATTATTTCTCAATCATATGTTTAGTAAATTTGTGTGTGGTTACAGTGACAAAGGGCCTCATTAACTAAATGTAAATGCACTTGCCACTACTACAAGTGCACTAGGAGACAGACCAAACTAAATGCAAACAAGAATAAAAACAAGATATTTTTTCCTCAAATTTTTTTTTTTTATTTTGTAAAATTAAAGCTCTTCTTGAATAGCAATGGCCCCCCGACCATTAAAATAATTCACATATCGCTCATGCACTTGACGTGCGGTTTGGGGGGCCAAGCCAATACGGCCAATTTCCAGGCCTGTCATTGTTGGATCTTGTACAAGTCTGGCCTCAGGCCCAACAGAGGTTAGACATGTAGCAGAATGTCTACGTAAAAAGTTATGTAGTATGCAGCAAGCAAGTATGACGTGATTAATTTTATAGTCCGCCAGATTTATGGCTGAAAGGAACAAACAGAACCGGCTGGCCAGAATCCCAAAGGCATTCTCCACAACTCTTCTTGCTCTGGCCAGCCGGTAATTAAGGGGTGAGCGTTCTTTGGGGGAACGGCCTCATCAAGTGCTCACCGAGAGCAAACGCTTCATCAGCAATAAAAACTGAGGGGAGTCCATCCACATTCTGGTCATCAGGCGGCAATCCCAGGCCACCAGTCTGGAGACGCTGGCACAGCTCGGTCTGTGCAAACACTCCTCCGTCAGACATCCGGCCATTCTTCCCCACATCCACAAACAGAAAGTCCAAATGTGCCGAGACCACCGCCATCAAAACTACACTATGGAACCCCTTGTAGTTATAGAATTGTGGTGGCACAATGCGGACATGCTTCCTGTCAATCGTCCCGACACAGTTGGGAAAGTCCCAACGGTCAGCGAACTGGGAGGCCACAGTCTGCCATTCCTGTGTACTGGAAGGAAACTGTGGAGTGAAAAAACAAAAAAAATTAATATAAGGAATTTAAAACATAACTTGGATATCAGATTACACAAAAACATTAGTGAACAACAGCAGTCAAACATTATTAATATGTGTGTTTGTTATTTAAATTATAAAAAACATAAGGCCCACTTATAAGATTAATCACCCCCTCTGATGGCCCATTGATCAATTTTAATGTGGGGGGAGGGGTTCTAATTAGGTTAAGAAACAGACCTGGCATTTTAAAACATTTGAGGGGTGGGGGAGGGGTTCTAATTAGGTTAAGAAACAGACCTGACATTTTAAAACATTTGAGGGGTGGGGGAGGGGTTCTAATTAGGTTAAGAAACAGACCTGACGTTTTAAAACATTTGAGGGGTGGGGAGGGGTTCTAATTAGGTTAAGAAACACACCTGACATTTTTAAACATTTGAGGGGTGGGGGAGGGGTTCTAATTAGGTTAAGGAACACACCTGACATTTTAAAACATTTGAGGGGTGGGAGAGGGGTTCTAATTAGGTTAAGAAACACACCTGACATTTTTAAACATTTGAGGGGTGGGGGAGGGGTTCTAATTAGGGTGAAAAACACACCTGACATTTTATAACATTTGAGGGGTGGGGGAGGGGTTCTAATTGGGGTGAAAAACACACCTGACATTTTTAAACATTTGAGGGGTGGGGGAGGGGTTCTAATTAGGGTGAAAAACACACCTGACATTTTAAAACATTTGAGGGGTGGGGGAGGGGTTCTAATTAGGGTGAAAAACACACCTGACATTTTAAAACATTTGAGGGGTGGGGGAGGGGTTCTAATTAGGGTGAAAAACACACCTGACATTTTTAAACATTTGAGGGGTGGGGGAGGGGTTCTAATTAGGGTGAAAAACACACCTGACATTTTAAAACATTTGAGGGGTGGGGGAGGGTCAAACAGTACAATGGAGCTGACAATATACATTGTTCAAGGGACTATAGGCTAGAGATATAAATGGACCCAGGATTGCATGGTGGGGAGGTTATTGAATGTAAATATGCATGTAGGGCAATAAATGATTAATGTCCAAAAACAGGCATGCATGACGATAAAGGGGATATTCACAGCATATTCAAAGCATGGTAATTAGGTAAGGAGGACATTTAGACTATACATTAGCAAACATTTAATACATATCATGTAATGTTAAAGGATAAAACTTACCTTCATATAGTCCTTCTGCAGGACCTGAATGATGGCAGAACAAGTCTCTGGGATTATTATCCTCAGAGCCTGGGGGGAGATGCCTGTTGAGAACTTCAAGTCCTGAAGACTTCTCCCAGTCGCCAAGTAACATAACGTGACAACTAGCCTCTGCTCCGCACTGATGGCTTGCCTCATGCAGGTATCCTGCCTGCTGATATAGGGGGTCAGCATAGCCAGCAGATGCTCAAAAACGGGGTCTGTCATCCGGAGATAATTCCTGAAATCCTCAGGATTATTCTCACGGAGCTCATGGAGCAAAGGCATATGCGAGAATTTGTCACGCTGGCGCAACCAATTTTTCATCCATGAACTCCTCCTCGCCCTGTTCATGGACTGGACTCGGGTCAAAGTATTAACCCCAACACCAAGTCTCCACGTAGCACGAACTCGAGAACGAGTACATCCACGCGACATGGCTTCAAAACGGTCGCCTGGTCAAACAAACAAACTTATAACAAACGCACTGAAGAACAGCAAGGCCTATGAAGAACGACCTGAAAATCAGGAACGAGCGGACCAGAATGGCCTGCAAGGCAGGTTACGAACTGACCAACACGAACTGAAAAGCAGATACAAACCTCACAAACACAAACTGAACCGCAGAAAATGATCGAAATAAGCTGAAGAGTGAAAAGCGCGAATCATCCCTAACCAAACTTCTACTAACATGAGATAAACATGAGATTAGCAGAAGGAGCCCAAAGGGTGCCATAGTGGGGCTTGAACTTCCTTTTTATAGTCCCGTCGTATGTGCTGTACGTCACCGCGTTCCAAACCAGCGGACTTTTGCAGTGATCGTGTGTGTCCAAGTCCGTCCCTTTTTAAGTCCGGCGCAAGGAGCCGACAAAGTCCGGTGAAAAGTCCGCCGAGCAAAGTCTGCTGTAAAGTCCGCTTGTGTGTACGCGGCATCAGAAACACAAAGATCAAAGCCTCAGAAACACGTTGTCCAGCACCAGGAAATGGTAACCTCCCAGGGTCTGGAAATGCATCACACACACTTTTCTTCAAGGCCTCCTGAAGATGTTTTATCCTGTGCTCCCTTTGCGAAGGCAGGATGAGTTCAGCAACCTTACTCTTGTAACGTGGATCAAGAAGGGTTGCCAGCCAGTAATGATCCCTCTCCTTAATACCACAAATCCTAGAGTCCTTTCGCAGGCTTTGCAGAATCAGGGAGGCCATGCAGCATAAGTTTGCAGAGGCACTCGAGTCCTCTGGGTCACTAAGGATCACATTATCCGTAACTACATCCTCCCAGCCACGTACAACTCCTTGGCTTTGTGAGGACTTAAAAACCATCCCTTGAAGACTGCTGCGTGTTATCCTCAACATCCATGTTGACACAATCCTCCTACTCCTCTTTTTCCTGTGTGTTTAGCAGATCCGAAGGAATGTTACCTGGATAAAGGGGGCCTTGAGAGGAAAGGAAGTCCTCCTCTTCCTCCCCCTGTTCTGCCTCAAGTGCCCTGTCCATGATTCCATAAATTGTGTGCTCCAGCAGGAAGACTAGAAGGACAGTGTCACTGATGCATGCATTGTTGCTGCTCACCATCCTTGTGACCTCGTCAAATGGTGACAGGACAGTGCATGCATCCTTGATCAGTAGCCACTGGCGTGACAAAAAGAAGCCAAGCTCCACTGACCCTTTCCTGCTACCATACTTGCACAGGTATTCACTGATCGCCCTCTGCTGTGTGTGCAGCTGCTCCAGCATTGCCAGTGTTGAGTTCCACCTGGTGGGCATGTCAAAAATGAGGCGGTTGATGGGCAGGTTGAATTCCCTTTGAATGTCAGATGTTCAACATCTGGGGTAGGGAAATTTGCCTGCTGAAATCAACTGGTGGTGTACTGCTATCAGATTGTCTGCAAGTACTTGTGACACCTATTTCTATACCTTCATTCCTCTCAGTGCAAGTTTTTGAGAGGACTGGAGGTATAGTAGGGTTTGAGATCCCAGATGAGGAGCAAGGAGAAGTCTGCCTTTTTCTATGATGTGGGTCTTTCAGGTGCTGCTGCCAATGGACTGCATGGCATGTCGTCATATGTCTGGTCAGGCATGTGGTGCCCAAGCGGCAACTGTTCTGGCTATGCTTGATCCACTTCAGACATAGGTTGCAAATAGGTTGCAAATAGCAATGGTGCAATCTGCACACGTGTCGAAAAAGGCCCACACTAAGGAACTTTTAAAAGTCGTCAGGGAGGCAGCAGCGCCCTGCACCTGCGGAGCTCTGTGGTGTGATGCAATAGGGTGGCTGCCCTTAAGTTAACCCCTGGAGGACATACTGCCTGTTGGAGTTGTGCCTCCTCCTCCTCATTTTCCTCCTCTCTTCTCTCAGTCACTTAAGTACAGTCAGTGACCTCATCGTCCCCTCCCTCCTTGTGACTGGAGCAAACTTGGCAGTATGCTGCAGCTTGGGGAACATGACTGCCAGCTTCTTGTCCTTCTGTGGCACCTCCTCTCTCTAGGCTCACGTTACTCCCTTTCGCCACCTGGGAACCAACATCAGAGCCTTCAAATTACTGCGCATCCTCCAGCAGCATGTAACCGACACTGTGGTCGAATAATTCTGGGGATTCCTCCATGCATTATGGTGGGGCTATGGAAGGAGTAACTGTGGACAAGGAGCTGTTGGAATAGGCCACTTTGGCAGCTGCGTGGAAGGCAAACTACTATGAGTCTGGGTGACAGAGGATGAGGAGGATGAGGACGGCTTTGTTATCCACTCCACCAACTCTTCTGCATGTTGTGGCTCAATAACATGGCCAGCAGCAGAAAAAAAAGACAAGCTTGCCCCATGGCTACCTGCAGAGTATGCACCATGTCCAGGACCACCACTCTTGACTGTAGACACAGAGCTGCTTGCCCTCTTTTAGTGGCCTGTGAGCATCTGCCTCTTCTTGGTGGCCCTCCGGACATGATGGGGATTTTTTCTTTTCACAGCACACTACACTGTATTATATACTGTGTACACTGCCCGCACTGTATTAGAAACGGTACACAGGTTGCCTTGTATTATATACTGTGTACACTGCCTGATGTGTATTAGAAACTGTACACCACTGAATGCAGAGTGTATGTGTATATATATATATATATATATATATATATATATATATATATATATATATATTAGACTGTACATATATATATATATATATATATATATATATATATATATATATATATATATGAATACACTGTCTGAATATAGAGTATACACTGAATATATAGTCTACGCTAAATGCAGAATATATATATATATATATATATATATATATATATATATACATTAAACTGACTGTATATATAAATCAAATACCCTGCAACTAACTAACCTGCCTGCCTAATCTAGCTCAATCTTTCTTCGTCTACAGTCACACACTATACACAGCCGCTATATAAGCAGCCTTATATAGTGTGGGGCATGGACTTAATCCCCCGAGCCATGATTGGCCAATTATGGCCAAAGCATGTAGGTCAGGTGCATGCTTTCGCCAATCATCAGGCACTAAAGCACTGAGATCTCGCAGTGCATTATGGGGCATTCAGCGGCGCTCATATTTCCCACAAACGCCCCATATTGTTTGCTGTTCGGTGAATGGGCGAACATGCAATGTTCGAGTTGAACTTAGGTTCGACTCAAACATTGAGCTCATCCTGAGTTCTTAACCAGAAAGGGTAGATTAATGTACATAGGTGGGTGTGGTATGTAAACCTTTCATAGGGATTCCCAGTTCTGTATCTGGACTGTCAGTTTTTAACCTACCATTACTGCCCCTGAAATTGGTAGTCAGAAAGCTGAACAGCCATTCTTCACTCACCATGTTGGACTGATGATAGCCCACTCCCAACTGACACATCTCTTTCTCGGATTGTTCCATGTGGTCAATTGGCTCCTGCTGCTGTCAAAACCTGTGATCAGAGAATGTGGTGGGGGGGAGCGGGGCTGTGTGTCAGAATTGAGCATGCATGTGTGCCCCCCATAGGAGGCAACTTCCTATGGGGGCACTCAGTGGGGGAGGGGACCCCAGAAGAGGAGTTTCAGGGATGTTCTGTGCAAATACATTGTACAGAGCAGGTAAGTATGATATGTTTACTATTTTAATGAGAAGAGTTAAAGCTTTACAATCACTTTAAGTCCTCATGCATAATGCCCCATGCCAGTACAATGTTAATGAAATTATAACAAAACCCAATAACAAAACTGAAATATACTGAAGCCTATTAGTCCTTAGATGTGTTGGCTGCATTAGCTTTCATTTTTTGGCTAAGAACATTTTCAGAAGGTACAGAAAATACATGTTGATCTTACAGATTGGCCAATGCCACTTCATGTGAGCTCAACTAAAAGCAAAAAAAATATTTTCTTCTTCACTTCAAGTGGGTTTTGAATTTCAATACAAGTCACAAAATCCGCTTGAAGCAGGTCAAACACAGGTCAGATGGAGGTTGCAGGTCAAATACACCTTTCAATGTATTTCCTTGTCAAAAGAAGTTTATTGAGTATACAATATTATAAAGATACATAAAGTAAGTTTACAAGGATCTATAAAGTAAGCTCATTGTTTTACAGTAGGGATTATATAGGTAAATATCATGAAATTTCAAATATTAAACATTGGGTTCACGTAAACCTAAATTAAAGATATATATCATTTCCTTAGTTACTTTTGTAGGTATTTAAATGATTTATACCTACTATATATATTGTTTACAGGTAGAGTGTATATAGGTCAAATAAATTCTGATAATGAGCTTTAATCGTAAGGTGGAGAAAAGGAAAGAGAAAGAAGAAAAAGGGTAGAAAGGCAGAGGTATGGTCCACAAGGTTGTCCCGCTCGTCAGTTTATTATTCTTTTTAGTTCTCTTTGAAGCCTTAGAATGGGTGTCTCTGTAAGTCATTTAATCTGTTACCATGGCAACAGGACAGAGTCATTGAAATTTGACAGGAATTGTTGTTTTATCCAAGGATGCCAAAGTTTTTCAAATTTTGGAATTTGATTTTGATCGATGGCTACCATCTTAGCATGGGACATTGTATTATTCATTCTGTGAATTGTTTCTGCTAGTACCAACGTAGGAGATTTCCATGCTTTGGCCACTGTTTGTTTTGCAGCCGTTGTTAGTTGGATCATAAGTTTGAATTGAGAGAGTGTTAACCATTCCGGTTTTAGATTAAGTAAAGTTATATATGGATCTGGTTGTATTATTTTTTAAAATATTTTAGATGCAATCACGAAGACTTCCTTCCAGAAGGTTTGGATTACTGGGCACGTCCACCATATGTGTAAATGTGTGCCTATTTCTGGGCATCCTCGAAAACAAAGAGTTGAGGTATTAGGTGAATATTTTGCCACTCTAGCGGGTACAAGGTACCAGCGAGTTAGGACTTTATAATTTGTCTCCAGTGCTAAGATGTTGGGTGAGGATGGCTTAGATGTGAGCCATATGCTAGACCAGTCCGTGTCTTCTAAAGTTCGTCCCAGGTCCTCCTCCCACCTCTGAACGTAAGAGGATCTATTAAGATTTACTACTCCATATAATTGATTATAAAGTGATGAAATTGTACCTTTAGCAAATGGATCTTTTGCACAGATTGATTCAAAAATGGATAATTGGGATAATGGTGTATCCCCCTTTAGGAATGGTGTATAGAAATTTTTGATTTGGAGATATCTAAATATCTTAGAGTTTGGTAGATCATATTTTTCTCTAAGCGATGGGAATGAAAGGAATGATTTAGATGCTATGAAGTCATTTAGTGTCTGAATGTCTGATGTTGTCCAAGCTTTAAAAGAATTTGGGTAGATCCATGCCGGATAAAAGGCCGGATTTCTGATAAAAGAAAGGAGAGGATTGTGTGGAGATTGTAACTGATATTTGGTTTTTAGTTTATCCCAGAGAGATAAGAAGTGTTTAGTTATGGGATTATGAATTTTAAAGCGGTCTTTAGGATCAAGCCATAACAAGTTTGATATTAATAGAGGGTCATTTTCTGAAGCCTCTATAAATACCCATAATGGGATTTCCTGTTTTGCATGGTATTTGGACAGACTGGCCAAATGTGCTGCTCTGTAGTAGTTAGTAAAATTAGGGTATCCCAGACCTCCTTTATTTTTGGGAAGATGTAGTGTGTGTATAGGTATACATGGTTTAGAAGAGCCCCATATAAATGAAGTTGCTCTTTTTTGTACTATTCTCAAAAAATAGGAAGGAATTGGAATAGGGAGGACTCTGAATAGATAAAGCAATTTGGGTAGAATAGTCATTTTGATTGCATTAATCTTCCCTATCCAGGATAAAGGAAGTTGCGACCATTGTTTTATTAGATTTGTGATCTGTCTTAATACAGGAGGATAATTGGTTGAGAATAAGTCAGAATGAGATGCTGTTAAATGAATTCCAAGATATGGAATTGATTTTTCTGCCCATGTGAATGGGAGTGCAGCCCTAGCCGGGATCAATTCCATGTTTGTGAGCGAAATATTAAGCACTAGGCATTTCTTAGGATTAATCATAAGGCCGGATAGGGCTGCAAATCCATCAAGAGCTGGTATTAAGTTAGGACCAGAGACCTGTGGTGATGATAGAAAAAGTAATATATCATCTGCAAATATACATAATTTGTGTGTAATACCTCCTACTTCAATGCAAGTTATAGTTTGGTTTGTTCTGATGTATTGGGCCATGGGTTCGAGTATAAGGGCAAATAATAAGGGAGATAATGGGCAACCCTGTCGGGTACCTCTTTCGATATTAAAGGCATCAGATTTGTATCCAGCGTATGTTATATAGGCTTTGGGTTTATTATATAATGCTTTGATCCATGTTAAAAAGTGGGGTCCAAAACCCCATTTTTGTAATGAATATTGCATATATTGCCAGGATACTGTGTCAAATGCCCTCTTAAAATCGAGAGATAGAAAACATAAAGGGATTTTCCGTTTTTTTAGCAATATGTGCCAATAACACTGCCCTGCGTATATTATCGCCTGCCTGTCTATTTGGCATGAAGCCTACTTGATCTCTATGTATTAATTTTCCTATAATGCTATTGAGGCGTTTTGCTATTATTTTTGCTAATAATTTAATATCAAGGTTTAACAGAGAGATAGGCCGATAATTCACACAGGAAGTATCATCAGAAAGGGGTTTTGGGATCATACAAATAATTGCCATTAGTGTTTCTTGCCGAAAAGAATGTCCTTCTAGAAGTTTGTTAAAAGTTTCAGTGAGAATGGGAGAGAGTATTTCTGAGAATGTTTTATAGTATAAAGCCGAGTAGCCATCTGGGCCTGGTCTTTTGTTAAGTTTTAGGTCTTTTATGGCGTTAGCAACTTCATCTATAGTTATAGGCTCATCCAAACTGCTTTTTTGATTCTGAGACAACTCGGGTAAGGTTATTTTTGAGAAGAAGGATTCAGCCTCTGTAGGATTAAATTCATTGTTTGTCTTGTATAAAGTTGCGAGATGTGAGTGAAATTTATGGACTATTTTAACTGGATTACAAGTATAAACATTTTTTGATAATTTCAAACGTATTGGTTTGAAAGATTTGTTAGTTGAATTTAATGCCTGAGCCAAATATGTACCTGGTTTGTTTGTATTCATGTAGAAATTGTGTTTGGAGCATTTGAGGGATTTATCAACTGACTCAGTGAGAAATAGATCGTATTCCAATCTAGATTTTTCCAGATGAGATTTTGTACTCTGAGATGGATTATCTTGGAATGATATGCTGCATTAAAATTGAGTTCTAGTTTTTTTGCTAGATTTTGCGTTCCCGTTTAAATAGTGCCATTTGTCTTTGTATTGTACCACGCAAGACAGGCTTATGAGCTTCCCACAGTGTTATTGGGGAAATGTCTGTTGTATTATTAATTGATATGTATTCCTTTAAAGCTTGTTCAATGGCCATCTGATGTAGTGGGTGTTTGAGCATTATGTCCGGTAAGTACCACGTTGGGTCATGCGCTTTTGGTATGGCTGAGGCTATAGTAGTGTATACTGCATTATGGTCAGACCACGGAATCGGAATTATATCTGATACAATAATTTCTGGTATCATTCCTATTGTTAGAAAAATATGAGCTATTCTGGTGGAGGTTTGATGAGGGTGCGAGAAATAAGTGAATTTCTTTTTCATTGGGTTACTTTCTCTCCACGAATCTACCAGATTGTATTTGGAAAGAAGTTGAGAAAAAGGTAATCTAGAGGTTATTTTGGATGGTGTAAAAGGTGATTTATCTAGAAATGGGAGGAGGACCTGGTTCGAATCCCCACGCATTATTACTGTTCCTATTTTGTGTGTATTAATCACTTGTAATATATGTGAGAGGAATGGTGTAGGTTGTTTGTTAGGAGCGTAGTAGGAAATCACAGTGATTGCTGTATCCATTATGTAACCCATGAGTATCAGGTATCTACCTTCTGGGTCTTTAATTTCTGATGATAAGGTGAATGGTGTGGATCGGTGAAATGCAATTAGAGTACCCCTTTGTTTGGTACAGGCAGAAGCCGTGTAAATTTGTTGATAAAAAGGAGAAATATATTTTGGAGTAGAATCTTTGGTGAAGTGTGTTTCTTGGAGGCATACTATGTGAGCCTTCTTGTTATGGAAAGTACGGAAGGCTTTGGTCCTTTTTTGAGGGACATTTATTCCCTGAACATTCAGGGAAAGTATATTCAGTGGTGCCATGGCAACAGATCAAATAGTTTTGACTTACTTTTTGTTATGCAGAGCTGACTGCGCAGATCAACCTGTGTGGACTGAAGAGATGAAAAGATAGAAAAGAAACCAGTGAATTCTGGAGTAAAGAGTAAACAAAAAACATATGAGATTAGATGATACATTGTATAAATTATTTTTTGCAAGTAATCACAATTTACCCGTGAAAGAGAATAAATATCTCTCTCAGGGGAATAAGTGCCTTCATCACACTCCCACATAATATGGTTGGGAGAATGAGGAGGGCTAATGGGGGTACACTTATCTTCCGCTTACAGGAGAGAAGTGCTATGTCAAAAGACATCAAAATGATGATTCATTAATTGGAGTGCAGAATATAGTTTTTGTTGAAATGATTTATTCCAGGGTGGTTGTATATGGTTAATCTTGCCCTAGGCTAAATAATTCAGTTAGAAAGGTACTGTTAATAACTTTGGTATTGATGAAGATAATTTGAATTATTTTGGGATTTTAACCCTTTTAGAGTAAACAATTACATATTTTATTCATATGTAACTGTTTAGATATGTTAACTCATAAAATTGAGGTTGTATTGCTTCAGATTAGAATAAACAAAAACATAGTTCTAGGAACTAGTTAGGTACTAATATATTTGTTTTAAGAAAAGAAAGAAAAAGCTTCCATTACTTCTGGATTATTGAACATATTTGTCCTAAAAAGTAATAAATCTATTGTTATTACCTGAAAATATATAACTGAACAAGAATTTCCTTATTTCACTTATATATTCTAAGGCTATATGAATCAGAAGTAATAAGAAATATAACTGGAATGTAACTTGATCCCATACAGTGTGTGACTATAAGAATGCAGTTACATTCAGTTATAAATACAGGTTTTTTATAGAGAACCATCTCTTAGTATAATAAATGAAGAGATATCAGGAATTAGGATGTCAGTCCATTGAATCTTCTTGGTCCATGGATGATGTGGCATAACGGCCTCTTTTGTGAGAATGATGATTCCCATTTTGTTCTGAAATTTTCTGGGTGCTGCCTGAAGGTGAAGATGATGCCATTCTTCTGCGTGTGGGGGTGTTGCTGCTTGTGGGTTCTGTCAGATTTAATTTTAAAAGGGTTTGTTGTAGTTCATCTGCTGATCTGCTTCTGTAAATTGTACCTTGGTAGTTAAATCTGACTGAAAAGGGGAAGCCCCATTGATACATAATGTTGTGGCGTTGCAGTTCCATTAGTTGGGGTTTCATGGATCGTCTTTTAGTAATAGTAAGTTGGGATAGGTCAGCAAAAATTTGATAAATTGTGTCCTTGAAAATTAAGTTCCTTTTTTTCTCTTGCAGCAATTAGTATTTGTTCTTTCGTTCTGTAATAATGAAATTTTGTGATTATATCACGTGGGGGTCCGTCTTTCTTTTTGGCTGTGAGGGCTCTGTGTACTCTGTCCAGTTCTAAACGTTCAATAGGGATATCTGGCTTTAGTTCTTGTAATAGAGCAGTAATAGTAGATTGCAGGTCTGTCACAGTTTCAGGTATTCCCCTTATGCGCAAGTTTGAACGTCTGGCTCTATTTTCGTAATCTTCGAGCTTAGTTTGAAGTATTAAATTCTCTTCTTTTAATTGTTCCAATTCTGTTATATTTTCTTGGGTTGTAATTTCAATTTCATCAATTTTTATTTCTAAGGCTGCGGTGCGGTTTCCCAGCTCTCTTATTTCTTTGGTTAGGCTGTTTGTTATTTGGTCTGAGGTTTGTTTTAAAGCCTTATGAAGCATCTTTTCAAATTGTAATAATATTACTGGGGATGCTGAGGAGGCTTGTGGAGAAGTTTGTGAGAGGATTTGTTCTGTATCTGACTCAAATGGAGAGTCTTGCTGTGACATTTTCTGTCTGTGAGAGCGCCCTGATGCTGTATATTGTGAGGTGACTAGAGCTGCTTTAGTTGCAGTGAGTGCCTGTGATCTCTTTGTGAGGTGATTTTTATTTCTGCCACGGCTTCCTCCCAGTACCATATTTCCTGCCCAAACTTTCACAGTTTGTTCCCTGGGGCAAAAAGGTTCAAATGGATACCTTTTGAGCCTGCAGGCTCCGCTTTGTCCTTCTCTTCTCTCCTCAGCGGTGTGGAGCTCTAACAATGCATGTCTGCTCCACTAGGCTCCGCCTCCTGTCCCCTTTCAATGTATTTCAAACTGATGTTATCGACTTAATCCCCAAGACCATTGACATACTGTAGGTGCTAATTAAAACAAACATTGCTGAATTTAGTTTGGATATTTATTTTTCAATTACCTCTGGTCACAAAAGGGGTTATCTTTTTTACCTTACTTACATATCAAGCATAAAAAAGTGAATCAGTCTCTTACCATATTTATTGCTTTGGGAATTTAATATTTATATAACTTCTTTTTTATACATATGGCACCAATACATTGCAAAACTCTTTTCATAGTGCATTACAAAGAATCTGTCAGTTTATTTGATTATATTTGAATCATGGGAAAAAGCTCACATAGAAACACTGAGCATATGTTTTTTCCCCATGGATGTTGTCCTTGCAGGAATCACTTGAAGGCCCAAGCATTTAGCATCATCAATTACTAGGGTGCTTATAATGGAACCTAGGTATTATGACATATTTTACACTCTAATGCCCCGTACACACGGTCTGATTTTCCGATGGATAATGTCCGATCGGAGCGGGTTGTCGGAAATTCCGACCGTGTGTGGGCGCCATCGGACATTTTCCATCGGATTTTCCGACACACAAAGTTGGACAGCAGGAGATAAAATTTTCCGACAACAAAATCCGATCGCGTCAATTCCGACCGTGTGTGGCCTGTTCCGACGCACAAAGTGCCACGCATGCTCAGAAGAAATTCCGACACGGGACAGCTCGTTCTGGTAAACTTAGCGTTCGTAATGGATAAAGCACTTTCGTCACGCTGCAATGTTCAAAATGGTTTAATACAGCGCACTCTCTTCTTCTTTATAATGTGACAAGAATTAAGTCGTTTTGATGCTCATATTCACACATACTTCTCACAAAGTTTTTTCGTTACTATTTATCGGGATTCCCTCAATATATTTTGATTTGTCACATCTGACAACATATTTTTTGTTTTTGTTTTTTTACTTTAATGTAGAATCTTTTTTTGTGTTTCTCTTTTTATTTTTATTTTTTTGGTGATTTTGATTTGTACTCCCGAAAATGTTTGTGTGTTTTTTGTGACAAGTTCCCACAACACCATTGATATGTTGTTCTATTTAATCTGTAGGAGATTGTTTGGTGTTGTTGTCCCTTGTTAATTTCACATTGTACTTTAGAAATGTACCTGAATCGTCACCAACAAACTGTCCTTTTTGGATGAAAACACACACAGGAGAGTAGAATTTACCGAAAAATATTTTATTAAGGGGTCACAACTATAAACAAAGAGGGAGGCAACGCTGGAGAAACTGCAGAAGTGGGCGAAGCCTTGGACTCCAAGGGCAGACATAAATTATTTAAAAGCAAAATTGGTGGCCTGAGGAGTCCATATCTAAGGGAGTGCAGTCTGGTCCAGAAGTCCCAGAGATCTGGAAAGCAGCAGATGACATCTGTGTCCCCAGGCTGTGGTCATACAAGAGACTGCATCTTCTGTCAGACCAGACTGAACCCAGGGTCATCACTCTTTGGTCTTCCTTCCACGCTTCCTTCCAGCCTTTGGCTGTGGTGGTGGAGTTGTGGCAGCAGGAGGAGGAGGAGGAGGATCGTCCCTCTCCATGACATCCGTCTTGTGTGTCAGTTCCCCACTCTCCCCCTTACGTAGGACTTTATAAATCAGGTCCTCAGAGATCTTGTGTTGGCCCTCCTGCATGCCCTGCAATTTGGTGGCAGCCATGCAGGCAAAGGCCTCTTCAGGACTGGGGAAGGCTCGGAGGGACGCCGAAGCCTCCTGGATCAGCCTGTACGCTGAATCCTGCACAGGACTGGGAGTGGCCTTCCTGGCCCTTTTATATGGCAGGCGGAGGGGAGGGACCTGAGACTCAGTCAGGCTGCGACTGGTCCCTGGCTTCTCTTGGCTGACACTTAGCCCCGCCTCCTCCTGGCTGCCACTAATCCCCGCCTCCTCCTGGCTGACACTAATAATCCCCGCCTCCTCCTGACTGCCACATTCCACAGCCTCCTCCTGGCTGAGGTCTTCCTGTGTATGAAAAAGGGACATAGCTTTAGTATTGTTTTCATCAATCACACACAATTTTCACCTCCTGACTGCTGCAAATTCAATGTTAACAAATATAACAGACTATCCTTCTGAGCCCAGCATTTTGCATTCTTGTCCCAATTTTGGGTGCCCACTACTGTCTATTGATATGTAAAACACTTTTTTCAATCAGCAATTAGTGATCAATAATAACATCTAGTAAACATCATTTATTTATTGACCAGAAATCTGTAGAAGAATGCTATACCTGACTCAAGCTGGGCTCCTCCACTTCTTCCTGGCTGGAAGGCCCAGGTTGGACATCGGAAGCCTCAGCTGGTATGGAAGGAAGAGTGGAAGGAAGAGTAGAGAGGGATTCCCTGACTTCAGTGTGGTCTGACAGAAATCGCAGTCTCTCGTAGTACCACAGCCTGGGGACATAAACGTCATCTGCTGCAGCTCCGGATCTCTGGGAATCTGTGACCTTCTTGCGCTCCCTAAGATAAGTGCTCCTCAGGCCACCAATTTTAGCTTTCAAATAGGGGATGGTTGCTGTGGGGACCACCGGCTTCACCAACTCCAGCAGTTTCTCCAGCGCTGTCTGCCTCTTCTGTTTGTGGTTATAGTGGGGGTGTCTGACCTGCCACAGACAGGGCAGCTCTCTGTACTTGTCAATAAACAGGGGCAGGAAATTGTGGTCGTTGAAACCATCCATTTTCTCTGCAAGACACAACACAAGACAAACCCTAATGTCAGGCCAAACTCCCCTAATCTTGTTACAATATAGGCTTCAATTTCGAAGCAGTATAGGCCCAAGTTTAGATTCTACCTTCGTTAGCACGATCGGCGTCTCCGATGCTCCTTCCTCCGCTCACAGATCGTACGTAAGACGCGCGCGTTACGATTTATACACACTGCGCATGCCTATAACTCCGCCCGCCCCTGACGTTCTTTCTATTCTATTCCCCGCCCCTTTTCGTTCGGCGCAGTGGAGGAAGAGCACATGGCGGATAGACAGCAGGATCATGCTAAGTACAGCAACGAGGAGGAGGGGGAGGAAAGGCCGGAGCCTGAAACGTCCCGATCCAGAAAGAGATTAAAGGACTCAAATATGTCCTTTGGGGAGATGTTGGAGATGGTGGACATCCTGAAGAAGGCCGACTATGATGGAAAGTATGGGCCTTACCCCAACCCCAATGTCCGAAAGGCCAAGATCATGGCGAAAGTGGTCAGGAGTCTGCACCGGAAATTCAGGGTACGACGATCGAAAGATCAGCTCAGGAAGCGGTGGTCGGACCTCAAATTACGAGAACATGAGCAGTACAGAAAGATCCGGAGAGTGCTGCAAAAAAGTAAGTAGTTGTGCTGTGTTCCTATTGTTCTTGTGTTTATTACGTTCGTGCTGCTCCATGTGCTTTTAGGAACTGTTGTACAGTTTAAAATGGCAACTTTCATGTTCATGGGCACATTATTCGTTCGGATCACACATTTTTTTTTCGGACTATAAAATACCATTGTTTAGCCCATATGCATTTGGCCACCATTTTGAGGCCCTATACTTGGCTTCAAAGAATTGGGTTGTGTAGATGGCTTGGTTACTAGAATGAAATGCAAACTAGATTGTGTGTAAGGAGAGGACACTGAGCAGCTGTTTTCACATCTGGACACTGGAGCACTAGTGTGGGACACAAGAACACCATTTTTATTAGGGGGCCACACAGGTGCTCCAGTGTATACTATAGGGGGGTCTCCATCTGTGAAGCTTGTACCAAACAAACAGGTAAAGTATTGCAGCTTGACAAAGGGCACTAAAAAAGCTACATCTTGGAACTCTGCTAAAATAGACAATTGTACCCCACTTCCAAGCAATGTTTCATCTTTAGAGTTCTGCCATCAAATATCTGTGTGCTAATTATACCATTTTTGTTTTACATAGGGGAGAAAAGACTCGGAGGACACCCCTCATCTGAAGAGACCAGAGACCCCCCCCCTCTGGAAGAAGGGGAAATCCCCCCAACACAAGATGAGCAGGAGGAAGAAGACGTGGTGGAACTAGTCACCACAACAGGTGAGTGTCTGCGACCACAGGCTCAGATAAGAGATGGATGGCGGCATTTTTTTTAGACCTAATTTATTTTGGGTTTCCTCTCTTTTTAGGTGATCGTGAGGTTGTGGATGAAGATCCTTTCACATCAGAAAGTGCCCAGATCCTGATCGGGGAGATCATGGGGTGTAATTTACAATTGGAAAACATCAAGCAAAACATCAATGATGTTATTCCAAAATATAAAAACATCATTGATGTCTTGGGGCGAGTTTAAAGCCCCTCCAAATCACTTTCTTCTTTTGTGTGCTACAATGTGCGAAATGTTTTTGTGATTTTTCACAAAGCCAAATTTGGAGGATGCACACAGTGTGCCAACATGTGCTATCTGCCATCACGGGAGATCAATGGACGCGTTTTGGGGGTGCAACCCCTTCCTCAATTATAAAGTAGCGGTGAGGAAGGGCTTTCTCCCCCAAAACACGTCCCTTGATCCCCCGTGATGGCAGATAGCACATGTTGACATTGTGAAATTTGTGTGCATCTTCCAAATTTGGCTTTTCCAGGGTGATTTCCCCCCATCTGAACGCTATATCAAACACAGTTCCTAAATACTCATGTCTGATATTGCCTTCCAGTTCTACCAAATGTGAACTTTGTAAGATCAAGATTTGTGTCTTTCTTGTGGGTTTTACACAGGCCTGTTTTATATAAAATGCACATTTTGATTTTGGATAATGACACCACAAAAATTGTTATACAACAAACATGTTGGTTTGTCAGAAAAACCTTTGGTAAATGCACATGTGATTGTGCAGGTATTAAAAAGATTGTTCATCAAGAATGTGTGGATTATTGTCTCAACGCTACAACACTTTTGGGGTGATGTAATTGTTGTTTTATGAGAAAATGGGGGTAATTTCCTAAGGGGAAATCCACTTTGCACTACAAGTGCAGTTTCAGTGCAATTGCCAACAGTGCTTTGTATAAGGTTACACAATCACGACATTTTCTGCACTCCACACATTTCTGTCAGGGTCAGCTCAAACAAACACAAGCAGTAAATGTCCACAAAGAAGAGCCTGGGGGGAGATGCCTGTCGAGAACTTGAGGTCCTGCAGGCTTCTCCCTGTGGCCAAATACCGCAGGGTAGCGACCAACCTCTGCTCCGGAGTGATGGCTTGCCTCATGCAGGTATCCTGCCTGTTAATATAGGGGGTCAGCGAAGCCAACAAACAGTGAAACACGGGGTCCGTCATCCGGAGAAAGTTCCTGAAATCATCAGGATTATTCTCACGGATCTCACGGAGCAAAGGCATATGAGAGAACTGGTCACGCTGAAGCAACCAATTCTTGGTCCATGAACTCCTCCCCACCCTGTTCATGGACTGGACTTGTGTCAAGGTCAGGACCCCAACACCAAGCCCCCGCACAGCACGAACTGTACGAGGAGTACGCATACGAAACATGGCTAGAAAACGGTCGGCTGCTCAGAATGAAGTAACAGAACGCACTGAAGAACAGCAAGGCCTGTGAAGAGCGACCTGAAAAACAGCAACGAGCGGACAAGATCACACAGAAAACTCCGATACGAACTGACTGCACGCACTGAAGAGCAAATACAAACCCACAAGCACAAACTGAACGGCAGAAAACGATCTGAAAGCCACGAGTCTGAAAAAGCGCGAATCGTCTCTCACCAAACTTTTACTAACACGAGATTAGCAAAAGGAGCCCAAAGGGTGCCGCGCTTGGTTCTGAACCGGCCTTTTCTAGTCTCGTCGTACGTGGTGTACGTGACCGCGTGGTTGTCGATCGGAAATTCCGACAACTTTGTGCGACCGTGTGTAGGCAAAATAAGTTTGAGCCAACATCCGTCGGAAAAAATCCTAGGATTTTGTTGTCGGAATGTCCGAACAAAGTCCGACCGTGTGTACGGGGCATAAGTCCCCTTTTAATTAAATTCACAAAATATCTAACAGCAAAATTCCCCTACTTTATACATTTACACATCTGTCACAGACTTTAGGGTATGGTGGTTGTTATTAATGAAAGGGCTTAAGGGTTTAACATTGTCACACATTAGGTGAAGCAGAGTGTGAGTCTGTATCTTTCAGCTCCTAAATCCTAAATCTGCCCATTAATGACCTGTCAGATACCAGCCTTCCTCCCTGTAGAAATAGATTACTCTTAAAACTTGATGGCAGGAAATATCCTAGTAATTCATCATGGATAGTTGTGAATCCTAAATTATTTAAAAAAAAAATCTTTACTCAGATAATCGATGTACTATTACACTGTTTTGTCATTTATTAGCCTCATTATTTATTAGACACATTGGAATGAATTGCAGAGCTGAAGGCCAGCAGTCTTACTGTATTAGTGGAAAATTGGTAGCAGCTTAAAAAGAAACTGTCAGTCTTTTATATTTTCTTTTTTAAAGTATCCATTTGCATGCAGCCAATTTTTGTAAATATTTTTGAAGTCAAGGCTATTGACACTGGTAGAAACTGGTGAGGGATAGAGTGAGGTAGGGTCATAGAATATAACAAATTCCCCATCAAATGAAATCAAAACCAAAGTTTTTAGAAGAAAAAATGCTAGCTGGTAGGCTCTCATTGTAGAACACCTTCTGTATGTCTCTTCTGCAATAAAAAAACTCTGTATGTCTTTTCTGCAATAAAAAGCTTCCCTGACTGCTAACAATCCATGGCACAACCTGCCTGGGCTTTGCATGTTCTTCCTGTGCCTGCATAGGTTTTCTCCGGGTAATCCAATTTCCTCTCACACTCCAAAGACATGCTGGTAGTTTATTGGTTCCTGTCTAAATTCGCCTTCGTATGTGTATGTATAAATGTAAGCTAGGGACCTTAGATTTTAAGCTCCTTGAGGGCAGTGACTGATGTAAATTTATACTATACCGTACATGTAAAGCATTGCATAAATTTACAGCTCTATATAAGTACCTGAAATTAATAAAATACATTTTAAAAAACCTGTATAAACAGCTGAGTGCATTTTTTTGGCATGCCTTGGGTGCTGGGATAAATTAACTCCCGTGTATACGTGAACAGGTCATCCAATTATGATAGCTGAAGACACTAATCCCAGAGAAAAATGAGGATAAAGTGTCAGCAGAGGCAATGAAGCAATAATGTACACATTTAGTATTGCCACACCCTTTGGGGCATGGCTGCTGTAGTGATTTTGATCTGTCAGAAAAGAGTCCCACATGTGGAGTGTCACTGAGGAACCCAGAAGTCACACTATATGGGGAGTTGCTATAGGCTCACCCCTCCTGCTCTGAAGAAATGTCTGCCTTAGCCTAGGTCTCTGAAAGGGACCTGGGCAGTTAAACTGGGCCTACATATTTTTGTTGTTGAAGGCAATTTCCAGGAATTTGGAAAAGCATATGAATTTAATGAAACATTTTTAAATTGTCTGCAATCAGGCTGACATGTTTCGGACCATCGTCCTTCTACTGGCGATGGTCCGAAACATGTCGAGTTGCTAAAGCCTAGAGATGCTCTGATACCACGCGATTTTTACCTTGTTCTTTGTGATCATGTTTTACTTATTGAAATGTGCTGCTCAGCACTTTTTTAGCTTTTCAATAAAAGCCTTTTTTTTAACGGATTCATGCCCTATGTGAAGATTTTTTTCCCTTCCCTCCTTCCACGATTGGGACCTCGCTGATCCCCAGCCATCTTTCTCTGCACATTTATCCCATCTGAGAGGGACATCTCGATTGGCTGTGGACCTACACACCACTGAACAGTGACGGTCGCCCCGGATGGGACTCCCTGCCACAACTTCTCCAGTCAGATATCCCTGGGATCGTTGGATCCCTCAAGCTCGTATGACACTCCACCGTATGGCGATTGTGTCCATCCTTTCTGGTAAGGTTATTCATTTCTATCATTTACAGTTTTGAGTTGGACTCTCAGAAGATCTGTGTGCTAAGTGTCTCCTCATACACACACAATTTGCTCCAGCTTCTATCCCATGTGCAGGTGTGACACCGCATATGCTCATGAACCCCCAGTTTCTGTGGACTTACACATGATCCATACATTTATGGACTTTTTTCCTCATTTGTTTATCTTTTAAACGTTCACCAACCACATCTATTTCCTATCTGGCATAGTCATGTACCCAGCACTTTGTCACTTATACATGTTCAAGATGTATATGCACATTTCCTAGCGCTGCATGTGTTTTGTATCTATTTATTCCCACATTGTTTACCACATTGTTACATGCTGGCAGCTATCACTTGTACTACTTTTTGTAATAGCGCAATTATTGATTTGTTCTATAGGTTTCGAGGTGACTGTGCTCAGCTGAACTAGTTTTTAAAAAAGCACCTTTAAGGATTGTCTTTGGCCCACAACAGAGGTCAGCTTTAGGATCTTCTCAATGCTAGAGCCCACACTGGCATACATGTTGAGAAATCAGATTTTGTATTTAATGTATTTCTCTTGTATCTATTTGGATATGTGTCTATTTGAGATGGAGAATGCTCACCCAAATGCCCAGCTCTTTTCCAACACACGGCACCTCCACCTTTGGAAAGAAAAAGGTCTCTGATGTCCATTCCAGGTTATTTTATTCTTTTAAACACAGAAGCAATTACACAACATAGAGGAGAGGGATGGGGACATAGCTGTGCTGCTTCCAAACCACCTCTGACACGCCAGGGTGTTTATGCAGGTCCAAGATGCCAGCTCTTGCCTTGTGCCACAACGTATCCACTTTTCACAAATGAAGGTGAGTGGAGGATGTGAAGATGGCTTCCTCCCAACAGGATCCGTAAGTAGTATCACTTCCGTACAATGATATTGAGATATGAGTCACATTTCAGATTATGCTTTCACTTAGTACAGGCTAGTTAGAGTTTGGGAAATCACTTTATCATAGTTCAGGAGTGAAATAAACATATTGGTTGCAAACACATTCTGATTACCACAGTATCTTTACTTCATGTGGGGCATACAGGACAATGTCTGTCATTGGGCACCTATATGAATAAACATATACATGAGTGATACAATCTAAATGTGAATAAGTCCAAATTGTAAAATAATAAAAAACAAAAAATAATAGATCCCAAGTGAGTCAATCCCAAGTGATGGCGGGTACACCACAAATGAAGGATTGTTCATGTAAGGAGCCAGGTGCACAACAAACAATGGTTTCTTCATATAAGGAGCCAGGAACACCAGGGTTAGATGGCCGGATGGAGGAATGCATATCCTTTGCACTATGAGCCTGCCCAATTCCTCCATCCGGCCATCCATGGACCAGTGGCTGGCTCTATCGTTGTGACTCCATTGGGAGAATACTGGACCCTCGAGGACATTGCTGACTGCTCCTGTCCCTCTGTTGTATACTTCAGGATCCCTCAAACTGTTCCTGCCATATTGAGGTTTCGGTTACCCATGCCTGTTTGACCTGGTGTCACTGACATCCAGGTCCATTGGTTCCGGTAAGAGTACCCACTCTAATTTTTCTATTGTTGTCATCTGTTACCAATACTAACCCTGGTGTTCCTGGCTCCTTATATGAAGAAACCTTCGTTTGTGGTGCCCCTTGCTCCTTACATGAACAATCCTTCATTTGTGGTGTACCGGCCATCGCTTGGGATTGACCCACTTGGGATCTATTATTTTTTGTTTTTTATTGTTTTACAATTGGGACTTATTCACGTTTAGATTATATCATTCATGTATGTGTTTATTCATGTATTTACACAGTTTTTAGCAGTGTTTTTTCACGAGTGCTACATTTTCACCTACTGCCATTCATGAATTTTGTCACATTCGTATGTAGCTGCTTTTGTTACAGGATAGTGCAATAATTTTTTTGCACTACATATTGGGCACCTATAGACTCGGGAGAGCCATATGTGTGCATTCTGGTGTGTGTAGTATGCTACATCCATGACTGCTCTGCATATTTGCTTTTTGTTGATGTTAGCAGACAATCACAAAATTAAAAAAGATATTCCTAATTTATGAAATTACAAACAGCTTTGCTTCCTTTGACAGGGAGCTGTTATTGGGCTCCAGGTATCACATGGGTACTGGTTAAGGCAGACACCTGTGACTCCAGATAGTCCTTCTGAATGGGATTTCCAAGGTCCAACATTTAACAAAAAAGCTCATATGCTTATTCGGCTAAAGAACAAAAAAAAATTACAAACAAAAACATAGCAGAAGTAATTTCATAATATACAGGTTAGCTCTCTCTAACAGGGGCACACACACAAACACCAGACAGCTGTTCTACTTCCTCTCCACTCCATGTCAGAAAAGAAACAATACTTGCCATTTATCGTGGGTTTGTGCTACCCAGTGGCATCATGTTGACGACAGACTCCATATAATACCAAGAACAGCTGTCAGATATTTCTTAGTGTCTGGGTCCATGTCATGGAGAGATTTCAATGTGTTTTTTATTTAAAATTCACAACTAGGTATGATTACTTACATGTAAAGTATCTGCTGATCAGCTCAGCTCGAGTAGCCAATTCTGCCTCAGTACTCTCCCTTCTGGAGACTGCCAGCTGATGGACCTTGTGCTCCCTATCCTCAGAAGGCTCCCAGGATTCATTCCTTAGCAAGCAGATATTATGTAACACACAACAGACAATGATCCTGGCAGCCTTCCGAGAAGAGTACTGAATTTCTCACCCAGGCTTGGCCAGGCACATACATCGGCGCTTGAGAAGGCCAAATGTGGTCTCCACTATGCTTCTTGTTTTTTGATGTGCCTTATTGTATCGGCACTCTGCCTGGCTCTGGGGGTACCTGACTGGAGCCATATACCATGCCAGCTGCGGATAACCGGAATCACCTGCCAAATGAAAATAAAAATAGTAAATAGCAATTTTGTATTGTACCTTCCCCACTACATCACCCACAAAAAGTGAACTTCAAGGGTTAGGTTCTTTTTCCATAAAGTTCAAAGCTTACACTATACATGTACCTAAGGGTACTCTGTTAAAAAGGTTTGTCAAAGTCAGACAAGATTTGTTATGCTAGGTTGACATTAAACATGTAAGCTGATTGGTTTCTATGCAGAAGTGAGACTTATTTTGCAATCTCCAGCTTTGGCAAATTAAGGGGTTAATTTACTAAAGCTGGGGAGTGCAAAATCAGGCTTACTTCTGCCTATAAACCAATTTGATTTCAGGTTTTAGTGCCAACACTTAATTGAACTAGCTGAGGTGAGAAGCTGATTGGATACCATGTACAGCTGCAGCAGATTTGGAGTGTCCCAGTTTGAGCTAATCTACCCCTAAACCATTCATGTCAACCTAGCAGAACTAAATGATGCACAATACTCCCTGGGGTTGATTTACTAAAACTGGAGAGTGGTAAATCTGGTGCAGCTTAACAAAGCTTAATTAAACAAGCTGAAGTTAGAAGCTGATTGGCTGACATCCACAACTGCACCAGATTTTACACTCTCCAGTTTTTGTAAATCAACCCCCTTGTTCTGTGGTGTGCCTTGTTGTACAGGTGCTCTGCCTGGCTTTGAGGGTACCTGTAATTGAATCTAAACCTGGAACAGACAGGGTTTTTTTCCTAAAGCTGGGCCAGGGTTACTTCCAATGACATGTTGTCATGTGATCTGTTCACCAAATAACAACCACAGCTCATTTAAAAAAAAAAATAGGCAAACAAATATGTCTCAACATTATACATTACCGAGGAGCCATCCTGAGGGCATTTGGCTACTCTCAAACTTCTCATATAGCACAGTCTGTCAGAGAATGAATACATCATGACATGACCCTGAAAAACCCATTTGTGCGCTCATAATACGCTGTCTTTAATTGGGCCAGCAGTTGCAGCACATGGGCCAGCTGCAGCAGCAGATGGCCGCACAACAACCACAGCAGAACATTGGCCAGCAGTTGCCGCACATGGACCAGCTGTAGTAGCAGATGGCTGCACAACAACCACAGCAGCACATGGGCCAGCAGTTGCAGCACATGGGCCAGCTGCAGCAGCAGATGGCCGCACAACAACCACAGCAGCACATGGGCCAGCAGTTGCAGCACATGGGCCAGCTGCAGCAGCAGATGGCCAAACAGCAACCAGAGCAGCAGATGGCCGCACAGCAACCACAGCAGCAGATGGCCACACAACAACCACAGCAGCAGATGGCCGCACAACAACCACAGCAGCAGATGGCCACACAACAACCACAGCAGCAGATGGCCACACAACAACCACAGCAGCAGATGGCCACAGCAGCAGATGGCCACACAACAACCACAGCAGATGGCTGCACAACAACCACACAGCAGATGGCCACACAATAACCACAGCAGCAGATGGCCACACAACAACCACAGCAGATGGCTGCACAACAACCACAGCAGCAGATGGCCACACAACAACCACAACATCTTGACTAGCAAACGCAGCCCCTGCTACCTCAGCAGTAGGGCTCCTTTTTTATAATAGTGTAATATATTTATTTTTGTTATCCTTCATTTTTTTGGGGTCAATTTCAAGTCAACAGAAAAAAAGGGCCTTGATTATGTTTTAAGGTTATTGTACAATAAATTTTATGTTTGTCTAGGAGGCTTACCTTTATTGTGTCTTAAAAAAAGATATTTTACTCTGTAAATTAAGGGCCCATACACACTATTATATTTTAGGCACCTTTTTGTCTTAAGGTTTAACCTCATATTATATGGTTTTTGGAAATCTGAAGAGCTTAAAGGGGTTTTAAACCCTCATGTTTTTTCACCTTAATGCATCCTATGCATTAAGGTGAAAAAACACCTGGCAGTGACCAGCCCACCGTTTTACTTACCTGAGCCCTGTATTTCTGTCAGCGAAGACGCGCTCTTCCTCTCTCCACGGGGGGTCCCGGCTCTTGTTTGGAAAGATTGATAGAAGCGCAGCCATTGGCTCCCGCTGCTGTCAATCAAATCCAATGATGAGAGTGCTGGGGGGGCGGGGCCAAGTCCGGCATTCATGTCTATGGACGCAAATGCTGGATTTGGGAGGGCTCCGCAAGGTGACCCCCTGGGAGAGTGCTTCTCCTAGGGGGTTATCTGATGTGGGGAGGAGCCGCGAGAGCTGCCGGGGGACCCCAGAAGACAAAGTTCGGGGCCACTCTGTGCAAAACGAGCTGCACAGTGGAGGTAAGTATGATATGTTTGTTATTTAAAAAAAAAACCCTTACAATCACTTTTACATTTGTATGCAATCAGGCAGGCCCTTGCATTACATGGTTTTGTTAAATCTGAAGACAAAAATTAGCAGAAAATCTAATAGTGTGTATGGGGCCTATGTCTGCCATCGCTGGAGTGTTCACATTGAGCAGAACACCACAGTAGGCTAACTAACCCTTGGCACTCATCTTAACGAATGCATTATGTTGGAAATAGGCAAACAATTGACATGAAACTTCATAATTTTACTCTAAGGAAGCACCACAAAATGAAATGTGTTTGGTTTTATGCAAGTAGCTATTACAGCAGACACAGATTTTTAATGGAAAAAGTTTGGTTGACATTCAGGAACATTTACCAGAAATTGGTATATAAGTAGCTGACTTGCCATATCCTATAATCAATACATATGTCGGTGTAAATTTTTTTCCTACATCATGGACTTTAGTCTAACAGATTTGGGGTCAAGACAAATCTAAGGGCCAATATTAGTCAGTCAATGTATTAACAATTAGTGGCCATTTTTGCCTCCCTGCACTCCATCTTGGCAGCTTGCCCCACCTACTGTTACCATTTCACTGAAATGCGAAGAAACATATCCTGACTGGTTTGCAACAGTGCACAAAAGTGTTTTTTGGCCTAGCTACAAGTCGTAAACAAGGTATCTTTTAACTCCGGTGGCTGATGCCTTCTCTTTTCCCAACATGGCTGTTACAAAGGGAAACTGCTTCCAGGTGGACCAAATGCCACATCCACTAAGAGCAAACTAGAGACTTTGAGCACCGAGGAGTCTTCCCAAATTTGTCACCACAAAAAATAGAGTTTGTGACTTTTGGCTAACTTGATCCATGGCAAATTTACAATCAGACAGAAGTGGTTCCCATGTTTTACCTTTTGAAAAAGAAGAATCCCCAAACTAAATATTGTTTAAGCTGCAATCCATGGCAAACAATAATCTTCAAAGCTTGAAAATCCACAACTTTAAAGGTAACAGCTGATGTTGGAAGTTGTTGTTTTCCTATTGACACCTGCTACACATCTTTCAGTTTATACCTAATCACCTGAGAGAATCTTTAGCACTGCAGCTGGAGTGGGCAAAATCTGCCCATTGTGCCTCAAGCTAGCAGTCTTGATCAGACTTTGGCAGATATGTATGTGTTCTGTAACTGCAAGGTTTCAGATTGTGTTCAAATGAAAAATAGCAAAGGACATTTGACAAGGTAGTGCAGGGTTGGATACCTTTTTTAACATTTTTTAGAAAACATTTTTAACAAACTTTTTGAAACTAAAAATAGGAAAAACATAAGATATAAATATCTACAAAATTAAAAAAAAATAACACAACTCTGGTGGCTGATCATCACAGGATGGCAAGCCCATCAGCTGCTCCACATATTCAAAATGATGGTGCAGCCAGCCCACCACCATCTTCATGTCATGTTGAGTGGGGTCTGTGGAAAACAAAAAAAAGTCCACAATCCTGAGTCTCATTTGTGGCAAATACAAAACATGAATTGTGTCTCTGTGGGTATTTTTGAACAATCTAAGAATCCAGTGTTGTTGTGAGCTAATAACTTGACACCTGGCTTACACAAACTATTCACTTAACATGTCAATTTAATGGCCAAAGTAGTCTTCCTGGAAGTTGGGTGACTAAATTGCTGACATTCACATGTCAAGGTGGGTTACAAGGATACCTCCTTGGTGTTCACAATAGAAGTGTTTGGACATATTGCCTCCAAATACATGTTCCACAAAAAGAAATCGAGTAAAGGAAAAATAGAATTGAGGGACTGCCATAAAGAACAGGCTCTGTGAAAGCTAGACATCAAAGAAGGAAGTGTGTGCATAAGTGAATGCTTCTTCAGAATCACATTGTCAAAGATTGGTCCTCCTTGCATATACCCCTGCAAATCTAAGGTTTCACAAAGATTACAACCCTAAAAATCAATACATGATTTGCAAATGTTTGGCACCAGGGCTGTTTCCTCTACTTTGTGCTCTAAAACACACCTGAAATCCCTTTCACAAAAATTAGGGGAGGGGGATGGGGTTGGCAAAAAAAATTCCCTAAAAAAAAAATCACAGAGAGAATTATAATTAGTGAGGAAATTAGAAGAAACAAACCCACACCTCTCTACACAGGCAGAGAAACATCAAACAGAGGGTGCTAGACATCTGCTGTGTGCTTGCTGAAAGGATGTCCATTTGCCAGGAAGGATGAGATTTGGGCTTCACCTATTCATAGCAAGTCAGACTAAAGGAGGAGAGATTGTATAGGATCTAAGATTTTGTCTTTGGGAATGTGTTCAACACACACTAACTAGATTTCTCCAAGTTGGATTCCCTAAAAAATGTAGGAAGTTAAGCCAGGTGACATGACATCTGCATCTGCCTGAGGCTCTAATAGGCTTCAAAAAAGGATGGGCTTGGGGTGCAGAGAGGGCGCCCTGATCCCACCCTGTTGTGTGACCACAGCAAATTAATTTTCACTATTTTTACACCACAGTGCCTCCTTGCCAATCAGGAGGCAGGTCAGAGAGACATGTTTCCCGATTGGCCAAAGTGCCAGGCATCCTATTGGATTCCCGGTGCTTTGGCAGAAGAGACATACAGGGGAGGAAGCTGGAGGATCGGTCTCCTCCGCCACCACTGCTGACACAGGAGACACAGGAATGGAGAGGACCCAACAGCCCGCTAAGTGCCAGACCTCCTTCTGCGAGGTACTGCCGGTGTACCCCGTGCCCAGCGTAATAGAGGAGGAGACACAAAGAACCATGGAGGATGCAGGAGCCATCGCCTGCCCATCCCACAGCTCGCTGCCGTCACCCGGATGGGGTAAGCGTGCTGGTCTGATGGCGGGCGAGTGGGGGGTGGGGTCACAGTGGCTGCATATTATGGGCACAGAAGCTACATATGGTGGGCACAGAGCTGCACATGGTGGGCACAATGGCTGCATATGATGGGCACAGAGGCTGCATATGATGGGCACAGAAGCTGCAAATGGGTGGGCACAGAGGCTGCATATGGTAGACACAGAAGCTGCTTATGATGGGCACAGAGGCTGCATATGATCAATATATATATATATATATATATATATATATATATATATATATATATATATGTATTCATTCCACACACAGAGTGGATATAAAAAGTCTACACACACCTGTGAAAATGTGAGCTTTCCGGGATGTCCTTACATGAGACAGGGGGGTTTATTTACTAAAGGCAAAGTCCCTGGAGATCTGAGGGGGACATGCGAGGAATATAAGAAAACAGTATATTTGCTTATACGTGATTGGATGATAAAATTACCCTCATTTCAGATCTTCCCTTCAGATCTAAAGGGATTGCAAGTGCACTTGCAGTACACTTGCAGTGCAAAGTGGACTTGCCTTTAGTAAATCAACCCCAAAGATAAATCATTGCATAACTTTTGGCAGGTTTAATGTGTCCTAGAAACTACCCAACTATATTTAACACCAAACTCACAAACTTTTATGGAGTAAAAAGGAAACAAACTAGAATAATGGGGTTGCATAAGTGTGCACACCCTCTTATAACTGGAGCTGTAGCTGTGTTCATAATTAATCAATCACATTCAAACAAATATATAATCTCTCTATCTATCTATCTATCTATCTATCTATCTATCTATCTATCTATCTATCTATCTATCTATCTATCTATCTATCTATCTATCTATCTATATATATATATATATATATATACACAGTATCTCACAAAAGTGAGTACACCCCTCACATTTTTGTAAATATTTTATTATAACTTTTCATGTGACCACACTGAAGTAATGACACTTTGTTACAATGTAAAGTAGTGCGTGTACAGCTTGTATAACAGTGTAAATTTGCTGTCCCCTCAAAATAACTCAACACACAGCCATTAATGTCTAAACCGCTGATAACAAAAGTGAGTACACCCCTAAGTGAAAATGTCAAAATTGGGCCCAATTAGCCATTTTCCCTCCTCGGTGTCATATGACTTGTTAGTGTTACAAGGTCTCAGGTGTGAATGGGGAGCAAGTGTGTTAAATTTGGTGGTTTTTTTTGCTCTTTTGTAATTTAACCACTTGACCACTGGGCACTTAAACCCCCTTAATAACCAGACCAATTTTCAGCTTTTGGTGCTCTCACATTTTGAATGACAATTACTCAGTCATGCAACACTGTATCTATATGAATTTTTTTGTCCTTTTTTTCACACAAATAGAGCTTTCTTTTGGTGGTATTTAATCACCGCTGGGTTCTTTATTTTTTGCGCTATAAAAGAAAAAAGACCGAAAAATCTGTAAAAAAATAAATTTTTCTTCGTTTCTGTTATAAAATTTTGAAAAGTAGTAATTTTTCTTCATATATTTTGGCCAAAATTTATACCACTACATATCTTTGCTAAAAATAACCCAAATTGGTGTATATTATTTGGTCTTTGTGAAAGTTATAGCGTCCACAAGCTATGGTGCCAATAGCTGAAAATTGATCACACCTGAAGTACTGACGGTCTATCTCATTTCTTGAGACCCTAACATGCCAGAAAAGTACAAATACCCCCCAAATGACCCCTTTTTGGAAAGAAGACATTCCAAGGTATTTAGAAAGATGCATGGTGAGTTTTTTGAAGTTGCCATTTTTTCCCACAATTCTTTGCAAAATCAAGTATTTTTTTTTCTTTTTTTTTTTCACAAAATTGTCATATTAGCAGGTTATTTCTCACACACAGCATATGCATACCACAAATTACACCCCAAAACACATTCTGCTATTACTCCCGAGTACGGCAATACCACATGTGTGAGACTTTTACACAGCGTGGCCACATACAGAGGCCCAACATGCAGGGGAGCACCTTCAGGCGTTCTGGAGCACCCAGGCCAATTCTGACATTTCTCTCCTACATGTAAAAATCATCATTTATTTGCTAGAAAATTACATAGAACCCCAAAACATTATATATGTTTTTTTAGCAAAGACCCTAGAGAATACAATAGCGGTCATTGCAACTTTTTATCTCGCACGATATTTGCGCAGCAATTTTTCGAAAGCGTATTTTTTTGGAGAAAAAACTGTTTTTTGCTTTAAAAAAAAACAAAACAGTAAGGTTAGCCCAATGTTTTTGCATAATATGAAAGATGAAGTTACACCGAGTAAATAGATACCTAACATGTCACCTTTCAAAATTGCACACGCTTGTGGAATGGCGCCAAACTTCGCCACTTAAAAATCCCCATAGGCGACGCTTTAAAATGTTTTACTGGTTACAAATTTTGAGTTACAGAGGAGGTCTAGGGCCAAAATTATTGCTCTCGCTCTACCGATCACAGCGATACCTCACATGTGTGGTTTGAACACCGTTTTCATATGTGGGCGGGACTTATGTATGCGTTCGCTTCTGCATGCGAGCACACGGACAGGGGCGCTTTAAAAATTTTTTTTTTTTTTATATTGTTCATTTTACTTTATTTATTTTAGTTTGACACTTTTTTCCAAAAAAAAAAAACTTTTTGATCACTTTTATTCCTATTACAAGGAATGTAAACATCCTTTGTAATAGGAATATGGCATGACAGGTCCTCTTTACAGTGAGATATGGGGTCAATAAGACCCCACATCACACCTCTAGGCTGTGCCTGAAATAAAAAAAAAAAAAAAAAAAAAAAAGATCCTGGCTTCGATCGTAGCGGTGAGTCGGTAGAAGCACCGGAGGACGGCGGGACGGGGGGACGTCCCCTCCCGTAAGAACGATCAAGCAGTGGAACTGCCACTATGATCGTTCTTATGGTGTAGGGAATCGCCGGCTGAAAAAGCTTATATCTGAATGATGCCTGTAGCTGCACCCATCATTCAGATATCCCCGCACAAAGTCAAGGACGTCGTATGACGGAAGGCGGGAAGTGGTTAAAACGCTTTTTTTTTTTAACACAAAGTTGTCCATTTATACAATATTTCTAACACATAACATGTACATAGCAAAAATGACACCCCAAAATAGATTCTCCTACTCTTCCTGAGTACGGCAATACCACATGTGTGAGACTTCCACAGCCTGGCCACATACAGAGGCTGGGTATGGCTGAGCATGGCTGGGTATGGGTGAGCATGGCTGGGTATTGCAGAGTATCGCCGAGTATGACTGGGTATGGCAGAGTATGGCTGGGTATCACCGAGTATTGCAGAGTATGGCTGGGTATTGCTGGGTATTGCAGAGTATGGCTGGGTATGGCAGAGTATTGCGGGTTATGGCAGAGTATTGCAGATTTTTGCGGGGTATTGCAGAGCATGGCTGGGTATGGCAGAGTATGGCAGAGTATGGCTGGGTATCACAGAGTATTGCAGAGTATGGCTGGGTATTGCGGGGTATGGCAGAGTAATGCGGGATATTTCTGGGTATTGCAGGGTATGGCAGAGTATTGCGGGGTATTTCAGGGTATTGCGGAGTATTGCAGAGTATTGCGGGGTATTGCAGGGTATGGCAGAGTATTGCGGGGTATTGCAGGGTATGGCAGAGTATTGTGGGGTATTGCAGGGTATGGCAGAGTATTGCGGGGTATTGCGGGGTATTGCAGGGTATGGCAGAGTATTGCGGGGTATTTCAGGGTATGTCAGAGTATTGCGGGGTATTTCGGGGTATTGCAGGATATGGCAGAGTATTGCAGGGTATGGCAGAGTATTGCGGGGTATTCCAGGGTATGGCAGAGTATTGCGGGGTATTCCAGGGTATGGCAGAGTATTGCGGGGTATTCCAGGGTATGGCAGAGTATTGCGGGGTATTCCAGGGTATGGCAGAGTATTGCGGGGTATTCCAGGGTATGGCAGAGTATTGCGGGGTATTCCAGGGTATGGCAGAGTATTGCGGGGTATTGCAGGGTATGGCAGAGTATTGTGGGGTATTGCAGGGTATGGCAGAGTATTGCGGGGTATTGCGGGGTATTGCAGGGTATGGCAGAGTATTGCGGGGTATTTCAGGGTATGGCAGAGTATTGCGGGGTATTTCAGGGTATGGCAGAGTATTGCGGGGTATTTCGGGGTATTGCAGGGTATGGCAGAGTATTGCAGGGTATGGCAGAGTATTGCAGGGTATGGCAGAGTATTGCGGGGTATTGCAGGGTATGGCAGAGTATTGTGGGGTATTGCAGGGTATGGCAGAGTATTGTGGGGTATTGCAGGGTATGGCAGAGTATTGCGGGGTATTCCAGGGTATGGCAGAGTATTGCGGGGTATTCCAGGGTATGGCAGAGTATTGCAGGCTATTCCAGGGTATGGCAGAGTATTGCGGGCTATTCCAGGGTATGGCAGAGTATTGCGGGCTATTCCAGGGTATGGCAGAGTATTGAGGGGTATTCCAGGGTATGGCAGAGTATTGTGGGGTATTCCAGGGTATGGCAGAGTATTGCGGGGTATTCCAGGGTATGGCAGAGTATTGCGGGGTATTCCAGGCTATGGCAGAGTATTGCGGGGTATTCCAGGGTATGGCAGAGTATTGCGGGGTATTCCAGGGTATGGCAGAGTATTGTGGGGTATTCCAGGGTATGGCAGAGTATTGCGGGGTATTCCAGGGTATGGCAGAGTATTGCGGGGTATTGCAGGGTATGGCAGAGTATTGCGGGGTATTGCGGGGTATTGCAGGGTATGGCAGAGTATTGCGGGGTATTGCAGGGTATGGCAGAGTATTGTGGGGTATTGCAGGGTATGGCAGAGTATTGCGGGGTATTCCAGGGTATGGCAGAGTATTGCGGGCTATTCCAGGGTATGGCAGAGTATTGCGGGCTATTCCAGGGTATGGCAGAGTATTGCGGGCTATTCCAGGGTATGGCAGAGTATTGCGGGGTATTGCAGGCTATGGCAGAGTATTGTGGGGTATTGCAGGGTATGGCAGAGTATTGCGGGGTATTGCGGGGTATTGCAGGGTATGGCAGAGTATTGCGGGGTATTGCAGGGTATGGCAGAGTATTGTGGGGTATTGCAGGGTATGGCAGAGTATTGCGGGATATTCCAGGGTATGGCAGAGTATTGCGGGGTATTTCAGGGTATGGCAGAGTATTGCGGGCTATTCCGGGGTATGGCAGAGTATTGCGGGGTATTCCAGGGTATGGCAGAGTATTGCGGGCTATTCCAGGGTATGGCAGAGTATCGCGGGCTATTCCAGGGTATGGCAGAGTATTGCGGGGTATTGCAGGCTATGGCAGAGTATTGTGGGGTATTGCAGGGTATGGCAGAGTATTGCGGGGTATTGCGGGGTATTGCAGGGTATGGCAGAGTATTGCGGGGTATTGCAGGGTATGGCAGAGTATTGTGGGGTATTGCAGGGTATGGCAGAGTATTGCGGGATATTCCAGGGTATGGCAGAGTATTGCGGGGTATTTCAGGGTATGGCAGAGTATTGCGGGCTATTCCGGGGTATGGCAGAGTATTGCGGGGTATTCCAGGGTATGGCAGAGTATTGCGGGCTATTCCAGGGTATGGCAGAGTATCGCGGGCTATTCCAGGGTATGGCAGAGTATTGCGGCTATTCCAGGGTATGGCAGAGTATTGCGGGGTATTGCAGGCTATGGCAGAGTATTGTGGGGTATTGCAGGGTATGGCAGAGTATTGCGGGGTATTGCAGGGTATGGCAGAGTATTGTGGGGTATTGCAGGGTATGGCAGAGTATTGCGGGATATTCCAGGGTATGGCAGAGTATTGCGGGGTATTCCAGGGTATGGCAGAGTATTGCGGGCTATTCCGGGGTATGGCAGAGTATTGCGGGGTATTCCAGGGTATGGCAGAGTATTGCGGGGTATTCCAGGGTATGGCAGAGTATTGCGGGGTATTCCAGGGTATGGCAGAGTATTGTGGGGTATTCCAGGGTATGGCAGAGTATTGCGGGGTATTCCAGGGTATGGCAGAGTATTGCAGGGGTATTGCGGGGTATGGCAGAGTATTGCAGGGGTATTGCGGGGTATGGCAGAGTATTGTGGGGCATTGCAGAGTATTGCACAGCATTGCAGGGCATGCAGAGTAGTAGAGTAGTGGGGATGGCTGAGCATGAATGGATGGCTGGATGTCACTGTGCAGCGTTGTGGGCACTACAGATGCAGCCCACAACGCTGCAGCCATCCATCCACCCCCTCTCCGCTCACAGTGTACCGATCGGTACACAGGAGGGGAGGAGAGGAACCGGCATCATCAGATGACGCCAGTTTGTTTACATGTGATCGCGCCGTCATTTGACGGCGCGATCACATGGTAAACGGCCACGATAAGCGGCCATTTACCGGGATCCGTGATGCGCCGGGTCCTCTGGACCCGGCGGTCACGGATGCTCTCGAGTGTGCGCCCTAGGGGGCGCGCAAGAGCAGAATTCTGGGAGGACGTCCCTGGACGTCCTCCCAGAGTTAAGCAACCACCCTGTAGCCGTCATTTGGCTATGGGCCGGTTGTTAAGTGGTTAAGAAACAGAAAATGGATAAGGTGATTCTGGGCATAGCGGCTAAGGGTTGTGTTTTTTTTTTTGTTTGTTTTTGTTCTCTTCCCAGATCGCTATAAAAATGGTAAAGCCAATTTTTCATAAAGGAAAACAAAGCCCAACCTAAAAAAGACAAGCAGGGGTTCTAACACTCACTTGGTTTCCCTAAAATGTCCCCAATTAGAATAGGATTGATTTGAGCTCAGTGTTCTAAATCAGTGCTTCTAAACCCTGTCCTTAAGTACCCCCAACAGGCGATGATTGCAGGTTTACTGTCATCTTGCACAGGTGCTTTAAATCACAGTCAATGGCTTGGTATTTTGGAAAGCTATTTAGCTGTCAGGGGTACTTGAGGACTGAGGCTGAAAACCACTGCGCTAAAATGGAAAATTGAATACTTACCTCTCTGCAACTTTCCTTTCCTGGTTCCTATCCATGGCAGCATGCGTACAATCCATGCATATGCTACCATGAAGGCACCAGGAAAGTAGCTTTTAGACAAATCACACTTTTTTTGTTTTGCCATGCCAATCAGCCTAGTTAATCTGCAGCTGGGAAATCTGTTGCATGAAAATTAACAAAACACATAAAACATAAAAATTTGCTACAAAAATAAACACATGTATGTTAATTTGAGACACTAACAAAATATGGTTTTGAGGTCCGATCATTTTGCAGAGGAAATTAACAGGAGTTAAAAGGTCTACACCCACAAACGGACATCTATTATGGATTTAAACATTCATTAGTCACAACATCTTGAGGAAGATTTTGCAAAAATATTGCATCACAGACAATTAAATCAAAGTGAAACAACCTACAAACAACACACATTGACAACATTAAAAATATTTCATGGGAAAATATCCCCTCCACCCAAAAAAATACAATAAACCAAAGTGAAAAAAAAATTGCTCCAAAACACATCTGTTTTACAAAGACATACCAAACAAAATAAAAAGAGAAAATACATGTGTTACAAACACTATAAGGACACCCAAATGTACTTTCTTGCCAGACACACACACACAATGTTATATAAAGCTTACAGATAGCATTCTTTACCTTGCACTGAAAAGAGGTGTGTGCGCGTGTGTGTGCATGTGCGTGTGTGCGCGTGTGTCTCTAAGCATGCCCAGACCAACGCAAATGCATTTCAAACCCCAAAAGGCACAGGAAAAAATCTAAGTCCCTGAGCATGCCCAGACCAACCCAAATGCAGCTAGAACAAAATAAGCCACCCCCTGTCCAAAATTAAGCACATCATCCAGCATGCTACAAAATTACAGATGGGACAAGCACCCCCTGGCCCAGGGGGCAAACAAAGAGCTTAACATAGGCAAAAGTTATACAACAAATACCATTGCAGTCTATGGGAATTGAATTTAACTTAATTTTGCTGGTCCCCACTTGGAAGGCTTATCTTCTAGTTATTGATCCCACCCTAAGGGACATATATCAATGTCACCAATTTGGACAACCCCAAAAACGAAACAAGGAAAAGTGCCTTTAAAAAAGCAAATTTGCTTAAAAGCTAGTATCTTGGGGGGGGGGGGTTACTCTTCCTTTAAAGTGGTGCATCTGTAGCATGTATTCAAAATGCTGCTTCAAAGATGTACAGCTTTCAGAGAAAGCTTACAAATCTACATTGCAGCTGCAAGATTTTAGCCCTAAACAAAAAATAGCCTGCCCTCAATACATACAAGGCCATTTGGGTCTGTTAAGGCTTAAAATGAGAACCCCACATGAAAAATACCACCCCAAACTAAAAAAAATATTGTGCCCCTCCCACACACTAACAAACCCCTAGCCAAACACACAGCAAGCCAGCCCATGAAAGGGGGATGGATGCTTGAGGGCAGGAGGGGCTCAGGCACCCAAAAGCCAACCCCATTGTTCCCATATTCAGGGGGACAAGGGCCTTTTCCACACAACCCTAGGCTAGGGTTTTGGGGTGGGCTGCAGCTAGGGGTCTTTATGAAATGTGGAAAGCCACTTTAAACTAGTGGGTACAAGGTGGTTTGTGGTTGATATTGGGCTGAGCCCAACATGCTCCGAAGGCAGCCAGCTATGTTGAGTGCATGTGGCCTTGTATGGTTCAGGAGGGGGGTTGGGCGATCGCTCTTCTTGCCCCTTTCCTAGCTTGCCATGTTGTATGCTCTGAAAAAGGATGTGGTTTGGATTAGTAAGGCAGCTCACAGCCTTTGGAGAATAGAGTGGAGTGTAGAGTTTCCCTTTAAAAGCAAAAGTTAGCCCATGGAAATCCAAGGGGTTAGAGGGGGTAGACAAGAGCATTGGAGAGTGGAGTTCCCCTTTAAAAGCAAATGTTAGCCCATGGAAATCCAAGGGGTTAGAGGGGGGAGACAAGAGCATTGGAGAATGGAGTGTGGAGTCCCCCTTTAACTAGTTGCGGCCCGCCCACCGTCAAATGACGGCAGGGTGGTGCGGCTCTCGTTTTGGGACGGCGTCTTATGATGGCATCCCGGAACAGCCACTCTCTCGCTCTCAACACTCTGTTGCTAGGACACGGTGTGACCCCGATCTCTGTAAAGAGCCGCGTCTGTGGCTCTTTAACCATTGGATCGGCTGTGTCCAGTCACAGCCAGTCACATGTAAACATGGAGATGCCGGTAATTGGCACTCCTCTGCTCACACTGACAGAGTGTGTGGTGAGGAGAGTCGATCAGCGGCATCTCCACGCAGGGGGACATCTACTCATGTACTCAGGGCACTGATCATCAGTGCCCTGATCACAATATAGCACCAACTGTGTCACCAATCATTGCCCACCAGTGGCAGCAATCAGTGCCCACCAGTGGCAGCAATCAGTGCCCACCACTGCCCACAAGTGCCACCAATCAGTGTCCATTAGCGATGCCAATCAGTGCTGGCTATCATTGCCCACCAGTGCTGCCTAATAGTGCCCATCAGTGCCACCTAACAGTGCTCATCAGTGCCACATATCAGTGCCACTTATCAGTGCTGCCTATCAGTGCCCACCAGTGCCGCCTATTAGTGCCCATCAGTGCCACCTAACAGTGCCCATCAGTGTTCATCAGTGCCACATATCAGTGCCACTTATCAGTGCCCATAAGTGTGGCATATTAGTGCCTCCTCATCAGTGCCACCTAATCAGTGCCCATAAGTGCCGCCTCATTAGTCCCCATAAGTGCCACCTCATCAATGCCCACCAGTTCAGCCCATCAGTGCCCATCAGTGCTGTCTGATCAGTGCACATCAGTGAAGGAGAAAAAATACTTAGTAAAAAAAAAAAAAAAAAGCAGTGATTAAATACCACCAAAAGAAAGCTCTATTTGTGTAAAGAAAAGTGTAAAAAATTTGTTTGGGTACAGTGTAGCATGACCGCGCAATTGTCATTCAAAGTGCGACAGCGCTGAAAGCTCAGAAATGGCCTGGGCAGGAAGGGGTGTAATTGCCCTGTAGGCAAGTGGTTAAAAGCAAAAGTTAGCCCATGGAAATCCAAGGGGTTAGAGGGGGGAGACAAGAGCATTGGAGAATAGAGTGTGGAGTTACACTTTTTCATTCTATTTTGGGCATATTTGGTACTTGGGCAGTTGTTACTAAAGTTCCTCACATCACCCCACATCATTCCATAATATTGGCACCTCCATCTTCTGTTAATATTGAATGGAAGATGCCGTGCGCCATGTCCATAGTGGCGCACAGATTACATTCTCCTGTGCGCCGAGATCGCTATAGTAAATGAAGGATTCACGCTCTGTTCCTGGCGCATGGTTTCGTAAACATGAAAATTTGCATTGTGCCTTGCCGCGCTCCTGTACTGATGGCGCACGGCTTTCATAAATTAGCCCCACGGTGTCTTGGTACAAAGAATTGGCATTGTGTTGAAGAAGGGAGAAATTTCCCAAGAAAGCATATGGCTGCAGGAAGCCCGGATATGTGAGAAGGGATGGACAAATCGAGATTCTCCGCTAACAGGAAAAAGTGCAGTAGCCAGGCAAATAGGCTTGGTGGGCAATGAAAACAAGAAACAAAAAAGGGAAAGAGAACGGAAAAAAAAGGGTAGGAACAGAGAGATAAGAGAATGGAGGATGGAGAAAATAGCAGATTGGCAGTGGATCTCACCTTGCAAGGAATACTCCCAGGGGAACCCTAGGAGTTAAAAAGCACAGCCAAAAGAGAGGTCGAATCACATCATGTGTGCTAGCAGACTAGGCCAGAGGGGCAACAATCAGCGAGGGTCAACCATAAAGGCACAGAACTGGGAACAGTCCTTGAACATTATCCATGCCAGCCAAACTGACTTAAAATTTTCATAAGTGTCATTATGCATAGCCAACAACTCCTCAATGCGCATAATAGCATTGAGAGTCTCAAGCCATTCAGGGAATTAGGTAACTCAGCAGATTAGCAGTGTTTAGGTATCAGCTGCCAAACCGCAAAAATATAAAAACGAAGAAGAAAAGTTTTTGGCATGAGACAATGATTGGGGTAAAAGGGTAAGGAGGGCCAGTTCAGGGAAATTGGACACCTACGATTGAGCATATAGGTTAAAGGGGTGAAGGACCTGGTTGGATAATTGTCTGATCGACGGGCAAGCCCACCACCATATATAGAGAAGGGTTCCCGAAATGGGAAAATGCAATGTAGTTTGGCAAGAGTAAGGCACCACCTGGAGAGTAACTTGAAATTAAGCTCTTGGGTGGCACAAACCATAGATAGTTTATGAGTATTGATAAAAATCCACCCCCAGTCTATTAGAGCCTGGTCAAGCTGCAAGGCTCATTTGGTTGTAAAAGGGGGAAAGACAGGAGGACAGACAAGTCAAAAACAGAGAATATATATTTCAGAGATTGTATGAGTCGAAGGCAAGGAAGAAATGCATAGTTGCTCAAATGTTAGTAGACGATGAACTGCCACTTTTGGTAGAAGAGAGCAGTAACTCTTGAGGTGAAGATAAGTAAATCAGAGGCTTCTTGTGGAACCATTTATGGAGTGGAAACTCATGAAGGGGAGCAAAGCGCCTGCCTCGGAGATGTAGTAGAGTTGTGGCTAGAAATACCTATCCCAGCTGAGGAAGGCCACAGAGTTAAGGCCATGAGGGAAAGAAGGGTTGTCCAGCAATGGAGTAGATGAGCAAGGTGAAAGGGAACAGGATTCCAATGCCACATCGGAAAAGCAGGGCCATTGAGAGCGCAGTTTGAGCTCTTTAATGGGCAAGGTTTGAAACAGGTAGAGGTAAAGGAGAACCTTAATGCCTAGATATTTTACAGCTACCAGTTGCCACTGAAACGGGAAAGAGGGCTTGAGGGACGCAAATTCAGAGGAATATTCAGCATTTCAAATTTCATCAGGTTCACTTTAATGTTACTAAGAGGGCAAAATGTCTCAAATTCTTGGAGGATGGAAGGGATACTCATCAGAGGCTAAGTGCTGCAAGATTAATCCATCTTACCAATCGCTCTGTGTCTGCTACTCCTCTCTGTTAATCCCTTCACTGGCTTACGCTCACCCAACAAATTAAATTCAACAACTTACAAAGCCATCCACAACTTAGCCCCTAGCTACATAACTACCCTAGTCTCAAAATACCAACCTAATCATTGTCTTCGTTCCTCTCAAGACCTCCTGCTCTCCAGATCCCTCATCACCTCCTCCCATGCTCACCTCCAGGACTTTTCCAGAGCCTCGCCAATCCTATGGAACTCCTTACCCCAATCTGTCCGATTATCTCCTACTCTATTAGCTTTTAGACAGTCCCTGAAACCCTCCTTTTCAGAGAAGCATATCCTACCCACACCTAACAACTGTATTTTCATTTTTTCCATCAGATCATCCCTCACAGTTATTACCTTTTTGTTTCACTTGACTCTCCCTTTTAGATTGTAAGCTCTAACAAGCAGGGCCCTCTAATTCCTCCTGTATTGAATTGTATTGTAACTTTACTCTCTCCCCTCATGTTGTAAAGCACTGCGCAAACTGTTGGCACTATATAAATGCTGTATAATAATAATAATAATAATAAAAAAGTGACGGAGGGGAATACCGCAAATAGAAGGCTCAGACCAGATGTTCCATGGTGATCACATAGAAGAGTGGGAAGAGGGGACATGTGTCCCATTATATATCCTGAATAGAGCTGAAAGAAGATCATTGGTGTGGTGCTTTTTTTGCTTTGACTGATGAGAAACAGGAGGGGATGTGCCATTTTTGAGCCAGGAAAATCAAAGTGACAGCCATGAGCCTCACATGAACTAATAAACCCACCTGGTCTGTGTGAATTATAAGGGGCATGATAGGGTGCAGTCTCCGGGCAATCACTTTGCGTATAGTTTATTATCACTATCCGATAAAGAAATACTGTAGGACAGGGCTTTTTTTCAGCGGGAACGCGGGGGAATGCAGTTCCGGCACCTCCAGCCCTGAATGTATGTAATGGCAAGGGGTGCTAGGGTGTGCTGGAGGGTCTATTGATGCTGTCTGCTGGGAGATCTATTGTTGCTGGTAGGGTCTTTTGTTGCTGGGGTTGATCTACTGTTTCTTGGGGGTATATTGTTGTGGGGGTTCTATTGTTCTTGGAGGGGGATCTATTGTTGCTGACTGCAGGGGATCCATTTTTCTGTCTTTTTTGTTATCATTAACAAATTCCATATACATACCTTAACACCACAAAATTATACTTGGCTCTGTATTCTCTAAAAGGAGCAGTATTGGGCAGTAGGTAGGGGGGTGGAACCGAAGGACAGTGCTCAGAGATGGGTAGGGGGCGGAGGAAGGGGGTGACTTAAAAGGGGGAAGTACCAGCACCTTTTCACTAGGAAAAAAAGCCCTGCTGTAAGATGAAAACTGCCAGGTTGGTTTTGTCCTTGCCCGGTTTTAGAATGACAGAGATATGAGCCATCAAGGTTTGCAGAGGGAAGATGGCATCAAAATCCTACAACAAAAAGGGTGTCAATTCCAGAGCAAAAAGTTTTTAAAATTTAGGGGCCTTCTCAGTCTTGATAGACCAGATAGCTTGCAAAAGGTGAAAGGACCATCAAGGTCTGAACTGATAGAATAATCAAGGCTCGGTAAAGTTGTATCGGCTAGATAAGAAGCTAATTCAGCGTCTGCATCTGTAAGGGGTATGGGAACATCAGAAGTGACCTGTTGTATATTGCATAAGGAGGAGTAATATTCACTGAATGTCAGTTGGATGACTGAGTTTGTTTGCCCTAGCCCTTGATTATGGGCGGACAGAGACAGGATGGCCTGCAAATAAGGCATATCAACCAGGTTAAAATCACCACCTAAGATTTCACCTTTCGCAATTGCCTCCAGGTCACAGAGAAATTTGAGGCCATGGGAAGACTGAGAGGCATTCAGCAGGAAGAAATTATCAGTGGTAAACACTGATGTACTAACCTGGATCTTGAGAATGAGAAACCTACCATGAGGGTCTGAATTAAAGTCAAACACCCAAAAACCTACGAAAGCATCTACCAAAAAGGAAGGAAAAGAAGACAGAACAGCAAGAAAAATAAGATGAGAAAAAGTACATAGCAGAGAGATCTCCCGGGAGACCAAGGGACCCACTATGGGCAAGCAGGTATCCCAAGAGAGTCCCAAAGGAAGCTCAAGGGAAAAAGGCAGCTAACTCTAGGCAATAAAGCCAAATACCTATGGGGAAGGAGAGTAAACAAGAGCAAGAGGCAACTATGCTCAGGAACACCCCAAATTGGCAGCAAGATAAGGAGGAAAAGAGAGGAAGGGGGTGAAGGAAAATTGAAAGGGGTAGGGAAGGAGGGGAGGGGGAAGGGAAGAGGATGAGAGAAAAGGAAGGATAAAATAAAGAGGGGATAAGCAGATAAACCTGGTATTGGATTGCGTCCGATCCCACATAACCAAAGGAGATATAGCAGGAAAGAGCATAAATAGGATAATGCTAATCAGACTTCAGGCTTTGAGGCCAACAAGGAAATTAGTATCGCAACAAACATGATAGGAAAAAGTTAATCAACTGGAAAAGTCCAGGGCTGCTGCCACAGAACTAAAAAATGATACCTAAGCAAAAAAAAGGGATCTATGTTCGAGTAAACCCAAACAACTGAAAAAAGAATCCAAGGTCCTCTGTATCAAATTAAATAAAAAGGGAAGGAAGCCCAGCCAACACTCATGGCAGAAAGGGAGAATCTGAATGGGGGGGTAGGGGAAGGAATGCCGGTGGATGGGAACCCAGCTAAAGAGGAAGCATATATGGTGGCGAATATAAAACCAAAAACAAAGTCATCTATATACTTTCAAGAGAGGGTGGTGTCCTAGGGACACACATCACAGGACATAAGGAAGAGGGAAAGGGAAAGGAGAGGAGGTGGAAAAAAGAAAGGGTAGAGAAGATGGGGAGGAATGGAAAGAGAAGAGAGCAAAATATGAGAAAGGGAAAGGGAAAAAAGAAAGGGGACCACATATATATATATATATATATATATATATATATAAAAAAGAATAGCCATTATCCAATGTCCGAAGGAGAGAAAGCACAGGAGGCCAAGATAAAAGAACATACCCTCCTCAGACATGGGAACATCATAGATTCCATGCAGATAATGAACAAGAGAGGCCGAATCCAGGTTAAGGGAGACATTTAACACTGCAGAACGTATGGCAAGTTGGCAACCACCAGAAAAAAAATATATTAAAAAACGGTAGTGGAGGTGTCTGTATGGTGACCACAGCAACAAAGGCATATGAATAAAGCTTAAGAGCCTGTAATATATAATAACACCCCAAATTGGCAGCAAGATAAGGAGGAAAAGAGAGGAAGAGGGTGAAGGAAAATTGAAAGGGGTAGGGAAGGAGGGGAGGGGGAAGGGAAGAGGATGAGAGAAAAGGAAGGATAAAATAAAGAGGGGATAAGCAGATAAACAGGACTATAAAATATCAAGAGCACAGTAGATGGTAGGCAACGAGAACCATTACAGTATGTGTTAATGGTAAACCAAGATCACAAGCGATTAAACATACACACATATGAACATTAAAAGTGTTCCAAACAGCAAACAGGTGGGTCTGACAAAGTTCAAGGGACAGGCCCAGAGGGCCACACAGAGCACCCAAGTCACAACTGGTGACTCCAGGACACAAAAAAGTGCTCCAGATAGCTAAGCCCCAAAAAAACAAAAATGCAGCAGGCTTAGGTACAATTAAAGACAGACACAGATGAAAGGGATAAGTACTGGTCAGGCTTTAGAATTTAGCGAGGTAGAGCACTTAGATTGTTTGGACAGCATGTGTTGTCAGCTTTCTCGTAGTGGAAGGCCAGCTAGAAGAGGCTTAAAGGGCCATTCTGGGAGACAATCTTGAGGTAGTTGGAAAATTCCCAGGAGATGAGGTAGATTGCCCATGTGCCTGAACATGATGGACTTGCCCTTCTCGGAGACCTCTAAGTGGAAAGGGAACCCCCAATTGTATTGGACACCATGAGCACTGAATATTTCTAAAAGTGGTTTCATGTCTTTCCATAGTTGAAGGGTTCTCTTAGAGAGATCAGCCAAAAGAACAATAGTAGAGCCAATATACTAAATGTCATTGGAAGCTCTAGCCACCATCATAATGGATGCCTTAACAGCGTAGAAGTGAATGCTGCAAATTATGTCTCTAGGTTTATCTGAGTCTGGATTCCATGACCCCAAGGCTCTGTGCGCCTGGGCATTCAATAGGTCAGCATTTGGATCTCTGTTGAGGAAATTGTTAAAGAGTGAGCGGAGGATAGCAGGGAGATCTTTATGTGCCACCGCCTCAGGCAGGCCTCAGAAATTGTTGCAGCGGGCTCTGTTTTTTTGATCATTTAGTTGGAGGATGAGCTCCTGTAGCTGCATGGTGTGTTCATTGGGGACCTGATGATGAAGGTCCAGGCAAACTGTTGAGGCTTCGATGGTGGATTCTAAGTCCACAATGTGGGGCCCGATATGTTCAACCTCAGTGCGGAGGGCAGACACCTCCAATCTGCAGACTCAAACAAACAAATGGCAATGGCCCCCACCTAGAAGAATCTAGGTGGGAGGGATACTGCTCCAGCGGAGATCATCTATGTCCTTCAGCAGGTCTGGCTGAGAGTCTGATGGAAGAGACTGGGGAAAAGCCGAGGCAAGAGGTCCAAACTTACACTGGAGAAGTCGATGGGATCAGGAGATGAAGTCCAGGCAGGAACTGCAAGTAGAATTTGTCCGAAAGTAAGCTGTTTAGTAGGTTCCGCTTTCAGGGAGCTGTCCAATTTAGGAGGCTTCTTGTTCCCCATGGTGTAAGGAAAGGGGAGATAGAAGAAAGAAAACCTCCGGTCTAGCAATCCTAGACAGGGAGTTCAAGGGAACCATGTCTCACTTCGCCATCAGTTTTCCACGCCCCCAGGCTATTGATATTTTGAGCAACTGCAAAAAATAATTGTTGAATATGCCAGAAATCCAGTGTCCTTGCCACAAGATACAGTGGAAGAATGTACATAGTTGCCAAAGAGAAGAATGTGTGCTATTTGCAGGATTACCAGGTGAAAATCAATGCAATAAATTGAGAAAGGAAAAACAATGCAGCCACTACAGGGCTGGTAAATTACAATTTATTATTTTTTTATTTAGGCTTAGATATGCTTTAAGCAGTGCTGGAATCTCTGCTTGGATATTTCTTGAGACTTTTTTGTAATTAAAGCGGAGTTCCACTAGTTTACAAGTTTATTAAGTCAGCAGCTACAAAAAGTGACACTCACTTGTCCCATGGTTCAGCGATGCGGCCGCTCGAAGCCTCGCTCCTCTCCCCCGCTTCTCCGCGGTGCCGGCATTGCAAGTGTGAGCACTGGGCTGAAATAGTGTGTGGCTTCTTAGCCGGGTGTGCACTGAGCATGCGCGAGCCACACTGCTCTCTCTTAGCTGCCAGGCAATCTTATGGGACCTGTGATATGTCCCAGAAGATTGCAGAGAGGGAGGGGGAGAGGAGGAGTCGCCTAGGTGGCGAGGCAACGAGAACAGGAAGTGGGAGCTGGGTACCTGTCAAAACTAGGTACCCACTCCCCTCCAATAAAAGTGACATGCCAAATGTAATGTAATGTAATGCCGTGTACACACAAGTGGACTTCTCATCCGCCTGAACTCCGAAGGACTTTTCGACAGAGTTTCAACGAAGTTGCGACGGATTTTCAACAAAACGGACTTGCCTACACACGATCACACCGATTGTTTTGAATGTGATGACGTACGACCGGACTAGAATAAAGTAGTTCATAGCCAATAGCTGCCCTTGCATCAGTTTTGGTCAGTCGGACTAGCATACAGACAAACTGATTTTTCGATAGGAATCGAGTCCGTCAGAAAGATTTGAAACATGCTCTATTTCTAGGTCCGTCAGAATTTTCGACAGAAAAGGTCCGATGAAGGTCCAATGAAGCCCACACACAATTGGAATGTCCAACAGACTCGTTCCGTCGGACCTTTTCTGCTGAAAGTCCCCTCTAGTGTACGCGGCATAAGGGGGCGAGGAGTGCTTAAAGCAGAAGTTCCACTTTCGAGTGGAACTCTGCCTTGATGAAACAAATTGTAATATATTTAGCAGCTTTACAGTTTTGTTTTGAATTCTTTTGTTTCATAATCACCTTCCTTGTATACTTTCAAGGCAAACTAGCACAAGTCTGCAGTGCCTCCTATTTTCTGGCTTAGTCTAGCTTATCAGTTCACATTGTATACTGTATGATGTACTAGTTATGCCTTCTATTATAATTCTTACTCTAACCTGGCAATAAGGTGACCAGATTTTTTAACTGCTTCCCGACCAACCGCCGCAGTTATACTGCGACAGGTTGGCTCCCCTGCGTGAGCCATTGTAGCTATATGTCGGCTTGTGGGATTGGAATAGCAGGCAAGTGCACATCCGCTGCACAGCAGGGGTGCCGGTGCTCCTGGCCGATGGTCGCGATGACCGCCGGCCATGAGCGATCCTGACCAGGAGAGACAGAACAGGGACGAGTGTGTGTAAACACACACTTCCCTGTTCTGTTCTCACAGGAGTGACAGATCTGTGTTCCTATTAGCTAGGAACCACGATCAGTCACTTCCTCCAGTCAGTCCCGTCCCCTTCAGTTGGAATCACCTCCCAGGGAACATAGTTAACCCCTCGAATGTCCCCTAGTGTTAACCCTTCACTGTCAGTGACATTTTTACAGTAATCAATGCAATTTTATAGCAATATATATATATATATATATATATATATATATATAGCATTAATGCCAATGGTCCCAAAAATGTGTCAAAATTGTCCAATGTGTCCGTCATAATGTCGCAGTCACGATAAAAATCGCAGATCACCGCCATTACTAGTAAAAAAAAATAATAATAAAAATGCTATAAATCTATCCCCATTTTGTAAACGCTATAACTTTTGAGCAAACCAATCAATATACACTTATTGCGATTTTTTTTTTACCAAAAATATGTAGGAGAATACACATCGGCCTAAACTGAGGAAAAAAATTGTTTTTTTATATATGTTTGGGGAATATTTATTATAGCAAAAAGTAAAAAAAAATGTGTTTTTTTTTCAAAATGATCACTCTTTTTTTTTTTTGTTTATAGCGCAAAAAAAAGAAACACAGAGGCAATCAAATACCACCAAAAGAAAGCTCTATTTGTGGGAAAAAAGGATGTCAATTTTGGGTACAACTTTGCACGACCACGCAATTGTCAGTTAAAACGACGCAGTGCCGAATCGCAAAAAGTGCTCTGGTCAGGAAGGGGGTAAATTCTTCCGGGGCTGAAGTGGTTAAATGAAACTAAACTATTTTCTAAGCATATTTTCCTCAAATTATATATACAGTGTACAGTATGTGTTTATGTAATGACTGTATGATATCTACGCTATTTCTGGAAATCATTTCATACCAGCCCCATAGCATTATTATACCAGCCCAACCACATAACATAATTATTTTCTTGTTCATAAAAGGGAAAACCATGTATTTGTAAGCACATTTGAAGAGTGTATTATACTCACCAGTGCTCATCAGCGCAGCCATATCATTGCCCATCAGCGCAGCCTCATTAGTGCCCATCAGCTCAGCCTCCTTAGTGCCCATCAGCTCAGCCTCATCAGTGCCCATCAGCACAGCATCATTAGTGCCCATCAGCTCAGCCTCATCAGTGCCCATCAGTTTAGCCTCACCAGTGTCAATCAATGCAGCCTCACCAGTGCTCATCCATGCAGCCTGATCAGTGCCCATCCATGCAGCCTGATCAGTGCCCATCAATGCAGTCTCACCAATGTCCATCAATGCAGCCTCACCAGTGCCCATCCAATGAAGCCTCACCAGTGCTCATCAATGCAGCCTCCCCAGTGCTCATCAGCTTGGCTTCACCAGTGCCCATCAATGCAGCCTCACCAGTGCCCATCATTGCAGCCTCACCAGTGCCCATCACTGCAGCCTCATCAGTGCCCATCACTGCAGCCTCATCAGTGCCCATCAGCTCAGCCTCACTGATGTCCATCAATGCAGTCTCACCAGTGTCTATCAATGCAGCCTGATCAGTGCCTATCAATGCAGCCTGTTCAGTCTGTTCAGTGTCCATCAGCTCAGCCTGTTCACTGTCCATCAGCTAAGCCTGATTAGTGCCCATCAATGCAGCCTGTTCAGCACCCATCAGTTCAGCCTGTTCAGTGCCCATCAGTTCAGCCTGTTCAGTGCCCATCAGTTCAGCCTGTTCAGTGCCCATCAGTTCAGCCTGTTCAGTGCCCATCAGCTCAGCATATTCAGTGCCCATCAGCTCAGCCTGTTGAGTGCCCATCAGCTCAGCCTGTTCAGTGCCCATCAATGCAGCCTGTTCAGTGCCCATCAATGTGACCTGTTCAGTACCCATCAGCTCAGCCTGTTCAGTGCCCATAAATGCAGCCTGTTCAGTGCTAATGATAAGAGAATGAAGGGTGCTTCTGGATAGCAGCATCCTTTGGCAATAAAAGCAGTATCCTTTGGCAATGTAAGTTTTAGTGGTTCTGCACTTTGAGGCACCTTCTTTTTTTATCCTGTTTAGTGCCCATTGGCTCAGCCTGTTCAGTGCCCAACAATGCAGCCTGTTCAGTGCCCATCAACTCAGCCTGTTCAGTGCCCAACAATGCAGCCTGTTCAGTGACCATTTGCTCAGCCTGTTCAGTGACCATTTGCTCAGCCTGTTCAGTGCCCATCTGCTCAGCCTGTTCAGTGCCCATCAATGTGGTTTGTTCAGTGCCCATCAATGCAGCCTGTTCAGTGCCCATCAATGCAGCCTGTTCAGTGGCCATCAGGTCAGAATGTTCAGTTCCCATTAGGTCAGCCTGTTCAGTGCCCAACAATGCAGCCTGTTCAGTGCCCATCAGCTCAGCCTGTTCAGTGCCCATCAATGCAGCCTGTTTAGTGCCCAGCAGCTCGGTCTTACCTGTGATCAGTGCATAGCGAGCAAGGAGAGCAGACAGATTATACAGAGCAGGGGTCTCCTGTTTACCCCGCACAGCTGCTGTTCTCAGATAAAGTCCCGCCTCCTATGATATATGTCACCGGTATGCTGCCTATGATAGGAGCCAGGACTTTGTCTGACAGCTGGGTAAGCAGAAGATCTCTCCTCTGTATAATCCAGCGGTGCTCACCCCCCTCCCGCTCCCCATTTCAGACAGCCCAGTGGGATCCATAGTAGGACCGGCCCTGGGCACCCCCCCTCTGCCCCAGGTCACGGTGCCCCCACCCAGGATTGGCCCTGAATCCGGGGTCAAAACTGGAGACAGACTTCCTCCAGGGACAGTGTCCTCAATCTGAGGACTGTACCCAGAAACTGAGGGCGTCTGGTTACCCTATTCTACAATGCTGAACTCATTTAATCTGAGTCACAAGTAACAAATATTGTCCATCATGAATTTTATCATGCATCACATCCAATTGCTAAAATAATCAGTCAACACTACAGACCAGAAGAAACAAGACTTGACACTAATGATGAGCTAAATGTATCTTGGTTTGGTTCTAAGCATGTTCGGCAAACAAGTCTAAAGTTTGGGTGTAGAATCCAAAACCAATGGAGTAAAGGGGAGACTAAGGTCAAGTCTGTAAAGTGGGGCATCTGTGCAATACATACAATCTACTACAGCAAAACTCTCATTTACAAAAAAATGTGTTTACATGTTTTTAAATTGGTAGCAAAAACATAACTCCCAGCTGCTTTGTTATATTTGTAAATGGTTTGTTCTTCCCATATCAGGCCCATCAGGTCTGGTATGGGTTATAAGGATGACCCCACCCAAAGAAAACAGCTTTAGGTCCCCCCAAAAAATCCATACCAGACCCTTATCAGAGCAGCCTAGTGGGCCAGGAAAGGGGGAGAGCAATGCAGAGGGAGTGAAGCGAGAGGATTGTAGGGGCAAGGCGTCTTGATTGATGTGGATATACACCAGTGGACAACATGATTGACTAGCCACACTCAACTTCTTACATGGCTGGGCATTCTTGACCATCTAGAATAGGGCCGGTGACATCACTGGCTGTTAAGGATTCATTGGTACCTGCACCTGCCAGCATCCTTAACAACTATTGCAGGGCTGAGAGGAGGAATGGGCAGACACCTGCCCACTCCCAAGCTTCTGAGGAGGACAGAACTTCTCTATTACACACTTGCTCCTCCTCCAATCACCCACTGTGATGCTACAGCCACGCTGCTTAAGGTAGGGGGCACACTAATGTAAGGAGGGGGGTCACACTAATGTAAGGAGGGGGTTACACAGATGTGAGAAGGGGTCACACTAATGTAAGGAAGGGGGTCACACAAATGTTTGGGGGGGTCACACAAATGTAAGGAGGGGTCACACAAATGTAAGGGGGGTCACACTAATGTAAGGGGGTCACACAAATGTGAGGGGGCTCACAAAAATGTAAGGAGGGGTGAACTAATGTAAGGTGGGGGTCACACAAATGTAAGGAGGGGTCACACTAATATAAGGGGGTCACACAAATGTAAGTGGGGGTCACACAAATGTAAGGAAGGGTCACACTAATGTAAGTGGGGGGTCACACAAATGTAAGGAGGGGGTCACACAAATGTAAGGAGGGGGTCACACAAATGTAAGGAGGGGGGTCACACTAATGTAAGGAGGGGGACACATTAATGTAAGGAGGGGGACACATTAATGTAAGGAGGGGGTGCACTTATGTAAGAAGGGGGCACATTTATGTAAAGAGGGTGTGCACTTATGTAAGGAGGGGGACACATTTATGTAAGGAGGGGACACACTAATATAAGAAGGGGGACACATTAATGAAAGGAGGGGGGGCACACTAATGTAAGGAGGGGGTGCACTTATGTAAGAAGGGGGCACATTTATGTAAAGAGGGTGTGCACTTATGTAAGTGGGGTGCACTTATGTAAGGGGGGATACATTTATTTCTCCTCGATTGTAAGCTCTAACGAGCAGGGCTCTCTAATTCCTCCTGTATTGAATTGTATTGTAATTGTGTTGTCTGCCCTAATGTTGTAAAGTGCTGTGTAAACTGTCGGCGTTATATAAATCCTGTATAATAATTTAAGAAGCGGGGCACATTAATGTAAGGAGGGGGACACATTAATGTAAGGAGGGGGTGCAATTATGTAAGGAGGGGGAAACACCAATGTAAGGAGTAGGGATGAGCTTCGAGTTTGAGTTGAACTCATGTTCGACTCGAACATCGGCTGTTCGCCAGTTCGCCGTACAGCGAACAATTTGGGGTGTTTGCGGCAAATTCGAAAGCCGCGGAACACCCGTTAAAAGTCTATGGGAGAAATCAAAAGTGCTAATTTTAATGGCTTATATGCATGGTATTGTCATAAAAAGTGTTTGGGGACCTGGGTTCTGCCCCAGGGGACATGGATCAATGCAAAAAAAGTTTTAAAAACAGCCGTTTTTTCAGGAGCAGTGATTTTAATAATGCTTAAAGTGAAACAATAAAAGTGTAATATTCCTTTAAATTTCATACCTGGGGGGTGTCTATAGTATGCCTGTAAAGGGGCACATGTTTCCCGTGTTTAGAACAGTCTGACAGCAAAATGACATTTCAAAGGAAAAAAAGTCATTTAAAACTACTTGTGGCTATTAATGAATTGTCGGTCCGACAATACAAATAAAAGTTCATTGATAAAAATGGCATGGGATTTCCCTACAGGGAACCCTGAACCAAAATTTAAAAAAAAATGGCATGGGGGTTCCCCTAAATTCCATACCAGGCCCTTCAGGTCTGGTATGGATATTGCAAATAAGGAAAAAAAAACTCTGCGCCATTGATTATATATAAATTGATAAAATAAAATACAAAAAAAGCTCCTCTCCTAAAAAAGTGAAAGAACACTCTATAATTTGTGGATCTGTAGATAGGAAGCGATAATTAAATATTCAACATATAGGTAAAAAAAAAAAAAAACATATATAAAAAATAAAAATACAAAAATTATGTGAATAGTTATGACATGTTATATCACAGCAAAAAAATGCACTCAATAATAAGTCCTTAGAAGTGAAAAAATGTTGGCAAAATACATGCTTTGAAAGAGAGTAGTTCCAAAAACAAAAATATATATAGCAAGAGTTCAAATCCAGAATATGTTGAAATGGTGATCTTAATTGCAAGACTTTCTTTAAGTGAAATAGTGACCAATCCTTCACCACACAAGATACACCCAATGTGAGCAGATGAATGGGCTGCTTACCAGATATATTTGACTTCTTTAATGAAAAAGAAAGTCAAATATCGCTTTGGCAGGATAATGCCTGCTCGCATATGTAGAAGCTGAGAGATGCACAGGAAACCTCCTCCTCAGAGAGTAGGGCAGCATATGCAAAAATAATCAAAGAATATCCATGGCTTAATAACGTTTATTAAACTAACATATTAAAAAATAGCCAAATGGCTCCTTACTTAAAAAGTGCCAGACCCGGCACTGGGGCTGCAAGCTAAACGCGTGTGGAAGAAGCTGGATCCGTGCCGCATCCACCTCCATGGCGGGCGTGCGTTCCACCCACCGCCACAGACAACCAGAGACCCGGATGTGACGTAGGGTACAGCGTGACCAGGTACCGCCTCGACGTACATTTCGTGATTACGTCTTCAGGAGGTGTACCTGGTCACTATAGGTCACGTATTTTATAGTACTCAATCTAATTAGTTAGAAGTGCGGATGCGTGCGCAGCCGCAGTGCCGGTTTACACATGCACTCTTCTGGACATCATGTAAATAGATCATTCCAGTTATGCTTAACAGGACACATTTGGAACCAAAGACAATGCTAGTTTCAACAATGTAAAAAATATGGAAAATAGTTATTATGAAGAAAAAATAAAAAATATAAATATATAGAATATATATATGTTGTAAACAATCCAGTTCTTTGATATTTAAAAGGGTGTTACTTTTTCATATGTAGTTTTAAAAAACAGACCTTTACCTCATAGGAGGTAACACAAAAAATCCCCTCTATATTGTACCTATGCATTGGATATGACAAATAAATAAAAAAAAAAAAAAAAAACCTTTAAAGGGCAACACTGTAGATAAAAAGGAATCAAAGGACTTACTATAGAGTAAAGTTTTTTGCTGTGATATAACATGTCATAACTATTCACATCATTTTTGTATTTTTATTTTTTATATTTTTTTTTTTTTACCTATATGTTGAATATTTACTTAGCTCTTCATATCTACATATCTACAAATTATAGAGTGTTCTTTCACTTTTTTAGGAGAGCAGCTTTTTTGTATTTCATTTTATTAATTTCTATATATAATCAGTGGCGCAGAGTTTTTTTTTCTTATTTGCACTTATTAGTATTAGAGTAAATTATTCTATACTATTTGAACTCACGCAGACATGGCTGTGTTGGATTTTATGAAAGAACGTCACATTAATATAGAAGAAATTTTTCAACAAACCCCTAGTCCCAATTTAGATCTAGAGAGGGGATTCAAACAATTACAGTTTGATATGGAGAAACAAATTAGGCTGTGGCCTCACTTGCGATGTACATTGGAAAAAACCTTATACCCAGGAGACTAAGGTGGAATGTCAGTCCCAATGATGGAGTGATGGAGTTGAGGATTTACAACTGTTGGATTAATGGTACCAATTTTTTAATGCTTGTGAACAAAAACTGATGCAGATGATGATTTCAAGACGCAAAGCCAAAAAAGCGATTTTGGAGTCCAAAATCGCAGATCTCAGAAAATCTATGGAGCCATTCAAATCCAACAGTGAATATGCTGACAAAGCTAAAATCCTACAAAACCATCTAAACAAATATGATGGAGATATTAAAAATAAAAAACTCAAAAAATACCAAAGAGACACCAAAGATTTTGAGGAGAACAAAGTTTATAAATGGCAGGAAAACTTAAATTTAAATGTAGACACATCACCAGAAACATCAGTAGAGAGGGAAATTAAAATTCTTAATGCAGTAGCACAAATGTCCAAAACACCCAAACCATCTAGAACATCTAGTACCCCTAAAAAAAAACAACAAACCCCTCACCTATTCCAGGAACCACTTTAGAGGTAATTTTAGAGGAAGACCAGCACCCCACCAGAATCAATATCAAGGGGAGGAATGGAGGGGATGGAAGGAACCCTATCGAATTCCATACAACTCCCCAACATCTCCCAAAGACTATATAGAAAAAGAGGTAGAAGAGGAGGAAGGGGAAAGAAAAGGGAAAAGAAACAACTGAAGCAGGGTATTTCCAACCTAACAGGAGTTGAATTTTCAGACCAAGAAATTGAAGTACTAAGCCAGGGATTGAAATTTGCACTAGACAAAGATATTGACCAGTTTGATCTGTTTGTTGATGTTGAAAAATATATCCGAAAACTCAATATCAAGAAACATTTTGCTGGACAAACTACACATCAGAGTGAGGGAACTAGCCACACTCTTTTTGTTCATAGTGGATTAAAAAACATTTCGGTTTTAACTACAAAAAAGGGACGAACCACCATAAAGAGGTATTTAAAAATATGGTACAGGATGAGATTAGGGAATTGCACATTCAAAAACGCACTTCCAATAAACGCATTTGAGAAGGTATCAAACGATTAGAGGAAAACAAACAAATAGTGGTCAGACCGGCAGATAAGAGGGGAGGATTGGTGGTGCTCACCAAAGAATATTATTATGAGGAAATATAAAGATGACTCAATGATACAGCCACCTATAGAAAACTCAGTGGAGATCCTACGGCACAACTTAAATCTGAGTTGAAACACTGGATTGTAGAGGGATTAAATCACAAATTGTTCAATCAGCAAGAAGCAGACTATCTAATTTTACATGCGCCTAGAGTCCCAGTACTGTACATAGTACCTAAAATTCATAAGCACAAAACATGTCCACCTGGCCGACCCATAATTAGTGGAATCGACTCCCTTTTTTCCAGATTGGGAGAATATCTCGATGGGTTCTTTAAACCCTTGGTTGCCCAAAGCCCATCCTATCTTAAAGATAGTAGGGATCTTATATTTCTCCAGGATTTGGTTGCCACTCAGGATCTTCTTATGGTTACAGTGGACATTGAGTCCCTGTATACCAATAGCCAGCATAAAGATGCCCTTACAGCAATGGAATGGGCTCTAGGCAGAGATTCTTAAAAAGTCCCAAATTAAGTACCTTATCCAGGGTTTGAAACTTGCCATGGGTAACAACTATTTTTGGGCAAAAGGTGATTACTACAACCAAACTGGAGGTGTGGCTATGGGGGCACATTATGCACCTAGTGTGGCCAATGTAGTATTGAATAAATGGGAACATGAAACTATCTTCAAAAATAGAAATCAATTGCTTTATTTTTATAAAAGGTATATTGATGATATTATCTTGTTTTGGAGAGGATCCAAGGCCAGTTTTGATTTATTCTTGACGGAAATTAATCTCAACTGGTATGGTCTTAAATTCACGGCTGAAATCAGTGATTCAGCTGTGAATTATTTGGACCTCACAATAACCAAAAACAACAATGTTTTTGTGACTAAAACATATTTTAAGGCCACTGATAGAAATGGTTTCATGCCCACACACAGTTTCCACCACCCACAGTGGATTAGAGCTGTCCCTAAGGGACAGTACATGAGACTAAGGCGCAACTGTAATAATGATGAGGAATTTTCTTTGCAGGCAGCAGTTCTGACAGAGAAGTTCCTAGAGAAAGGCTAAAATTTGGAGACACTGAATCAAGTATTAAGGCAGGTGTCCTCAATTGATAGACAATCTCTTTTGACTACTAGGCCTAAAAAAGAATATCAGGATCAGGTGGCATTCGTGTCAGGTTTTCATAGGCAATACAAACAGGTCGAATCTATTTTCAAGAAATTTTGGCCAATACTCCTAAAAGACAAAGATTTAAGTTCATCCATTCCCCCCAAACTGAAATTTATCTATAGGAGGGCCCCAAGTTTGAGAAACCAAATAGCTAGGAATGTACCAGACCCCCCCCCAAGAAACCTCTTACTTTTTTGGATGGTTATGGATTCTATTACTGTACAAGGTTTAAGGCCTGTAGAACGACCAGAAAATCTGGGGCCCCTAGGAAAATTTCTGGTTTCCTATCATTGGTGACTGGAGATAATTTTAGAATTAAGCCCCTGATCACATGCAATTCAGACCACGTTACCTACGTCTTGGAGTGCCCTTGCTCACTCCAATGCGTAGGCCGAACTACACGACCACTCAGAGTCAGAATAAATGCGCATTTGAAAAACATCAAAAAGGGATTCCCTAACCATAGTGTGTCTAGGCACTTCAAAGAATTTCACAATAGTGACCCCTCACCCTGTATTTTTTATGGAATTTCAAAACATTGGAGGAGAACACATATGAAGAGAACTATTTCCCAAAACGAGACCAAGTGGCTGTACAAATTACATACCTTCCAACCATATAGCATGAATATTGAGGTAGATTTGAATTGTTTTCTATCTAATGATTAGACCAATAGTGTGGCCTTTTAAAGGTGGTTTTTATATATTGAGCTGGATTTATTTCCTTTCTATCTAATGACTAGATCTACAGTGTTGCCCTTTAAATTTTTTTTTTAATTTATTTGTCATATCCAATATTTATCTACCGTATTTATCGGCGTATAACACGCACAGGCGTATAACACGCACATTCACTTTAAGAGGGAAGTTTCAGGAAAAAAATAAAATTTCAAATAAGGAACTTTGGAGCAAAATAAGGGTCAGTGTTCATCTGCAGCCTCATCAATCCACATCAATACAGCCTCACGATTGCCTTCAATGCAGCAGCCTCACCATTGCCATCAGTGCAGCAATCATCAGTGATTGACTTCCACCTGCAGCCTAGAGGGGACAGGGAGGGGGTGGGACGAGCACCGACAGATTACATACAAAGAGAATCTCCTATGATAGACAGAACAGTGGTCCACTGGCGGCCCAGGAGACAGGACTTCCTATTACAGAGGCTGCCAAGTAAACAGGAGATTCTCGCTGTATGTAATCTGACAGCGCTCTCCCGGCCCCCCTCCTTGTCCCCTCCGAGGCAGCTAAAATTGAAGTATTGGCGTATAACACGCACAGGCTATTTGCACCCGATTTTCATGGTAAAAAAGTGAGTGTTATACGCCAATAAATACAGTATTTAACATGCAAAGGGACAATATAGAGAAGATTTTTTGTGTTACCTCCTATGGGGTAAAGGTCTAATCTTTATCGCTTTTGGAGGCTTCCTCCTTTTTCTCGCTTTATAAATGGGTTGTTTTTTAAAACTACATATGAAAAAGTAACACTCTTTTAAATATCAAAGAACTGGATTGTTTACAACATATATATATTCTATATATTTATATTTTTTATTTTTTCTTCATATTAACTATTTTCCATATTTTTTACATTGTTGAAACTAGCATTGTCTTTGGTTCCAAATGTGTCCTGTTAAGCATAACTGGAATGATCTATTTACATGATGTCCAGAAGAGTGCATGTGTAAACCGGCACTGCGGTTGCGCATGCATCCGCACTTCTAACTAATTAGATTGAGTACTATAAAATACATGACCTATAGTGACCAGGTGCGCCTCCTAAAGACGTAATCACGAAACGTACGTCAAGGCGGTACCTGGTCACGCTGTACCCTACGTCACATCCGGGTCTCTGGTTGTCTGCAGCGGCGGGTGGAACGGATCCAGCTTCTTCCACACGTGTTTAGCTTGCAGCCCCAGTGCTGGGTCTGGCACTTTTTAAGTAAGGAGACATTTGGCTATTTTTTAATATGTTATTTTAATAAACGTTATTATGCTATGGATATTCTTTGATCATCTTTGCATATGCTGCCCTACACTCTGAGGAGGAGGTTTCCTGTGCATCTCTCAGCTTCTACATATGCGAGCAGGCATTATCCTGCCAAAGCGATATTTGACTTTCTTTTTCATTAAAGAAGTCAAATATATCTGGTAAGCAGCCCATTCATCTGCTCACGTTGGGTGTATCTTGTGTGGTGAAGGATTGGTCACTATTTAACTTAAAGAAAGTCTTGCAATTAGGATCACCATTTCAACATATTCTGGATTTGAACTATTGCTATATATTTTTGTTTTTGGAACTACTCTCTTTCAAAGCATGTATTTTGCCAACATTTTTTCACTTCTAAGGACTTATTATTGAGTACATTTCTTTGCTGTGATATAACATGTCATAACTATTCACATCATTTTTGTATTTTTATTTTTTATATATTTTTTTACCTATATGTTGAATATTTAAATTGCGCTTCCTGGTATTGATATTAAGTTGAACCCCGCGCCAAAATAAAAAAAAAATGGCATGGGGTCCCTCTCAAAATCCATACCAGACCCTTTAGGTCTGGTATGGATTTTAAGGGGAACCCCGCGCCAAATTTAAAAAAAAAAAAATGGCGTGGGGTCCCCCCAAAAAGCCATACCAGACCCTTATCCGAGCACGCAACCTGGCAGGCTGCAGGAAAAGAGGGGGGACGAGAGAGTGCCCCCCCTCCTGAACCATACCAGGCCACATGCCCTCAACATTGGGAGGGTGCTTTGGGGTAGCCCCCCAAAACACCTTGTCCCCATGTTGATGGGGACAAGGACCTCATCCCCACAACCCTTGCCCAGTGGTTGTGAAGGTCTGCGGGTGGGGGCTTATCGGAATCTGGAAGCCCCCTTTAACAAGGGGAGCCCCAGATCCCACCCCCGTGTGAGATGTACAAAAGTACCCCTACCATTTCACAAAAAAAGTGTCAAAAATGTTAAAAATGACAAAAGACAGTTTTTGACAATTCCTTTATTTAAAGTCTTCTTCATTCCATATTCTTTCTTCTATCTTCTTTCTTCTATCTTCCTTTGGTTTCTTCCTCCATCTTCTTCTTCCTCTGGTTCTTCTTCCGATCCTCTGCTTCTTGCTCTGGTGTTCTCGTCCGGCATCTTCCTCCGTGGCGTCTTCTTCCCTTCTTCATTCTTGGGCCACTCCGCATCCATGATGGGAGGCTCCCGCTGTGTGACGCTTCTCGTCTTCTGACACTTCTTAAATAATGGAGGGCGGGGCCACCCGGTGACCCTGCCCCCCTCTGACACACGTGAACTTGACGGGGACTTCCCTATAGGTTTCCCCGTGACGTCAGAGGGGGCGGGGTCACCCATTATGTAACCGGAAGAACCAGAGGAAGAAGACGATGGAGGAAGAAACCGAAGGAAGATAGAAGAAAGAAGATAGAAGAAAGAAGATGAAAAGAAGAAGACTTTAAAAAAAAGGAATTGTCAAAAACTGTCTCTTGTCATTTTTAACTTTTTGACACTTTTTTGTGAAATGGCATTTCACATGGGGGGCCGGGATTTGGGGGTCCCCTTGTTAAAGGGGACTTCCAGATTCCGATAAGCCCCCCACCTGCAGAACCCCATAACCACCGGGCAAGGGTTGTGGGGATGAGGCCTTTGTCCCCATCAACATGGGGACAAGGTGCTTTGGGGTGGACGCCAAAGCACCCTCCCAATGTTGAGGGCATGTGGCCTGGTATGGTTCAGGAGGGGGGGAACTCTCTCATCCCCCCTCTTTTGCTGTGGCCTGCCAGGTTGCGTGCTCATATAAGGGTCTGCTATGGATTTTTGAGGGGACCCCACGCCATTTAAAAAAAAAAAATTGGCGCGGGATTCCCCTTAAAATCCACACCAGATCTGAAGGACCCGGTACGGAATTTAGGGGGACCCCCATGACATTTTTTTTTTTTTAAATTTTGGTTTGGGGTTCCCCTGTGGGGAAATCCCATGCCGTTTTTATCAATGAACTTTTATGTGTATTGTCCGACCGACAATTCATTAATAGCTGCAAGTAGTTTTAAACTTTTTTTCCTTTGAAATGTCATTTTGCTGTCAGACTGTTCTAAACATGGGAAACATGCGCCCCTTTACAGGCATACTATAGACATCCCCCAGGTATGAAATTTAAAGAAAACTTTTATTGTTTCACTTTAAGCATTATTAAAATCACTGTTCCTGAAAAAAAGGCAGTTTTTAAAACTTTTTTTTGCATTGATCCATGTCCCCTGGGGCTGGACCCAGGTCCCCAAACACTTTTTATGAAAATAACTTGCATATAAGCCTTTAAAATTAGCACTTTTGACTATTCATGTTCGCATCCCATAGACTTTAATGGTGTTCATGTGTTCAAACAAATTTTTGCCTGTTCACATGTTCTGGTGCAAACCGAACATGCGGGTGTTCGGCTCATCCCTAGTAAAGAGTAAGGATGAGCTGAACACCCCCCCCCCCGGGTTCGGTTCGTGTCAGAACTTGCAAACAGGCAAAAAATTTGAATGAACACACAAACACCGTTAAAGTCTATGGGACATGCTAATTTTAAAGGCTTATATGCAAGTTATTGTCATAAAAAGTGTTTGGGAGCCCAGGTTCTGCCCCAGGGGACATGTATCAAATGCAAAAAAAGTTTTAAAAACTGACATTTTTTCAGGAGCAGTGGTTTTAATAATGCCTAAAGTGAAACAATAAAAATGAAATATTACTTTAAATATCGTGCCTGGGGGGTGTCTATAGTATGCCTGTAAAGTGGCACAGTTTTCCTGTGTTTAGAACAGTACCACAGCAAAATGACATTGCTAAATGAAAAAAAGTAATTTAAAACTGATTGTGGCTGTAATGAATTGTCAGGTCTCGGCAATATAGATAAAACTCATTGAAAAAAAAATGGCATGGGACCCCCCCAGTCCATTACCAGGCCCTTTCGATCTGGTATGAATATTAAGGGGAACCCTGAACCAAAAATTGAAAAAAAATTGCGTGGGGGTCCCCCCAAAATCCATACCTGGCCTTTCAGGGTATTAAGGAGAACCCTGCGCCAAATGTAAAAACAAAATGGCATAGGGGTCCCCCAAAATCCCAGACCAGACCCTTATTGATGCACGCAACCTGGCACACCGCAGGAAAAGAGGGGGGATTAGAGAGCGCCCCCTCCTGAACTGTACCAGGCCACATGCCCTCAACATGGGGGGATGCTTTTGAGTCACCCCCAAAGCACCTTGTTCCCATGTTGATGGGGACAAGGGCCTCATCCCCACAACCCTTGCCCGGTGGTTGTGGGGGTCTGTGGGCGGGGGGCTTCTTGAAATCTGGAAGCCCCCTTTAACAAGGGGACCCACAGATTCCAGTCTCCCCCCTTGTAAATTGGTAATGGGTACATTGTACCCCTACCATTTCACAAAAAAGTGTCAAAAATAGTAAAAAAGACAGGAGACATTTTGGGACAAGTCCTTTATTAAAAGATAAAAAAATAAAAATGTCCCACAATGTAGATCCATCTCATGCTGCCCGACGGACTGAAAAAAGAAAAAAAAAGCAGCAGAAGCTCTGCCTCCATGGGAGGCTCCCAGCGAGTGACGCCTCTTCTTGGGGACAGCTGTTATATAGCTGAGGGTGGGGCCACCCGGTGAGGTAAAGGGTGACCTCGCCCCCTCTGATGCTATGTGATGTCAGAGGAAGGTGGGGTTGCCCGTTTACTATTTTTGACACTTTTTTTGTGAAATGGTAGTGGTACAATGTACCATGGGACAAGGGTTGTGGGGATGAGGCCCTTATCCCCATCAACATGGGGACAAGGTGCTTTGGGGTGACTCCAAAGCATCCCCCATGTTGAGGGCATGTGGCCTGGTACGGTTAAGGAGGGGGGCACTCTCTCGTCCCCCCCTATTTTTCTACAGCCTGCCAGATTGCCTGCTTGGATAAGGGTCTGGTATGGATTTTGGGGGGACCCTTACACCATTTTTTTTTTACATTTTGGTGCAGGGTTCCCGTTAAAATCCACACAGACCTAAAGGGCCTGGTATGGATTTTGGGGGGACCCCCACACAATTTAAAAAAAAAATTGGTTTTGGGCTCCCCTTAATATTCATACCAGACCCAAAGGGCCTGGTAATGGACTGGGGGGGAACCCATGCCGTTTTTTTTAATAAGTTTAATCCATATTGCCGAGACCTTTTGCTGTGGTACTGTTCTAAACACAGGACAAATGCGCCACTTTACAGGCATACTATAGACACTCCCCAGGCATGATATTTAAAGGAATATTTCATTTTTATTATTTCACTTTAAGCATTATTAAAATTACTGCTCCCAAAAAAATGTTAGTTTTTAAAACTTTTTTTTGTATTGATACATGTCCCCTGGGGCAAGTCCCGGGTCCCCAAATACTTTTTATGACAATAACTTGCATATAAGCCTTTAAAATGATCACTTTTGGTTTTTCATGCTAGTGTCCCATAGACTTTAACGGGGTTCTGCGGCTTTCGAATTTCCTGCGAACACAGCATAATGTTCATTGTTGGCCAAACGTCCAAACAACCAAAGTTCGGCCCTAACGTATGCTCGGTCCAAACCATTCGCCCATCCCTAGTAAGGAGGGGGTGCACTTATGTAAGGAGGGGGACACATTAATGTAAGGAGGGGGTGAACTTATATAAGGAGGGGGACACGCTAATGTAAGGATGGGGACACATTTATGTAAGGAAGGACTCTGATGTATGATGGGGAATTGATGCAAGAGGGGACACTGATTATAAAGGGGGATATTGATGTAAGGGGAAGCAAATACCCTTGTAAAGTGAAACCTCTTTTGGAAAAGTGAACAGCTTTTTGCCTAGTATATCAATCCCAGAGCATATAGGTACAGCGTAAACATACTGCAAATTTTTTAAGACCAAAAATTCAAGGTTTTTTTTTAATCTTTGCCACTGTTGCTCTATTTGTTGAATTTTTCCTCCTAATGCCTTGTTGTTTTTTTTTTGCTTTTTTTGATATTTTTTTTTAAATAAGGCAAAAGGCAAAGTGCTACAGTACCTTGCAGTGCCAACATTGACCAATCAAGATCCATCTTCTATGGATCTGGCTTTAGCAACACCATTTCTAACTGGTTGCTATTACTTAGCCTTTTGATTCTTTTAATGTTTTACAAATTAAGACAAACTGCATTGTGGGAGCCGCTAACATTTATCAAAAGTAGCAACTTTGATATTTAGCAGTTGTTTGGCAATGCTTCTTAAGCTTGTTAAAAAAAATATTTTATTCATTCATGTATTTTTTTTTTGTTTGTTACATGTTATTTGTTTCCATATTGTACATTTTCTGGATCTGTTTTATCTATAGCCAACAAAAATGAACAGTATTGGTAGTAATTTTGAATGATTTAAACAAATATATCACCTAGAGTCACATGTGTTGGGCAACTCAATTAAATTTTTTATTAGAAGTGGTGAACAAACAACTACAAATGCTTGTGAACTGAGGACACTACAAAATAACCCTTCTAATAAATAAAAATGCGTTTATAGCAGTCATCTTTCATTGAATGCCAAAGTGAAAATTACTGTAATTTTATTTTATTTATATAGTCAGGAAGTTTGAATAATTATTTAAGACAGCAATAACGATTATTTAAATAATCGATATACAGCAGTGTCTCCACCTTCCGGAGTGCTAATTAGCATAAAATACATTAGTAAATATAACGCACACTGGCTTGAATAATTTCCTGAGTCTGTTAAATCTGTGTAGAGACTTTTAGCACAATAAAATCAATGAAAGTATGGACTACATAACAATAAAATAAATGCAAAATGTGTATGTTTGGGAAAACCCATAAAATAAGACTTTTAAGGATGCTGAGCTGCCACTGAGGTGAGCACAAAAAGTCGATAAAAAGAATGTATTATTTATGAAAAAATATATAAAACACATACAGAAATAATTTCATATCTCATGATAAGATAAATAGCATAACATAATATGGAATTATATTACATAATCCCATGCTGGAAAAGAGTTAATAAGACAAATTCCACCAACGCCTTTCACAAAGTAGTATCCTCGCTTCTTCAGGGAGTTTCACTCTTTATCTGATTGTCTGGTTATCATTCAATCAAGAAAAGTATATTATTATTCATATGCTATGCTACCACAGTAAATTCACAAAATTATTTATTTATAATTATACTATATAGTTCATGGTGTAAAAATGCTCACCACTTGTATCGATATGCAGAAAGATATGCCCACAATGACTCAACACATGGAGGAGCTACCCCCCCAGGCAAGATCCCAAAATTCAGGATCCTATCAGGTGAGTACTGGATCATGCAGTGGCAGATATGGCGGATAGGATATTCAGTACGAAGTACTGTACAGGAAGAGGAGTATATATATTCTGTCACTATTCAACTTTAGGCAAAGCTGCTACAACAATAGGCAACTAAAAGTACTTACTTTCTATTGCCCTTATTGACAATGCAATGTGGGAGCAGGGAGATGGTGACAAATTGTCACATGAATGAGTCCAAGAAAAGGAACTTAATTTAAGTCCAAATAGACCAAAAATGTAGTAAATCCCTAAAAAAATAGGGGGGGGGGGGCAGGGGGTTGGACAGAGACAGGGAGGAGAAAAGAGAGATCGTTCAGTCCAATGCTTGTTAGTATGCAGGATAGTCCAATACCATCATAAAATAAGCATATGATCAACCCATATTTAGTCAACACTGAAGCTTCCATCACCACACAAGTGTGATCACACACAGTAATCACTGATGGGTGTGCATCATATTCCAACTTAATTATCCTAATCCTATACAGTATACATCTCGGAATTGTGCTAACAGCAATCAACTACCATACCCTCCTTTAACCCCTCCTTCCACCCCATAGACTACACTGCACAAAACTAATTTTATGCCATTCATGCCGCAGCACGGCAGATGGCACCCAAATGCATTACCACAATGCTAAATACATTCTTCATCAAATGTCAAGTACTCCTCTAAATTACTCATTATCCTTACCCTCAATGTCAGAAGATTTCATAAGCCTGTTGCGCAGCAAACCCCCATTTTGTATATCTCCAGGAAAGCACCCGGTCTCCAAGCCCGCCACTACCTTTTATATATAATCCCGCCAGATGCGACGGGGCCAGGCCCAGCCCATAATATAATAAATGCAAAATTATTTGCCATCAATTCATTCCCAATCATATACAGTATATGTATGATATACTGTATGATATCTGCTTTATCAATAATAAATTATATATATATATATATATATATATATATATATAACTTGAATAGTCTATTTTTCATTAATTAGGTATAAAACCCAAAACAAACAAACACGCTTCTCAAAGACAGAGAGGCATGAGGACTTTCATGGATGTAGAGAACAGAAATATAAGAACATCCAAAAAGTATACAAACATATAATTGTCACAGTGGCTAAATGTTACAATGTTACAACAAGTTTGTCATGAAGCTGATTTCCACTTCATATTGTATGAAGTGTATTGAAGTATTATACAGTATTTCTGCTTCTTCGGGGTATTTTTATATGCATCAACTTTATCAACAGGATATATATATATATATATATATATATATATATATATGGGTCTCCCAATATGCAAGACCAAGAGGCAGTCACTTGACCCCTAGTCAAAACCAGGGTCAAGTCGGATGGACACTGGACCTCACACCTAGCGGAGTAGGCACGGAAACCCTGCAGCACCGAAGAACACTTTTACATAGCAGTAATCTATATGGCAGAGGTGCCGCAGGAAGAAAATTAGGTATAATCACCACCATCTCAGAATGTAAGTAAACAGGACTAAACTAGCAGACAATAAAGTCCACCCAATCAGACCTTCCCCTTGAATTCTTCTACAGCAGAATGTGGGGGATGAGCCTGACTATGCTGACACAGCTTAAATTGATCACTGGATTCCTGAGGTGGAGAATTTACCTTCTAATAGGATACAATGCCAAAGATCTATCTTAAAAATAATAAAATACACATTCAGTTACATTTCAAAGTGAGAGAAAAATGTTTTAGGGTAGTTATTAAAAGATATCTTATCAAGAACGATATTTGTAATGGGGTATGAAGCCACCCCAGGGGATACACAAGGCTGTTTATATGATAACCCATATAGAATGTTTAGAGATCTTCAAGGAGGTTAATTGATAGAGCTTTAGATTGAGATAACTTGATGTTTGAGAGAGTGCACCTTGTTGGAAGTGTAATGGGCCGTACACACGATAGGATTTTCCAACAACAAATGTTCGATGTGAACTTGTCGTCGGAAATTCCGACCGTGTGTAGGCTCCATAGGACATTTGCTGTTGGAATTTCCGACAACAACTATTTGAGAGCAGGTTCCCAAATTTTCTGACAACAACAGTTGTCGGAAATTCCGAGCATGTGTACACAATTCTGACACACAAAAGTCCACGCATGCTCGGTATCAAGCAGAAGAGCCGCACTGGCTATTGAACATCATTTTTCACATTATCTTCATTTTTAACAACATTTGTGTGAAAGTGTGTATGCAAGACAAGTTTGAGCCAACATCTGTCGGAAAAAAATCCACGGTTTTGTTGTCAGAATGTCCGATCGTGTGTACATAGCATAAGTGATCAAGATGGTTTGTTAGAGAGATTGTGATGACCATCCCTTTTCTCTCTAAACTTCCTTTTTTATTCCCAAAATTCCCTTATCCAAGAACTAGCCTAGAAGGTGTATTTTAAAAAATTGACCCTCATGTGATTGAAAGGTATTTTTATTGATTAACTTAATGTTTGTGTATGCATTTATTGTACCTACCCACTAGATGGCACTCTAAGAATAGGAATTCCTATTTTAGGTCTTCTGAAAATAAAATTCGATGTACTTAAGTTACCCCTATCTAGAACATTATATTTTTATCCATGAATTCATTATAGATATAATACCATAGTATATTTATATCCTAAACTTTAATGCTTCTTCATTTTATTCATGGAATATTTACTAAAAATGTGTGATTTATTGGATCACATCATATCACATTATCATTTTCCATCTCATTATATATTACAAAATCATAGTTATTTGTTATTTTTACATTTTTTTTTATCATTATTGTCCTTTAATTAGTATGGTGCTCTGTATATAAATAAATTGTAAAGCATTCAAACACTTTATAGTTATTGTTTTCTGGATTCCAATGATGTCCATAAGGTCTGAAGCTATTTTGTTTTATTTTCAAATTGTTCATAGTTAAAATAGTGAAATAAAATCACTTCACCCTGAACTGACCTCTCTCTGGATCTTTCATTCCTTTGTCGAGGACTTGTCGAGACCACTCTGTTAATGACTGAAGGTACACACATCAGTTTGTTTGCATTTCTCGGTGCTCGAACAAGTCAAGGATCTGACACTATGCAAAAAGTGTTGTTTTAGATGAATTTGAGTCATAAACTTAGCTTTCTTATTTATAAACTGTCTGGTGTCTGTTTGAGTTTGCTATTACCTTGCATACTGCACAGAATGGAATATGTGGTTGTTTTTTCCCATAAACAATGTTCACATTGTCTGAATCAGTTTCACTTTAAAGAGGATTTCTCTTTATTCAGGTGTTGTTTGTGTGCAAATCTAACCCATTGTCCGTTAGCCTGAATGTCCTTCAATTTAATTGAGCTGTATACAAGCTTCTCTTGCAAATAAAACATTCTGGATTAGTTCAGTTTTAAGACTGGCATACCCTTCATTCTAAGTTTATTTAGGTCAATCTGTATATTTTATTGATATTCCATTATATCTATAACTTCATATTAGAAAAAAAACCTGAAAATATATTCCCTATAAAGATTTTGTTTTCTTCTTCAAACCATGTAAACATAAAACCATGCATAAACACATTTGAAATACTAACCAATATATGAACAATAATACTAATATGTTTGTGAACAAATTCATATACAGCACAAAAAAAATCTAGGATAGTTATAGGGCAGTACTAGTAATAAATATACCTAAATCTATTTGTGAACATTTTCATGTACAAAAATTGCCCTAATGTGTGAGGTGACATCATAACAGAGTGAAAAGAATTGTATTAAGGAAAAAAATGTATTGATTTTGAAAACAGGCAAAATCACAAAAAATAGTAATTAAAAACAAATAACAAATCTACAGTTGAAGTGATATCAAACATTTCATGAAATGTCAATTAGTGGCCATGTTATGGCAATTTAAGCCACTGATTCAGTTGAGAACAATTTATATGATTGGTTTGACAAGGCACAGGTAATTGAAGCATATTTTGCAATTAAACAGTAATTTTACTCTACTACTAATAGATGCTAATATGTAACCTCAAATCAATTTAATTTTATGAAACTGACTACTTCATTGAATCAACTTAGTATATTATCACAGCAAAAATATATCCCGGAGTGTTTTTAATTGCAAAATGTACTTATTTCTGTTCAATGTACTATGCCTCATAACTACCAAAGAGCATTGCTATATTTTTTATGCTGCCTAAAACTGAAAACTAGGCTAATATAAAAGATGTACATTAATGTATTTCTGTAGTCAATAATGCAAAATTAAAAAAAAATCAAGATGTTCAATATTTAGCATAGTTATTGGAAGCTGGAAATTACTGCTGTAGACACCTCTACTACACTAATATCCAACAACTTTAGGGTCCCATGCAAAGCAGCTGCCCTGAATTCAAGAGGTTGCTTGCTGGACACTAGCACCTTTCAGGAAATGCTTTGCATTTTCTCAATAGATACAATACATTCACTGATTGGAAGAAGTACAGAAGTGGAACTCTCAACCTCATCCAATCAGACAACAGTTTGCAATCATTGAGAAAATAAAATGTTTTCTCTTCCTGGTGCCTGTGCCATACTGGCGACCTGCTGTGCTCATTAAGCAGAAGTGCAGCCTCTTACATGGAACCTGGAAGCTAGTGGCAATCACTGCAATAGTGGTGGTGCCTAATACAGTAATTTCTAGCCTCCAGGGGGATCCCACAGGTGTGGCACATACAGTGGGGACGGAAAGTATTCAGACCCCCGTAAATTTTTCACTCTTTGTTATATTGCAGCCATTTGCTAAAATCATTTAAGTTCTTTTTTTCCTCATTAATGTACACACAGCACCCCCTATCGACAGAAAAACACAGAATTGTGGACATTTTTGCAGATTTTTTTTTTTTAAATTGTTTATTTATTAAGTATATTCAAGTATACAGAAACAGAGTATACATTCTCATAGAAAAGTCATTGATAGCAGCATATTCTCAATGAGATAAAACATTTTTTGTAGCTTATTATATATCAAGAAGAAATAACATTAGGTGTCAAATGATTTTCAGACATTACATACACATCATGGTAGAAAATAAGAGGGTCAGTTAGTGAAACAAAGCAATGTTATGGTCATTGGCCCTGCTTCACTCATACAATAGAGGGATCTGTCCTTACACCTCATTAACTCTGGACTATCTGAGGATTCTCTATGTTGTATTCAGAGGAGTCCCAGTGTCCCCATATAGCATCAAATCTGGAAAGGGAGTCATCAATTATGGCTGTGATACGTTCCATCCTGCGAATATCTGTAATAACTGACAAAAATTGTGCAAAAGTAGGGGGGTATTGGCTAACCAACATTGGGGTATAACCCGTTTAGCCGCTAATAAGATGAAAGCCATCAGTTTCCTAAGGGTTTTTGGCAGCTTTGGGAGGGGCAGGCCTAGCAAGAAATGTATAGGTTGGTGGGGTACAGAGAATTTTAGGATCTTTTCCAATAGGGCATGGATCTGTGACCAGTATGACACTATCAAAGGACAGTCCCAAAATATGTGGAAATGGGTGCCCAGAGATGAGCCACATCTCCAGCACTGTCCAAATGTAGTCAGTTTCTGTCTTAAAAGAAATTCCGGGGTTCTATACCAGAACATCAGTATTTTATAGGTTGTTTCTTTCTGAGCCACACATCTAGATGTCTTAGATGCACTTTCCCAAATATTCTTCCATTCACTTAATAGGATAGGTCTGTTTAAAATGTGGGACCATTTGCGCATATATGTGTGAGTCTGTTCTGTGATAGGAGAGGCAGCATGTAAAATTTTATAAATAGTGGATATTAGATGAGAATCATGAGAACCTCTGGAGCACACCATTTCAAATTCAGTAGGGATAGATAGGGTCAATTGTGGCATTTTGGTGGAGAAGAAATATTTGATTTGTAGAAAGGAGTAGAAAAGGTTTTTTGGGATTTTATATTTAGATTGTAGGTCAGGAAAAGTGAGGAGTTTAAGTGTCACTGGGTTAACCAGGTGGCGTAGTTGGAAAATACCGGCTTTCGTCCATGGCAACATGGCATCATAAGAGAGGCTAACAGGGATTTCTGGATTAAAGGTAACATTTGTTAAAGGAGAACATGGGGATGAAAGCATATATTTACCAGAGCAACTTTTCCATATTAAGAGAGTAAATAGCATCGGGTTTAAGCTGATTTTACATAACTGAGAGATGAATTTATCCGAGGATGGCCATAACATGTAGCATGGATGTGCAGGTACCGTAATACCCATTTCTATCTCAGACCATCTGTTAGGGGCATATCTAGATGGCCAGGAGGTTATTGCTCTTAGATGTGAGGCATAATAATACTTGATTATGTCCGGTGCTCCCAAACCTCCACCGGCTCGGGATGCAAAAAGTACAGAGCTAGCTATCCTATGGGATTTATGATTCCATATAAAGTTTAGGAAATTTCGTTGGATTAGCTTTAATTGGGACATTGGAACCTTGACTGGAAGGGTCTCAAAGAGATAGAGGAGCTTAGGGAGCACCGACATTTTGAGGACATTTATCCTTCCAAGAAGGGATAAGGGGAGAGTTGTCCATGACTTTAATAATTTGTTAATTTCTATAATCACAGGAGGAAAATTGGCCTGAAAAAGAGTGGAATATGAGGAAGTCAGATAGACCCCAAGATATTTCAAGGAATGGGAGCACCAACGATATTTGAAATTTTCCTGTAAAGTCGAGAACATATCCGTGGAAAGGTTAATAGGAAGGGCTTCAGTTTTGGTCGGATTTATTTTAAAACCTGAAATGCTACCAAATTGATGTAGGATTACATGGAGAGAGGGGAGTGATATATGGGGATGAGTCAATGTTAGTAGAATATCATCAGCGAATAGGGACAACTTGTATTCCTGATGTCTCAGCGCCACTCCCCCTATGTCAGAGTGGGAACGAATAGCTTCGGCCAGAGGTTCCAAACTTAAAATGAAAAGTAAAGGGGATAGGGGACATCCTTGACGGGTACCGTTACTTAGGGAGAATAGCGGAGAGACATGGGAAGATAGCTGTACCTGGGAAGTGGGCATGGAGTAAAGTGCTTTTAAAGCGTATATAAAGGGGCCTGAAATTCCATATCTAGCCAGAATGGCGAACATAAAAGACCAGTTTAGGCGATCAAATGCCTTCTGGGCATCTAAACTAAGGACTATCGCAGGTTTCTTAGTTTTAGTCAGTAAGTCAATAAGATCGATAGTTCTTCTAGTGTTATCTCCTGCGTGTCTAGTGGGAACAAAACCGACCTGGTCCTTATGTATGAGTGAGGGGAGAAGTAGGGACAGTCTGTTAGCTAAAATTTTAGTGAAAATTTTATAATCAGAGTTCAGGAGGGCGATGGGGCGATAGTTGTCTGGTAGTGATAAGTCCTTATCCGGTTTCAGAATAACCGTAATAAAGGCATGGAGAAATTGGGAGTGCGGGACTATCCCTGACATCAGAGAGGTAAACAAACTTATCATATGGGGTATTAAAACTGTTAGGAAGCTTTTAAAGTATGAGTAAGGGAGTCCATTGGCCCTGGGGACTTGTGGATCGGAAGTTGGTTAATAACCGCAGTAATTTCTGCAGCAGATATGGGAGCATTGAGTCCTGAGCGTTTCTCAGGAGAAAGTGTAGGGAGATTTAGAGTTTTAATGAAGTCATCAAACTTTTCTTGAGCGAATTCGAAATTTTGGTCTGTTGCTAAGCAGTTATAGAGTTTTTGGTAATAATCACCAAAGACCTTGGACATGTGTTGGGGGCAATAGGTAGGTTTACCATTGGGTTGTAGTAGTAAATCAGGGATTGAGGCTGCGGGTCTAGGCTTTAATTTATTGACTAGCATTCTATGGGGCCTATTAGCAAATTTGTAAAACTTTTGCTTGGACCAAAGAAAGGATTTAGCATTCTCCCCTGAAAAAGGCCTTATGAGCCTCCCACAGAGTGGATGCCCCAGAAACCGAACCCTCGTTGAGTTCAAAAAATTCTGTCAGTTTTTTCTGGAGATGAATATAAATATCAGGTATTTTAAGAAGGGTCTCATTAAGACGCCAATGGCATGTCCTAGATGTAGGTTTGGTTAGGAGAAGGTCAAGTACTATGGGGGCATGGTCCGACCATGTAATTGCATTTATTTCTGAATGAACTACATATGATAGTAAGGGTGCTGAGACAAAGAAGTGGTCTAATCTTGTATATAACTTGTGGGGGGGGTGAATAAAATGTAAATTGTTTGGCTGTAGGATGTTTTACCCTCCAAGTATCAAAGAGGTTGTGAGCTCTGATAAGTTTTCTAAAAGATGTAGCCAATTTTTGAACCTGGGGAGGTGGGGTGTGTGTAAAAAGGGCAAGTCTGTCTTTAGTCGGGGACATGCACAAATTGAAATCACCCCCGATGACCATGAATGGTTGAGAAAAAGATATAAAATAAAATATCTCAAGAAATCCAATCTGTCCTGTGTTGGGTGCATACACATTGGCAAGGGTAAATGAGACATTTTCATGGTCACAGCTCAGGAGAACAAAGCGGCCTTGAGGGTCTAAATATGTCGATTTGACATGTATATTAGAATTAAATTTAAGTAATATGGCTACTCCAGCCTTTCCAGAAGGATCTGATGCTTTATAAGCGGTAGGAAAATGTTTGGAGGCCAATTTGAAAGATCCCTCCGCCTTGAAGTGTGTCTCCTGAACCATGATCACTTCTGCTTTGGATGCCCTAAACTCTTTCAACGCCAGCCAACGTTTGCGGATGGAACCTAGACCTTTAACATTGCATGACAATATACTTACAGCCATAGCTCAGGTATATGAGTAAAGCATATATTAAATTTAGAGGGTAGTAAAGAAACGTGTACCATGATGTATAAAACATAGTAATAAATATATCATAAATGATCATATGACAGTATTGTATAATTTTTGAAACATAACTGTATTTTGAATATGGGTCTGAAAAAAAAACCCATGTGTAGGAAAAAATCAGTCAAAACAAGGGGTTGGGGAATAGAAAAAGAAAACAAGAAAAGTAATAATAATAAAAAAAAAGGGATCCAGGTTAGGACCAAAAAGGGTCTCTAGTAAAAAGAAAAAAAGAAAAAAACATATACCAATTAGGTATTAGGCCTGAGGAACGTGAGAGCCTCAGGAAATCACGGTCTCGATTCAAGACCATGTTAACAGGGGGTGTGTCAGCCTACAAAATCAGACTTGTGGGCCTCCGTCCAATCCGAACATCGAAAAAAAAAAAAAAAGAAAAACAGGGAACCACCAACATGGAGTTTATGTGCTGGGTTATAATAAACAGATAAATGTGTAAGGCACTTCAGGTATGGAAGTTCGACTCTGAGCCCAGAGCCTCAGAACACATAGGTCAAAAAAAAGTAGGACCCATGTGTAAAGAGGGACCATAGGGACATGTCACAGGACGTTTTCAGGTAGGGCCTTTAAATGGAGCAGCTCTTTGAGGTGTAACTGGTGTCTTCCTTGACCTCTGGCGCACCGGGGTCCAGATTTTCCCAGGCGTGGACATCTGTCAAGAAGGCGGGATTTGTATCTACAGGTCTTCATCTGGTATGGGAGGGAGACCTAGGTTTTTTATAAAAGTCTCACATTCTTGCAAGTCTCGCATGGAGTATTGTGAACCGTCTTTAATGACTGATAACCGGAACGGGAAACCCCAATGATAAGGGACTTGGTATTGTTGCAAATGAGAGGTAACTGGGCGTAAAGTGCGGCGTTTAGCCAAAGTGATGGGCGATAAATCATTAAAAATTGAAGTTTTGAGCCTTTGAATTCAACCCTTGATCTGTTTCGAGTAGCAATGGTCAAGGCCTCCTTACTCTCATAAAAGTGGAAACGAGCGATGATGTCCCTGGGATTAGCACCCTGTGGAGGTTTAGGAGCCAGTGATCTGTGTGCTCTATCCAGGCGCCATTCTATGTCAGAAATATGAGGTACTAACATGACAAATAGAGCAAGGAGGTAGGGTCGAATTTCTTTATCTGGTATGGATTCTGGGACTCCACGAATGCGTAGGTTCTGTCGGCGTTCTCGATTTTCGAGGTCTTCTTGCTGCGTTTGTAATTGTGAGACTGCGTTTTTCAGGCCTGCATTTTCCTCCTCTAGGACATGGATATATTGAACCATGTCGTCGAATTTAGTTTTCAAATGATCTGTACGTTCACCAAGTTGATCTATTTCACCCCTAAGCTCATGGGCTAGCTTATTTACTTCTTTGGTGATGTTATGGGTGATGCTGTGAAGCAGAGCCTGCAACTTAGTATTTAAAATGTCCACTGTCACGGGTAGTGATATTGCGGGGGAAACAGGTGGTTGTGGGCGCTGTGAAGAGTCTTCAATAAACAGAGAGGGGTCAACCCGAAATTATCCGTTTGGTTTATAGCTGCCTCCGGAGTACTTGAGGCCGGGGAGTGAGGCCTCCGTAGATATTTCTCCACTGAGTGGGTTTGCCGGAATGCGGCCTGCGAGGCTTGTTTTGAGTATACGGTGCGTTGGTCTCTGATTTTTCCCCTTTACTGTTTGAGAGATAACTATGGGGTTCCCTGAAAGGTTAGTGTGTCTCCCAGGTCTTGAAAATAATAGCGTTGCTGAGCGGGAGATTCGGATATGTAGGCGGAGGCCAAAGCTTAAATCTCAGACGTTTTCCATTTTTGCAAGCTGCACGTGCGTCTTACATTTAACAGTTGTAAAGGCAATTTTTTAAGTAGCTGTTACAGGGCATAGTGTTCCCAGTGGTGGATATTATTGAGGAAGTATAAAGAGATGGACTATGATGAGTAAGTACAGCAGAGAGGGACAGAAGCAGCTGGGTGTATCTGGAGTCCCAAGATGTGTGTAGGCCGTGTGTAGGCCGAAGCCGCTGGCTTTCCTATGCGCCAGCCAGCCGGCCGTGTAAGTTCCGCTCCGTCTGGGCTTCGTCTGGGCCAAAGGGATTCCTGAAGAAACACAGTTAATGGGGCAGTGGGTGGTTGATGTCAGGGGTATTTGGCTGTGGGATGGTAGATGTGGATACTCCACTACTCACTGTGCCCCCGGGAGGATGATGCGGCCGGATCAATAGGCTGCAGGTTGTAGATGGACGTTAGGCCGCGGTATATCGGGGCTCATGGCTAGAGATCCACAGGTAGCACAGCTCCACTGCAAGTTTATCCAACGTCCTCTGGAGGTACCCTGCTGGAAGGTTGAGATAGGATGGTCAGTGTTTAAGAGCTTGGGAGCCGGCAGGCCTCAAGATGGCGGCGGGCCTCGAGCCCAGGATTCAGGGAGCCAGGCCGGGGTGTACACAGCCGTGTAGAGTCCGAAATGGAGAAAAATTTTTAGCTGTAGTTGTAGTAAGGAGTGTTCTGGGGAGTATGCTGTGGTTTTGGGAGATCTCCGGGGTAAGAGAGAGGGAGGATGGCAGCGGATTGCTTGCTGGCTGTGCAGAGCTCAACACAAGCACGTCTTCCTTGCTCTGTGTCCGGACACACCCCTGACATTTTGCAGATTTATTAAAAAAGAAAAACTGCAATATCACATGGTCCTAAGCATTCAGACCCTTTGCTGTGACACTCATATATTTAACTCAGGTGCTGTCCATTTCTTCTGATCATCCTTGAGATGGTTCTACACCTTCATTTGAGTCCAGCTGTGTTTGATTATACTGATTGGACTTGATTAGGAAAGCCACACACCTGTCTATATAAGACCTTACAGCTCACAGTGCATGTCAGAGCAAATGAGAATCATGAGGTCAAAGGAACTGCCTGAAGAGCTCAGAGACAGAATTGTGGCAAGGCACAGATCTGGCCAAGGTTACGAAAAAATTTCTGCTGCACTTAAGGTTACTAAGAGAACAGTGGCCTCCATAATCCTTAAATGGAAGATGTTTGGGATATACCAGAACCTTTTCTAGAGCTGGCCGTCCGGCCAAACTGAGCTATCGGGGGAGAAGAGCCTTGGTGAGAGAGGTAAAGAAGAACCCAAAGATCACTGTGGCTGAGCTCGAGATGCAGTCAAAAGATGGGAGAAAGTTGTAGAAAGTCAACCATCACTGCAGCCCTCCACCAGTCAGGGCTTTATGGCAGAGTGGCCCGAAGCCTCTCCTCAGTGCAAGACACATGAAAGCCCGCATGGAGTTTGCTAAAAAACACCTGAAGGACTCCAAGATGGTGAGAAATAAGATTCTCTGGTCTGATGAGACCAAGATAGAACTTTTTGGCCTTAATTCTAAGCGATATGAGTGGAGAAAAACAGGCATTGCACATCACCTGTCCAATACAGTCCCAACAGTGAAGCATGGTGGTGGCAGCATCATGCTGTGGGGGTGTTTTTCAGCTGCAGGGACAGGATGACTGGTTGCAATGAATGCAAGGAAAGATGAATGCTGCCAAGTACAGGGATATCCTGGATGAAAACCTTCTCCAGATTGCTCAGGACCTCAGACTGGGCCGAAGGTTGACCTTCCAACAAGACAATGACCCTAAGCACACAGCTAAAATAATGGAGTGGCTTCACAACAACTCAGTGACTGTTCTTGAATGGCCCAGCCAGAGCCCTGACTTAAACCCAATTGAGCATCTCTGGAGAGACCTAAAAATGGCTGTCCACCAACGTTTACCATCCAACCTAAAAGAACTGGAGAGGATCTACAAGGAGGTATGGCAGAGGATAAGTACCCAAATCTGACTAACAATAAGCCTCATACAATGCCTGTACAGAAGAGCTTAACCGCTTTAGCCCTGGAAGATTTTACCCCCTTCCTGACCAGAGCGTTTTTTGCGATTCGGCACAGCACATTGTATTAGCCAGTGGGCAAGGTAATAATGCTCTATATAATAAGATTGGTAGAAATAATAAAAGAATCAACAATATGGTCTAAATGGAACTACAGGTGTGTATACTAAGGCGTGGCAGCATCCTAGTACTTGATGCATTTTGTGGGCAAAGCCACTTCATCAGGAGAAGATGCATCCAAAAGTCTGTAGAAAAAGATAGATATCAATAAAATCTAATAATAACTACAATATCAAAAAAAATATTGGTAAGGGAAGAGAATAGTCCTAAATGCTCACATAGGGCTAAGGTATAGGAGCATGTGATGCTGTGGTATACAGACCGCTGGAATTGCTTGCGACATGAGCACACAACACCACCAAGCATCACACTGGCATAATGTGTGCAAGGAGGCGTGGCCAAGCTATGGGCCAGTCTGCTGACCACCCCTGGCACCAAAACACTTCCCAATGAATCAGCCAGAGAATAGTCAAAAACATGTGCACCCGCCGTGATGCCCATTAAGGACGTCACATGTAGGGCATGAGGCGTGATGCCGATGCTCAGAAAAAAATCACCTGCCCGATCCCCCGCATCCCAAAAAGGAGGGCAGAGGGGAAGGGGAGGGCAAACAGCACGCATCGCATCTCCTGGGTATCAAACAGCCAGACTGCTCCACTACAGCAATCCACATAAATTGCACAACATGGCCATTGCAAAGTAATATGAAAGTGCTGGAAATTTGTGACTAAAATGGAACCTGCCTGCTTCCGAGATCAGTGAGTAACAAACTATTTCTAAAGAAATTAAAAGTTCAAAAAATATGACAAGTTAGAAATGTATATCTACATGTTATGACAATTCCAGAGCAGTAGTTTGGGGGACTGGAGCTCCGCTTTAACCTTAAAAATTTCCAGAATTCACCCCTTCCTGACTAAGAAATCCACAAAACAAAGTATTTACTCCTTGGTTATTTCCCGCCTTGACTACTGCAACTCTATCCTCAGTTGCCTACCTTTACAAAGGCTATCCATCTATTATGAATGTTGTTGCTAGACTAATACACCATACTAACCGATCCGTGACTGCTATTCCACTCTGCCAATCTCTTCATTAGCTTCCCCTACCCCATCATATTAAAAATCAAAATACTAACCACAGCATACAAGGCCATCCACAACATCACCTCCAGCTACATCACCAACCTCATCTGCAGATATCGCCTAAATCATCCTCTCTGCTCCTCCCAAGACCTCCTGCTCTCTAGCTCCCTTGTTAGCTCCTCCTGGACTTCTCCAGAGCCTCTCCCATCCTCTGGAGCGCTCTGCCCCAGTATGTCTGGTCAGTCCCACCCTGTCCACCGATCCCTGAAAACTCACTTATTCAGGGAAGCCTACCTCACCCTCCAGCTGATCATCCCCTGCAGCTATTGTACCACCTCCCCTTTAGATTGTAAGCTTCATGAGCAGGCCCCCCCTTTTTTTTTGTATTGAACCGTATTGCAATCATACTGTCCTACATTGTAAAGTGCTGTGTAAACTGCTGGCGCTATATAAATCCTTAATAATAATAATAATAATAAATACATAGTATCAACCAGAAACTGTCTTCTAGGTACACTTTGAAAGAACTCAGCAGGTAGGTTGTTCCAAACATCTTGGGGAACTAACCACAGATCTTCTATGAATGTAGGCTGCCTTAAATCCTCTGTCTCTTCATGTAATCCCAGACAGACTGAATGATGTTGAGATCAAGGTCCTGTGAGGGCAAAACTATCACTTGTTCACCTTTATGTTGAAAATAGTTCTTAATGACATTGGCTGTATCTTTCGGGTCCTTGTCATGCTGCAGATATAATTTGGGGTCAATCATATGCCTCCCTAATGGTATGGCATGATGGATAAGTATCTGCTTGTATTTCTCAGCACTGAGTACACCACTGATCCTAACAAAATCTACAACTCCATTTGCAGAAATGCAGCCCCAGACATGCAAGTAACCACCACCATGTTTCACTGTTGCCTGCAGATGCTCATTATTGTACTACTATCCAACCCTTTGACAAACAAACTGCCTCCTGCTACAGCCAAATATTTCAATTTTTGACTCATCAGTCTGGAGGTATGGCTTTTTTGGCTGCAATTCTTCCATGAAGACCACTTCTGGCCAGACTTCTCCAGACTGTAGATGGGTGTACCTAGGTCCCACTGGTTTCTGCCAGTTCTGTGCTGATGGAAGTATTGAACATCTTTCGATATTGAAGGGAAGTAAGCATGAAGATTTCATCTCCTGCATTCAATTCCCTTGGCTGACCACTGCATCTATGGACCTCAGCCTCTTTGTGCTTCTTCAAAAGAGCTTGAACAGCACATTGTCAAACCTCAGTCTGCTTTAAAATCTTTGCGTGGGAGATACCAATTCTATGCAGTATAGCTACCTTGTGTCTTGTTGCTGTGCTCAGTCTTGCCATGGTGTATGACCTGTAGCATGAAACTGTCTTCCACAACCTCACCTTACTATCTGAGTTTGCCTGTTTCTCACCTAGTTTTAAAGTGTTATTAAACCCACAACAGTAAAATCAGTCTGTATATACAGTAAACCATCCCTGTTATAATCACTGTGGAACCTAAGGGGTAATCCTCTGCATTGTGTAAAAAGGCTGTTTGATCCTGTCTTCTCTGATCCTCCTCTTCTTTCACTTCCCCCAATCCAGAGCCTTTTTTTTGGGAGGGTACATATGATCGCCACAGGGCAAATCAGCACTCTCCAGACAGAGGGTCAGGGGCCATGCAGCCTCATAAGACAGTCAGAGGAGAATAAAAATTCCTCCCACAAGCCTTAACCTGTGGCCAGGCACTGATAGAAGGAATTGAGAGGGTGTGTGTGTGTGTGTGTGTGTGTGTGTGTGTGTATGTGTGGAGGGGGGTCATCCTCAGTGTTGCCCATACCTTCCCTATAGGAACACCCATAAATTTGTTTTCAGGTGGTATGCTCAGCCAGCTTCAACCAGCATTGACAGAACTAAAGTTGTAGAAATGTAAATTTAGTTGCACATGATTTACTGGGAGCAAGTGCTTTGTGCACCAGGGCCCCTAGAAGATTTTGAAGTTTTAATTTGCTTTATTAACTAACTTGTCTGTAATAGACTCCAGGAGCTGCTATATCTTAAATATAAAGGCAATATAGTAAGGAATGGGTAGATACCTGTCAGTTGTTTTTTTTTGTGTTTGTTTTTTTCACTTGAAAGATTTACCTATACTTGTCAGAGTTTTCACAAAAAAGGGTATCCCCCTCCCCAAGATTTTCCCTCTATTCCTCTTCCACGATAACTGTAAATTTTTAATTTCCTATCACTATCCATCCAGATATTCACCAGAAGAACTGAATGAGGTTTAAATACTTCTACAAATTAGTAAAAACTAGGGGAAAAACGTTTTTACTTTAGATATATTTTAATTACAGAAGCCCTTTGTTTATACCAGGAATAAATGCTGCTCTAGATTAGATCAGGTATCATACTGTGTAGATTCAGCTTGGCTTTGGCGCATATCTTCACCATATGTTTGCTCTTTTATGAAAACTGGGACCTGTTTTTAATGAACTACTGGTAACAGATCATATAAGGTTTTTTTTTGCAAGCTGGCATAGTTCAATGCTGAAGAAAACAAATGGCATCACATACTGTAAGTTGCAAATAAAATAGATTTTTTTGTATGGCTTTATTTAACAATACACAATATATTATATAAGATTGTCTTGTTGTGTATGCAACGATATCCACTTAGAGGTATAACTCTTTTCAGTAAAAGTAGTTTACTTCCAATGTGCTTTGAAGCTAACTTTAGTTTTAACACCCAGCAGTCAAAAAAAAAAAAATCAATACTGTCTTGTAAAATTGATTGTCTAGTATCAACAGGTTTAATGGAAATGCCAGTAGAAGATTGATCATCTGTGATCATTGGTTATGAATCTGAGAACAGAGCAACTTGAAATCTGCAATTGATGTGATGTTATTAAAATGTAGGTTGTTTACAATGAAACCTGCCAGTGAAGAGAAGTGTTTCAGTCTTGCAAGACAAAAATAGCCCACCAATGAGATTTTTGCTTCTCGTTCTGTTGCACTTAAGGAGATAAGGTCAGCTTGCACTTTCAGGGCTAAGTGAATAGTGTCATGCAGGGCTTTTTTTCCTCAGAGAATAGGTGCAGGAACCCCCCTTTTGGGAGTTATTCATTGTCTTTGCCCCTACCTACCTCAGAGCACCAGTCCTTGGTTCCACCCCCTACCCACCTCCCAGCACTGCCCCTTTTAGAGAATACAGAACCAAGTAACATTTGTGGTACTAAGTAATTGGTATGGAATTTGTTATTGATAACAAGAAAAGCAGTAAAATAGATCCCCCACAGCCAACAACAATAGACCCACCAGCAACAATAGATCCCCCCCGCTGCAACAATGGACCATCTACAACAAAATACCACCCAGCAACAATAGACCCACTAGCAGCCAGCTTTAATAGACTGCTCCCTCAACAGTAGATCCCTCCCAGTGACAACTGACCCCCCAGCAACATAAGACTCACCCCAGCAACAATAGATCCCCCACCAGCAACAATAGACCTCCCCAGCAGCAATCAACCCTTCTGCAGAAATAGATCCCCTCCAGCAACAATAGATCCATCAGCAGCCAGCATCAATAGACACTGTAGCACAACCCAGCACTCCTTGCCATTACATACATTCAGTGGTGGAGGTGCCGGAACTACATTCCCCTTCATTCCCGCTGAAAAAAGCCCTGGTGTCATGTAAAGCTCAACCCATCTGGTGTTACACTTGGTATTTTGCAGTGATCCTCATAGAAAAGAGATTGATATGAGAGTACTTGGGAGGTAGACATAAAGTTCTTGGGGATCACCTTTCAAAGCCACTGCCACTCTACCCTTCCTGGGCAAAGTGACAGTGGGAGGAATTTATCAAAACTGCAGCAGAAAGAATCAGGAGAACCTATCAATCAATCAGCTTCTATCTTCAGCTTGTTCAGTTAAAGTGATTGTAAAGTCTCGGTTTTTTTCAATAAAAATAAAAACATGTTATACTTACCTGCTCTGTGCAGTGGATTTGCACAGAGCAGCCCAGATCCTCCTCTTCTCAGTTCCCTCTTCTGTGCTCCTGGCTTCTCCCTCCTGTCGAGTGCCCCCACAGCAAACAGCTTGCTATGGAGGCACCCAAGCGGAGTCACAGCTCCGGGTGTCTATTCATACATGGAGCTGCGGCCTGCCCCTATCTCTCCTGATTGGCTGACTGACTTTGATTGAAAGCAGAGGGAGCCAATGGAGCCGCTGCTGTGTCTCAGCCAATCAGGAGGGAGAGATGGCTGAGACATTTGTGGACATCGCTGGAAAGAGATGGAGTTCAGGTAAGTAATAGAGGGTGCTGGGGCAGCTGCTGCACACAGAAGGCATTTTATCTTAATGCATAGAATGCATTAAGATAAAAAAACCTTCTGACTTTACAACTCCTTTTAAAATGAACACCGCTTGGTTGCCATACACAGCTGCTCCAGATTCTGGCTGCTCCGTTTTAGGTTAATTGCCCTCAGCATCTCTTTAAAATTCGCCTTCTATGCCTAACATACACATTTAATAGATAAAATTTTAGTAACAGTTTTACTGTTGATATTAGCATTTTGTAACACAAAATGAATAAAACAGCCTTATGCTACACTACCACTGATCTAGACTATGATTTCTAAATATTTAGGCACCACAATCATGGTTATCTCAAAGCAAGGCTCTAGCGCTGCCAATTTCAAAATACCTTCATTCTATTAACTACTTGGGCTCCAGAAGGTTTACCCCCCTTCATGGCCATGCCATTTTTTGCAATACGGCACTGTGTTAATTTACCTGACAATTGCGCAAATAGAGCTTTCTTTTAGTGGTATTTGATCATCTCTGTGGTTTTTATTTTTTGCGCTATAAACAAAAAAAGCACCAATTAAAAAAAAAAAATACAATATTTTTTTACTTTCTGCTGTAAAACATATCCAATACAAAAATGGAAAAAAAAAATTTCATCAGTTTAGGCCAATATGTATTCTGCTACATATTTTTGGTAAAAACAAAATCCTAATAAGCGTATATTAATTGGTTTGCACAAAAGTTATAGCATCTTCAAACTATGGGAAAGATTTATGGATTTTTTTTGCTAGTAATGGCAGCGATCAGTATCTTGTGACAGGACTGCAACATTGTGGTGGACAAATCAGACACTAAGGGACACTTTTTTTGGGACCAGTGACACTAATATAGTGATTATTGCTAAAAATATGCACTGTCACCGTACTAATGACACTGACTGGGAAGGGGTTAACATCAGGTGCGATCAAAAGGTTAAATGTGTGCCCAACCTGTGCTTGTACTATAGGGAAGGCAGAGATCCGTGTTCCTGCACACAGGATCACAAACTTCCCTTCTCACAGAATGGCGATCTGCCTTGTGTCCTGAATGATCAGCAGGTCCTAGCGGACACTGCATTTGCTGGACCCAATGATTGCCTCCTTCTGTGTCCAATCATCGTGGGAGTGGGTCGCCGGCAGTGCGCGCCTCAGATCCGGAAGGTACAGGTACGTGATCCTGCCCAGGAGAGCCGCCTTGCTGATATATATATATATATATATATATATATACAGTATACGTTTGGCAAGCAGTTAATGGGCAAAGCTCCTTGGGTACGAATGAGGGCAGTTTCAGTGAACATGATCCACAAGTCAACAAACTGCAAACTTTAATGTAAACCAAACTGAAGTCCAAAGGAAGTGAATCTTGAAAATTGAAAACACTTCCCGCTAACTGACATTTTCCTGTTTTTTTTGTTTTTGTTTTTTTTTTTTTTCACAAACAGGGTGAGGACCTCCCTTAGGATCAAACACAGATCATGGGGAGCTGAACACCGGCCTGGAGGACATGTATTGGGTTTAAGGTTAAAGGGGTTGTAAAGGTAAAAATTTTTTCACCTTAATGCATTCTATGCATTAAGGTGAAAAAACTACTGACAATACCGCCGCCCCCAGCCCCCCGTTTTACTTACCTGACCCCTCGAAAGTCGGCTGCTCGTTCCCGACATCCATTCCACTGCTCAGCCTGGCCGCTGATTGGCTACAGTGGATGGATTGGAAGCAGCGCAGCCATTGGCTCACGCTGCTGTCAATCACATCCAATGACGCGGCGCGCTGGGGGGCGGGGCCGAGTGATACAGCCAGCGGCTATAGCCGCTGGCTGTATCACGGGAGCGCGCCCGCAACAACTAACCACCATGCGAGGGAGCTCGCATTGAGGTGGTTAGTTCTTGCGGGGAGGAGCTGAAACAGCCGCCGAGGGACCCCAGAAATCAGGTTTGGGGCCACTCTGTGCAGAACGAGCTGCACAGTGAAGGTAAGTATAACATGTTTGTTATTTTTAAAAAATAAAAAAATTACCTTTACAACCCCTTTAACTGTAACAGCAGGAAAGTTTTAATGTCCTATTCTTACATAAAGCATAGTCAGCTATTTGGTAATGCTGGACTTTTTAAGTGAACATTGAAAAGTAAAAGTTAGAAACAAAGCTAATTGTTTTATTTTAATATTAATGCAGACATTTCTTCCTTTGGCAGTAAAGGCCAAAATGAATACATTTGGATCAGAAAATCATGTTGCCTCATTTTCTAAAGAGTGACACTGTCTGGTCTTTTCTCACTTCCATCCAAAGGGAAACTTTACATTTATTTTGACTCTGTCCAAGTTTCACATACAGCTCTGACACTGCCTTAGCTCATTTCTGTTGCTTTTGACATTTTTTTGCTTCCAATTTTTTTTTTTACACAGATATGTCTGGTGAAGGGGATTTTTCCTGTACATCATTTTTTTCAAGATTAGGACAGAATTGAAAGCAGAATAGGGTTTAAAGATGGAGCTCCAGATAGTAAAAGAAAGAAAGAAAAAAGAAAAAGAAAACATTTCCTGCAGATACTGTTTGTGTTCAATAATAATAATGATAATAATAATAATAAAAGTTTATCTTTAAAAATACCTAGTGAAAATGGAATTGACAGAAGGAAAGGGATTATTGCGGTGCCAATACAACTCGGAAAGAGTAAACGTTAAAATGATAAATTTTTATTACAATGTATTAAAAAACACATATTACAAAATATATTTGCATAACCGTTAAAATAGCACATAATAAGTATACACTAATAGCCAAGATGATATTGGCTATGTTATATTGGCAGGACAGGTCTTCCCTACATGTTTTGCCAAGGCATTGGCTTCTTCAGGGAATTAAGACATGCTTATAGCTCTCTAAAAAAAGGAAAAAAGGAAAAAAGAAAACAATATAAATACTGTACAACAATAATATAAAGTATGAACATGGTGCTCAATACTGAATTATAGGGCAACAAGGTATTAGTAGTCTCAACCCCCCACCCCCTGGGAAAACACCATATATATAGTGGGAATCAACACCCCACTGCCAAAAGCAATCACCCAACCTACCCTGATGCCCCCAGGAGCAGAGTCAGCAAGGGGCAGGTCCCAAAGATGGCAGGCCAATACTACCAAATTGTGGCTGCAGAGGGCAGAAATGAGACCAATAAAAGCTGTAAGAAAAAAGGAGAATCTGAGATAGAGACAAATAACTCTCATAGAGCCCAAATCGGTCCCATAAATAGGGCTAAATATCCTCAATACATACCAAAGAGACGTAAGAATAAATTTGAAAGAACGGGCGCTGAGATGACCAAAAATATGTAGTCAATGAAGAAAAGGCATTTAGACTGGGGTTTGAGATGGAATAACTAAATGGAAAAAAAAAAATATAAATGACATTAATATAAAATAGATTAACCCAGTCTAGCTCAAAACGATCCCCTAGGTAATAACTACTGTCTTACCTTTTAGAAAATGTGAAGCAATCCTAGGCTTCAAAGTTTTGTTTGATAAACACAGGTTATGGTCATACAGCAGTGCCTGGATTAAATACCGAGCACACCCAGGGTATCACAGCAATAAGAAAGCCTAAGGCACAAAAAAGGTGGAAAAGGGAAATTAAATTAGAAACATCTCAAACACAATGATAAGGGTCAGAGTAGGAGAGAACCCCCCGCCACCATACTTGAAGCTACCTTCTATAGAGAAATCCAGCGTAGCAGCGCCCCTTGAAGCCAGCAAAAGGAGGCTTGCGAGATCTGCCTTTATAGCCCCCCACCCGGCCGCCAGGTGACGTCAATGGCCGGGAGCGGACAAAAAAGGCCACTGCGCCTGTGCAGTATTCACATCCAGAGGCCTACAAAGCCCAGAATGCCAACCGTGACATTGGTCACATCACATGGCCCAAGCTATCCCTTTAGCATGGTCTCCTATGGTACATGTTCACATCTATGCATTTTTCAACTGGTGCATTTTTGGAAAGAGACGGGGACTTTTTTCCCGCAGCAGAGTGCGTTTTGCATGTAATAGACTTCAGTTGAGTCACACCAATGTGTTTTTATGTGAGTTGCAGTTTTTTAATTTCTCCTGTAAAAATACTATATATAGCTGGTTGCTAAGAAGTGGGTTGGGAAGTCGGCCACTGTGTCCTTAAGAACCCTGAGAATCCCCACTGACAACTGAATATAAAAAAAAGAATTGCTGGCTAAAAGATTTGGCCCTTCGGGTCTGGTATGGATTTGGAGGGGACCCCCATGCCAAAATGAAAAAGAAAGTGAGTGGGATCCCCCAAATCCATACCAGACCCTTATCCAAGTATGCAGCCTGACAGGTCAGGGAAAGGAGGAGACGAGTGTGCCGCTCTGCCCCCCCACCCCAAAGTACCTTGTCCCCATGTTGATGGGGACAAGGGCCTCTTACCCACAACCCTAGCCTGTAGTTGTAGGGGTCTGCGGGCAGGGAGCTTATCAAAATATGGAAATACCCTGTCACATACCTTGAAACAGAGCCTGACGTGTAGAAGGAGACCTCTCTTACAACTCTGGCTCAAAGAGACCTCTGGAGTTGTGACAGTGGCCACGAGAGTGCAGTGAGGTAGGAGTGCCTGCAGAATTCCTTGTTGAAAGTAGAGATGTGTAGCTGATGGGTCGCAAGACCAGGCTGGGTGGTGAGCTGCAGGTTGCAGCAGAAGCAGCAGGTGTGGATGCACAGTGGATGCACAGAGGATACAGGACAGCATCACCAGGTACTGTATGGAGCAGGATGAAGCAAGACTGGAGCGGGGTCAGGACTGGATATAAGCAAACATAGTCAAGGAAGCCAGGTCAAACACAGGTAATCAGATGCAGATACAGGATCAGACTCAGTTAAAGCTGCATATTAGACAGCATTGCACTAGTGCAATGCTGTCTTTATATAGACCATTTGGCACCAGCATCAATGGCTAATGTGTGCGCACATTTTAGTGCATGCGCATATGCAGTCACCTGTTTGTGCTAATGTCTCCCCGCATGTGCATAGGCGTTAGCCTATGCTCGGCAAGACGGCCACTTGCAAATGCCCATCTGCACATGAGTATCTGCCTCTGCCTAGGAGCTTCGGCTGCACTATGGCCAGCACGTCCCTGATACAACCTTTAAGAAAGGGGACCTGGCCCCCCCATGTGAATGAGTATGGGGTACATTGTACCCCTACCAATTCACCAAAAAAAGCAGTATAGTGTTACAAAAACAAGAAATGGTTTTTGACAAGTCCTTTATTAAAGCAGTTCTATTCTCCGCTTGGTCATTTTTACCTACAGGTAAGCCTATAATAAGGCTTACCTGTAGGTAAAATGAACATCTCATAAACCTGTACGGTTTAGGAGATATTCACCTTGCATGCAGCCACTGATGTCAGTGGCGCATATGCAGTGAAGGTCCAGGGAAGGTCCTGCGTATCATGCTGGAACTTGCTGGAATGGAGGGCCCCTGCGCATGCGTGGTAATGATATCATCACAAACCTAGAAGAAACGCAGAGGGAACATGTCAACTCCTTTATCGGTGACAGGGTGGCTCTGTGGGAGCTTCGATCTAAGGTAAGTGTTTCATAATTAGCTTTAGGCATACAAATGCTTTAAAAAGAATGAATGTCACCCGTCGTAGCTCCAAAATCAATCACAATGTTTTATTTCTCCTCCGATGTCTTCTTGCTCTGCCACCGCTGCCACCAACCCAATAAAAATAAAAGAAAACTCTCCTCCTCCGATGATGGCTCCCGCCGTTCTGTCAGCTTTGGTGTCTGACACTTCTTATATAGCTATAAGGTGTGGCCATGTGGTGACATCACCCGGAGATACCCCCCTTGTGACATCATGGCCACACTATGCCCACAAAGCACCCATGTTGAGGGCATGCAGCCTGGTATGGTTCAGGAGGTGGCCACACATTCATCCCCTCCCTTTCCTGGCCTGCCGGGCCGCATGATCAGATAAGGGCCTGGTATTGACTTGGGGGGGACACCACGCAATTTTTTTTTATTTTGGCATGGGGGTCCCCTCCAAGCCCAAAGGGCATGGTATGCATTTGGGTCGGGGGGATTCCATGCCATTTTGTTTTCTCAAATTTTTTAGGCACCAATTCTTTTTCCTGCATTCAGCTTTTTACATACAGTCAACCCCACTGACAGCTGATGACTCATTGGTTGTTAAGGATGAGGTGGCCAGCTTCCGGGCTTGCTCCTTAGCAATCAGCTATATACAGTTTATCTATATTGTAGTGTGGTTTAGTGACATAGTTTACAGGCACCATATCCCCAGATAGATATTTATGTACAAGGGATATTTTGGGGGATTTTTTTTGGTGCCAAAAAAGTATTGAACAAGAAGGGATATTTAAAAATAAAATATTAAAAATATTTTATTTTATTAGTACATCATTAAAAGATTAGACACATTAACAAAAAACAACTTGTCCTTTACATGGTCATAAATGATCTATTCGCAGACATTTGACGATGTGGCATCTGTTTCGCCTTTTGTTAAGAGAGACTTGAAAGCCACTGCTAATGCAGTTGCAGTTGCTGTATCAAGAAACAAAACAATCCATAATAGAATACAAATATTACATACATAAAAAAGAGCCATATTTGATATTCTTCACCCTGTCCTGCCATTTCAATGCTTACACAGTGTTTTCAAATGAACATAAAAAAACATACAAAATGCATGCAAAAACGCATCAAAAATGCTGATTAAAAATGTAAAATGCACTCACTAATGTAGTGTTACAGAACCTAGTACCAAAGGATATGTAGCCTACCCCTGTAATCCCCAGTATAGCTCAGTATAGCCCAGTATGCAGAGTATAGTGTAATATGCCTCCCTACATATAATTGTCATCTTTTCATAAAAGCTCTAACACACACTAACAATATGGCAGCTGTAAGCAGATGTGCCCATACTTTCAAACTGAGGATCTGGCTTATCCACCCTTTCATATAACAGAACCTTATGATTCAGCTGACCAGGGCAAAGGCTAAATAGTGTGTTATGATTTGTTCATAATTTCTTGCACCATCTTGCAAACTTATCAGAAAACAGAAGCGAGAAAACATACAAATAAGCAACAATAAAAACAATTCGTACTAATTGCACTATATCGTCATGGAATTACTGAATAAATAAGACCTGCTAAAGCTATATATCTATATAAAAATATATACAGTATATAGATGGTAACAGTTGTTTGATGTTAAAAAAGAGGATCAAACATCTTCAACATTATTGTTAATACTGTCTCATCGCTTAAAACTTCTGTATCTAATCCAGCTGGCTCTGTGAATAATAGCTGTTGCTATAAGAGGTGTTTAAGACTTCAAACATTACTGTAGTTTCAAAAACAGTGGCATGACATTTAACTGACTTATCTTCTATTCCGTTCATGTTCCAAGCTTCTATTAGTCAATATGTGGCAACTTCCTATCACTCACCTGCTCCTCTTATTCCCAGTAATACCCTCCACCTTAGGTTCTTTAGTTCAATTGCTTTCTACATGTCACTTTCTGTGTCCATATCCACAACGCCTTTCATAATAATCACCCTTCTGCTCTTTCTTCCATTAAGTGGTATCTCATTTCTTATGCTCAATTTACTGCACATGTCAGCTCACATGTTGGACAAAATAGATCTTTATACAATTTTATTATGCATACATGCATTAACTTTAAGGATAATGTTTCTTGACTTCAGAGTCTGAGACATTACAATATGTTTTTTTGTTAGTTAGTGTCTATAGTATATTGCTTACAAAAAACACAAATGTCACACTATGACGTTATGTTGTTAGGCAGATTAGATTTATACAAGATTAATTACACACCAAAAACTGTTTGCTTTCTTCAAGCTTAATGTGTCACTTACATTTCTAAATCTGGAAAGGTCATTTAATAGAGAGCCATTCGGAGTTACTGCTTTTGTGGGAGAGATAACATTATAATCAATGAGGTACTTCTGTTATAATATGGTGGTCTAATAATACAGGAAAAATTACACTCTGCTTGAGATTTCCTCTAGCTCATGTGCAAGAAATGTGTGAACTCAGGAAAGGGATCAGTGACAGCTAGAATGCTGTGTAAAAAGGTCCCTTTTTAATTAACAAGGATTTTGAAAGGGAATTTTTTATCTTTACATGCAAATAAGGCAACCCCTAAAAAATGACTCATCATCATAATTATAAAAAGGTATTTCCATAAAGGCCATTTTTTTAACATGTGTGTATAGCCGGAAATGGTATTGTATGGTATTGTATTGCCAGCAACATAAATGTCATTTTTTTTTTTTATAAATGTCAGTTTTTCTGCAGGAGGTTCTATACACGGTATAGATGTGCCACTTTACAGGCAGACTAAGGGGACCCCCCCCCCCAGGCACTATATTTTTATTGTTTCACTTTAAGCATTATTAAAATAACTGCTCCTTTAAAAACATAATTTTTTAAAAGTTTTTTTTGTATTGGTACATGTCCTCTAGGGCAGTATCTGGGTCCCCACATCCTTTTTATGACCAATAACTTGCACATAAGCCTTCAAATTGGGGATTTTTTTCAAATTCAGGTCCCATGTACTTTCAATGGGGTTCAGGAATTGGGTCTGAATTTTTGCGATGTTCGAGAGTTCTGGCGTTGATATGAGATAAAAAAGTTATGATAAATATATCACAACCAAAAATAACACAATAGGTATGACATAATGCAGTAAGGAACAGAGAAAACAAAAGGGATGGTGATGAACCGTATTTATGTGTAAATGCTTGTAATATAAAACCAAATTAAGAGAGAGGAGGGAGATAAAGGATGGGGGATGGGAGGGGAATTACGATCTCCTGTCCAATAGGAAAGATTTACATAACAGGTGACCCCGCCCCCTCTGACATCACGGAAATGCCACAGGGAAGTCCCCATCAAGTCCCCGTGCGTCAGAGGGGGGCAGGGTCACCAGGTGGCCCCGCCCTCCATTATTTAAGAACCATCAGAAGACGAGAAGCGTCACACAGTGGGAACCTCCCATCATGGATGCAGAGCGACCCGAGAAGAAGAAGGGAAGACACTGCCGGGGAAGATGTCGGACAAGAACACCGGAGGAAGAAGCAGAAGAAGAAGAAGATGGAGGAAGAAACTGAAGGAAGATAGAAGAAAGAAGATAGAAGAAAGAAGATGGAAAAAAGAAGACTTTAAATAAAGGAATTGTGAAAAACTGTCTCTTGTCATTTTTAACATTTTTGACAGTTCTTTTGTTAAATGGTAGGGGTACCCTTACCATTTCACATGGGGGGCGGGATCTGGGGGTCACCTTGTTAAAGGGGGCCTCCAGATTCCGATAACCCCCTGACCGCAGACCCCCACAACCACCGGGCAAGGGTTGCGGGGATGAGGTCCTTGTCCCCATCAACATGGGGACAAGGTGCTTTGGGGGCTACCCCAAAGCACCCTCCCAATGTTGAGGGCATGTGGCCTGGTACGGTTCAGGAGGGGGCGCTCTCTCATTCCCCCTCTTTTCCTGTGGCCTGCCAGGTTGCGTGCTTGGATAAGGGTCTGGTATGGATTTTTGGGGGACCCCATGCCATTTTTCTTTTAAATTTTGGCGCGGGGTTCCCCTTAATATCCATACCAGACCTGAAGGGTCTGGTATAGATTTTGAGGGGGACCCCCATGCCTTTTTTTTTAATTATGTCCGGGGTTCCCCTTAATATCCATACCAGACCTGAAGGGCCTGGTATGGAATTTAGGGGGACCCCCGCGCTATTTTTTTTTTAAATTTTGGTTCGGGGTTCCCCTGTGGGGAATTCCCATGCCGTTTTTATCAATGAACTTTTAGGTGTATTGTCAGACCGACAATTCATTAATAGCCGCAAGTAGTTTTAAATGACTTTTTTTCCTTTGAAATGTAATTTTGCTGTCAGACTGTTCTAAACACGGGAAACATGCGCCCCTTTACAGGCATACTATAGACACCCCCAGGTATGAAATTTAAAGGAATATTACACTATTATTGTTTCACTTTAAGCATTATTAAAATCACTGCTCCCGAAAAAACGTCCATTTTTAAAACTTTTTTTTGCATTGATCCATGTCCCCTGGGGCAAGACCCAGGTCCCCAAACACTTTTTATGACAATACCATGCATATAAGCCTTTAAAATTAGCACTTTTGATTTCTCCCATAGACTTTTAAAGGGTGTTCCGCGGCTTTCGAATTTGCCACAAACACCCTAAATTGTTCGCTGTTTGGCGAATTGACGAACAGCCGATGTTCGAGTCGAACATGAGTTCGGCTCGAACTCGAAGCTCATCCCTATAAATTAAGGTTGTATCAATTGCTTCCTGAAGAAGAGGGGGAAGAGTCAGCCAGGATACGGTTGTATTTGTCAGATTGTAAGAAGTCCTTCCAGTGGGGCGATACACCCTGTTCCAAATTATTATGCCAATTATATTTTTCTCATTTACCTAAATAATTGATGTAAACAACCGTCAGCATCATTTTCATGTTATCAACTATTAAGAGTACAATTCAAATTTTATTGAACAAACCTCCTAACGATAACAGGTTTTTTTTTTCAAAATAAAAAACTTACAATGCACTGTTCCAAATTATTATGCACAGTAAGCTTCAAAACACTTTATAAGTTGGAAAGAACTGAAAATTGTCATCTGTTGTGTTTGTAGCATATTTACTGAAATCAAAAGCTATTTCACTCAAACTTTGAACAACATTTTACATTTTTAAATATTTTAACAGGTCACGTTACATTTTAACATAGGACCCCTTATTTGATAGCAGCTTCACAAGTCTTGCATCCATTGAACTTGTGAGTTTTTGTACAGTTTCTGCTTGAATGTGTTTGCAAGATGTCAGAATAGCCTCCCAGAGCTGCTGTCTGGTGTAAACTGCCTCCCACCCTCATAGATCATTTGCTTGAGGATGCTCCAAAGGTTCCAAAGGTTCTCAATAGGATTGAGGTCAGGGGAGAATGGAGGCCACACCATGACTTTATTACGGGAAGCATAGTTCTTCCTTCTGTACCAGGGAAGGAAGTGGTCAGTCAGGAACTCCACATACTTTGCAGAGGTCATCTTTACACCTTTGGGGACTCTAAAGGGGCTGACCAGCTCTCTTCCCATGATTCCGGCCCAAAACATGACTCCACCACTGCCTTGCTGACGTTGCAGCCTTGTTGGAACATGGTGGCCGTCCACCAACCATCCACTACTCCATCCATCTGGACCATCCAGGGTTGCATGGCACTCATCAGTGAACAGGACTGTTTGAAAATTAGTCTTCATGTATTTTTCTGCCCAATGCAGCTGTTTCTGCTTGTGAGCATTGGTTAGTGGTGGCCGAATGGAAGGTTTATGCACAGTTGCAAGACTCTGGAGGACTCTACACCTTGATGTCCATGGGACTCCAGAGGCACCAGCAGCTCCAAATATATGTTTGCTGCTATGTAATGGTGTTTTAGCAGCTGCTCTCTTGATCCGATGGATGGATCTGGCAAAAATCTTCCTCAATGTGCCTTTATATGCACGAAACCCATCTGTGCTCTGAATAAGCCACAAATCTCTTAATAGTGCGATGATCACGCTTAAGTTTTCGTGAAATATCTAATGTTTTCATACCTTGTCCAAGGCATTGAACTATTTCACTCTTTTTGGCAGCAGAGAGATCCTTTTTCTTCCCCATATTGCTTGAAAATGGTGCTCTGCTTAATAATTTGGAATACCCTCCTTTAGTAGTTTTTCCTTTAATTGGGCTCTCCTGGCAATCTAATTATCACAGGTTTCTGAGATTGTTTTCAGTGATCAAAAGAGCCCTGAGGCACAATGCCATCCATGAGTTAAACTGAAAAACAAAATATTTAATCTTTGTGACACTGAAATATAATTTGCATAATAATTTGGAACAGGGTGTATATTGAGAAATTTATTGGTCGTACCTTTGAGAAAACTGATGAGATTTTCCATGTGTTCAATATCATGAATTCAATAAAATAAAGACAAAATATTGCACTAATATCCCAATGAAAAGCAGCCAGCACTACAAAGGACAATATGTGTATAGGATAAGTGGAATATCAGTGCAGCACTAATCTCATAAATATATACAATTGTATATGAATATGATTGAAAAAATTCATATACTGTAGTATACTAAACACAATGTTAATAACAAAAATGCAAAAATAAAGTGTGTCTTTGGGACTCATTCATCATTTTTGGATCATCATCTTGACCATCTGTCCTATTATACTTATTGAGACTTTTTCACAACTTTTCCTATTTTTTGGATTGCACATTTCCCCAGCTCATACACATTGTGGGCAAAGCGTTAAAGTCACTTGATTTAAGATCATAGACATTTATTATTTTTCTATTTTTATTTGTGTCACTATTAAGTATATATGAATGTCACTATTGTTAATCATTTGCGTTTCCAACATTTAACACAGATTTTATTTCTTTTTTGTTATTAACATTGTGTTTAATATACTATATGAATTTCTTCAATCATTTTCATATACAATTGTATATATTTATGTGATTAGCGCTGCACTGATATTCAATTTACAATATCATGAATTTTTGAATTAGACTGAACCATTGTCCCATAGTGGTTGGCGATGAGGATTACCATAAAGCTCGGATGCAGGAACGGGCCACAATAACTATGTGAATCAGGACCAAATTAAGTATGCTTTGAAAGGAAGGTTGATGTGGTTTAAGAGGAAGAAACCTGGGTTTTTAGGAATAGGATGATTGGTGAACCTTTGTGTAATGGTATGAGCCAATTTCAAAAATCATGAAGGTAAGGGCGAGTCCAGAAAATATGAAAAAGGTAAGAAAGTAATTTAAACCAGATTCCTGGTATCGCTTTACGGTAAGACAAGTGAGTTGTTAAACAAATATTTTGGATCTAGTCTGAGGTGTACATTTCATGTCTATATCTTGTTCCCCCTTACCTATAAAACCTGGAATTGGTTGTATTGTATCTGAAAGTAAGATTTGTATAGGAAATTAAAAGGGTGTGGGGGGAAAGAGCCTGTTTTCAGTATGTCTGCTTGAATGTCGTAAGAGACATTTCAAAAGAATCTGCAGATGACATTAGAGTAAAATGTTTCAAATATGAAGGATCTGCAATGGTCCAATCAAAGAGAAAGAGGGAGCAGATGACGTTTGATCAACAGTCAACCAAGTTGAATTTTAATTAAAATGAAACGTCCTTAGCTATTAATGTGTAAAAAGTTTGGTCTTGTCTACTTGGAACAAATTTAGGCTGAACTAACATAGGTAGGAGCAGAGAAAGGTAAGGGGAGTGCCCATATTTATTAAAAGCATGTTTGCAGTGTTTCAGAGTGGTTTCAATAGTAGGATGAGTCCATAGTGTCAAATGCGAAAGCATAGGGCTCCATAAAAGAGCAGGGGTATGGGAGAAAAACTTTTTTACCCATCGTTTGGTATTAGAATGGCGACACCAATCTATGGCTCTTGAAAGATGAGTAGCCAAATAGTAAAGTTTAATATTGGGAATCGCTAGTCCTCCCAGATTTTTTGGTCTGTGTAGAATAGCATATTTAATTCTGTCTGGTTTGGAGGCCAAAATAAATTTGTTTAATATAGATAGTATAGTTTTGAAAAAACTAGCATGGATATATGTTGGTATCATTTAAAAGAGGTAAAGAATCCAGAGGAGGATATTCTGTTTCAAAACACTGCTCGTTCAGGAAAAATTGTAAGTAGACCAGGATGATAGTTCAGAATGAAATTTGGAAAGTAGAGGAGAAAATGTATATTGTATAATGTGGATAGGTCTGTGGTTAATAAGAATACCCAGATAGTTAATATGGGATGAAGTCCTTTTGAAATGAAAATGTGTCTGTAAATTAATAAATATGCGCCTTAGTTTTTGGTAACTAACATGAAAGTTTGATAAATCTCCATAATGTTGAAATTCTGTGAGAAGATTAGGCAGAGCAGGGTTTACTAAGGAAGAATTGTAGGTCATCTGCATATGCTGATGTATTATGTTCTCAATCCCTGCAATAAATTCCAGCAATAACTGGATTTGCACGAACAGTTCTCAGAAAGGGTTTCCATGTTAAGATGAAAATAAGTGGAGATAATGGACATCCATGTCTAGTTCCGTTTGTTATAGAAAAAGAGGAGGAGAACACTCCATTCACACAAACTCATGCATAGGAATTTGAATAGAGATTGTTAATCCATGATCACATACATGGACCTAAGCCTATAGATTGTAAAGTGAGACGTATGATGGTTTAGTCAACTCTTTCAAAGGCTTTTCTGCATCTGTAGATAGGATACAAGTGTGAGCAGTCTTCAAATTAAAAATGTTAAGTGTGTGAATTGTTCTCTAGCTTCTCTATTTGGCATAAACCCCACTGGATCTAGGTGAATACATTTTTGGAGATGTGGGATGAGTCGTAATGCAAGTATCTTGGCAAAAAAAAATTGGGTCACATTAACCTCCCTGGCGGTATGATTAATTCGGATTTTAGGTGCTGAAAGCGGTACAATTATTTTGCATGGAAATTTGGCGTTTTATATTGTAGGCCTGTAATTCTTAACAATAACACACTTAAATTTTATCCAAACAAGAGTCTAGTAGATATCCCGGGTATGATCAAGTTTGAAACACAAAAACATAAATTATAATATAATACATAAATATAAATAATTAAAAAAAATAATAATATAATAATAATAAAATAAATTTCCCCACGATTCACTATCGCTCAATTCTGCAAGTGTTCTAATTTACTATCGCTGTTTTCTAGCTGATCTAAAGCCACTTTTGACATAAAGGGACACTTTTTGGTTGCTATGGACAATCTCCAGTTTCCAGGTAGAAAGAACAGTATATATCATATAAAACTGCATGGGCCAAAGCACTGGGGACAAAAGGGATGTGAAATAATTTCATACAGTACTGTAATCTGTAAGATTACAGTACTGTATGTATTATGGCTTTTACATTTTTTGATTTTGCCGCCAGGCTCCGCCCCCCATGCATCGCGCCGCTCACAGGGAATGGAGCCTGGCACGGAGAGGCTTCGGAGGAGACACAGCCCACGGACACTGCGGGGGACATCACAGGATCCTGGGGACAAGGTAAGTAAAGCCGCACCAGGATCCTGCAATGTAATCCCGAGTGTGGCTCGGGGTTACCGCTAATGGGACTGAAATTTAACCCTGAGCCACACTCAGGATTACCGTCAGGGAGGTTAAGTAGACAAATGGGTCTGTAATTGGAACAGAGTGTAGTATCTTTTCCCTCTTTGGGTATTACTGTTATGTTCTCACACAATATAGAAGGACAGATAGAGGAGGGTTGGTATAAACAGTTAAATGCTTTGATAGAGTGGGGAGAACTGATTGGTAAAAATTTTTATAATATGAAAGTGTGAAGCCATCTGGCCCAGGGGCTTTCAGGAGTGTGTTTGATGTCTTGGGCCAATTCTGTGTCTGTTATCGGTGCATCCGAGAGAGTAAGTAAATCTTGACAGTGAAGGGAGCTCAGATTAAGAAATATAGCTCCTTATACTGTTCGGTCTTCATGAATTTGTTTGAGTTTGTTGATTATGATCTTGAGTGTGAAGATTGTAGAGAGAAGAAAGTTTCAGCTATTTCTGTTGTATGTATCTTCCTAGAACCATCTCTGGAGGAAACCATAGGTACATATGTTTTAACTCTCTGTTTGAGTAAAGCATTGGCCAGAGACCTCTTACATTGGTTTCCCTTTTTTTTTTTTTTATAAAAATGACTTCTGCATTTAGCCTTTAACTTTATCCATAGAGTTTTAAGATCAATACGTAGGTGAGTATGTTTCTTTAGTTAATCAGGAGTATGGAGGAGTTCAAGATTTTGATTTTGGAGATCAGCTCATGGAATCTTTTCTTAAGAATAGCTCCTAATTTAATAAAGGAGCCTTGAATAAAGGCCTTATGAGACTCCCATATCATGTGGGGAGAGGTTTTGGGAGTATTACTAGAGGAAAAATAATTTTGTAAATCATAAGTTATGTCAGTAGATATGGTTGAGTCTTGTATGAGTGATTCATTTAAGCGCCAAAAACAAGAGGTGAGGAGGTGAGGATGTGTCTATAGATATGATGCGGTCAATTGGAGCATGATCAGATAGTTTATTATTACCTATATTAGATTGTGTGTCAAAAGAGAGTTGGCAATATTTGAGCAAGAAAAGGTCATTTCTAGTATAGGTGTCAAGTATGGGAGAGTAAAAGGAGTAGTCCTTGGTAGTCTGGTGATGAATTCTCCAGACAACATCTAATTGGTAAAAAATAAATACTGCGCTTACACCGATTAGAGAAAAGCTGCGACTAGAAAGTAGTAAGCTGAAAATAGTGTAAGTCAAAAAAAGTCGCGCTGAAAACTAAAGTGACGAAAGGCAAATGCCTGAAAAATGATGTGAATGTGGAGATTGAATGTGGGTCATTGAGTGAAAGTGTCAAACACTATGAAAGAAATTAAAAATGCTATTAAGTGAATAAAATATAAATGAGAATAATTGTGTATATGACAAAAAAACAGATATTACATATCACAATCAGTAAACAATATGTGAAAGAGAAAAAAAGGAGCGAAGAGGGGGAAAAAGTAAGGTGGTCAAGGTAGAAAAAGAATCAAAAACCCCCTAGTGACTAAGAAAAGAGAGGATATCCCTGAGTCGTTGAACAGGAAAAAACCTACATGGGGAAAAGTTGGCAGAACACGGGTAGAGGATAAAGTATTTACATGAAATACTGGAAAGGTGCAAAAATCTAAAAAGGAAAATATAGGGAATCCCAATGAGGAGAAATGATGATGTTACGTAATCACACATTAAATAGAGAAGTCATCGCATGTGTCACTTATGAAAAAAAAACAAAAAACACAACCTTTAATAAAAAAGTAAAACAGAAATCTGGGCAGTCTCTATACTGTTACCCATTTACTATATTTGAGATTTAATATCGCTCAGATATGATTTGGGTTAAATTATTCTTTGACCATGAGTGAAAGCTTTAACACAATAACAAAATATCAGTATTAGTAAGTAGTAAGCAGGTCTAAACTAATACACAGTAATCTCTCTATTGGTACAGGAAAATGGTAAAAATCATTGATTACATGAAGGAACACAGAGTATATTCCTTAGCACATTAATCTACAAACAGTAGGACAGAAAAGACATAAGACAAACATATTTTGTTACAATAGTTACCAGGCTATGGCCCCCAAAGGTTCCATTTACGTGACCGCTCTACTAGAGAGCGAGCTTCTCGCCTCCCATCTAGTCAGTGTATGTCATTACAGACTAGTGCATCATTGGTTGGCATGGCATGGCTCTGATTGGTGGGCTTCCCTAATCCTGGTTAAGGATTGGCTAAATTTCCAATCCCTATACTTTGCATAAATCAGCCCCCTTTAATGCAAATCCTTGGCACAGAATATATTGAGCGGGAGATTTAACTTCACTTGTTCTGGATGTAATAAGTCCATAATAAAAAATAATAAGAGACAAAACTCAAAAAAAAAAAAAAAAAAAAAAAAACAAGAAGAAAAAAATGTGGATCCTTGTTCTCAACAGTCCACTAATAATAGAACGAAATTCCATAATGCCAATCTGGTCATGTTGCCATTGCTTCTGGGACAGCCTTCCATGGTAATTCCAATTGGATACAGCATACAGTAACGGCCTTTGGACCAGCTTTTCTGGCTTTCTGAGATTATACTTTATTAATGTGGACAAAGGTAGGGAAAAGAAAACACAAATGCTTCTAAGACATATGCATTTAAATAATGCTTATCTTGTAATTCTTAGTAAGGACCTTTGATTAGAATTGCCATATATATACTGCAACATAATAATGAGACCCTTTCCCAGTCAAACATATAACAATTTGAATGGTTATGCCCTTCAGCAAGGTTGTCTGATTTTCATCACCCATCTTACATCATCCTTTCTCATATGCCTGCAAATAACTCCGCCCCACCTTCTGCTGATTACCACTTTGTGTCTGTGTATGACCCTTCAAGTGTCCAGGGGGATCTTGTTGCCATTGCAACTCACCACTAACTCCTTTTACTGAAACTGTGTTCAGTTATACCAACCCTGATGGGCTAAAACCTTGGCTTTTAAAACATTTGTGCACATAGTTTCATCTTTGGCTACTGTGTGTAGCTACTGTACGAGTTCTGCCTATAGCAGGGTACGGAAGAGGTCATAACTTTAAGAGGTCTCAGTGCAGATTAGGCAGTGTCAACTAAGCAGACAAAAATAACTTGATTTCAGAATACAGATAAGTGTGATGTCCTCAGTTACTTGTGGCTTCAGAAATAAACTAAATTACTTCTTAAGTACAGTTGTACTTTACTCCCTGCTATTTGCCAATCACTATGCATCTCACAAGTCCCAATATATCTATATGCTATTCAAGCTATGCTCTTTGAACTTAGTTATGGCACAAAAAAAATTGAGCAACAAAAAAAATTGACCAATGACCACGTAGAAAGGACTGTGTGTCATGTGTACAAAGACAATAGTCATGTGACTGTTGCTAAAACCTGGTGTTACTATTGTCATAGTTGGTAATAGCTAAAATGACATACATTTTTATAAAACAATTATCCAATGTTTAAAGGAGAAAAAACTGTTAGAAATTGGCCCAAACACAAAATGCTATTGGGAAGCTTTAATATTCTATATCAACATTTTTGACTGTTTTAAATGTTCTCCATATAATGTTCCCCATACTCCCCCTTTTTTTTATTTCACCATAGCAAAACCAAACTCCAGAATCACCCAAAAATAAAGGTGATAAAGGAAAGAAAGAAAACATATGGCATGATGACACATTTACTCCTGGGGTTGCTATAGTAACCAGTATACAAACTATATATACCGGTCAGAGCGGCCACACTAGCACCCTTGAAAAAGTCACGTGCCCAGTGACGATACGCATGGGGAGAAGTAGCCTGTGACGCTCTCGGTAGTGTGCGGTCTGCATGAAAGTGAACCAGCAGCAGCACGGAGCAGCACGGAGCTGAATGTGACTGACCATATATCTGGAAATGCGATCTATGTTTAAGGGATCATATGAGTGAAAATAAGTGGTTCTTTGTGTTATTTATACTCTGGCCGATATTTGCGCAATGGTATCTTTTCCCAATTTTGTGTTTCATATGGGGGAGGACTATTAGAAGCTGATAAATTACCGATCTATGCCTGCGGATGAACGGGATTGAGCCTATCCACCGCTAATCCATCCAAACACAGACTCACAAAGCCTGGGTTTAAAGAGAAGAGGACTAATTATAATCATTATTTGAGGTGGATTTTACTTGTATCACAATTTTACATGATCACAGTTTCCTATATTAATATTCACTAGAAGAAGGTCCCGGAGGTGTGTTTATTAAGGGGACCTTACATGTAGGTTCAAAACACATTGAATATTTATTATTTCTTTATATGTGTTTAAGTGATAACTATTTTAAGGTTCACTACTTATTGTTTAAAACAAGTTTTTATACAATGTATTCACTTAATTTAGAAGTGTTTTGCAAGCACAAGATGTAGTATGATATCAATTGGATAATACAAGCGCATCACTTTATTCATTTATATACAAATTGTGGGGTGTCACTGATTGATTGCAGCTGTATTATTTGATTTTTATTTTTATTTTATTTATTCTCTCACAATTCATATATTATTATTTTCCACTTCAACGCTTTAGTAACTATATCACAAATAAAACATAGTTAACATAAAAAAAATGAAACAAAAGAAAAGTAAAAAAAAAAGGTACAGATTTAATGCTGCTTCAACATGAAATTTGTGATACCCCTTTCTCTTTGACTTGGTAAAGAGCATTGAATCAAAAAAACACAATTTAAACTGCGTCCAAACACTCCAGCCATACAAAAGGCAACACCCTTTCTCTGTAGTGATTAACATATTAATTGATCCTCCATTGAAGACCAATTTGCAAGTCATGCAAGCAACAAAAAGTTGCAGTAGAGAGAGGAACGTACACTCTGTTTAATAGAAAGAGACAAACACACAAAAAATTTTTTAGAATTTAGTTAGGCCGGACTGCAATTAATTCCAATACAAGGCTTATTCTTAAATAGACACACAAACTATGCTTTAAGGTCCTCTGTGTTTCAATGTATTTTGCCAAGTCTGGGTCTGCTCTGGATTATCCGCCCATATTTGTGTATTTACCCTAAAATACAAAACTCAAAAACCATTAATAACACATCACTCTATGAAAATTTAGAGAGAGTGACCTATCACGAGCATATAATATTTCCTCCCCCACGTGCCTCTTCCCCTGACTTGTCTGTCAAGAGCAAGGGCACAACCATCCACCCATCCCCACATGTCAGGGTGCTAGGTGTTATCCTGGATTCTGAACTCTCCTTTCTGCCCCACATCCAAACACTTTCCAAAGCTTGCCGCCTCAGCCTCCACAACATCTCTAAACTACGTCCCTTTCTAACCAATTAAATCACAAAGCTCCTGATTCACTACCTGGTTATCTCTCGCTTTGACTACTGCAACTCCCTCCTCATTGGTTTACCTTTAAATAGACTATCCCCCTTCAGTCCATCATGAATGCTGCTGCCAGACTCGTCCACCTTACAAATCACTCAGTGTCTGCTACCCCTCTCTGCCAATCCCTCCATTGGCTGACACTTGCCCAACAAATTAAATTCAAAATACTAACAATAAGTTACAAAGCCATCCACAACTCTGCCCCAGCTACATCACTAGCCTAGTCTCAAAATACCAACCTAATTGCCCTCTCCGTTCCTCCCAAGACCTCCTGCTGTCTAGCTCCCTCATCACCTCCTCCCATATCTGCCTCCAGGACTTCTCCCAAGCCTTGCCCATCCTCTGGAATTCCCTACCCCAATCTGTCAGACTGTCTCCAAATGTATCCATTTTTAGGCGATCCCTGAAAACTTTCCTCTTCAGAGAAGCCTATCCTGCCTCCATCTAACAAATGCACTATTTTCTCGATTAGCTCATCCCCCACAGCTATTACCCTTTTGTATAACTTGACCCTCCCTCCTAGATTGTAAGCTCTAATGAGCAGGACCCTCTGATTCCTCCTGTATTGAATTGTATTGTAATTGTACTGTCTGCCCTAATGTTGTAAAGCACTGCGTAAACTGTCGGCGCTATATAAATCCTGTATAATAATAATAATAATAATAATAATAATAATAATAATAATAATATCACAACCATGATATAACAATGGAATGGAAGAAATAGGAAATAGAAATGGGACTTTAAATGAAACATGTCATTGTGGGTAGGGATAATATGTATGAATAAATAAAGTCAATTTTTTTTTGAGTTGATGTTATTAACCCCTGAGGGTAGTCCATGATTTCTAGAGCATAATAAATAAAATATAATACAGATATAATCATAAAAGATTAATATAATATTTGTAATGATAATAATTAATATAATGCAAACAAATTGATGGACATGATTAATACAATTCTTACAAAGAAATACATGAATCAATAAATGTACAAATCAAAAATACATAAATCACATGATACAGATACAGACAAAGAAGAGTAGTGTTAATGGAATTCATAATTAAAACAAGCTATAGCTAGGTACCCTTAGTTGAAGACCTGATGTGAGTAATTCAAATTAATCCTTGACCTTTGTTTCTCATCTGGGCTAAATTTCCTATTTCATTACTATTTAGATATAGTGTTATTTATGCATACCTATATGTTCTTTATAGATAGATGGATTGCGCCTGCTCCTGAGGAAGTGATGGTTCATAAAACACGTAGAGCATATTGTGCTGCAATCCTCTTGGCTTTTAATATTCAACATCATGTACATAAATGTTTTTGCTCTAAATCTCCCATGCATTTTTGCTGTATCATTGCTGTAGAAACTGACTCAATGTAATGCTTTAATCCTGTTTCAACATGGTCACAATTGTTGACAGACATTTTAATAGAGTTTGTCTTTAATGTGCATCTACCTTTGTTTTATGGGTTAATGTATTCATACATAGGTTATGTTCACTGCATCGATCTTTGGGCACACACCTCATTCAGAGTCCCAACCCTTTTCTTTTTTGCCAGTCTATTATACTTTACCTTCTGTTAGGTTTGTGTATTTATGCATATGTACAGCTGTTTACACCAGCTTTATATGTAAATACACTTTCAGGAACTCAGTTGACCCGGAAAAGATAACTTGTAGACAAAAGTTATTATTACTATTACTATCCTTTTTTTTTTTCCTTTAACCCATTTAAAGCAAACAAATACCAGTCTTACATGTACATTAGTAAATGGTCAATGGCATTTGCACTCTGATCTAGTGAAACTAAAATGCCATAGAAACATAACTTATATTTTGTATTTAATCCCCGGTTTTACTGTACCAGTGTGGTTCCCAATGAGCAAGTTACTCCCTCCATTTTTCCAATTCAAGGATTCAATAACGTTTCTTTTAAAGGATTGCAATTCTTTCACAAATTCATCCTGTTCCTGATTCATTTGCCTAATCTCACACTGTAATGCCTCATTCTCTGCCTTAAAAGTTGAGGAAGGGATGTATGATCTAGTATTTTCATATTTATTAGCCCTAGGCCCTTCTCCCCAGCATGGTGAGTACACTTCCACATTTTCGCCCCTTTGTTGTATATTGACTTTGTTTCAATATCTTTTCACCAGAAGGCAAACAAAACTGGGAAATGTGCCCGAATAAGCCACAGGTGTAACATTTTATTGTTTGTAAAGTATTAAAGCATCTCTGTAAGCTTTACATTTACATTATCTTGTGCCTGGTGCCATGGTCTTTTAGATTCCTCCATTGCTCCTATTATTTCAGAGCTATTTTTAACTTTAGCAATGCTGGCCATCAATTTCTCCATGCTGTACAACAAGTTCAGTGACGATACAACAATACACCACAGAACAGACTTCTGACACAGTACAGTAGTCTACCACTTCGAATATGACCAGTAGTGGAGACACCCCAATTATAATCACAATAGCATGTAGCCTAGTCTGAGCCTATTGTCTCTATTGACCAGGGGGACAATAGAGACAATAGTGCTAAGATAAGCACACAAGGAACAATAGGGTAACCCTCTAAGTAGACAATAGAAAGGTAAATAGAGTTTAGACCAATAACTACTACACCCACTTCTGTTAAACACAAAACCCAATCTACCACAAATCCAGCTTATCAAATTATTGGTAGAGTTTATGCTTAACAAAATTTCATGGTATAATACAGAATGCTAAATGTACTTTATTTCACACTCTATAATTGTTAACAGATATTAGATTCAGTAACCAAACTTCTTTTACTTTTACTCTGACAACAATGAGAATATTACTGCTTGTAAATTCCCACAATAAAAAAAAATAATAACACAAACAATTCTTTTGTAGCTCAGGTTCAATGTCCTACACAAACACCATGCCTTTAGTGGACACACAATTTAAATAACAACCAAAAACCTGTTGAACCCATTTCAACCAAACACAAAAGAAAGCACACACATCACATTTTTGTGTCTTAAAAAAAAAACATAAAAACTAAACAAGGAAAATAAAAAAAAACAACAATATAAAAATTGCAAAATTTCCCCACAAAACAACAAAGACCATACTCTTTCAGTGTCTTTCCAATAAAACACATATGTAGTCAACATAAAGCAAACTCAAACAATGATTAGAAATAAAGCTTGGTAAGCACAAAGGAAACAAACAAATCAAAATGAAATTTTCCCGCTCAACATATCCTCCCCATTACATTGAGAGGTTATAATGGTACTTCTAATATACTTTTTCAATTATAATTACAGGATATTAACCAAAACAAAATATGTGGTGTATCCTCCCTACATTTTTTAGAGTTATTCTAATACCCACTAATAAAACAAAACATTTACCTATATTTTTCCCTAGATAAACTTGCTGTGACCTCCAAACTACTGTACAAACTGACACCGTTTAAAATCCAGCCCAATAACCTAAATTTGCATTACACAAATCTCAGTATTATATTATATACTTTCAGTCTGGTCCCGAGTACGTAGGTCGCCAATTATGTTACCCGTTTACTATATTTGAGATTTAATATCTCCCAGATATGATTTGGGTTAAATGAGAATTCTTTGACCATGAGTGAAAGCTTTAACAGAATAACAAAAATGTATTGGTAAGTAGTAAGCAGGTCTAAACTAATACACAGCAGTCACAGCAAGACAGCATCTCCTGAATTGCAATATGTGATTGTACCATGCACTTCTTTTACAAACCAAGTATCTCCAGCTGAACAGTCACCATGTCCCTCCTAGTCTTTTCTCCTGATGGGCCTAGCACTGTGGTCCCTTAGGTATGAAGCAAGTTTTGCTGAACCTACGTTGTCGGGCTCAGCACAGTTGTTTTATTGCAGAATTGTTACCTACATTTTGCCTTTATCTGTCCTAACTCTCATTCTGTGTTCCTTTCTCTTTTTCTTTTGACATTTCCTCTTTTCTGAGTCCTATGGGTTGACCAATGTTGCGGTGTCACGGGGGTTACTTAGTAGTCTAAGATTCAGAACACCGTCGCAAAGCGGAAGAGTGTGTGAGCAAACACAAAAGGAGGAAGATGTGAGACAAGCAGGGGAAATAAGAGAAGGGACCATTTGCTGACAACAATACAGTATATAGGTTGCGGTTTGCAAGTGGTTTACCGGGATTATGGCTGAAGATATCAGCCATAACCCCAATATTGTTTTTTTCATCCGGCGGCTGAAAGAGAGAGCATTCTGGGTGGCTCATCTGTGCATCCTCAACCCCCCACTTGCACAGCCAGCTGGAACAGAGATTATGTGATCACATATTAAAACTGAATGTTTTGTTTTACAAGGTGAGAGGTTACATATGCTTTAAACATTATTTCTATGTTTAAAGTATATGTATAGTAAAAACTTTTTTTTAGTTTTGATTAGAGTAGCTGTATCATCAGAACAAGATTTAGGATGTATACCTGTCAAACCTGTTGAAGAATCCTGTTCTGGTAACCACACAGGACAGAAAGGGGATGATTTACTAAAGCTGGAAAGTGCAAAATCTGGTGCAGCTGTGCATGTTAGCCAATCAGCTTCTAACTTTAGCTTATACAATTAAAATTTGACAGAAAATCCTAGACGTGACAGAAAATCTCCCTAATTCGGACAAAAACCAACTAAAACTACATGGCTTTGTATACACATTAATTCATTTTTGAAATTAATTTACATATCTGTTTACCAAGGGAGGTGTCCTTGGGGATTTATGGTTAGATCTGATAATCTGGATATTTGGCTAGCATTAGTAATCTCCTAGATGTTTTTATTCAATTCTCTTCTACTACAATTTCTTCATACAACATTTATTATTAAACTTTCTAAAATAACAATGATTTTGGACCACAGGTTATAATCAATAACATGGTGAGAACAGATTAGCAGTGACTGTAACACAACAGGAGAAATAAAAAAAAGGTTAAAAATCAATAGAGCTGACGGTCTATTAGAAGCATGAACATTACTGTTCAGAGTGTTCATGATTTGATTATTTTTCTAAGATATTTCATTTAAAAACAGGGCAAACTAGAAGTTAATTTTAGAGCACATTACAGTAAGTCTGAAAAGTAAACAAGACTGTTTTAAAAAATGATGATTGTTTTAATTAATGCTGAAAGTCATTTTTATTAAGTATTTAAGCTAGAAATATGTTTCACTTGGTTTGTTTAGGAGAAGATATTTTGAGTGTGTAAGCATTCTGTTGAAAAAGTAGGTAGTAGAAAACCATAAATCGAAACAGATCTACCGGCTAAATATGATTTTTGGTCATTGGACCTAATTGGTATTTTAACAGCCTGTGCTTGAATACTGACACATAATCAATAATGAGTTACATTTACAAACATATACTAATGGTATGTATGTTTTTGTCACAATCCCATTGCTAGTATTGGATCTTTTAGTTTTGTTACAAAAAAATTCACACCCTAAAAGCAAATTAATGTGTCTATACAAACATAAGTGCTCCAAAACATATGAAAATTAATGTTATCTTGAACCTTACATTAGCCTAACCCCTAATTTCAACCCTTAGGCTCCATTCACACTAGTGCAATTTTAGATGTGACTTGAGTCACACAGAATAGCATGCCAATGGAAATCACACTATTTTCAATGGTGCCCACTCACATAAATGCAAGTCAGCATGATGCAATTTGGGAAATGTTTCCTATACTACCTTGGTGCAATTCTAGAGCAATTTTGGCCCCATAGAATATGCATAGCTGAGTGCCAAAGGGCTGCGTGTGTTCCACCCGCTCACCTAATTCCTGATCCCACTCTCCTCCTTTCTTCAGATGCTAATGCCTAGCCTGGACTCCTATGTGCTCATGCAGCTGCAAATTCTCTCCCACCCCCAACCACTACACAGAGAACAGAGCACACTTGGGTGTGTGTGGTGATCCCGCACTCACCCCCCCCCCCCCGTCGTAGCAGCTGCAGGGAGAGGAATGCATCTGCTATGGATGGTGGAATATGTAGGCCCTGAAGAAGAGCTATGTAAGGGAGGCTATGGGCTGCAAACCCCAATACCCAGGATTTCCTGCACATCAAAGGAGGAGAGACATGACTTTTTTCAAGCAATTTACTGGAGATCTGGAGAATCTGTTGCAGAGAGCCAGAGAGTACAGACCTGCTGTTGGAATCTGTGCACTACACCAGAAGAGACAGCGCTTGTTGCTGTGGTGTCTGTTTCCACAGCCAGAAGCCTGGGGATTGAGTCATTGAAAGAGCCATGTGCAGACCCAATCATGAGGACTTCATTGTGAAAGTAAAACAGGCATAAAGCGCACTGGACTGGATTTGTTTCCTACCAAGAGTGGTAAGCAGAACAACCATGCTTAACCCCTCATTGCCCATAGTTAATACAGATAGAGACTCTTACTTAGCAGCCCATCACCCATCCACTGTTAACATTCTTAAAAAGAACAGCTTCAAGTGTGCCAACTAACAGAAGGGCCCCAAATATAGCCCCTTTTTCAGGAATGCATATGTCCACCCACAAGGACCTTTATTTTTGGGTTACGAAATGCTCATATTCTTAACCCTGTTTTCACCAGTTATAATTTGGTTTATGAAAAATTGAAAAAATTAAAACTTGACTAAGGCTCAACTCCACTATAATTAATAATAATTACCTAAAGACCCATAAGTGGAGGCACTTGAAGGATAGCTAGGCACAATCTCAATGCATATGACATGTTATTATATCAAAAAACACAAACAGTAAACAACACCACAAACCACAACATTAAAATAATAATTGGCCAGGGCATGGCTAGCCATCGCTGAAGAATGCTTAGCTTTATAGCTCCAAAGTGAGGGAGGACAGGGAGGCAGTGATCCTGTTCCATCTTCACCCCACAGTAACAGCACACTCCAGCCGATGATGTCCTGCAAGCAGATGGGAGAACACAGGCCCAAGAAACTGACCATATTCATGTTTCCCCCAGAGGATAAGGTCAGTGCTGACCAAGATGGCGAGACCCAACACAAAGCCAATCTGCACCCAACACTATTGGCCCAACTATAGTTTAATACATTTTTATTAAAGTAAAATAGATAAGAGATTTACAAATTCCACAAAACATATACATTCTTCTAGTAAAAATGACATAGGTTTCAATGCTCGCAGGTTTACAATGTTTATCTAGAAACCAATAATTGCCCCTGGAAAATACAGAGGGGGAAATACAAGCAAATGTATTAACTGACTAGATAGAGGCTTCTTTCTATGCGAGCATTTGAATTAAAACAGAAGAAAGAAAAAACGTTGCTTTAGTTTGAAGGGAAAGACGAAAGAAAAAGAATAAAAAAGGGGGGATTAGAAAAAGAATAGATGATAGGGGGGAAAATAGATGAGGGAAGAGGGATATTAGATAGGGTATGGGATAGGGTGGGGGGGGATTGTTGGCATGCATGTCAACATGTTGAAGAATTTTGAAAAATTATAACTGTCATGGCATGTGAGAGGAAAATAAAATAAGATAAACCGTGGTCCGTAGAAGATTTATCGAGTTAAAAAGGGAATATAGATAACAATACTTAATTGATAGGCTTAAAGAGTTTGCATTATAATGTCCTTATAGGAGGAAGTGGACTGGAATTTTAACCAGGGTGCCCAAGTTAACGAATGTCTCTTGGAAGTACCTTTAATGTTGTGGGTAATATTTTCCATGAGATGAACTTCATCCACCCTTTGTAGCCAGACTTTTATAGACGGGGTTGTTGGTTGGCCCCATTGAGTAGGAATGAAAGCTTTGGCGGTGTTCAATAGGTGAGGTATGAGTGAGCGCTTATATGAGCCTATGGAATCTTTAGTGACATGGAAAGGAATAATCCATGGGTCATTGGGTAGATTGACATCTGAAATCTGTAGGATCAGATTGCAAATGGCAGCTCAAAAGGGTCGAATAAAGGGCAAAACCACCAGACATGTGCATGAGTGGCTTTGTTCCCACAGTTCCTCCAGCACAATGGGGAACTGTCGGGGAACATCTGGTGAAGTCTAGCTGGGGTGTAATGCCACCTGGTAAGTAGTTTATAGTTGACCTCTGCCATTTTTGAGGCGAGGGAGGAGGTGTGAGCTAATTGTAGGACCTTATCCTTACGGTTGTCTGTGAGAGGAGAGCCCAGATCAATTTTCCATTTAGCCAGGAAGGGCGGATAAGTGGGATTTTGAAGAGCAATGACAGCTTTATAGAATAGAGAGATACCATGTAGAGGGGGGTCCTTTGGATGAAATATCTCTTCTATGCTATTTAAATCTTGTAAACCTCTAAGCGTATGATGAAGGGAACTTAAGAAACGTTGTAGTTGGTGGAATCTCCATTTATCAAGAAACGTGGCGGGTTTAGGGTTAAGGATCTCATGTAATGGTTTAAGTGCGTTGCCATGGAGAACATGATGTAATAGGAGAGGCTCATCTGAACCCCATGATTTAAAACCTGGATCTAATAAACCTGGTAAAAAATATTTATGGTTGAGGAGAGGCATCAAAGGAGAATCATACCCCATGAGAATTTCTTATGTAAGACATCCCATATATCCAATGAGGATATAGTGAGAGCTGAGGTAGTTCGAGCAAGATTCCTGCAAGAACGGGGTATCCAGGGGACTACCGAAAGATCCACGCCACTCAAATATATTCAAGTTGTACCCACAGTTTCGAGTTAAAAGCATATTTCCATTCAGCTACTCTGGACATAACAACCGCTTGATAGTATGCCTTAAAATTTGGAAGTGCCAGTCCCCCAGAGCATTTGGAGTGAAACAATAGCTCTCTGGATAACCTGGGATGATTGTTCCTCCTTTTAAAGTGGGAGATCATGGTTTGCAATATAGTGAAGAACCCCACAGGTATGCCCAATGGGAGCATTTGAAAAATGAAGAGGCTGCGAGGTAATATATTCATTGTAATGATGTTTACTTCCCCTAACCAGGTGTGTGATAAGCTGGACCATTTCCGTAGGTCATCTCTAATCCTGTTAAGCAAGGGGATATAATTATGCCGAAAAAGAGATTGGGGATTAGAAGTGAGGTAAATACCTAGGTATTTCATGCATTTAGGTTCCCATCTAAAGGGTAAAGAGGGGTTTCATGGAAAGCGCCTCGGACTTGGGGAAATTAATGTTTAAAATTTCAGATTTGGAGAGATTTATTTTGAAGTTAGAGATTGATTGAAAGGTGGAAAATGCCGACATTAAATTAGGTATTGAGATGGGTGGCTGCTGAATAAAAAATAGTATGTTGTCAGCATAAGCTGCGTATTTGTGGGAGCTGTTGCCTATTTGTATAACTTGAATATTAACATTATTCCTAATTGTAGCCAGGAAGGGTTCTAGGGTAATAGCAAAGAGGAGGGGGGATGAAGGACAACCCTGCCTGGTACCATTATGGAGGACGAAAGGGTCACTCAACGTCCCATTAATTTGAATTTGTGCTGTGGGATTAGAACAAAGGGATGAGGACCGGATACCATCAGTTATAGAGTGGAGAAATGAGGTTAATATAATAAAGGGAGCGGAGAGGTGGATACATGTGGTGAAAAATAAAAAAAAGAAATTTGAAATGACGTGGGTGAACTGGGAACAGTGTGATAAGGAGATAATAGAAGAGGGAAATATAAATGGGTAAGGGAGGAAGAAGTGGTATAGTCGTGAAGTTAAAAAAAAAAAAAAAGAAGAAGATTAACCCTGAAGGAAAGATTTAAATAGTGATTTGTCCTCTCTGATTCTCTAATGCTAATCAAGAGGGAGGGGGGTAAGGTAATATATGATTATATGGATATGTTTTGGGTTTTTTTTTTCTCCCTCTTTTTGTTTTCTTCTTGGGGTTTTGCCCTCAGGGTTTTTTTTTGTGTGGGGTAATGAGGGTTAATATAAATATACACACTTACACATTAATAAGCTCATGGGCACTAGAAGTTTTGAAGGGAACGTCTCTTTTTCACTATTTTCAAACACATATGCATGAATTATATAATTATGAATTAAAAGGATTTATTACACAAAGAGAATAAAGGGGAAATTCACTTGTTTTTTTTTTTCTTCCACATACACAATTTACATAATTATGGATCACAGTGTTTAATGTCATGAATAGAATAAGGGGGAAATTCACCCTATAACCTTACTCAATGTACTTCATAATCTCATTAATCACGTTTTTTACACTGAAGGGGAAGAGATGGAATAAATTAATATAAATAATGTTAAGGAGGGAGGGGAGGGAGAGATCACAGAATTTGGGGGGAGGAGAGGGAGGAGGAAGGGGGGAGGGAGAAGTGGAGGGGCTGTGTTTTTTTTTTCTCTTCTTTCTGTATATGTAAACTTGGGTTGATGGGAGAAGGGGTTAATTGTGGCAGTTGTGGAATGATGTAATTTGTAGATTGTTTTTTTCTTTTGTGGGTGGAATGTAGGGGTATAGTATGACTGTATAAATGTTGTATATATAAATGGAACAAAATAACAATAAAATTTTGATTATAAAAAAAAAAAAAGAACAAAGGGATGAAATACTATGGTACATCTTAGGTCCCAATCCAAAATGTTGCAAGCTTTTTCAGCATCAGTGGAAAGGAGTAGGGTGGGCTGGGCACACTTCCGAACATTTTGGAAAAGGGAGATGGCCCGAAGGGAGTTATCCTTTGCTTCTCTATTGGGTATGAAACCTGATTGATCTGCGGAGATCCAACTGGGTAGTAGGGGGAGTAGGCGATTTGCCATTACTTTGGCAAATAGCTTAATATCAGTATTTATTGGTGAAATCGGCCTAAAACTGTTACAGAGGGTGGGGTCCTTATCGGGTTTAGGAATGACAGTGATGTGAGTTGAAAGGGATTCTGGAAGTAAGCCTGAAGAGTGGGAGATTGAGTTTGCGTAGGCTGTAAGACGGGGGAGTAAAATGTCGCTAAATGTTTTGTAGTATAAAATAGTGAACCCATTAGGTCCAGGTGCTTTACCAGAGGGGGAAGATTTCAAAGTGGCCTGGAATTCCTCAACAGAGAAATCCGCTTCCATTTCCCTAAGGGCAGACACGGGCAATTTAAGTAGGTTGGCTTCTTTCAAGTAGGAGAGCATGCGGCTTCGTCTCTCTTTCTGAGGTAGAGAGGATAAATCATTTTTGACATTGTAAAGATCCGCATATAACTCTCTAAAGGCTTTAGCAATGTTTGGAGTTGCATGAGCAAGCTCTCCTGTTGAAACTTTGATTTTGGAAATAAATGACTGTGACTGTTTAGCTTTTAGTGATCTAGCAAGTAGTTTACTTGGTTTGTTCCCCCACTCGTAGAATTTCTGTGATAAGTGCTAAAATTTCCTCTTAGTGTCTAAATTGAGAAGAGTCTTTAATTCCTCTCGCTTAAGTGTGAGGGATTGGAGGTGCTCAATATGTAGAGAGAGTTTTTGTGTTGCTTGTCAAGATCAGCTATTTGTTGTAGAACCTGTTTAATTTGTTGACCATGCTCCCTTTTTTTCCTTGCACCAAGCTCAATGAGGCGACCCCTGATAGTAGTCTTGTGAGCTCCCCACACAATGGAGGGAGAGGTGTCAAAAGGTTTGTTTTCTTTAAAGTATTGTGATAAATAGGAGGCCAACATGGAAAACTCAGCTTCATTTGAGAGAAGGGTATCATTGAGTTTCCAGTTATTAATGCGACGTGATAAGGAAGACATGGTCAACTTCATTGATACAGGTGCGTGATCCAAAATAGACACGGTGCCTATGTGAGTAGACTGTAAGAGAGGGAGATGAAAGTGATCTAGGAATATATTGTCTATTCTAGAATATGATTGGTGTGTTGTGGAGAAATGAGAGTAATCCCTCTCCTTGGGATGCAGTAGGCACCAAACATCCATTAATTGAAGGTCTAAGAACCTCTTTTTGACAAATTTCAGGCGTTTAAATGGCTCAGTGCCATGCACACTTCATATCACTGTTGCTATTTGTAAAGATTCTCATGTGGTTAATAATAGGATCACTACAGCAACAGTAGGAAAGGGCTAGAAGATTCAGCTTGATCAGAATCTAGAGGAACAGGAGCTGTGCAGACAGTATAGTGGAGCAAATTGAGATAGGGAGTACTTGGAGCACCAAGATGGCACCGACCTCCAGGAATAGACTGAAGCCGCTGACTTTCCTAACGGTAGTGGCCGGCCGGATGTGTACCGCTCCGTGTAGGCCCAGACCGTCTCCGTAAGGCACCAAATTCGGGGCCCCAGTGATATGTGAATGTCTCAATACTGTTAGGGGAGCCGGCTGAGGAATGAATAGGCGAGCGCCTCGTTAATCACCACGTCCACAAGGCGGAGGAAGCAAGAACGGCAGGCTGCAAGATGGCGTGTCCAAGGCATGGGTCTGTCTGCAGGCCCAGAACAGTGGAGTGCAGCCAAATTTATCAGAAACTCCAAGGGAGCTGCAGCTGAGTGTGTCCAGTCGCTCCTGTTATTCAGATGGAGCTTTCCCGGGGTGAAAAAGGACAAGGATGGCTATGGATCCTTGTTGCCTAAGCAGAGCACAGCTTCCACACATCCTCCCTGTTGCTCGTCAAAACACCCCCCCCCCCCTTGGCCAAACTATTGATGCTAAGACAGGAACTTTGATTGCTACTCCTCAACTACTATGAACACATTCAGCGCAAAATGAAAGCCACCTCTTACTCTACATCTAACAAGGCTGGTAAAAAAAAAGGGGAAAAGAATAAAATCTAGGATACCCCATCTATTCCACCCCCACTCCAAAGAAAAATTGACCAATCCTCAAAACATAGCGAGTGCTTTTAGCGACTATTATAGTGACCTATACAATATTGGACAAAATCCCTCCAAACATCAACCATAAAATGATGATATTGATGAGTTTCTGAAACAGATTAAACTCCCAGTACTGTTGGAGACTGAACTGTCTTCCTTGAATGTGCCATTCACTGAGCAGGAAATCCTCGCAACGATAACCTAATGGGAGAGTACTTTAAACAAATCGCAAACTACTTACTCCCACACTTGACAAAACTTTTCAATAATGCTACCTCCTCTTCGAAAATCGCTAAGGAATCATTGAATGCTCTTATAATCACACTCCCGAAACCAGGAAAGGAACCAACCTCCCCTCAAAACTTTCGTCCCATTTCTCTACTAAATCTTGATTTAAAAATCTATGCCAAAACCATTGCCAGATGCCTGATGGAAATTTTGCCAGACCTCATACACAAGGACCAGTCGGGGTTTACTAAAGGGAGACAAGCGCCAGACACCACAAGACATATGATTAACTTGATACACGATGTTGGATCCAGCAGGACGCCTTCTCTGCTTCTTTCATTAGATGCAGAGAAGGCATTCGACAGAGTACATTGATCATATCTACAGAAAGTACTGATTAAATTTGGCTTCAAAGACCATATATACAGGGCTATCATGGTACTATACACTACCTCATCAGCACAAGTCTACTCAGCAAAATGTTATCTCAACCATTCAACATAACAAATGGTACTCGCCAAGGGTGCCCTCTGTCACCATTAATATTTAACCTGTTGATGGAACCATTGGCAGAACATGTATGCTCAAACCCCCAAATCATGGGGCTAATGATAAGAACCACCTCCCATAAGATTAGCCTCTTTGCGGGTGATATGATACTGATCCTCGCTAATCCAGCCTCATCCCTGGAAGAAGCCCAAAAAACACTAGACTGGTTTGGACGCATATCTTACTATAAACTAAATACAACCAAGTCACACATTTTAGACCTCAAATTAGACGCCACGACAAAAAATTTGCTGCAGGTCCAATACCCTTTTGCCTGGCCAGACTACAGCATTTCTTATTTGGGGGTATAGCTTACAAGATCGGTCAAACACCTTTTCCCAGCCAATTTTAAACCTCTTCTTACCAAATTGCGATTGAACTCCCAATCCATAACCAAACATGAACTATCATGGTCTGGCAGACAAGCAGCGTTCAAAATGCGATATCTGCCACAAATTCTCTACATGTTCAGGACTCTTCCCATCCCCATAACCAAGTATTATTTAAAATCTCTACAAACTCTGTTCAACAAATGTATATGGAACGGGGCTAAACCTAGAAGCGCACACTCAAAATAGGTGGTTCAGGGACCATTTAAAAATCTATGCCAAAACCATTGCCAGATGCCTGATGGAAATTTTGCCAGACCTCATACACAAGGACCAGTCGGGGTTTACTAAAGGGAGACAAGCGCCAGACACCACAAGACATATGATTAACTTGATACACGATGTTGGATCCAGCAGGACGCCTTCTCTGCTTCTTTCATTAGACGCAGAGAAGGCATTCGACAGAGTACATTGATCATATCTACAGAAAGTACTGATTAAATTTGGCTTCAAAGACCATATATACAGGGCTATCATGGTACTATACACTACCTCATCAGCACAAGTCTACTCAGCAAAATGTTATCTCAACCATTCAACATAACAAATGGTACTCGCCAAGGGTGCCCTCTGTCACCATTAATATTTAACCTGTTGATGGAACCATTGGCAGAACATGTATGCTCAAACCCCCAAATCATGGGGCTAATGATAAGAACCACCTCCCATAAGATTAGCCTCTTTGCGGGTGATATGATACTGATCCTCGCTAATCCAGCCTCATCCCTGGAAGAAGCCCAAAAAACACTAGACTGGTTTGGACGCATATCTTACTATAAACTAAATACAACCAAGTCACACATTTTAGACCTCAAATTAGACGCCACGACAAAAAATTTGCTGCAGGTCCAATACCCTTTTGCCTGGCCAGACTACAGCATTTCTTATTTGGGGGTATAGCTTACAAGATCGGTCAAACACCTTTTCCCAGCCAATTTTAAACCTCTTCTTACCAAATTGCGATTGAACTCCCAATCCATAACCAAACATGAACTATCATGGTCTGGCAGACAAGCAGCGTTCAAAATGCGATATCTGCCACAAATTCTCTACATGTTCAGGACTCTTCCCATCCCCATAACCAAGTATTATTTAAAATCTCTACAAACTCTGTTCAACAAATGTATATGGAACGGGGCTAAACCTAGAAGCGCACACTCAAAACAGGTGGTTCAGGGACCATTTAAAAATCTATGCCAAAACCATTGCCAGATGCCTGATGGAAATTTTGCCAGACCTCATACACAAGGACCAGTCGGGGTTTACTAAAGGGAGACAAGCGCCAGACACCACAAGACATATGATTAACTTGATACACGATGTTGGATCCAGCAGGACGCCTTCTCTGCTTCTTTCATTAGACGCAGAGAAGGCATTCGACAGAGTACATTGATCATATCTACAGAAAGTACTGATTAAATTTGGCTTCAAAGACCATATATACAGGGCTATCATGGTACTATACACTACCTCATCAGCACAAGTCTACTCAGCAAAATGTTATCTCAACCATTCAACATAACAAATGGTACTCGCCAAGGGTGCCCTCTGTCACCATTAATATTTAACCTGTTGATGGAACCATTGGCAGAACATGTACGCTCAAACCCCCAAATCATGGGGCTAATGATAAGAACCACCTCCCATAAGATTAGCCTCTTTGAGGGTGATATGATACTGATCCTCGCTAATCCAGCCTCATCCCTGGCAGAAGCCCAAAAAACACTAGACTGGTTTGGACGCATATCTTACTATAAACTAAATACAACCAAGTCACACATTTTAGACCTCAAATTAGACGCCACGACAAAAAATTTGCTGCAGGTCCAATACCCTTTTGCCTGGCCAGACTACAGCATTTCTTATTTGGGGGTATAGCTTACAAGATCGGTCAAACACCTTTTCCCAGCCAATTTTAACCTCTTCTTACCAAATTGCGATTGGACTCCCAATCCATAACCAAACATGAACTATCATGGTCTGGCAGACAAGCAGCGTTCAAAATGCGCTATCTGCCACAAATTCTCTACATGTTCAGGACTCTTCCCATCCCCATAACCAAGTATTATTTCAAATCTCTACAAACTCTGTTCAACAAATGTATATGGAACAGGGCTAAACCTAGAAGCGCACACTCAAAACAGGTGGTTCAGGGACCATTGACTTTGAGAATTATCGCACAGCGGCAGTGTTGGATCAACTCACCGAATGGTTCCATCAGTGCCCTGGCAAAATATGGGGTACAATTAAAAGTATGTCACTATTGTGCCCAAATCTGAAATAGTGGGTAATGAGCACTCCATTGGGACCAAAATTACCGACAGCTCTACCCCCCACCATGGTAGCCTTGGCTAATGCATGGCAAAAATTAATCCAAAACAGTCAAGCCATCCCCAATACCCCACTCATCCCAATCCCATTTGAATCTCTTCATCATCTTTCCCAAGCAGGGAATCAAATCTATCCAAGATTTGTTCCAGGACTCCCATCCGAAACCTTTCTCCCTCCTTCAATGCAAATTTAACTTACCCCAAACAGACTTCTTTACTTACATCTGCGTCAAACACTGCATTGAAGCGATCCAACTTCCCCTTAATATGATACATGACACAGCATGGGAATATCTAACGTCCTCTTCCCCTAAAACGAAAGGGATATCTCTTTTCTACAATATCTTACACCAAAAACTCCAATTTACAAAATCGTTCCCTCACATACATTGGGAAAACGACCTGGGACTATCATACACAGATCACCAGTGGAATCGAGCATTACGGCCAATGTACAGGGCAACTAAATGTCCCGTGTCATGGGAACTCACCCAAAAATTGTCCCTCAAGTGGTACTTAACTCCTTCAAAGCTAGCTTTGTTTAATCCAGATACACCAAACAAGTGCTGGAGATGCAAATCAGCCAAAGGGGACATATTCCACATCTTTTGGAAGTGCAAGCACATCCAAACTTATTGGAATATAATTTTTCAAATCATATCTGACATAGCACACCAGTACACACCCCCTACACTTGAATAGGTGATCTTGAACCTAACTATAGATGATGTGCCACAACCCAACTGACATGTGACGACACACATTTTGTTAGCTGCTAGATTGTGCAAAATGAAATTGTGGAAAACAGACAAGGTCCCATTCGTTGACTATACCCTTGAACTAGTAAATCTTCACTACAGTTACAAAATGATGATGGCCTCCAGTGGAGGCTTTTTATATAAAGAAAAGAAAATGTGGATGCCGTGGGAACAGTGGTTTGGAGCCACAAACTTCCTATAAAATGTAGAAATCAACCTTGGTTTGTTATTGATGTGACAACAGGATAGAAATAAGTACTTTAGTAATATATAGAGTTTATGTTATATAGAACACACAAGTTACAGCCCTTCCCTGGGTTTCCGATTCCCATTGGGGTTCCCGGGGGAGTGAACCAGAAATTCATGGTTAACATATTTTTGCAACTAACGCAAACAATACAGCTCCAAGTTTTCTGTTAGATTGATATACAAGTCTATTTCTAAACGTCACTGTATATATGACACCGTGTAAATCGATGTACAATGTATACATTGTCTTCTCTTGACATTATTGTAAACAAAAAAAAAGCTATTGATGAAAAAAAGAAATAATTGGCCAATTATGATCTAAAACCCCAACCCCAGCTGCACAAGGAAACACCCCAGAAAAACAGGGTAAATCTTCATTTCTAAGCAATATATATGTGTGTGCAGGATTCAGACTGGAGTATCCAATATTGAGGCCATGTGGAAGGTCCATATGGACAAACAGTGGGGATATATTTAACTTTAAGTCAGCACTTGTTCCAAGGATATTCTTGTACAAAACAACATATAGCATCCACACATTTGTTGTAGAATAAAGAATATATATCAGAAAACCCCACAGTGGATATAGGCGTCCCCAATTCATATGATCCAAATCCTCAGAAGTTAAAAACCCCAGACCTCCAACCTCAGGCAAGGTTCTATGGACTCTCTATGTGTAGGGGTATAGAAGGCTGGAAAACTCCATGGGGAGTGTCTCTAAAATCATATCATCCTCCATGTGCTATATTGTAGGAATATACACTCACCAGCCACTTTATTAGGTACACCTTGCTGGTACTGGCTTGAGCCCCATTTTACCTTCAGAACTGCCTAATTCTTCGTGGCATAGCTTCAGCAAGGTGTTGGAAACATTCCTCAGAGATTTTGGTCCATGTTGACATGATAGCAACATGCAGTTTCTGCAGATTTATCGGCTGCACATCTCCCGTTCCACCACATCCCAAAGGTGCTCTATTGGATTGAGATCTGGTGACTGTGGAGGCCATTGGAGTACAGTGAACTCATTGTCATGTTCAAGAAATTAGGTTGAGATGATTTAAGCTATGTGACATTGTGCATTATCCCTCTGGAAGTAGCCATCAGAATATGGGTACACTGTAGTCATAAAGGGATTGACATGGTCAGCAATAATACTCAGGTAGGCTGTGACGTTTAAACGATTCTCAGTTGGTACTAAGGGGCCAAAGTTTGCTAAGAAAATATCCCCACACCATTTCACCCGCACCACCAGCCTGAACCATTGATACAAGGCATGATGTATCCATGCTTTCATATTGTTTATGTCAAATTCTGACCCTATCATCTGAATGTTGCAGCTGAAATCAAGACTCATCAGACCAGGCAACTTTTTTCCAATCTTCTATTGTCTAATTTTGGTGAGCATGTGTGAACTGTAGCCTCAGTTTCCTGTTCTTAGGTGACAGGAGTGGCACCCGCTGTGGTCTTCTGCTGCTGTAGCCCATCTGCTTTAAGGTAGGGATGAGCCGAACACCCCAGTTCAGTTCGCAGCAGAACATGCGAATAGGCAAAAAATTAGTTAGAACATGAGAAAACCGTTAAAGTTTATGTGACACGAACATGAAAAATCAAACGTGCTAATTTTAAAGGCTTATATGCATGGTATTGTCATAAAAAGTGTTTGGAGACCTGGGTCCTGCCCCAGGGGACATGTATCAATGCAAAAAAAAGTTTTAAAAACAGCCGTTTTCAGGAGCAGTGATTTTAATAATGCTTAAAGTGAAACAATAAAAGTGAAATATTATCCTTTAAATTTTGTACCTGGGGGGTGCCTATAGTATGCCTGTAAAGTGGCGCATGTTTCCCATGTTTACAACAGTACCTGCACAAAATTACATTTCTAAAGAAAAAAGTCATTTAATTACTTGCGGCTATAATTAATTGTCAGTCCCGGCATGGATGGTATGAATATTAAGGGGAGCCCCAAGCCAAAATTAAAAAAAAAAAGTGTGGGGTTCCCTCTAAATTCCATACCAGGCCCTTCAGGTCTGGTATGGATATTAATGGGAACCCTGCACCAAAATTTAAAAAATATGGCGTGGGGGTCCCCCTTAAAATCCATACCAGACCCTTATCCAAGCATGCAACCTGGCAGGCCGCAGGAAAAGGGGGGGTCAAGAGAGCCCCCCCTCCTAAACCGCACCAGGCCACATGCTCAACATTTGGAGGGTGCCTTGGGGTAGCCAAAGCACCGTGTGCCCATGTTGATGGGGACAAGGGCCTCATCCCCACAACCCTTGCCCAGTGGTTGTGGAGGTCTGCGGGCGGGGTGCTTATCGGAATCTGGAAGCTCCCTTTAACAAGGGGACCCCCAGATCCTGTCCCCCCCTTATGAAATGGTAACGGGGTATGTACCCCTACTATTTCACAAAAAAAATGGTAAAAATTACATGACATGGCTTGGGGATAAGTTCTTTATTAACCTCCCTGCTGAAAGCGGTACCATTATTTTGCATGGAAATTTGGCATTTTATATTGTAGGCCTGTAATTCTTAGGAATATCTCACTTAAATCTGTCCAAACCAGAGTCTAGTAGACATCTCAGGTATGATAAAGTTTGAAACACAAAATCATAAATTATAATATAATAAACAACTATAAATAATTATACCAAATAATAATATAATAATAATAAAAATCATTCAATAATGTAATCAAATCAAAAACACTGAAATTTGCTCAGTTGCAGAATTGTCGCTGTCATTACTTTTCAGTGTTTGATGACGGTTCTCCCCACAGATCACTATCGCTCAATTCTGCGAGTGATTCTAATTTATTATCGCTGTTTTCTAGCAGGTCTAAAACCACTTTTGATGTAAAGGAACGGTTTTGGTTGCTATGGACAATTTCCAGTTTCCAGGCAGAAAGAACAGTTTTTATAATATAAAACTGCATGCAGGCCACTGGAGAAACCACTAGGGACAAAAGGGAGGTGAAATAATTTCATACAGTAATGTAATCTGTAAGATTACAGTATACTGTATGTATTGTGTGTGTTTCCCTTTTTGAATTTGACGCCATTCTCCATCCCCGTGCGTCTCAACGCTCGCAGGGAATGGAACTCGGCTCTGTGATAAATGGAGCGGAGGATGAGCCTCTCACACTGCGGGGAGACATCGCAGGATCCAGGGGACAAGGTAACTAAGCTCTTCCTGGATCCTGTGATGTGATCCCGAGTCTGGCTCGGGGTTACCGATTTTTGTTCTGAAATTCCACCCCAAGCCAGATTCAGGAATACCGCCAGGGAGGTTAAAAAATAAAAAAATAAAAATGTCCTACAAAGTCTTCTTCTTCTTCTCTTGCTCCACCGATGGACTGAAAAAGAAACAAAAAAAAGCTGCACCGACCCGCCTCCATATTGCCGGGTGACCCCGCCCCCCTCTGAGGCACAGGGACATCCCTATGGCTTCCCCGTAGCGTCAGAGCAGGACAGGGCCACCTGGTAACATAACCAGGGGGCCCTGCCCCATGTAGCCCTGCCCTTAGTTATAAAAGAGCTGTCACCTGAGAGGACAGTCATTAAGGCGGATGCCTCCCATGGAGGCGGTCGTTCACATTTTTTTTTTCTTTTTCGGTCCATTGGCGGAGCAAGAGAAGAAGAAGAAGACTTTGTGGGAAAGTTTTATTTTTTAATAAAGAACTTGTCCCCAAGCCGTGTCATGTCATTTTTACCATTTTCACACTTTTTTGTGACATGGTAGGGTTACATTTGTACCCCATTACTATTTCACACGAGGGAGGCCGGGATCTGGGGGTCCCCTTGTTAAAGGGGGCTTCCAGATTCCGATAAGCCCCCCACCTGCAGACCCCCACAAACACTGGGCAAGGGTTGTGGGGATGAGGCCCTTGTCCCCATCAACATGGGGACACGGTGCTTTGGCTACCCCAAAGCACCCTCCCCATGTTGAGGGCATGTGGCCTGGTATGGTTCAGGGGGGGCGCTCTCTCGTCCCCTCTCTTTTCCTGTGGCCTGCCAGGTTGCGTGCCTGGATAAGGGTCTGGTATGGATTTTTGGGGGCCACCATGCCTTTTTTTAAATTTTGGCGCGGGGTTCCCCTTAAAATCCATACCAGACCTGAAGGGTCTGGTATGGATTTTGAGGGGGACCCCCACGCCATTTTTTAAAAAAAATTTTGGCGTGGGGTTCCCCTTAATATCCATACCAGACCTGAAGGGTCTGGTATGGATTTTGAGGGGGACCCCCGGGCCATTTTTTTAAAAAATTTTGGTTTGGGGTTCCCCTTAATATTCATACCAGACCAAAAGGGCCTGGTAATGGACTGTGGGGGAATCCCATGCCATTTTTTTCAATGACTTTTGTATGTATTGCTGGGAATGGCAATTCATTATAGCCGCGAGTACTTTTAAATGACTTTTTTTCCTTTAGAAATGTCATTTTGTGCAGGGACTGTTGTAAAAATGGGAAACATGTGCCACTTTACAGGCATACTATAGACACCCCTCAGGTACGAAATTTCAAGGAATATTTCACTTTTATTGTTTCACTTCAAGAATTATTAAAATCACTGCTCCCGAAAAAATGGGCGTTTTTAAAACTTTTTTTTGCATTGATACATGTCCCCTGGGGCAGGACCCAGGTCCCCAAACACTTTTTATGACAGTACCATGCATATAAGCCTTTAAAATTAGCACTTTTGATTTCTCCCATAGACTTTTAAAGGGTGTTCCGCAGCTTTCGAATTTGCCGCGAACACCCCAAATTGTTCACTATTCGGCGAACAGGCAAACACCCGATGTTCGAGTCCAACTTACGTTGGACTCGAACATCGGGCTCATCCCTACTTCAAGGTTCAATGTATTGGACATACAGTGCATTTTAGGACTTTAGGACTAGGATTTTAGTGCACTTTAAACTAGGGCTTAATTGATTGTCAATTGATCTAGGGGCAGGGAGTGGTTAGTGTAGCAATTGGTGTGACCACCTGTACTTTTAGTTCTGAGGCACCTCCTCTGCTTCCATGGAGAATGTTCTGGAAGAAGGGCAGGGCCTAGAACTGGAGTGGCAGGCAGCTCATGTGAGGAGCCCTGACCAATCCCCAACTGGAATTGGCAGGGGGCAGGCCTCCCATATAAGCTGAGGCAACAGGCCACTGGGAGGAATTGTCGCCCTGGAGAAGTGGAGAATGGAGTACTAGACAGCAGCAGGAGGGCACCCCCATCTGTGGGGGTGCGCCGATCGCAAGAGGAGGCCTGGGAGAGCTGTGAGGGAGCTTCACCCTTACATGGTCATGGAGGAAGTCCTCATCATTACACGGTCATTGATGAGGAGTTCCTGGAGCAGAGGGGCAAGAGAAGCTGTCGGAACGTACTGTCCTGTTAAGTTCTCCATCATGGACTTGGGGCAGAGAAAGGCTGGTGAGTGTACCACGGTGGAGGGCTGGATGTGGAGACATACCAGAAAGTCTGTGAGGGAACTTCGTCCTTACACGGTCATGGATGAAGTCCTCATCATTACATGGTAATTGATGAGGAGTCCTGGAACAGCGGAGAGACTGTGGGGAATAGTGTCAAATCGATGTGGCCCGGGGGCACAGGGTTTGCAAGCTGGGCTAGCTGGGAACAGTAGTCCACCGTTCAGCACATGCTATTAAACTACCAGGCCTCCGGGGAGAGGTACTGCAGACCTCTGGCCTGCATCAAATCTTCGGGGCTCAAACAAAGTTCTAATTGATAAATATGATGGGAAAGTAATTTGATCTATGGGCATCCCATATACCCCTTTACCCCAACCAAGTTATATCCCCCCAATAAACAAAAACAAAACAAAGCAAATGACTGTTCATTGTCTCAGAGGTGATATATGGAGTTCTGGCAGCAGGGTGATATGGTGGATGTTAGTAACTAGGGTAGGGCTTATATTACAGCCCTCTCAGAAAATCACAGTAGTGCTTATTTTTGGGGTAGGTCTTATTTTCGGGGAAACATGGTAAGAATTTTTTTTCTCAGATATTAATGAGAATTAGATAATATTAGTCTAAGACCTGGAGGACACATTAAATAATTTGGTTTAGCGTTATGACCGTTCAGCAGATTGCCATCTTATGGGTTCATTTTCACATTATCTAGTACAGCAGCTTTAAATGTTCAATGCCTGTTTATTGATTCATGCTTTGTTTACCTGCCTTGCCATATCACATACATTTAATCTACCATCCGGTTACTTTTGGCCTATTTATGTGTATGGTTATAGAGTGGTAGCACACAAACAATTAAGTTATACAATTGTGAGCAGCCTGCAACATACAACCGGATGTGTCAATGGGAACATAGCAGTCTAAAGATCCGTGGCAGAACAGAGAACCCACCATCACCAGTGGCTGCTGCAGGGTACCGCAACATTCAAGAAACCTCCAAGTAGCACTATATAATCACACTGAAAGTTGGATCAAAATCAGATTGCAGCAGTGTGAAACTAGTCCTAAAGCTAGTTTTCAGGCAAACTGCTAAATACATAATTGGAGTAAGTAATTATTTACTGTTTTAATTAAATTAGTATTTAATAGGAGATTAGAAAACTTATGGGACCATATTTTGAGCCACCAAAAGTTTTCTTGACCGTTTATTTAATCTTCAGAGCATCTAGAGGTCCCTGGAAACCTGGAATTATATTAGGCAATAGACATGTGCAATTTGTTTCATTCCGAATTTGTTTTTTAACCACCACAGCCCTGGAAGGATTTGCTCCCTTAATGACCAGGCCATTTTTTGCAATATGGTACTGCATCTTTTTAACTGAGAATTGCACAGTCATGCAACATTGTACACAAACAAAATTGATGTCCTTTTTTTTCCACAAATAGAGCTTTCTTTTGGTGGTATTTGATCACCTCTGCAGTTTTTAGTTTTTGCGCTATAAACAAAAATAGAGCGACTATTTTGAAAAAAAAACAATATTTTTTACTTTTTGCTATAATAAATATTCAAAAAGAAAAAAAAAAATTTTCATCACTTTAGGCCAATATATATTCTTCTACATATTTTTGGTAAAAGAATGCAATAAGTGTATATTGATTGGTTTGCGCAAAAGTTATAGCATCTACAAAATAGGGAACATATTTATGGCATTTTCATTATTATTATTTTTTTACTAGTAATGGCGGTGATCAGCCATTTTTAGTGGGACTGTGACATTGCAGCAGACAGTTCGGACACTTTTGACACTTTTTTGGGACCATTGACATTTGTACAGCGATCAGTGCTATAAAAAGCCACTGATTACTGTATAAATGTCACTGGCAGGGAAGGGGTTAACACTAGGGGGCGATCAAGAGGTTAAGTGTGTCCTAGGGAGGTGTGTCTAACTGTGGAGGGAGTAGACTGACAGGGAGTAGAGAGAGATCACTGTTCCTGTTCACTTCTCTGACAGAACAGGGATCTGTCAGTTTACATTGACAGATCCCCATTCTGTCACTCTGAGGAGCGATTGCGGGTTGCCGGCGGACATCGCGGACATCGGCCACACGCATCGGCTCCAATTTCACACTGTGGACATGCGCGTGCCCCCTAAAACTCTTAAAGCGGCAAATGTACACCTACAGTGATTTGTGCAGCTATGCCAACCTGCCACAGTATAACTGCGGTGGCTGGTTGACAAATGGTTAACGAATTTCAACAAATTTGTTAATTCAAGAAATATCCGAATTAACGAAAACAAATATTAACACATTTTTCTGAATATTCGTAAATTTGAATATTTTAAAATTAATAAATTCGTAAATTCATTAATTTGAAAATTCATAAATTCGAGAATTCGGAAATTCGAAAATCCGAAAACCTGAAAATTCCAAAATCTGAAATAATAACTAAAAATAACGTAACTATTACTAACTATTAAATTATAAGTATTGGAATTTCCTTTCAAATTTGGCTGTTTGCGTACGAATATGAATTTATCCAAAGTTAGGAATCATCCAAAATAACTAATGCCGTATCTAAGCAAATGGAATGTAACACATTAATAATAGTAGATAACAATAATAATAATAAAAATGTTTTATTATTATTATTTATTATTAATTCTGTTTCATTTGTTTAGATGCGGCATTCGTTATTTTGGATAATTTGTAACTTCGGATAAATTTGTATTCGTTACGTTCACTAACAACCAAATTTGAAAGGAAATTCCAATACCTATAATTTAATAGTAAGTTATTATTAGTTAGTTAGTTAGTTAGTTAGTTAGTCTTTCAAATTTTCATTCTTATTTTCGGATATTCTAATTTTTTAATTTACGAATTTTCGAGATTACGCATTTAAAATTTTTTCGAATTTACGAAATGCAATCACAACGAATGACCCGAAAAGCTAAAAAAAATATGAATGAAATGAAAACTAACACATTTTTCGGCTGAAAATAAACAGCAGAGGAGAAAGCATGCCGGGATTCCAGGAAGTTGCAGAAAAAAGTAACCAGAAGGAAGGCAGAACTCCCCACATGAAAGGGAATTTTAAAGTAAGCTTATATTGGAATGTCAAAATTAACTATTGCTTGTATTGTTATTGCAATACTGATGATAAGGTTGGATTCACAACAGTCTGAATTCCAGCTCCGTTCTCTGTGCAAAGAGAAAAAGCAGCTGTTCATCGCTTCCTCTACGTTGTAGCTGCGGATCATCTGAGCAGGGATAGGGGGAGGTGTAGTGAGGAGAAGGAGAGAATGCCTGTTGAGAACGGAATGCATCTGCGAATCAGATGTGTTCCCATAGAAGAATATGTGCCTGCAATTCGCACCGCTCTGCCTAGAAATCGCACACGTTTTTTGGGCAATGCAGAGTGCGAATGCAAGGCACATATGTGAACCAGACTGATTGAAAGTAATAGATTTTAAAATGTTCTACAAATTAGATGGGGTGTAAGCCACATCCAATTCGCATAGGTGTGAACCAAGCCTAATAATACAATGTGTATGCTGTTACGATAGATTTCCTTTAAGCATTACCCTACCTTATTCAAATGTTTCCCTTAAACCTAGAAGTTAAAGCAAGCATTGCTCTTATGACCAGATGTTATTGACTCTTAGATGCACAGACTAACTATAGCAGCTACAATATATTTTAGTTATCTTGACAAAGCTGCAATGAATTTTTCTACCTAAATAAATTTAACATCTTTAAAAACATTTAATGCTCTGTTTGGAACAATAGTAGCAGTAATTATTACCATGCTTATGCATTTTTTAAATTTTATGCTGATATATGAACACAATGGGGGTGATTTACTAAGACGAATGCGCTGCGCCGGTTCATACCTTAACTGGTGCACCGGATAAATCATTAATTGAGCGTGTGAAATGGCGCACGCAGATGTGCAACGTGATAATAAATTTGCAAACGGAAACTGGTGGCAGCATAACTGCTGTTTTCTCATTGATAATAGCGCACGCCCATCTCATTGGATGTGTCTTGTTAGGCAATTAGTAGTTGTTCTCACTTAATTAACCCTTTTGATGCTAATCTCATTCCTATTACTTCTAATATATCTTTGAAATGTTTTTTTTTTTTTTTTTTCGATTTTCACACAAATATTTCAATACATTACAAAAAACAGAAAAGTGTTTCTAAACCCAATAAATTAATATTTTCAGATCTTGATCTTTTAAAGTTGACCATGCACTGCAATCAGTTAGATCCTAAAAAAATAGATTCAGTGCAAGAGCCTGTTTGATTTCCTATAATTTGAATTAATTGTTCAAGTGTGTATTCCTATTTTGCCAAAATATCGACTTGTACAGAGATTGGCCAATCAGATTGCTTAGTGCATGACCATCTTAAGTGCCAAATTTGGAATGTAGAGACATGACCCACTTGATGCAGATTTCCAGGACTGGACTAACAAATATTTCTAGTGAAATGCAACTGGTGTTTTCTATTAAACAAGGTCTAAATGGTCCATTGACATGCATCACAGTTGTACTTAGGAACGTGTCTTTGCAAAGTTCAACTAAATTAAATCCTTTCTTATTTTTGCTTAGGGATAGAGTGAGGGATTAGAAGTCTGGACAGTTTTTGGGGATGTCTGCACCCCTGATAGGGTGAAGACACCTCCCAAATGTTGCCACTTTCTCCTTCAAATTTATTCAATTCCTTTCACATAGCCAAACAGGAAGTGAGGGTAAAACCCTACCAATGTCTTTCCTAGGGGACACACAGGTCAATCTAAATAGCTTCCCCATTAGGTAAATTGCACTCTGGCATTTTGCTGTGTCCACCCCAAATTATTAGGTATCTTGGACTTTGGGGTTTATTTACTAAAGGCATCCACTTTGCACTACAAGTGCACTTGCTGGAGAGCCGAGGGGGACATGCAAGGAAAAGAAAAAAAAACACCATCTTTGCTTCTACATGATTGAATGTTAAAATCACCAGTGCTTCCTCTCAGATTCAGCAACTACACTTGTACTGCAGAGTGGATTTTTCTTTACTAAACCCCAAACTGCCTAATCATTTGGGGTGTACACAACAAAGTGCTAGAGTGCAATTTGCTTAATGGGGACACTAGTTAGATTGATCTGTGTATGCGAGAAAAGACATTCATAGACATTGGACCCTCACTTCCTGTTTGTCTATGTGACAGGAAGTGAAGCTAATTTTAAGAAAAGGGACACAAAGCCCAACCTAAAAAAAAAAAGCAGGAGTTCTAACACTCACTTGGTTTCCCTCAAATGCCCACAATTAAAATAGGATTGCCTTGAGCTAGAGTTTAGCACAGTGCTCTAAATCAGTGCTTATCAAGCCTGTCCTCAAGTACCCCCAACAGGCCATGTTTGCAGGTTTTCCTTCATCTTGCACAGATGCTTTAAATCACAGTCAATGGCTTGGTATTTTGGACAGCTATTCTAGAGAAGATAAATTCACAAAACATGTCCTGTCGGGGGTACTTGAGGACTGAGGCAGAGAACCACTGCAGTAAAAAGGAAAATTGAATACTTACTGTTCTATAGTTTTCCTTTCCTGGTGCCTATCCATGGCAGCATACACACAATCCATGCATATGCTACCATGAAGGCACCAGGAAAGTAACTTAGACAAATCACACCTGTTTTGTTTTGACATGCCAATCAGCCTAGTTAAGCTGCAGCTGTGAAATCTGTTGCATTAAAAACAAAAAAACATCAAAAGTTGCATTAAATTTTATTGGTCAACAAAACAGGAAAAAAAAAAAAACACAAACGCACACACATACACACACACACACACACACTCGTATGTTAATTTGGGACACTAACAGAAAATGGTTTTTGAGGTCTGATCATTTTGCATTGGAAATTAACAGGAGATAAAAGGACATCTATTAATGATTTAAACATTAGTCATAACATCTTGAGAATGATTTAGCAAAATAATTCAGCACAGACAATTAAATCAAAGTGAATAACGCAAAAACGAAACACATTAACATCAAAAATATTTCATGGAAAAATATCCCCCACCCAAAAAAACACACCAAAGTAAAAACAAACTTGCTTGAAAACACATCTGTTTTGCAAAGACATAACAAACAAAATACAAGGAGAAAATACATGTGTTACAAACTCAGTAAGGACACCCAAATGCACTCTCTTGCCGCCCCCTTCCCCTACACACACAGTCTTGCCTCTTTTCAGGGCAAGATAAAGAATGCTATATGCAAGCTTTATATAACATAGGTTTGTGTGCTAATGAGGCAATTGAAAACACATGGACAGTCCATAAAACCTACAAAATGCAAGTTCACCCAGTGTAGAGACAGAACTTCAAAGTGGGTACACCTGTTAAGGATGTTCTTAAATTACTAACCCAAAAAACACAGTCTATGAGCATGCCCAGAAACATCCAAGAAACACACAAAAAGCACCCCAAAAAAAACAAAGTCCCTGAGCATGCCTAGACCACCCCAAATGCATTTCCCACACCAAAAGGCACAGAGAAAAAAATCAAAGTCCATGAGTATGCCCAGACCAACCCAAATGCAGCTAGCACAAAATAAGCCACCCCCCTGTCCAAAATGAAGCACATCATCCAGCATGCTACAGAATTAGAGATGGGACAAACACCCCCCGGTCCAGGGGGGCAAACAAAGAGCCTAACATGTACAAAAGTTATACAACAAATACCATTGCAGTCTATGGGAACTGACTTGTTAATTTTGCTAGTCCCCACTTGGCTAGCTTATCTTCTAGTTATTGGCCTTAAAATGGGTATGGGGGCCCAGGTCCCACCCTAAGGGACATATATCAATTGTCAACAATTTGGAGAACCCCAAAAACGTAACAAGGAGAAATGCCTTTAAATATGCAAAATTGTTTAAGGGCCAGTTCACACCACATGCAGTCCTGTGCGTTTTTTTTGCATCAAAAACGCATCGAAAGTAGGTTTTCCTGGTGCCTCCATGGCAGCATACCAATGGTTGGTTGCTCCACCCCCTACCAATCCACAGGACCACTTTAACTCTATAAAAAAGAGTTGCTGCCCTCAGTCGGTATTCTTTTTTATGTCCTCATTCCAGCAGGATCACTATCAGCCCTACCTCACCGCTTTATGGTGTAACAGTTGCAGGTTCATGCTCTCCTGCAGTATGGAGTCCCATTGCTTGGGCTGCTAAATGCGCCAGATAAGTAGGGAGGCCGTTTTTCTGTGGATCTTTTTTTGGCCTATTTTGGAAGATTAACAGGAGCCTATCCTTCTCCTCTATTTTCTTCCCTTATGGCATGCCTCATAGCTATATGTCTTAGCAGGCTGTTAGCTGCTTTTCAGTGTTCCTCCATGGTTGTTTTCCCCCCTCCTGTAACAGTCTGCGGGGCCGGAGTCATGGTGTGATGTCATGTGATGGTACGGCGCATGCGCAGTAGCAAATTGAGGCCATCTTGGTACTCCCAAAGTGCTCTCAGCATAAATGGAGAGCCTTTGATTCATTAGACAGCCAGCTATCAAGGAGAAGACATCTCTCTAGGTGTCTTCCCTATTGTTTAAATACAATAGAGTCTGGCCAAGGTATTTTGAGGCATTGCTGGTGGGAATGTGTGCATGAATATATGTACGTGTGTATGTATATATATATATATATATATATAGATAGATAGATAGATAGATAGATAGATAGATAGATAGATAGATAGATAGATAGATAGATAGATAGATAGATAGATAGATAGATAGATAGAGAAAAAAAATCTTTTTTTTTCTATTTTACTCAGTTTCTTCTTTTTTGTTCCCAGCTGCCCCTAATGATTTAATGCCGCAACAAAAAGATCCTCATCATACCACTAGGTAAGGGCTGCAACAATCAGGTAAGTTTTTTTGAAAAAAAAAGAGCACTTTGGGCAAGTTAGAACATATTTTTTGTTTCTATTTTAACAAGGAGAAATGCCTTTAAATATGCAAAATTGTTTAAGGGCCAGTTCACACCACATGCAGTCCTGTGCGTTTTTTTTGCATCAAAAACGCATCGAAAGTAGGTTTTCCTGGTGCCTCCATGGCAGCATACCAATGGTTGGTTGCTCCACCCCCTACCAATCCACAGGACCACTTTAACTCTATAAAAAAGAGTTGCTGCCCTCAGTCGGTATTCTTTTTTATGTCCTCATTCCAGCAGGATCACTATCAGCCCTACCTCACCGCTTTATGGTGTAACAGTTGCAGGTTCATGCTCTCCTGCAGTATGGAGTCCCATTGCTTGGGCTGCTAAATGCGCCAGATAAGTAGGGAGGCCGTTTTTCTGTGGATCTTTTTTTGGCCTATTTTGGAAGATTAACAGGAGCCTATCCTTCTCCTCTATTTTCTTCCCTTATGGCATGCCTCATAGCTATATGTCTTAGCAGGCTGTTAGCTGCTTTTCAGTGTTCCTCCATGGTTGTTTTCCCCCCTCCTGTAACAGTCTGCGGGGCCGGAGTCATGGTGTGATGTCATGTGATGGTACGGCGCATGCGCAGTAGCAAATTGAGGCCATCTTGGTACTCCCAAAGTGCTCTCAGCATAAATGGAGAGCCTTTGATTCATTAGACAGCCAGCTATCAAGGAGAAGACATCTCTCTAGGTGTCTTCCCTATTGTTTAAATACAATAGAGTCTGGCCAAGGTATTTTGAGGCATTGCTGGTGGGAATGTGTGCATGAATATATGTACGTGTGTATGTATATATATATATATATATATAGATAGATAGATAGATAGATAGATAGATAGATAGATAGATAGATAGATAGATAGATAGATAGATAGAGAAAAAAAATCTTTTTTTTTCTATTTTACTCAGTTTCTTCTTTTTTGTTCCCAGCTGCCCCTAATGATTTAATGCCGCAACAAAAAGATCCTCATCATACCACTAGGTAAGGGCTGCAACAATCAGGTAAGTTTTTTTGAAAAAAAAAGAGCACTTTGGGCAAGTTAGAACATATTTTTTGTTTCTATTTTTTACTATAGCCCGCATCGGGGATCATCCCGCAGGTCATCCCACTGAAGCTCTCCAGATAGGAGATCAAAAGGTCATAGGAGCTCGGGTCACTCACATTCATCCTCAGCTCATGCCTCCCGCAGTGGCCAGAGGTCACCTCGACATACCCCTAGCAGACACGAATCCCACAGACCCGTGTATCCAAGAGAAAAAACATGTTGGGTATATGGAAAACAAGCACTGCTGGAAAAGTTGGTATGTGGGCAGTGCCTACTAGAGGCAACGGGGGAAAAGGAGAGAGACAAGCAGCAGTCTCTGGAATCAATTAAGAGCCTGATCAAGGATTCAATCAGGGAGCTGGCCCTTTCCCAAGACCAAGTTAACCCATCCTCGGCCGAAACGGCAATAAATGCGCCCACTCCTCTTGCGGACGCAGAAGTGAATTCTGAAGACGAGACGGAAATGGTGGATGACAATACTTCGGCATTTGACTTCGCTCTAGTTGAGCCTTTCATCACCTTGTTCAAGGATGCAATCCAGTGGGAGGAAGATCAAGAGCCGCCTTTAAAACAAAGAAATATTTTCCACACCTGAAAAAGAAATTTTCAACTTTCCTCTTGATGGAAGAAATCAAAGAGGTGGTGACAGATGAATGGCAGAAAGTGGACAGAAGACCTATTGCTTATAATCATTTTCTCAAGTTATATCCGCTGGCAGGAGCAGATGCGCAGGTTTTTGATACTGTACCAACTATAGACACCTCAAATATGAGGTTAGCTAGAAATTCTACTCTACCACTAGAAGAGGCAGTCTCCTTTAAAGATGTCCTTGACAGAAGAATTGACTCAGACTTGAAAAAGGCTTATCAGGCGGCTGGAGGAGCATGCAAACCGGTGGTAGCTCTGACCTTGATCTCGAGGGCTACCAGAGTATGGTCGGACAACGTGGAAACAGCCCTCAGACAAGGGGTGGGCTCAGAAGAAATCATTAAGGCACTGGATGAATTAAAATTGGCCTCAGATTTCATAGCAGAAGCAGCTATTGATGTCTTAAAATGTTCTTCCAGGGCCATGCTGTATTCCATCACGGCCAGAAGAGCATTATGGCTAAAGCCATGGTCGGCCGACCCAACATCTAAACAATCCTGGTGTCGTATTCCATATGATGGGAATGCCCTGTTCGGCGAGAAGATGGATGCGGCGATTACCATAGTCACAGGGGGGAAAAGTGGTTTAATTTTCCAGGACAGGGGCAGGAGGAAGAGATTCGCTACACGCCCAGCGGGCCAGCTAAGAGGGAAGGATTCCAGATCCTATCGCCCAAGAAGGGAATACAGAAGAGGCTGAACAAACTCGCAAGTCACTTTTCTGAGGTCAGCAAAACCAAAAGTCTCTACATCCACAGTTGAGAGCCAGAAGTCTTTTTGACACAATGAATGAATGAATGAATGAATGAATGAATGAATGATTTGTAAAGCGCTGTAAATGCAAACTGAATCGCCTCAAGGCGCTAGATGTATTCTCTGTAGTCAGCTTCTAGAAAAGGAAGGTCTTTAGTTTTTTCCTGAAGGCCTGGTGGTTTTCTTCCATGCGGATGTTGGTTGGAAGAGCATTCCATAGTCGAGGTCCTTGGACTGCGAATCTTCGTTCTCCCTTTGCTTTGTAGCGGTATTTGGGAATGATGAGGAGGTTTTGGTTAGCTGATCGAAGACTGCGATTCGGTGTTTAGTGTTTTATTTTTTCCCGGAGATGTAGCGGAGCGTTTCCTTGTATGCATTTGTGGGTGAGGCAGAGGGTCTTGAATGTGATCCGATTCTTCACAGTTAGCCAATGTAGGCTCTTTAGGGATGGGGAGATGGATTCCCAGAGCTTTTTTCCTGTTAACAGTCTTGCCGCCGTGTTTTGGATGAGTTGCAAGCGCGCAAGCTGATATTGTGGTAGTCCTACGTAGAGCGAATTTGCGTAGTCGAGTCGGGAATTGATGATTGTTCCCACAACTGCCACTTTGTCCTCTTCTGGGATGATGAGTCTGTGAAGCAGGCCGAGGAGATGGTGGGATCCTCTCACCACTGATCCTATTTGTGCATCCATTGTCATTCCTGAGTCGAAGATGACTCAGAGACTCTTGGCTTTGGTGCTAGGAGAGATGGTCTGTCCGAGGATGGAGGGTGGTGTCCACGGAGTCTTTATTTTGGAGTTTTTGTTCGCTTGCAGGAGAAGAAGTTCTGTTTTTGATCCGTTGAGTTTGAGGGAGCTAGTGGTCATCCAGTCATCTACTAAAGTAAGGCATTTCTGTAATTGCTGAAGAAGATCTTTTTGTCCGTTGATGTGAAGATAGAGTTGGGTGTCGTCTGCGTATGAGTGGAAGCAGAGGTCGGTTTTCCTGATGATATTGAGAAGTGGGCGGATGTAGATGTTAAATAGCACTGGTGACAAGGGTGAGCCCTGAGGGACTCCACAGGAGACTGCCCGAGATTCCAAGGTGAATGTTCCTAGTTTCACTGTCTGGGAGCGATTCTCTAAGAAGGATGTAAACCATTTTAGGGTAGAATCTGTAGCTCCTTGAACTTTTGCGAGCCGGACGAGCAAAGTATTGTGGTCCACTGTATCGAATGCTGCGCTGAGGTCTAACAGTACTAGGAGACTCGGTTCTCCGTCATCTGCTGCTTCAAGGGCATCGTCCCATATTTTGAGAAGTGCTGTTTCTGTGCCATGGCCTGGGCTGTAGCTGCTGTACTACTGCTTTCTCTATAATCTTGGAGATGGTGTTGAGGCTTGATATTGGTCTGCGGCATTTAGGGTCTTTAGGGTCAAGATTGGGTTTCTTTAGCAGGGGTTTGACGATGCCTTGCTTGAGGGAGGTTGGCACAGTCCCTTCTTTCAATGATTGATTTATGAGATGTGTTAGGGTGGGGGCAAAGATGTCGGAACATTCTTTAAGCAGTTTGGTGGGGATGATGTCGTTCGGTGATGTGCTGTCACGAAGGCTTCTGATGATGTTTTTAGTCGTGTCCGTAGTGATTGGGGACAAAAAGAAATTCGGTGATTGAGTGATGTTCGTGTTGATATCCTCTTTTTGCTTTGGTCGAGTGAGGTTGGTTGTTATTTTCTGATGAATTGCTTTCCGAATGTTGTCGATTTTGTCGATGAAGAAATCTGATAACTCATTGCAGAATTCTTGAGTATCGTTTGCCGGGGGCTCTAAGCAGGTCGGGTTCATTGACTGAGCAACTATTTTGAAAAGTTCCCGCGGGCAGTTTAAGGCAGATGAGATGGTGTCTGCGAAATGTTCTTTTTGGCTTTGAAGATTGCCTTGTGGTATTTCACCGTGAGTGCTTTGTAGTTAGCATGGTTTTCCTTGGTGGGATTTATTCTCCAAGCGTTCTTCTGCGTTCTTGCTTGAGAGGGGTGAGAGTGCCATTAAACCAACTGGAGTTTTTTTTGCGGACGAGTGTTCTGCGTTTCGGCACCACTGAGTCTGCTGTTTGTAGTAAAACATTGTTTAGGGAGTTGAGTGTTTGTTCCGTTGAGAGATTTGAGTTTAGCAAAAGAATTTTGCTTGATAATGTAGTTTTGAAGGGTTCAGAGTGTAGTTTCTTCTGAGATCTATTCCAGTGTGTTGCTGTTGCCCGTTTCTGTTTTTGGAGGATGGTGTTAGTGGTGATTTTAAATTTGATAGCATGGTGGTCCGTCCATGGTAGTGGAGTGTTGTCAAATACGTCGATGTCCATATTCTGTTTGAAGATGAGATCTAAAGTGTGTCCTGAACCGTGCGTGGGAGCATTTATCAGTTGTTGAAGGCCAAGTTCTTCCATTTGGTTGACGCAGGCGGTTGCAATAGGGTCTTGGGCAGAGTTTGCCCACAGGTTAAAATCCCCAAGTACCAGAAGATTTTTGGTTTTCAAGGTGTGCATTGAGAAGAATTCAGTGAGCGGGGTAAGGAGATTGGTCTTTGGTCCTGGTGGTCTGTAGCATAGTAGTATGTGAATGGTGTCTTGAGGTGTTGTTTGAAGATGCAGTGAGAGTGTTTCCATGAAAGGTACTGAGTTCTGTAAGTTTGGTTTGGTGAACCCCAGGTGCGATTTGAAAATCACTGCTACGCCTCCTCCTTTTTTTCCTATTCTATGCTCGGATAGGATACTGTAGTTCTTGGGCACCAATTCAGTTAGGATGGTGTTGCAGTCAGAAGTTAGCCAGCTTTCTGTAATGAAGAGGCAGTCTATGTTGTTTTTGATGATGAAGTCGCGGATTTCCAGCCTGTGCTTGACTGCAGATCTGGTGTTGATCAGGGCGCATGCTAGTTGTTGAGGTTGGATCGGTGTCTCCCTGCTTATGATGGTTGATTGTGGGTTGGTCCTTAGTGATTGTTCTTTTTTTAGTCTTTTTTGCGTGGTGGTCGGTAAAGTTGCGGCAGTGTTTCTTAGCCTGTGGAGGGTGTCTGCTGTGTATTTGAAGTTGCACATGATGAGGAAGACGGCATTGCTTGAAGGAAGGGTGTTCTGATGATGGTACTGATGCGGCGATAATACACTTGCAGGGGGATGGAGGGATCGGATGGCTGACCACTGCTTCTGGAGTGGTGAGGGTGACGGCTGAGTGTAGGAGCGGAGGTACTGGAGGGAGGTGAGGATGCCTACCTCCCTCTCATTGGTCCAGAGGAAGGCAAAAAAACCCTAGCTGCGTTTGCCAATAGTGCAGCAGAGGAAAAAATTCCTTCCTGACCCCCCGAGGGGCGATCGGACTTGGGCCCCTGGATCAACTACTATAGTGCCCCCGGTGGCTTACCTGTGCTGATGGTCCAGAAGATGAATGGAGGGGGAGCTGATGTTACTTACAGTAGGTGGTGTGGTGGCTGCATCTCGGGCGATTTGAGGTAGACTAGCCTCCGGTGGATCTCCAGTGCCCCCGCGGTGAGGTTTCAGTAGCGGGAGGGGTGATTTCCGGTGTGGAGGGGCACAGGGCTCTGTTGGACAACAGTGGGGGGTTATTAGTGGCTAGCTGACTGGAGCTAGGCAGCAGCCGTGGTCTGTCCCACCGACTCTAGCGGCTAGAACGAGGTGATTTAGACCGTGGCTGCGGTGGAGTCCACGAGGGGGGGCCTGGGCTGGATGGAGGGACCTAGGGGAAAGGTGGGTCCAACTGGGAGGTGACGCGGCTGGGGGCTGGTGGCCTCAGGAGGGGGTCCTCGGATGCTGCACCGTTGGCACTGGGTGTACCAATATGGCCGCCGGCTGGGCCCGAGCCGCGGGCTGGCCGGTGGAGGGAGTACCAAGATGGCCGCCGGCTAGGCCCGAGCCGCGGGCTGTCCTACGTTGTTACCCGCACCGTCCGATGCTGGTGGCGGGTAGGACCGGTGAGGATGGTCGAGTATGAAGGGGGGTGCGGACCCACCTGGCGAGGGAGGAACAGTGAAGTGCTGTAAGCTAGCCGCCGAAGCTGGCCGGAGCCGCGGAGTGTCCTGAGCGGCCGCCTGGCTGGCTGAAGGCGGCGTCCGGATGGGTCGAGGGGGGGGGAACCAGTGTAATGCTGCAGGGAGGAAGCAGTGGAGCGCTGTAAGCTAGCCGCCGAAGCTAGGCCAGAGCCGCGGAGTGTCCTGAGTGGCAGGCCAGCTGGCTGAAGGCAGCGTCCGGATGGGTCAGAGGAGGGAGGGAACCAGTGTAATGCTGCGGGGGGAGCTGGGCCAGAGCCGTGGAGTGTCCTGAGCAGCCGGCCGACTGATAGAACGGGCGTCCAGAGAAGGTCAGTGTCCGTGTGCGGATAGGAGGGGAGGGGGTCACGGTGTGCTGCTGCAGGGGGGGTCAGGGATAGAACCGAGGAAGGGAGGCCGGGCGGCCGGATCTGCTTCACAGAGCTGCTTGACAGAGGTCTGCTCTACAGAGTGTCAGCACTCAGTGTGAGAGAACTATTCCCAGAGGCAGGGAAACTGGTCTGGTGGGAGCCCGTAAAAAGGCGTTTGCCCAGGTTTGGGTGGAAGATTGTGTAGACCAGTGGGCAGTGTCCACAGTCCGTCAAGGCCATTTCTGGAAATTCAAAAGGCAACCCCCCCTTTTTTCCTTCCAACCCACCAAGATTCCAACTCCAGGGGATTGGATGGCTTCCATAGACCTTCAAGATGCTTATCTTCATATACCTATCCACCCACAGTTTCAGCCTTTTCTTCGGTTCAGAATAAGCGACTTACATCTTCAATTCCAATGCCTTCCCTTCGGGATTTCAACAGCACCCTGAACCTTCACCAAAGTGCTAGTAGCGATCTTGGCTCCTCTTCGAGAGAAGGTGATTCGAGTACTACACTATTTGGATGATATCCTAATTCTATCCCAGTACTAGGGATGAGCTTCGTGTTCGAGTCGAACCCATGTTCGACGCGAACATTGGCTGTTCGGTCATTCGCGCCAAATTCGTGTGGCGCGTCACGGCCCATAATTCACTGCGGCATCGCAGTGCATTGCTGGCTGATGATTGGTCAAGCATGCACTATGACCCGCATGCTTGGCCAATCACAGCGCCGTCGGTAGAGAGAGCTGTAATTGGCCAAAGCCAGGGTGGCTTTGGCCAATTATGGCTCAGGGGGTTTAGAACACGCCCCACACTATATAAGGCCGCCTGCACGGCGGCCCTGTGTAGTGTGTGTTCCGGCGTTGAAAGAGAGATAGATAGACAGAGAGACAGTGTCATTTCATTTGAGTTAGATAGATTAGGCAGGACAATCAGTGAGTTGCTGCACTTACAGTGTATTGTGTATATATATGCATCCCAGGTGTTGCATATATATATATATATATATATATATATATATATATATATATAAACTGTATTCAGTTTAGCTAGATCCGTTCCTGTTATCTTCTTACTGACAGGCAGGCTTGTCTTGTTACAGTATTTACAGCTACCTGAAGAAAATTGCTGGTGTTCTTTTGATCCTATTAGTACCACAGTCAGGCAGCTAGACTATTTACAGTTAGTGCAGTGCGTCCTGCTCACAGTGTTCATCTAAAGCTACAAGTTAGTGCAGTGCGTCCTGCTCACAGTGTTCAGCTAAAACTACAAGTTAGTGTGGTGTGTCCTCCTCACAGTGTTCAGCTAATACTACAAGTTAGTGCAGTGCGTCCTGCTCACAGTGTTCAGCTAAAACTACAAGTTAGTGTAGTGAGACCTCTGCACAGTGTTCATCTAAAGCTACAAGTTAGTGCAGTGCGTCCTGCTCACAGTGTTCAGCTAAAACTATAAGTTAGTGTAGTGAAACCTCTGCACAGTGTTCATCTAAAGCTACAAGTTAGTGCAGTGCGTCCTGCTCACAGTGTTCAGCTAAAACTACAAGTTAGTGTAGTGAGACCTCTGCACAGTGTTCATCTAAAGCTACAAGTTAGTGCAGTGCGTCCTGCTCACAGTGTTCAGATAAAACTACACGTTAGTGTGGTGCGTCCTCCTCACAGTGTTCAGCTAAAACTACAAGTTAGTGCAGTGCATCCTGCTCACAGTGTTCAGCTAAAACTACAAGTTAGTGTGGTGCGTCCTCCTCACAGTGTTCAGCTAAAACTACAAGTTAGTGCAGTGCGTCCTGCTCACAGTGTTCAGCTAAAACTACAAGTTAGTGTAGTGAGACCTCTGCACAGTGTTCATCTAAAGCTACAAGTTAGTGCAGTGCGTCCTGCTCACAGTGTTCAGCTAAAACTATAAGTTAGTGCAGTGAGACCTCTGCACAGTGTTCATCTAAAGCTACAAGTTAGTGCAGTGCGTCCTGCTCACAGTGTTCAGCTAAAACTACAAGTTAGTGTAGTGAGACCTCTGCACAGTGTTCATCTAAAGCTACAAGTTAGTGCAGTGCGTCCTGCTCACAGTGTTAAGCTAAAACTACAAGTTAGTGCAGTGCGTCCTCCTCACAGTGTTCAGCTAAACCTACAAGTTATTTTTTTGCGAGCTCTGCACAGTGTTCATCTAAAGCTACAAGTTAGTGCAGTGCGTCCTGCTCACAGTGTTCAGCTAAAACTACAAGTTAGTGTGGTGCGTCCTCCTCACAGTGTTCAGCTAAAACTACAAGTTAGTGCAGTGCGTCCTGCTAACAGTGTTCAGCTAAAACTACAAGTTATGCCCCATACACACGGTCGGACATTGATCAGAAATTTCAACAACAAAATCCTAGGATTTTTTCCGACGGATGTTGGCTCAAACTTGTCTTGCATACAGACGGACACACAAAGTTGTCGGAAAATCCGATCGTTCTGAACGCGGTGACGTAAAACACGTAGGTCGGGACTATAAATGGGGCAGTGGCCAATAGCTTTCATCTCTTTATTTATTCTGAGCATGCGTGGCACTTTGTCCGTCGGATTTGTGTACACACGATCGGAATTTCCGACAACGGATTTTGTTGTTGGAAAATTTTATATCCTGCTCTCAAACTTTGTGTGTCGGAAAATCCGATGGAAAATGGGTGATGGAGCCTACACACGGTCGGAATTTCCGACAACAAGGTCCTATCACACATTTTCCGTCAGAAAATCCGACCGTGTGTCCGGTTCATTAGTGTGGTGCATCCTCCTCACAGTGTTCAGCTAAAACTACAAGTTAGTGCAGTGCGTCCTGTTCACAGTGTTCAGCTAAAACTACAAGTTAGTGTGGTGCATCCTCCTCACAGTGTTCAGCTAAACCTACAAGTTATTTTTTTGCGAGCTCTGCACAGTGTTCAGCTAAAGTTACCTGTAGAAGGTTGGTGGTGTTCTCATACTACAGGCAGGCAGTTGATTTTGTGCAGCTACAGGCCATTAGTATGTCTGGAAGGCCAAGAAGGAGAGGCAGACAGTCACAAGCCAATAAGAGAGGGCAAGCAGGCTCTGTGTCTAGTGCTGGTCGTGGAGACGGTGCATCCTCATCAGCACATGGCCGTGGGACACACTTGGCCTTTTTTTCGGCAGCTGGCCATGTTGAGCCGCAACATGCGGAAGACTTGGTCAAATGGATGACCAAGCCGTCCTCATCCTCCTCATCCTCTCTCACCCATGCTCAGGGTACTTTGTCTGGCAAAGCAGCGGCCTCTTCCCTCGGCTCAATGTCATCAGTGACTCCTTCCCTAGCCCCACCATGTCCTCCCGAGGAGTCCCTCAAACTGTTTGACCACAGTGTTGGGTACATGCTCCAGGAGGATGCCCAGCGTTTGGAAGGCTCTGATGATGATACTGAGCTCGATGAAGGCAGTAACATGAGCACGGACAGAGGGGGTGCCCAAGAAGGACAGCAATCTGGCAGTCATGCTCCCCCTGCTGCAGCATACTGCCAGGTTTGCTCCAGTGATGAGGAGGGAGGGGATGATGAGGTCACTGACTCAACGTGGGTGCCTGATAGGAGAGAGGAGGAGGAGGCGGCACATCCCCAACGAGGCAGAATGCCCTCCAGGGGCCAGCCTAAGGGCAGCACATTGACTGCATCACACCCCAAAGCTCCACATGTGCAGGGCGTTGCAGTCTCTGTGCGTTATTCAAAAAGTTCTTTGGTGTGGGCCTTTTTTGAGACGAGTGCATCAGATCGCACCGCTGCTATTTGCAACATATGTCTCAAGCGTATCTCGCATGGCCAAAACATCTCCCGCTTGGGTACCACATGCTTGACCAGACATATGTTGACCTGCCATGAAGTTCGTTGGCAAGCGTATCTAAAAGACCCACACCAAAGAACAAAGAGGACCTCTCCCTGCTCCTCATCAGCTGAGATCTCCAACCCCACTATACCTTCAGTCCTCTCTGAGACCTGCACTGAGAGGAATGAAGGTGTATTAGGTGTGTCACAGCCAAGTACTTGTGGGCAATCTGCTTTCGGTACACCGACGTCAGATTGTACCAGGCAAATTTCCCTTCCCCAGCTGCTGCACCGCCGAAAGAAGTTCGCTCCCAGCCATCCACATGCCCAGCGGTTGAATGCTAGCTTGGCAAAATTGCTAGCACTTCAACTGCTGCCTTTTCAGTTGGTAGACTCTGCCCCCTTCTGTGAGTTTGTGGAATGTGCGGTTCCTCAGTGGCAGGTACCCAAACGCCACTTTTTCTCACGGAAGGCGATTCCGGCTCTCTACCGGCATGTGGAAGGCAATGTCCATGCCTCACTGGACAGGGCGGTCAGCGGTAAGGTGCATATTACCGCTGACTCATGGTCCAGCAGGCATAGACAGGGATGTTACCTAAGTTTCACTGCACATTGGGTGACTCTGCTGGCAGCTGGGAAGGATGCAGGACAAGGTACAGTAGTGTTGGAGGTTGTTCCGCCACCACGCCTCCAAAATGCCACTACTAATGATTGTGACACACCTCTCTCCTCCACCCCCTCCTCTTCTTCTTCCTCCATGGCCTCTTCCTGTGCTTTGTCCTCGGAACCAGCGGTGCTCCGTAGCTGTTCAAGGGGCTACGCAAGTACGCAGGCCAAAAGATGCCATGCGGTGCTTGAGCTGGTGTGCTTGGGGGACAGGAGCCACACTGGGGCAGAGGTTCTGTCAACTCTGCAGGGGCAGGTTCAGAGGTGGTTGACGCCATGCCAACTTAAGGCAGGAATGGTGGTTTGCGACAATGGCACCAACCTCCTCTCTGCCCTCCGACAGGGACAAATGACCCATGTGCCCTGTTTGGCTCACGTCCTTAACTTGGTGGTGCAGCGGTTCTTGGGCAGGTACCCAGGCTTACAGGATGTCCTGAGGCAGGCCAGGAAAGTCTGTGTGCATTTCCACCGGTCATATAATGCCAGTGCTCGGCTGGCGGACCTCCAAAAGGAGTTTAACCTGCCCAAGAACTGCCTAATCTGTGACATGCCCACCAGGTGGAACTCAACATTGGCCATGCTGCAGCAGCTGCACACGCAGCAGAGGGCCATCAATGAGTACCTGTGCGACTATGGCACCAGGACAGGGTCAGGGGAGCTTGTTTTTTTTTCCCCACGCCAGTGGGCCATGATCAGGGATGCATGCACTGTCCTGTCACCATTTGAGGAGGCCACGAGGATGGTGAGCAGTGACAGTGCATACATCAGTGACACTGTCCCCCTTGTCCACCTGTTGGAGCACATGCTGCGTGGAATAATGGACAGGACACTTGAGGCAGAACAGAGGCAGGAAGAGGAGGACTTCCTTAGCTCTCAAGGCCCCCTTTATCCAGACAGTGTTCCTGCGTGCCCGCCGATCACACAGGAAGAGGACGAGGAGGAGGAGGAGGAGGAGGAGGAAGATTGTGTCAGTATGGAGGTGGAGCCTGGCACTCAGCATCAGCAGCAGTCTTTAAGGGATCAGTCCCAAGAAACACATGGACTTGTACGTGGCTGGGAGGAGGTGGCTGCGGACCATGTCGTCCTTAGTGACCCAGAGGACTCCGGACCAAATGCCTCAGCAAACCTACGCTGCATGGCCTCCCTGATCCTGCAAAGCCTGCGTAAGGATCCTCGTATTCGGGGTATCAAGGAGAAGGACCAATACTGGCTGGCAACCCTCCTTAATCTACATTACAAGGGTAAGGTTGCGGACCTTATCTTGCCATCGCAGAGGGAGCAGAGGATGAAACATCTTCGGGAGGCCTTGCAGAAAGGTCTGTGCAACACGTTCCCAGAGACTGGGAGGTTACAAACTCCTGTTTCTGGACAACGTATTGCTGAGGCTTTGGTCAGTCAAAGAAGGAGCAGTGGAGAAGGTGGCCATATGACCGATGTGTTCAGACAATTTTTTGGTCCGCAGCCCCAAGGTATGATCGGTTCCAGCAACCATCGCCAGCGTCTGTTTTACATGGTGCAGGAATACCTAGGGGCAAGATTTGACTTGGACATCTTTCCCACCGAATATCCTCTGGGTTACTGGGTCTTGAGGATAGATCACTGGCCAGAGCTTGCACAGTATGCAATTGAGCTACTGGCCTGTCCTGCATCCAGCGTTCTTTCGGAACGCACATTCAGTGCTGCTGGAGGCTTTGTAACCGATCACAGGGTGCGTCTGTCCACCGACTCGGTCGATCGACTGACCTTCATAAAAATGAATCAGTCTTGGATCACCACCAGCTACCAAGCACCTGATGCTGATGTAACCGAATAATTTTTTTCAGATCCCTTCAAAGACTGCCTATGCTGATGCTGAGTGACTATCCCTGAGTAATTATCCTCTTCCTCCTCAATCATCACGCTGATAGCTTGTAAGAACATTTTTGATTCTGGGCGCCACCACCAGTGCCTAAGGCCCAATTTTTCAGCCTCTGTTTAACAGGAGCGTGTAATTACAATTTTTGATGCAATACTTTGCAGCAGGGCTCGTTTCTGCGTTCCAACTAGAGTATCTGTGAGGGGTTGCAGTGTTGTGGCACCAGCAGCAGTGCCTAAGGCCCAATTTTTCAGCCCCTGTTTAACAGGGGCGTGTAATTACAATTTTTGATGCAATACTTTGCAGCAGGGCTTGTTGCTGTGTTCCAACTAGAGTATCTGTGAGGGGTTGCAGTGTTGTGGCACCAGCACCAGTGCCTAAGGCCCAATTTTTCAGCCCCTGTTTAACAGGGACGTGTAATTACAATTTTTAATGCAATACTTTGCAGCAGGGCTCGTTTCTGCGTTCCAACTAGAGTATCTGTGAGGGGTTGCAGTGTTGTAGCACCAGCACCAGTGCCTAAGGCCCAATTTTTCAGCCCCTGTTTAACAGGGACGTGTAATTACAATTTTTGATGCAATACTTTGCAGTAGGGCTCGTTTCTGCGTTCCAACTAGAGTATCTGTGAGGGGTTGCAGTGTTGTGGCACCAGCACCAGTGCCTAAGGCCCAATTTTTCAGCCCCTGTTTAACAGGGGCGTGTAATTACAATTTTTGATGCAATACTTTGCAGCAGGGCTCGTTCCTGCATTCCAACTAGAGTGTCTGTGAGGACTTACAGTGTTGTGGCACCAGCACCACCACCAGCACCAAAGGCCCAATTTTTCTGCCCTTGTTCAACAGGGGCATGTAATTACAATTCTTGATCTAATATTTCACAGCAGGGCCCATTTCTGCACCCACCAAGAGCGAGTGAGGACTTACAGTGTTGTGGCACCAGCACCACCACCAGCACCAAAGGCCCAATTTTTCTGCCCTTGTTCAACAGGGGCATGTAATTATAATTCTTGATCTAATATTTCACAGCAGGGCCCATTTCTACACCCACCAAGAGTGAGTGAGGACTTACAGTGTTTTGGTACCAGCACCACCACCAGCACCAAAGGCCCAATTTTTCTGCCCCTGCTCAACAGGGGCATGTAATTACAATTCTTGACCTAATATTTCACAGCAGGGCCCTGTGAGGGCTTACAGTGTTGTGGCCACAACAACACCTAAGGCCCAAATTTCTGCTGAGTATATAGGGCAGGCCCCTACTTTCAAACATCTAACTTACAAACGACTCCTACTTGCAAACGGAAGGAGACAACAGGAAGTGAGATGAAATCTACCCCTAGGAAGGGAAATTCTCTCCTGTAAGAGTTAATATGGGAAAAACATTTCTCCTTTCCATTGATGCTTTCCAATCCTTGTTCCACAAAAAAAAAACAAATTTTCAAAAAACATTTGTCATTGGGACAAAAAGTGAGGTGAAATCTTCTGAAGAGGAGGACAGACAGCAAAACAAATGTCACAGGGGTGATAACCCTTCCCTATTTTTTTAAAAAAGCTTAAAAAAGATTTTTTGGCTGGAGCTAAACACGTTAAAAATGTACCCGTTCAAAATTACAAACAGATTCTACTTAACAACAAACCTACAGTCCCTGTCTTGTTTGCACCGCCTGTATACTGCAGTTCAGAGTATATAGGGCCCGGTGGCCCCACACCTTTCCTTATTTTAATTTGGGTGCGGGGTTCCCCTTAATATCCATACAAGACCCAAAGGGCCTGGTAATGGACTGGGGGGTACCCATGCCGTTTGTCTCACTGATTTTCATCCATATTGCCATGACCCGACATTACATTAAACCCGCAAGCAGTTTTAAATGAGATTTTTTCCTTTAAAAATGACATTTTGTGCAGGGACTGTTCTAAACACGGGAAACACGCGCCACTTTACAGGCATACTATAGACACACCCCAGGTACGATATTTAAAGGAATATTTCACTTCTTTTTTTTTTTTTTTTTTTTTTACTTTAACCACTTCAGCCCCGGAAGGTTTTACCCCCTTCCTGACCAGAGCACTTTTTACAATTCGGCACTGCGTCGCTTTAACTGCTAATTGCGCGGTCATGCAATGCTGTACCCAAACGAAATTTGCGTCCTTTTCTTCCCACAAATAGAGCTTTCTTTTGATAGTATTTGATCACCTCTGCCGTTTTTATTTTTTGCGCTATACACGGAAAAAGACCGAAAATTTTGAAAAAAAATGATATTTTCTACTTTTTGTTCTAAAAAAAATCCAATAAACTCAATTTTAGTCATACATTTAGGCCAAAATGTATTCGGCCACATGTCTTTGGTAAAAAAAATGTCAATAAGTGTATATTTATTGGTTTGCGCAAAAGTTATAGCGTCTACAAACTAGGGTACATTTTCTGGAATTTACACAGCCTTTAATTTATGACTGCCTATGTCGTTTCTTGAGGTGCTAAAATGGCAGGGCAGTACAAAACCCCCCCAAATGACCCCATTTTGGAAAGTAGACACCCCAAGGAATTTGCTGAGAGGCATGTTGAGCCCATTGAATATTCATTTTTTTTGTCCCAAGTGATTGAACAATGACAAAAAAAAAAAAAAAAAAAAAAAATTACAAAAAGTTGTCACTAAATGATATATTGCTCACACAGGCCATGGGCATATGTGGAATTGCACCCCAAAATACATTTAGCTGCTTCTCCTGAGTATGGGGATACCACATGTGTGAGACTTTTTGGGAGCCTAGCCGCGTACGGGGCCCCGAAAACCAATCACTGCCTTCAGGATTTCTAAGGGCGTACATTTTTGATTTTACTCCTCACTACCTATCACAGTTTTGAAGGCCATAAAATGCCCAGATGACATAAAACCCCCCCAAATGACCCCATTTTGGAAAGTAGACACCCCAAGCTATTTGCTTTGAGGCATGTTGAGTCCATGGAATGTTTTATATTTTGACACAAGTTGCGGGAAAGTGACAAATTTTTTTTTTTTTTTTTTTTTTTTGCACAAAGTTGTCACTAAATGATATATTGCTCACACAGGCCATGGGCATATGTGGAATTGCACCCCAAAATACATTTAGCTGCTTCTCCTGAGTATGGGGATACCACATGTGTGGGACTTTTTGGGAGCCTAGCCGCGTACGGGGCCCCGAAAACCAAGCACCGCCTTCAGGATTTCTAAGGGCGTACATTTTTGATTTTACTCCTCACTGCCTATCACAGTTTCGGAGGCCATGGAATGCCCAGGTGGCACAAACCCCCCCCAAATGACCCCATTTTGGAAAGTAGACACCCCAAGCTATTTGCTGAGAGGCATGGTGAGTATTTTGCAGCTCTCATTTGTTTTTGAAAATAAAGAAAGACGAGAAAAAAAAATTTTTTTTTTTCTTTTTTCAATTTTCAAAACTTTGTGACAAAAAGTGAGGTCTGCAAAATACTCACTATACCGCTCATCAAATAGCTTGGGGTGTCTACTTTCCAAAATGGGGTCATTTGGGGGGTTTTTTTGCCACCTGGGCATTCCATGGCCTCCGAAACTGTGATAGGCAGTGAAGAGTGAAATCAAAAATTTACGGCCTTAGAAAGCCTGAAGGCGGTGCTTGGTTTTCGGGGTCCCGTACGCGGCTAGGCTCCCAAAAAGTCCCACACATGTGGTATCCCCGTACTCAGGAGAAGCAGCAGAATGTATTTTGGGGTGTAATTTCACATATTCCCATGGCATGTTTGAGCAATATATCATTTAGTGACAACTTTGCGCAAAAAAAAATAAAAAAAATAAAAAATTGTCTCTTTCCCGCAACTTGTGTCACAATATAAATTATTCCATGGACTCAACATGACTCTCAGCAAATAGCTTGGGGTGTCTACTTTCCAAAATGGGGTCATTTGGGGGGGTTTTGAACTGTCCTGGCATTTTATGCACAACATCTAGAAGCTTATGTCACACATCACCCACACTTCTAACCACTTGAAGACAAAGCCCTTTCTGACACTTATTGTTTACATAAAAAAATAATTTTTTTTTGCAAGAAAATTACTTTGAACCCCCAAACATTATATATTTTTTTTAAAGCAAATGCCCTACAGATTAAAATGGTGGGTGTTTCATTTTTTTTTTTCACACAGTATTTGCGCAGCGATTTTTCAAACGCATTTTTTGGGGAAAAAACACACTTTTTTACATTTTAATGCACTAAAACACACTATATTGCCCAAATGTTTGATGAAATAAAAAAGATGATCTTAGGCCGAGTACATGGATACCAAACATGACATGCTTTAAAATTGCGCACAAACGTGCAGTGGCGACAAACTAAATACATTTTTAAAAGCCTTTAAAAGCCTTTACAGGTTACCACTTTAGATTTACAGAGGAGGTCTACTGCTAAACTTACTGCCCTCGATCTGACCTTCGCGGCGATACCTCACATGCATGGTGCAATTGCTGTTTACATTTGACGCCAGACCGACGCTTGCGTTCGCCTTAGCGCGAGAGCAGGGGGGACAGGGGTGCTTTTTTTTTTTTTTTTTTTTTTTTTCTTTATTATTATTATTTTTTTATCTTATTTTTAAACTGTTCCTTTCATTTTTTTTTTTTTTTTTAATCATTTTTATTGTTATCTCAGGGAATGTAAATATCCCCTATCATAGCAATAGGTAGTGACAGGTACTCTTTTTTGCAAAAATTGGGGTCTATTAGACCCTAGATTTCTCCTCTGCCCTCAAAGCATCTGACCACACCAAGATCGGTGTGATAAAATGCTTTCCCAATTTCCCAATGGCGCTGTTTACATCCGGCGAAATCTAAGTCATAAAATGCTCGTAGCTTCCGGTTTCTTAGGCCATAGAGATGTTTGGAGCCACTCTGGTCTCTGATCAGCTCTATGGTCAGCTGGCTGAATCACCGGCTGCATTTTCAGGTTCCCTGTTGAGACAGGAGAGCCAGAGAAAAACACGGAAGACGTTGGGGGGGGAGGGGCATTCCCTCCCACTGCTTGTAAAAGCAGTCTAGAGGCTAATTAGCCGCTAGGATTGCTTTTACATGAAAGCCGACCGCTGGCTGAAAAGAATGATACCAAGATGATACCTAAACCTGCAGGCATCATTCTGGTATAACCACTCAAAGTCGTGAATGGCGTACCTGAAGACAAAAAAATGGTTAACAATAAAGCACAGTAAACGGTAAGGTATAAAAAATTGCATACCTGAAAAGCAAACATGATAAAACATAATAACAATAAAACATTGCAGAATATAATACAATAAAAAAGAACAGAACAATAGAGAGAGAGAATAGAGAGAGAAAGAACAATAAAACGACAACTATTTTTTTTTTTATTTTATATTTTTGTATGTGTTTTTTTTTTTTTTTTACACTTTTTTTTGTAACTAACTTTTATAACTGTAACCGGTTCCAGGTTCGGGTCTCTCAAAATGCGATGGCATTTTGGGAGACCCTGTGAAAGTGTGCCTAGTCTGTGGAATGCTGTACCCTACGCTAATACTCAACTAGTGCATGGTAGCGTTCAAAATATTCACCAATGCAAAGACCAGGATTGTCAGGACAGGAGGGACAATAATAGCGGGTGTCACGTCTATATCCGCGCTTGCTGTAGACACGACATCTTTTTTGGGGGGTTCGTTGGGTAGGGGTACTCGGGAGGACATAAAGAAAATGCCTCTCATGCAGCCGACTGCATTTGGTTGGGGATGTGAATGGGGGAAGTACGGGCGCTGCAGAAGTGGTGGGTTCCCAATTAGGATTGGCGAATGCAGCAGGAAGGGCACTATGGGCACGACGGGCCTGTGTTCGTCTTCTTGGTGGCAGCGGGACACTACTTGTGCTTGCCACCTCACCAGCTTGAACTGCACTTATGGGACTCGCCACGTCACCAAGTGTTACTGCAGTGCTGGTTTGACTACGACCGGGGTGTACTAGGCCGCTGGTGCTTGCCAGTTCACCAAAACGCTACCAAAAAAACTGTTAGCGATCGCAAGGATCAGGCCTGACTCTGCGAACGCTGCAGTTATGCGTTTAGTGTTTTGTAAGTGACAGTGATCGATCGATACTGCACTTGGGTGGGCTGGGCTGGGCCGGGCGGAGGGGCAAAACGCAGGTGCTAGCAGGTATCTGGGCTGATCCCGCTAACACTGCGTTTGTGGGAACCCTAAACTGCTGGGGACGCTAGTATAGATCTGATCAGATCAGATATTGATCCGATCAGATACTATACCACTAAGGGAGGCGTATGCTGCGTGCGTGGGTGTTAGCGGTACTGGCGCTAACCTGACGCTGCCTGGGGCTGGTGCTTGCCAGTTCACCAAAACGCTACCAGAAAAACTGTTAGCGATCGCAGGGATCAGGCCTGACTCTGCGAATGCTGCAGTTATGCGTTTAGTGTTTTGTAAGTGTCAGTGATCGATCGATACTGCACTTGGGTGGGCTGGGCTGGGCCGGGCGGAGGGGCAAAACGCAGGTGCTAGCAGGTATCTGGGCTGATCCCGCTAACACTGCGTTTGTGGGAACCCTAAACTGCTGGGGACGCTAGTATAGATCTGATCAGATCAGATATTGATCCGATCAGATACTATACCACTAAGGGAGGTGTACGGTGCGTGCGTGGGTGTTAGCGGTACTGGCGCTAATCTGACGCTGCCTGGGGCTGGTGCTTGCCAGTTCACCAAAACGCTACCAAAAAAACTGTTAGCGATCGCAGGGATCAGGCCTGACTATGCGAACGCTGCAGTTATGCGTTTAGTGTTTTGTAAGTGACAGTGATCGATCGATACTGCACTTGGGTGGGCCGGGCAGAGGGGCAAAACGCAGGTGCTAGCGGGTATCTGGGCTGATCCCGCTAACACTGCGTTTTCGGGAACCCTAAACTGCTGGGGACGCTAGTATAGATCTGATCGGATCAGATATTGATCCGTACAGATACTATACCACTAAGGGAGGCGCATGCTGCGTGCGTGGGTGTTAGCGGTACTGGCGCTAATCTGACGCTGCCTGGGGCGACGCATATCACCGCCGGGCGATCAGGGGGCTAAACCTTTATTAGGTAATAAACGGCGGGTGCCCTGACACTATAAAAAATAAACAAATTAACCAGCGTCACCCGTAACACTTATATGGTGATCAGTGGTGAAAGGGTTAACTAGGGGGCAATCAAGGGGTTAAAACATTTATTAGATAGTATATGGGGGTCCCTGTCGCTATAAAACGCTGACGGCGAACCTAAATATTTACGTCTCTAACTAGCGTCACCAGCGACACTAATACAGCGATCAGAAAAATGATCGCTTAGTGACACTGGTGACAGGGGGTGATCAAGGGGTTAAAACTTTATTAGGGGGGGTTAGGGGGGTATCCTAGACCTAAAGGGGGGTAATATTCACTGCCCTAACACTGTAACTGTCACAAACTGACATTATGCAGTAATCAGAAAAAAAAAAAAAAAAAAAAAAAAATACTGCTAATGTCAGTTTGTGACGGGGGGGGGGGGGTGATTGGGGGGGGATCGGGGGGCGATCGGGGGGGGATCGGGGGTGTAAGGTATGCCTGGCATGTTCTACTGTGTGTGTTTGTGTTGTGTGCACTTACATGTCTTCTCTCCTCGGCGCTGGGACGGAAACTGCCAGACCGAGGAGAGATGACATCACATCCTCTGCCTGTGTGAAACTACACACAGGCAGAGGAGGATTCCCATTGGCTGGGAGCGATCGCGAGGGGGGGGCCACGATCGGATGGTCTCCCCCTTGCCTCCCGACGCTCCCAGTCAGATGCCGACCGCCGATGGCACCGGGGGGGGGTCCGATCGGACCCCCCGCCCGCGGGAGGCAGATCACGTACAGGTACGTGATTCTGCCTGCCCGTGCCATTCTGCCGACGTATATATACGTTAGGCGGTCGGCAAGTGGTTAAGCATCATTAAAATCACTGCTCCCGAAAAAACGTCCGTTTTTAAAATTTTTTTTGCATTGATACATGTCCCCTGGGGCAGGACCCGGGTCCCCAAACCCTTTTTAGGACAATACCATGCAAATTAGCCTTGAAAATGAGCACTTTTGATTTCGAACGTTCGAGTCCCATAGATGTCAATGGGGTTCTAACGTTCATGCAAATTTTCGGTCCTTTCGCAGGTTCTGGTGCGAACCGAACCGGGGGGTGTTCGGCTCATCCCTACCCAGCACAAACAGACCTTTGTGATACATGTACAATTGGTCCTAGACACGCTGATCAAGTTTGGTTGGCTAATCAACTACGCCAAACGTCAGCTCACGCCCACACAGGAGATTACTTACCTAGGAGCATTCTTCAACATTCCAGAAAAAGCAGTTGCACTCCCATCAGAAAAGATTCCTTCATTGATAGGGAAGGTGAAAAGGGCACTGGCGAGCCATTCCATGTCAGCTTCAGACTGCCTGAGCCTGCTCGGAACCCTTCTCTTCATGCATACCCATGGTTAAATGGGCCAGATGGCATCTACGTACTTTCCAGATGGGCTTTTTATCACAGTGGAAGAAGAATCACCTGAATCAGAGGATATCAATTACGTCTGCAATGAAATCCAACCTCTGGTGGTGGACAAGGCCATCCAATCTTCTGCTTCACTGTCCCCTTGGTCCCATCCAATGGACTGTTCTGACGACAGAAGCAAGTCGGTTAGGATGGGGAGCACATTACCAAGACCAGTTGGTACAGGGGAGATGGCAATTCAATTCAGCGGGGGTAGTGTCAAACACCTTGGAGTTAAGGGCAGCTTGGTTGGCGATCTTGTCTCTAGCCACCTTCCTCAAGGGCAAATCCATCCTTTTCCAGATGGACAACAGAGCGGCAGTAGCCGATGTCCACAATCAAGGGGGAACGCACAGTAGGTCCCTCTTGAACGAAGTGACACCCATTCTAACATGGGCCGAGAGGAATTTAGTCAACCTACTGGCCTCATATATCCCAGGGCTAGAGAATCAGTTAGCTGATCATCTTTAAAGATCTTTCAGCCACAACAACGAGTGGTCTCTGAATCCGAGGGTCTTCTTCTGGATATGCCAACAATGGGGCACTCCCCAAATAGATTTGCCTACCCGCTCAATGCAAAGACACCGCTATTTTTTTCGAGATTCCCATCTCTGAGGTCAGCAGGGGTGGATACCCTAACCCAACCATGGAACTTTCAGATGGGATATGCATATCCCCCAACCCCTCTGATACTGAGGTTTCTCCAACGCATAACAACAGAAGAGATCACAATTTTGGCAGTGACTCCGTACTGGCCCAAAAGACCATGGTTCACGCTTCTGGTCAAGATGGCCTTGTGCAAACCACTTCCCCTTCCACGCATAGACAACCTTCTGTCTCAGGGCAAGTTCTGTCACCCACACCTGGAGATCTTAGACTTGAGGGCCTGGAAGTTGAGCGGAAAAGGTTGGGTGAGCTAGGATGTTCACATTGTGTTATTCAAACACTACTACAGGCCAGAAAATCATCTACGAATACCACCTACTATAGAGTTTGGAGAAAGTTTATGGAATTAGCAGAGGCTAACCATTTCGATCCCCTACATCCCGGAGTCCAGAATATACTCCTCTTTTTACAGAGTGGATTGGACTTAGGTTTGGGCCTGCACACATTTAAGGTCCAGGTTTCAGCCCTTTCAGCTCTAAAAGATACCCGGTGGGCACTAGATCCTCTTGTAGAACATTTCTTGAAGGCAGTTCTAAGATTGAGACCTCCCAGGAAGACGCTATACCCCAAATGGGCTTAGTGTCCTTTCAAAACCTCCATTTGCTCCCACAGAAGAATGCACCTTGGGGGATATTTATCTGAAGGCGGTCTTTCCAATTGCCATCACTTCAGGTCGCAGAGTATCAGAGATCGAAGCGTTAATGTCACAAGAACCCTACATTACCTTCTTCCCAGACAGAGTGGTGTTGCAGCCTATTCATCAATTAATTCCTAAAGTACCTTCAGTCTTCCATCTGAACCAGGAGTGGGTTCTTCCAGCATTCGGGGAGGAGCCAACCTCCTTGAAACTGCATGAGTTGGATATAGCCAGATCCCTAAGACACTACTTAAATTTGACGCAACAGTTCAGGAAAGATCAGCGGCTATTTGTCATCCCAAAAGGCGCCAAGAAGGGAATGGCGGCATCCAAGACTACCTTGGCAAGCTGGATCATGAGGTTAATCCAAAGAGCATATCGGGCTAGTGGTCTTCCAGTTCCAGATGCGGTCAATGCACACTCAATGCGTGGAATAGCCTCCTCCACGGCAGCTTTGGCATGGGTCCCCCCTGAGACAATTTGCCGAGCGGCCAGCACGTCCTTCAGCACGCTACCCAGCAGTTTTTACTTCCTGAGAGTTTGGGGAAAGGACCTTGCAGTCATCTGTACTGTAGTTTTTTCTTTTTCTCATTAAATATTCTTATTGCAGTACCCTCCCTGTAAGCGAGTTATTTACCATTGGAATGTTGCCATGGAGGAACCAGGAAAATGGAATACTTACCTTTCGGTAATTTTCCTTTCCTGGTGCCTGCCCATGGCAGCATACACCCTCCTTTCAATGATTCTTTTTTTTTTAAATTGTTTGTTTATTGAAAGTTTACCATGTTATACAATGATATAACAATATACACACATATTAAATGGAATAACATAAGAAAGAAGTCCATCTCAAGGAAACCACTTCATCACATTCTATGAATAAACAAGGGTAGGAATAGTATAACTAGTGATTGACATATAAAATATACACATCTAGTGTAGGAGAGAAAAAAAAGACCAGAATTAAATTATTCTAGGTATTGGTTAGCTACATGAACATCATGTCTGATTGGATTTCTCCAAATTATATTCAGAAGCATCCCACGGTTCCCATGTTTTATCGAAACTAGGAAGGGTTTCTTCAATAATAGCCGTAAGATGTTCCATCCTACGAATATCACCTGTGTTATTTAGAAATTGAGCAAAAGTAGGGGGAGCTTTGGTCAACCAGCATTGGGGAATGGCCCGTTTAGCTGCTAGTAAGATGAAAGCCATCAACTTCCTATGGTGTTTGAAAATTTTTGGGATCGGAAGGCCTAGCAGAAGGTGTATTGGGTAAAAGGGGATAGAGATGTTCAAGATCTTCTCTAATGATATGTGGATCTGTGTCCAAAAAGGCAATAGAACGGGGCAATCCCAAAATATATGATAATGTGTGCCTATGGACACACCACATCTCCAACATAAACCCGAAGTTGTCAGTTTATGCTTCAACAAGAAATCTGGAGTCCTATACCAAAACATACAGACTTTGTAGGCTGTTTCTTTGTGGGTCACACATCTGGATACTTTTGAAGTAGCTTCCCAAATCTCCCTCCATTCTTGTAGAGCAATAGGCCGATCTAAGATGTGGGACCATTTACGCATGTATGCGTGGGTGTGTTCTGTAAGGGGGGAGTATCTTGCAGTATTTTGTATATAGTGGAGATCAGGCTGGGTTCATGAGGGCCTCTGGAGCATGTCAATTCAAATTGTGTGGGTATAGAAAGTGTCAGTTGTGGTAGTTTTTTGGAGAAAAAATTTTGAATTTGAAGAAATGAGTAAAAGAGATTCCGCGGAATTCCATGTTTAGATTGTAGTTCTGAAAAGGTAAGTATTTTGCGTGTTATCGGATGAACTATATGGCGTAGCTGGAATATACCTGCTTTTGTCCAGGGCAACATGGCTTCATAGGATAGGCTATCCGGAATGTCTGGATTAAAGGTGATGTTTATTAAAGGGGAACAATGGGATGTGAGTGAAAATTTGCCCGAACATTTTTTTCAAATTGAGAGGGTAAAGAGCATTGGATTTAGGCATATCTTGCGTAGTTGGGCGAAAGATTTATCCGTAGATGGCCATAATAAACTGCATGGATGAGCTGGGATTGTAATGCTCATCTCAATTTCGGACCAGCGGTTAGGAACAAACCTAGATGTCCAAGAGGCTATAGTCCTCAAATGTGTAGCATAATAATATTTGATTATATCTGGTGCTCCTAGGCCTCCTCTATTTTGGGAAGTTAGAAGTACTGAGCTGGCCACTCTATGTGATTTATTATCCCATATAATATTTAGAAAACTTCTCTGTAGGATTTTGAGCTGAGACAACGGAATCATCACTGGCAAGGTTTCAAAAAGGTATAAAAGTTTCGGGAGGATCGACATTTTAAGGACATTTATCCTTCCTAAGAGGGAGAGAGGGAATTTCGTCCAGGTTTTCAATAAATTGTTGATTTCAGTGAACATAGATGGAAAATTAGCTTGGAAAAGGGTAGAATACGAAGGGGTCAAATAGACTCCAAGGTATTTTAGTGACTTAGGACACCATCGGTACTTAAAATTACCTTGTAGGGTCGAGAGTGCATCTTCTGAGATATTAATAGGGAGTGCTTCTGTTTTGGTTGAATTGATTTTATAACCAGAAATATCCCCAAATAAGGCTAAAGTTGTGTGAAGTGAGGGAAGTGATATGTGAGGATGGGTTAAAGTTAAGAGGATATCGTCTGCGAAGAGTGATAATTTGTATTCCCGTTGTCTCAACCGGACTCCACTTATGTCTGGATGGGATCTAATGGCATCTGCCAGGGACTCTAAGCTAAGGATAAAAAGAAGGGGAGATAGGGGACAGCCCTGGCGAGTACCATTAGTTAGAGTAAATGATGGAGATATATGGGAAGCCATCTGCACTTGGGACGAAGGAGAGGAATAAAGTGCTTTTAACGCTTGTACAAAGGGACCGGAGAAGCCATATTTACGTAAGATAGCAAACATGAATGACCAATTCAAGCGGTCAAACGCTTTCTGAGCGTCTAGGCTAAGAATCAAGGCAGGCTTCTTAGTTTTCATCAGGAGATCGATAAGATCGATCGTTCTCCTAGTGTTGTCTCCTGCCTGTCTAGAGGGGACAAACCCGACCTGGTCCCCATGTACAAGCGACGGGAGGAGCAAAGAGAGTCTGTTGGCCAAAATTTTAGTGAAGATTTTATAGTCAGAATTAAGAAGGGCAATGGGTCTATAGTTATCAGGTAAAGAGGAGTCTTTCCCGGGCTTTGGAATGACTGTAATGAAGGCGTGGAGGAATTGGGAGTGGGGTATTGTACCTGACATTAGCGAGGAGAATAGATTAGCCATGTGGGGTAATAGAACTGGCAGAAAACCTTTAAAGTAGGGGTAGGAGAGTCCATCAGGGCCAGGCGCTTTATGATTAGGGAGTTGTTTCACTACCTCAGTGATTTCTTCCACAGAAATGGGGGCATTTAGGCCTATGCAATCTTCAGTGGAGATCGTGGGGTGTCTCAAGGATTCTACGAAGGAGTCAAATTTATCCTGGGTGAATTGAAAATTCGGGTCTGTTGATAAACAATTGTACAAGCCTTGGTAAAAGTCACCAAAGACCCTTGACATATTACGAGGGCAGTATGTGGGAACACCGTTAGACTGTATTAAATGGTCAGGAGTGGAAGTGTATGCTCTAGGTCTTAGTTTGTTAACCAACATTCTATGAGGCTTGTTGGCAAACTCATAAAACTTTTGCTTGGACCATAAATTGGATTTAGTAAACTTAGTCAGATCCAAGGATTTGATGCGGTTGCGCAGAGAGACCACTGCTCTGAGGCGGGTCACAATAGGGAGGCTGAGTAGGCGTTTCTCTGCTTCAGACAGATTGTCTAAGAGGGACGTTCTCTGAAGTTCACGGTCACGTTTGTAACGAGAGCCTGCAGAGATGCATTCTCCTCTGAAAATGGCCTTATGGGCCTCCCATAGGGTGGACGCCCCAGAGACTGAACCCTCATTAAGTTCAAAGAATTCCTTCAACTTTCCCTGTAAGTGGAGATGTATTTCAGGTACCTTGAGAAGAGACTCATTAAGGCGCCAATGGCATGTTCTAGGTGTAGGTTTTGACAGAAGGATATCTAGAGCGATGGGTGCATGATCAGACCATGTTATAGGGTGTATTTCAGAATTCACCACATAGGGTAAAAGGGGGGCTGAGACAAAGAAATGATCTAGTCTGGTATATAATTTATGAGGTGGAGAATAAAAGGTAAATTGTTTGGCTAGTGGATGTTTTATCCTCCACGTGTCAAACAGATTGTGGGATCTTATCAATTTCCAGAATGCCGTGGAAAGCTGCTGAACCTGAGGGGATGAAGCATGTGAAAAAAGGGCGAGTCTATCCTTAGTAGGTGACATACACATATTAAAGTCTCCTCCAATAATTAAATATGGTTGACAATAAGACTGGAGTTGATCAAAGAAAATATCCATGAACCCAATCTGACCTGTATTGGGTGCATAAACGTTGGCCAGGGTGAAGGAGACGTTATTGTGATCACAATTCAGGAGGATAAATCTGCCCTGGGGGTCAGCGTAAGAGGATTTTACCTGAATAGATGAGGAGCGTTTTAACAAAATAGCTACCCCAGCCTTCCCAGAAGGGTCAGAGGCTATAAAGGCGGTAGGAAATTGTTTAGAAGCAAATTTAAATGTACCGTTTGTCTTAAAATGCGTCTCCTGAACCATGATCACATCAGCCTTTGAAGATTTGAACTCCCTCAGCGCCAGCCAACGCTTGCGTATAGAGCCTAAACCCTTAACGTTACAGGAAAAAACACTTACAGCCATTTTTTGAATATGAGCACAAAGCAGTGGGAGCAATCACAATAGGGCGAAGATGTGTATACCATGATAAGTGGGAAGTTGAAACATAGACAATATATGCATTCAGATGGACATGTATAAAAAATGGCAAAGGAGCCTCTGTATACCAATATTGGATCAAAAAAAGATCCCTTACAAAAGTTTTTGGAAAAAGAAAGCCAGAGAGAAAAAAAAAGGAAAAAAAAAATAGAAAAAAATGTAAAAATAAAAAATAAAACTAGAACCTGAATAGGATCAAAAAGGATCCGTAGTAAAAAGAAAAAAAAATCAGAAAAATGTTTTTTTTCCCCAAGGGGGTCACCTTTTTGGATCGTGACCATGATGGAAAAAATGGAAAAAAGGGGGGGCATGTCAACCTACGAAACCAGATACGTAGGCTCGGCCCCAACCGAACATCAATTAACAGAACAATCCACCTGTAACATATAGATGGCTATAGAGTCGAGGGTTATATGAATTGTAAGGCAACCAAGGTAGAACTGTGGACTTTGAACAGGGAGTCCGAGGCCGTGTAAGGTAAAAGAGGAACGTGGCCCAGCATGGCAAAGGGAAAACCAGATTTGAGTCAAATGGGAACCTCAGGTGAGACCCTTTAATGATGTTGCTCCTAGAGGAGTGACAGGTGTTTTCCGCGATCTTTGACGAACTGGGGGTCCAGATCTTCGCAGGTGTGGACAGAATCCGGGAAGGTGGGATTTGGGGCTGAAAATCTTCATCCAGGATCGGGGTAGTCCTAAGTTCCTGACAAAGGACTCACATTCCTGCAAGTCTCTCATTGAATGTTGAGTCCCATCTTTGTTGACTGACAAGCGGAAGGGGAAACCCCATCTATAGGGGATTTGATGTTGTTGTAGGTGGGATGTAACTGGTCTTAGAGCTCGACGTTTTCCCAGGGTAATAGGAGACAAGTCGTTAAAAATTTGAATCTTCGCACCTTTAAACTCCACTCGGGATCTATTACGGGTAGCTACGGTCAGAGCCTCCTTGCTCTCATAGAAATGAAAGCGAGCAATGATGTCCCTGGGATTGGCACCTGGAGGGGGCTTAGGAGCCAGTGATCTGTGGGCCCTGTCGAGTCGCCAGTCTATGTCAGGAATGTGGGGAGCAAGCGTTACAAAGAGGTCCAAGAGATAGGGACGAATTTCCTTGTCAGGGACATTTTCGGGGACCCCTCGAATCCGTAGATTCTGACGTCTCTCCCTGTTTTCGAGATCCTCTTGTTGCGTCTGTAGTTGTGTAACTGAATTTTTTAAAGTGACGTTTTCTTCTTCCAGTGCATGTATATAGTGGACCATGTCGGCAAACTTGGACTCCAGCATATCTGTGCGCTCCCCCAATTGGTCTATCTCACCCCTAAGTTCATGAGCAAGTTTGCTGACTTCTTTGGTGATGGTCTGGGTGATGCTGTGGAGCAAAGCTTGCAGCTTGGTGTCCAACACGTCCACTGTCACAGGTTGAGACATATTGGTAGGGGGGACGGGTAGGTGGGTAGATCCTGAATGATGGGGCTGGTCTGTGGTGGGCGAAGGGGAACTAGCCAATGTGATCGTATTAGTCGCGATCGTATCAGTTAGGACCGCAGCGTAAGATGGAATATTTGGAGCTGGGGATTGCGGCTTACGGAGAAAGCGATCCATAGACTGGTTGGGCTTGGTTGCGTCCTGTGAATTGTGACCTCGCTATACATGCCTCTGATCACCAGTCTTCCCCATAAACCGGTCAGGATGTAGCTAAGTGAATCCCCGAACAGTGGATATAACTCCCGGGTCTGTGGTTGCTAAAGTAGCATAGCGGGATGTTTTGATGTACGGATGAGGGCCAGAGCCTAGGTCTTAGGTGTCCACCATCTTAATAGGCTATGGTTGCAACTGTCCACCTATCCAATAGAGGTGGCTTTTGTGAAGGTTGCTTTAGCAGATCAGCTGAGGGGAGAGGTGACTGGGTGAGATTGTGCTATGCCCATGTTCACACACCGTTCTGGAAGAGTGATAAAAAAGAGAATGATAAGGTGTAGAAGGAGTCCCAATATGGCCGCCGGCTTCCGGGTGTAGGCCGAAGCCGCGGTCTTTCCTACAAGGCTGCCGCCTGAGTGGGTGCCGCTCCTATCAGGGCTTCGTGTGATCTATGTGGCCACTGATGAGCCCGGGAGCTGGAACGACAGGCCGCAGGCTTCGGCGCGGTGTTAGGCCGTATGGCGAGTGGAGCTCAGATACCCTCCGGTGGATCCCAGATAGCCGATTGCCACTGCGGAGACAGCCGATGCCCGCCGAGGGTGAGGCGGATATGTTCTTTGGGATGGCTATTGAATTCCCTGCAGGACGTAGAGTGCCAGGGAGAAGGGACCGCAGGCCTCAAGATGGCGGCGGGCCTCGAGGCCGGATAGCAGAGGACCGTCACAGGGTAAGTTTGTCTGAGCCAGATATGCTCCCAATAGGCAGTTGTAATTGTTGCGTTCAATGTCCTGAAGGATATGCCAGAGCAAGTGGTGTAAGCCGGGGTGTAGCATTGGCAGGATGGCGGAGGATTGTCCGGATGACAGCTTTTCTATAGATTGCTGCACCTGGGTGAGGAGGATGAGGCTGGCCCTGTAGGCCTCAAGATGGCGGCGTCTGCAGGGATGTAGAGCAGGCCGTCAGGGATCCTCAGATGGGCTCTCAGCCGATCTGTCCCCTCCAGAGATGGAGTCACAGGTGGGTGAGGACGGGCGGCCTTTCGTCCCGCGGATCGTGGCACTCTAGGCCGGAGGATGCTGGAGGCTCTGTAGGCCTCAAGATGGCGGCAGGCCGCGGCTGTGTGGAGCAGGCCGGGTGGAGGCCTAATCAGCTGGCCAGGCTCCTCGATACAGGCTGAAGCTAAGGTGAGGGATGCCCAGGGACAGATGGGTGGATATTGGAGGCTCTGTGGGCTTAGGATGACGGCGGGCTGTGGCTGTGCAGATTGGTCCGGGTGGAGATCCCACCGTCCGGCCGAGCTCCTCAATACAGGCTGGGGCTGAGAGAGGGGATGCCCAGGGACCCCCTTCAATGATTCTTAGCGTTATAAGATCTAGTTACAAGAATACCGACTGAGGGGAGCAACTCTTTTTTTATAGAGTTAAAGTGGTCCTGTGGGTTGGTAGGGGGCGGACCAACCAATCATTGGTATGCTGCCTTGGGCAGGCAACAGGAAAGGAAAATTACGTAAAGGTAAGTATTCAATTTTCCGTTATATGTTTTTCAATGGCATAGTTCACACCATTGCTTGCAGTTCCAGTGCGTTCCATTTCCAGAAAATAAAGTAGAACATGCTGCATTTTTCCTGCACTGGACTGTACTGGAATGCTGTAAAAAGAAAAAAAAACGCATCAGAAATGCACAGGAATGCATCAAAAATGTGCATGCAGAAAAGCATGTGGACTGCATTTCTATAGAGTGAACTTGCCCTAAAGCTATTAACTTGGGGGGGGGGGGGCTACTCTGTCTGTAAAGTGGTGCATCTGTAGCATGTATCCAAAATGCTGCAATGCTGCTTCAAAGATGTATGGCTTTAGAGCAAACTTACAAATCGACATTGCAGCTGCAAGATTTTAACATAAAAAAAATAGCCTGCCCCCCAATACATACAAGGCCATTTGGGTCTGGAAAGGCTTAAAGTGAGAACCCCCACGTGAAAAATACCACCCCAAAATCAAAAAATATCGTGCCCCTCACACACACTAACAAACCCCTATTCAAACACAGCAAGCCAGCTAATGAAAGGGGTGGATGTTTGGGGGAAGGAGGGGCTCAAGCACCCCAAAATTGGTTTGGATTGGTGAAGGCAGCTCACAGCCTTTGGAGTATGGAGTGGAGTATAGAGTTCCCCTTTAAAGGCAAAAGCTAGCCCAAATAAAACATATGCATTAGAAGTGGAGACAAGAGCATTGGAGTGTAGAGTTCCCCTTTAAAAGCAAAAGCTAGCCCAAAGAAATCATATATGCATTAGAGTGGCAAGGTTAAATGCCCTTTTAGGAGGAGAGTCTTTTTACATAATTTTAACAAGGGACATGTCACATGTTGGCAACATAACATGCTAACATGACCTGTGTGCAAATATCCTTAAAAAAACACATAAAAGTGAACCAGCGTAAAAAAGAAAAGTTTAGAGGTGCGCCTGTTCAACCCACGCAAATGCATTTACATTGCTTGACATTTCCTAAGATTTTGCCGGTGCACTGAACCAACGCATTTGAACGTGCGCAAATGCCGTTTGCGCATGCGCAGTGCATAAATTGACCTCACGCAGTTCTAAACGTACTTGCAGGTGCAGCAGGCTTGTTCAGAAAAAGTTACTTTCTCATTCTATTTTGGGCTTATTTGTTACTTGGGCTTCTTGTAATTTTGAGGTGAAGATGCTGAGCGCCAGGTCGATAGTGGCTCACTGATCGCCTCCTCCCATGCGCTGAGATTACTTTAGTAAATGGGGAATAGCGCTGTGGTACCGGCACAACTGTTTTGTAAATACCAAAACGTACTTTGCACCTCGTCGTGCGCCTCAACTCATGATGCAAACGGTTCGTAAATCAGCCCCAATGTGAAATAATGCATTTTTGGTTATTTTAAACGTCAAAATCAAACTTTTTATTTTAGTAATTTTTTTCTTTTGCAGAGTGTAAATATTGCAAACATTGTACTTCTAATTTCTGTGCAGTGAGTGCGTGAGTGAGTGAACAGAGAGTGAACCACAGCACCATCTCCAGGCTGGAGGAGTTGTAAACAGACCCTCATTTACATTCTTTTTCCAGCATGTTTCCTATCATCATATGTGTGTGCACTCCTAGTGCTGCATTTTTTCTCACACTCTGACTGAGTACTGCTGTGCAGGGGATAACGGGAAATTATATAACTCCAATGTGTGTGTGTAAGAATTATGTCATCTATGGTCAACCAGTTGCTGAAGACAAAAGGGGGAGCATCCACCTCATATCACTGGGGAAATGCACACTAGAAAAAGTCCATTTTCTATGATGTGTATGTATACTGTGCATTCTTGTACATCATGGCAATAGCTCTGGAAACTCACGTAAGGACATTTTTGCTGTAAAGAATTTCAGCCATCCTTATGCACATAAACATATTGGAAAAGTATCTAAATTACATGTATGAACACGTGTGTTACATAATTTTTTTTCTAGTTACAATGGTGAGCTATGACTAATTTGCAATCATCATTACACCAAGAACTTGCAGCTTTAGTATAATACAATGGCATACTAAGCAATTGTAAACAGCATGCTTTTTTAACTTTTAATTTCACTTTACAGGTTGAACTATGTCATAATCTATGTAAAGCTGGTTGTAAAATCGCCAACAACTTCATATTTCATTACACATAAATGCAGACTAAAATGTCTCAATGCCACAATATTATATATTTATATTTAGCCATAAGGCATAAAAACATTGACCTTCTGACATTCTTCCCAGCCCCGTGTCTCAGTGTTTTGCAATGACTTCTCACCTTACCCGCTGATTATTATGTGTGATTTAGAGAGTATGCAATGTACTTTCTTTGTAAATTTATAATAGTAGCCACATTTGTGGCACTTAGGCCAGGCACTATGGCCTTCATAAAACTTAAAACATTTATTAATAACACTGTCTACTGTAAATCTAGCTTTTCTGCTACTATGCCAAGAATATGCTATGTACAGGCACGTTTAAATTTTTTTAGTGTTCAGGATTTTTTTTATTCTAAAATTACACAAGACAACGTAATGGCTGATAACGCCTTCTTGGTTTCATCTGTCTAAGTGTTAATTACTGAGATACTGTATGATCTATATAATTAAAGAGGAAACCTAATTAAAATAATTTCTGATAGGTTGTTAAAATAACTGAACTTTGCAATCAGTTCATTACTTTACAGCGCATTTCTTTTTAAGTATTTCTATATAATGTTACTTGCTAGCCATAAACTCATACAATTATTCCATAAGTGTGCTTTAAAGGGGACCTACCATCTTTACTACAGTGGATATTAAACTTATCAGGCTTGAAACATAGAAATGTCTAGAGTGTAAACCACAGCAATCATCCTACTCATGTGAGAAGAAACCTGATTGGATATTCTGGGTTGCTACATTTTACAAGTTATCATTTTACTTTATGTTACCTTATGGAACAAGCTTGTATGTGTGTACATACGCTAGGCCTGACTTAAGACATTGATTGTGCATGAACAATCAGATTGTATCCTTATTATATTTAATATGAACCCCCAATGCTTGCACAAAATGTGTTTTGATATGGAGTGTACTATTCAACGTCCAAACATATACTAAATGCCAGGTAAGTGGTGATATGATTTAAATAAAAAAAAAAAAAATTCTCTAATGTTTTGGAGTCAAACCACTGTTAGAAATTGCAGATGGACATTTTCATGTAGAAACAAAATTCCATGATGTGTGTATTGAGATAGCTCCTAATTGTCCTTCATTTATAGGGGCTCTCCTAATTTTGTACCAAATCCTATTGTCACTCTTTCCACTGCAGTCATTCCTATTTTTTTGTCTGATTTATGTACCTCTATAAAAAAAAGTTTTATTTAAAGTCTATAGAAAAAGTAGCAGTAAAAAAAAAAAAGCTGTGGGTTTCCCAATCGCTTTTTTTGCACATTAATTCTTCATTGTCCATGTAATTGGAGGCATGGCAGAGGTGCGTCTTCTTGCATAATTTGTTCTAAACGGTGACTCTTCTTTTCATCTCAAAAAGTTGTGAAGTATGCACACCGATGTCATTAAAAGTGACTGTAAGAACATTTACAGTAACAAGACCATAGTACACACTGTGCTGGTAGTATTGCAAAACACATGCATGAATATTCCCCTTGCAGCCATAGCAGTTGCATACACATAATTACAAATGTCGTTGCTTCTGAACAATTTTCCATACAGCATGGTGTATGGCTCTTTTGACCTGTTGTTTTGTTTGGTGAACTTTCTTTGAACAAAAAGTACAAAAGCAGCAATATTTGTATGATAAACACATTCTGCAAACATGTGCCACACTGTATGTATTGAACATCAAAGTACAATCTCCTAGATGGGTTCAGGGATATGCGTACTAAACTGAACCTGTAATGAAATTGGTTTATGCCTATTCTTGGTAATTTCCTTTAGTGAATCAGGCCTATTGAATAATAAACTTCACTTCACTTCATATTTTGACGTATTTCAACATGCTCCTCACTCCTCCTCTTAATCTTCATAAGTCAAATCCTGTTAATTTCACTCAAACCTTTACTCATCTCTTAAACAAATATATGTTTTTCAAACAAAGTTTAGCGGACAGTTGATCCAAGTAACGGGGGGTTTGGAGGCAACTAAACAAAATTAGGTTTATGGCTGAAATGGATTTCAAGGGTTAAGATTGAATATATTTGGGTACATATCAGTATCCTATAGATATATAAAACAATCCTTGCACTCAGGTCAGGCGGGGTTGGAATTTGACATCACCATGTACCTGCATGCTGATCACCACAGCTGGAGATCTCTTAAAGTTTTATTGCATTTATCATTGATTCACATGTAAGTGCAATACATTTTTTCATGAAGAGAAGGTTTAACATACTGCACCCTATTTGTGCTTCTCATATGTGACTGCATTTGGCCTAGAGGTAGTGGCAGGTATATGAAGTATTTTCTATGAAGGAGAGGTTTTATTCATCTGATGGTCTGGTAGTGGTGATATTATATCTTGGACTAAATAAGCTCTTTTGATTTCTCTAATTCGAGATCATTTATGTCCAGTAAGAGTCCATTTCAGTTAAAGGAGCACCTTATTTGCACTGAAGCACTTTATATGGAAACATGGGCACAGCACACTTTAATCACATTAAAATTTTATGTGGACTTTATTGTTGTTTACATTTTTTTTTGTATGAGTTATATATTCTTTTAAAGTCTTGTACACATACATTATTTATTGCATACATAAATTGTTAAATCAGGTTGTATTTATTTATGTATGAACATTCAATGATTTTTATTTTTTTTTGGTTTAGTCACTATATAAAGGAATAGTGCACCATTAACAAAGTTATTGTATATAGGTATTATTTGTTGTATAAATGAATTGGTCAATAACTTTATAAAGGTTTGCACACTAGGTATTCATCCTTTATTCAAGGTGTTATTGAGAAGGACAATGTATTATTAACATTGCACACATATGTGTATCCTGTCAAAAAAATGATAAGTATGAATATGACAAACTTATGGGTAGTTCTATGGTGGGTAGGAATAATGTTCCCTCTGGTTGTGGTATTCCTTTTAAATGGACATATGCAGCATCCAAAACCTCGAGAATGATCTGCCTTTTACCCTGAAATCAGTCTGTGACCAATAATGCTTCAGATAACTGCTCCAGAGGTCAGTATGGGTTAGTAAACATGTTATAGTTGCTACAGAAAGATGATTTTTCTTCATCAGCATTTGTTTGTGTGCCTTGTTTCATAAATTTTCTAGACAACAGAAAGTATTACCTATGATCCATTATGATCCAGATGTTACTCATCCTGGTCTTTTGTGCATTCACTTTATGAGTTTATGTTATAAAATATTTTTTTTTAAATGAATACAGTTTATTTTGTTGTTCTCTGTCACTACACTACACTAATGAAACCTTTTCTCACAGATCAGACATCCCCAATTTCTATTTGTAATTTGGCACATACCCTTTTTTTGACACTACAGATAATAATAGTCTGAACCACCCTTAGTAAACAGATTTGAAATACATTGTTTTAATTCTTCACATTGAAATAAAAATACTCACCAACTTTATTACTCTCTTAGCCTTTTTTGGTTTATTAAATAAATCCATACATTTATCATGTGTAAAGGGTGCAAATCCATACAGACCTAACAGATTTTAAGTGTTTTGAATTAGTAAAAAAAAAAAATGCAGTCCTTTTGATTGGTTGCTATGGAATACCATACATTATCACAGCACGGTACATTGCCCACTGGGAACTGCTATAAGTTTTGTAATTGCATGTCACAGAATCTTGTTTATATTTTCACATGTACAGCACATTAAATTACTATATGGGACCAAGAATGGCCATAGGTGCAGACGCTGTTTAAAAGACATGTCTACATATTCCTTTTCCTAAGTGCAAGTGAAGGAACAAAAGGGCAATTGAAAAAGTTTAATATTGGATCATCAGGAGAGCGTAGCTGTCAACATTTTGAAATAATTCTGAAAACAGTGATATGCTCAGACAAAAAATGTACTGAACTTGTCAAACTTACTATGTTGCCATATAATGAAAAGTGAATTATAATGGAGCTTTTATTGCATTAACTTGTTAGATTTTCCAGTTCTTCCATCCTTTAGGACTGCCTGCTGCCAGACTGAGTGAATCATTTCTAAAATACTACATAAATAGTCTGTATTTTAGAGTGTCACACTCTACTGAAAATACACTATAGTTACCTTTTAAAATATTGTTTACTGAACTTGTTCTGCTTACTAAGTTAACATATAATAAAAAGTGTTTTAGCAATTGAAGTGTTTGTGCATTCACTTGTTAGATTTTCCAAGTCTTCTTATCTTCAGGACTGTTTTTCAAGTGGAATGAATAAGTTCTGATCTAAAATGATACTTTCACAAATTGTCAATATTTAAAAAGTGTCCCATTCTAAATGTGTGCTTACTGAAAATACACTACAGTTTTCTTGTAAAATATAATTTACAGAACTAGTTACATTTACTAAGTCATCATATATTAAAAAGTGTTTTAGCCATTGGAGCTCTTATTGCATTTTACTTGTAAGAGTTTCCAAATCTTCTATCTTTTAGGACTACCCATCAAGTAGAATGATTACATTCTAGTCTAAAATAATACTTTCTAAGGCGCATGCGTGAAGTCTCCCAAGATGAGCGCGTAAGCCCGGAGCTCCGTTCCCCTTCACCTTAAAATTCACCTACAAGGGCAAACAACACGCATTTTGCAGTTTCCCAGAAGGAGAACGACTGTTGCTGGACCTCAAACTCGTCTGTCTGGAGTCCGCGATGGACACTTCAAATTTACAGCAGGGGTCAGCCAAACGTCCCACGCCAACAAGCCCCACATCACCATTATGGGAAAAGGCCAAGACCAAGAGAGTCAAGGACAATCTACCCCCTGACTCGAGTGCCCACGAGCTAACTCGTTACTCCCAGTCAGGTCAAGCTCTCAGCCTGAGGACTATAGTTTCCAAGGTTGAACCTCAACATCTGTTCACACACTCAGTTTTACAAGTTTAGGGGTGTTTGCCCCATTTTAGCCAAAATTCCCAGACCACCCTCTTGCCAACTACATGGCCCCCAACCCACTCCACATTCATTCTAGCCCTCCACGTTTGGGTAATGCATTGGGGGTCCTGGTGGTTTTGATTCTGCCTATGACTATACAGAGCTGCTCAGGGCCGGGGCAGTTGCCTCGCGCCTCCTCCCACCACTCGGATATGATGTTTCCAAACCTGAGTGGTGGGACAATAGCCCCGGTTGAGGGCTATAAAAAGATGTTTGTTTTGAATGGAAGGTGGGAGCTTCTCCTCTCCTTTCATTCCGGGCCTGTATTAGGCTTTACTGTTCTAATGTTTTTAAGATTGTACTTTCTCTTTTCTAAACTCTCATTTTTTTCAGCCAGCCTACAGATGCTACCTCAGTGTAAAGCTACCACGGGTGTCCTAACAACCACACGTCAGATCAGTTATCTCCCAACTCCCCTCCGGGAAAAGGTAGGTGATGATAGAGTGAATAGCTGTCATCTCTGTCTGCTCCATGACCAATGACAAAATACACACTTCTCCCCTATGTATAATCTCCCATAATGCACAAGGGTTAAACTTACCTTTGAAAAGATGGAAAGCCTTTCAGGCATACCGTTCCCACCATATTGACGTGGTCCTACTGCAGGAAACCCACTTCCCGGCGCTGTACACCCCCTCATTCCTTCATGCACACTTTCCCCAGTTCTTCCTGGCAAATGCCGAAGACAAAATGAGGGGGATGGTGATTTAATATCCAAACACTGCACATTTATCCCACAACTGGAACACAGAGACCCGGAGGGAAGGTTCCTCCTAGTAAAGGGAATTTTGATGATCACCAATATTTCTTCATATCCTACCACGCCCCTAACAAAGGGCAGACAAAGTTTTTTCAGCAGATGCTTTAAACCCTAGGGCCTCTAGCGGAGGGCATCACAATCCTCTGAGGTGACTCCAATACGCCCTTCGCCCTTCAACTCAGGCCTTGAAAAAACCAAGCCTCCTAAAGCACAAGGGTAGTTTTAAGATAGCGAAATTGATCTTTCAACATGGTTTAGACATATGGAGGGACCTGAACTCCACCAAACAAGACTTTACACACTTCTCAAACCCACACCAGTCATACTCTAGAATAGATCATATCCTGCTTTCTACACACCAAATCCCAATAGCCATTAAATCCTCTATCATAGACGTGACCTGGTCGGACAACTCTACGGTCCTGCTGGCACTACGTAGAGACGCACCTAGATAGAGTACACCCCACTGGAAACTAAATAAATCAATCCTAAGTGATCCCATCCAAGTCAAAGAACTGCAAAAAGCTCTGCAGGAATATTTCCACCTCAATGATGTGGAGGACATTTCAGCAGAGACACTCTGGGCTGCCCATAAGGTGACAATTCGGGGAAAATTCATGCAGATAGCATCCCAACTGAAAAGGGAGAGGCAGGGAGAAATAGAGAGACTTGAGAGGGAATTTACTACGCAAACAACACAAAAAAGATCCCTCGAGCATCCCTATAGCTAACCTAGACATGGCGAGATTAGCACTAAATCTAGCACTAACAGTGAAAGCTGATAAGAAGATGGACTGGGGCTAAGTTCTACCAACAAAGGGACAAAATAGGACCCATGCTTGCTTCAAAACTACAATCATAAAATCGTAAATCATACTCACTCCTGAAAATCAGGCAGGCAGATGGCACCTTTACCCTAAATCCACAGTGCATAATGCAGTCCTTCCAGGACTATTACACTGACCTATACAGGGCAGACGCAAATACTAATCTGCCACAAATAGAAACATTCCTGGAAGGATTAACCCCCCATCTTTGGGAGAAGACAACAAAGCATTACTAGAAGCACCCATTACATCTCAGGAGGTAGCGGAGGTTATCAAAAATCTAAAAGGGGGAACGGCACTGGGGCCAGATGGAATCCCAACACTTTACTATAAAATGTTTGCAGAAACCCTAACCCCATACATAACCAGATTCTTCAACTCAAAAAAGAATGGAGCCCCATTGGAAAACCAACTAAATTCAGCCTGCATCTCAGTAATACCCAAACCCGAAAAAGATGCAGGGATTGTAAGGAACTACAGACCCGTTTCACAAATTAACAATGATTTAAAAAGCTTAACCAAAGTCTTAACAAACCGCCTAGCTGCATTTATAGGTCAATATATTCATAAGGACCAGGTGGGATTCATACCGGGTTGGCAGGGCCCTGATCAGGTGCAAAGAGCAGTAGACATAATCTCAATACTGCAATCTGGATGGTAGGGAGGACCCAGACAGAAGACCTTCAATTTGGTCTCCTGGACATATCTATTTGTGGTATTCCGACATTGGGGATTCGCCCTGAACTTTATCAGGATCCTAGAGGCCCTGTACTCCACACCAGAACTCAGGCTACAAGGGTACCATTCAAACCCGATTAAGATTGCTAGGGGCACATGCCAGGGTTGCCCGCTCTCACCCCTGATATTTGCTATGATGATTGAATCATTAGCAATAGCCATCTGTACCCACCCAGATATCAGGGGAGTAAAGTGTGGTCAGACAACCCATAAGTACGCCCTGTTCGCTGATGATTTGCTCCTCTTCATAACTTCCCTGTCCACCTCGCTCCCTAATTCATGTCACTTATCAGGCCTACAGGTAAATATGGCTAAATCACAAGCACTAAATGTCTCCCTATAACACTCCCTTATCTCTCAACTGAAGAACTCCTTCAAATTCGAATGGAGAAATACCTCCATAAGATATTTGGGGCTTAATCTCACCCCTCAAGTTGAACACCTCTATCAGGCAAACTACCCCCCAATTTACCGAAAACTAGAATCTGACCTTAGAAACTGGGCCCCGTATAAAATGGCAAGAATGGGTAGAATACATTCTGTCAAGATGACCTTCCTCCCCAGGTTACTATACTTATTCCGCTCCCTCCCCATCCCAATCAGAAGAGACCACCTTAAAACCTTTCAGAGAAAGATTACCAGATTCATTTAGGACAAGAAAGGCCCCCACTTCTCACAATGCAACCTTTTCAACCTCACCACGCAAGGAGGAATAGGCCTCCCAAACTTAATATGGTACTATTAAGCTGCAAGACAGAGTAGAAAAACCAAATTGGGTGGCCATAGAGAGACAAGCAGTATCTAAATTCACTCTAAACTTCCTACTATGGTGTCCACCCAAGAGTAGACCCCCAATCCTATCCCCTACTCTTTCACACTCATTCTCTATGTGGGATTCACTGAGAAAACTTCCCTCTCTGGTCCCTGATATCCAGCCATTAGCCCACATTTTCAATAACCCTCTTTTTAAACCAGGCATGAACATCAAATCCTTCAAATGGTGGCTAGACAAGGGGGTGTACCGCATTGGGCACTTTTATTCCTGCACTGGTCCTTTGCCCCTTAAGCACTTCGAAAAGGAACTAGAGCTCAACATCACCGAAAAATTCAGGTTCCACCAAATTTCCCATTACACTCATTCCATATGGAAAAACAAACCAAACCCCCACGTTTACGGACTACGAATGCTGGTGTAGTCAGGCCATGGAGCAGAGGGGAGGGATATCTATAATCTATGCGTCACTTGTGAGGAACACTAACAAACTACCTTATATGCTGGCTTGGGAAAAAGACCTCCAAAACACGTGGGAATTGGAGGACTGGCACAAGTCATTCTCCAGATCACTCAAAGGCATTTTCAATACCTCACTCATTGAAGCCGATATTAAACTCTTTACAAGATGGTACATTGTCTCTACTAGATTAGCGTCCATATTCCCTTCCTCGTCCCCATTGTGCTTCAGGGGCTTGCAGAACTTGGTCTCTATGATACGCATCTGGTGGGAATGCCCAAAACTCAGAGGGTTCTGGAATAATGTCTTCAACCTGTGCTGTCCCCCAAACCCCATCCATAGCATTGCTCAATGGATTCATCTAGAGTATCCCCAAACTCACTCGTAAATTGATCCTGTTGATCCTAACTGGGGCAAAAATCTCTATAGCCAAGGCCTGGAAATGACCCAAGGCCTCACTATTATCCAAGAAAAGGAAAATTTCCTGGATAATGCACAAGAAAAAATAGTAATTACCAAGTATCTTGAACACAACCAAACAATTCAAAGCGACATGGGAACCCTGGGCCCAACACATGGGCATTTCCCTGCTACCCAGCAACAACGGTTCCTGAACGCTGGGGCTGACATTTCACAGGCTGGCAACTCTCTCTCCTCTTCTCTATCATCTCCCTACTCTCCTCTTTTTTCCCCCTGTGCACTCTACACTCCACAATGTCGGTTAATTAATCACACAATAGGGTCTATATTACCTAAAGAGGTCCTAAACATAACCAGGAACAGAAGTACTATCAAGGTTGAGGTGCTTTATGGGACCTGTCCCCTAGTGGACCCAAAACACCTAAGATTCTACACGATGAAAGCTTCTATAGGATTAGGAATGGTATGGGCTGGGGTGCATCTGCCTCACTCCGGGCACAGTGTGATCCCATTGGGGGTATCTGGAGCGCGACAAAGCGCCCACGTCTTCCTAATTTAAATTACATACAAAACACCTGATAGATGCTAACAGAAAACCAAGTTGGCTCTTACCTAAGCCTTTCAATCCTTGATGATCTAATCATATTTCAATATGATGATCAATGTTTTGTGCTATGATCCCTATTTTTGATATCTCTGTTATGTTGATTTATTGATAACCAACAAAACTTTAAATATTAAAAATAATACTTTCACAAAATGTCAGTATTTTTGAGTGTCCCGCTCTAAATGTGTGCTTACTGAAAATACACTATGGCTTCCCTGTAAAATATAATTTACTGAACTTATTAAACTTACTGAATTACCACATAATAAAAAGTGTATCAGTAACTGGAGCTTTTATTGCATTTATTTGTTAGGTTTTCCAAGTCTTCCATCCTTCAGGACTGCACATATAGCAGAGTGAATAATTTGTAGTAGGAATTTACTTTGTCTAACTTTATTGATTTTCTATTTAAAACACAATTTTTTTCTTTTCATTCTGAAATGTCATAAAACTGCTATTGATTCTCTCATAAGCATACATTTTTCCTTTCAGAGACCCCATAATGATATTCACTCAGCATGTAATAATGCACATTCACTATGGGGATTTTATGTAAGTACAAAACAAAAAGTAACATGTGTTTGAAAAGGTTCCCTCAATCGCTCTACATTTAAGGCATTTTCACTGTACAAATAATATAAGATCTGTCCACTGTACTTTTTACATTTATTTTAGTTCTGTGTAGTAAAAATTAAACATATATAAAAGAAGGCCAGTATGGTGGCCTGAATTTATGGGAGGAGTCCGGGGGGCTATTTAAGCAGACCACTCACCTGGGGTCTTTGTCGGTTCCAGTGCTCGATTCGTTATGTCACCAGGCCGTCTCTTCCCAGCTCACTTCGTGTTCTTTGAGTCTGTGTTCCCAAATTCAGTGTGTTGTGGTTGCTTCATTCATGGGTTTTTTCGATCAAGTCTTGCTCACTGTTGCAGGTAGGATTCATAACCATTTCTCGTATCACGTATAGTTCTTTCTATTCGTTATGTTCCCCGTTTCATATTTATGGTCTTCGCAGTGCAACTTACGAATTGTTCGTATGTCTCAGAGGGCAGTCTATATATTTAAACTTCGTACCAATCATGAGATTAATTTCTCAGTGCGTCAAAGCACACTTTTACACCACACATGGCCAGTCACAGGCCTTTGATTTCTCTAAGCTATTTCAGGCACTCCATAACCTGATCTGAATCTAGTTGCGTCAGTGGCACAATGATTCGTATCAGATCCATTTCATACACTTTACTACCGATTGGTATCGGATTCATTTCATACACTCTACAACTGATTCATAATGGATTCATTTCATACACTCCATAACCGATTCATATCAGATTAATTTCATACACTTTACAACCGGATTGTATCGCATTCATTTCATACACCTTACAAACCAATTCCTATCAGATTCATTTCATACACTCTATGACAGATTAATATAGGATTCATTTCATACACTCTATAACTTATTCGTAACGGATTAATTTCATACACTCTACAACCGATTTGTGTCGGATTTATTTCATACACCTTACGACCGTTCCTTATCGGATTAGTTTAATACATTTTCCAACCAATTTGTATTTATCAGATTCATTCACACACTTTACAACCAATACATATCGGATTAATTTCATACACTTTACAACCGATTCGTATCGGATTCATTTCATACACCTTACCACCGATTCGTATCGGATTCATTTCATACACTCTCAGGCACTGTTACAATCGTTCATGATTACAGTTCATTCCTACATACTCAATTTTCTGCTATCCTTATTTTTGCCTTCCAAATAGGCTACTTTCTTGCAATCGTTGCAAGCATTTCTCCAGTGGCACATAATCCTGCACCAGGTTGGACGTTATTTCTTCAGGTAATTATAAAAATAACACACAGGGATTGCATCTTCACTGGGGCCAGTCACATAGTAGGGCTGGGACAGGTCATTTTAACAGATAAATAGTAATTAAAAAAAATTGGACTTTTATGTCACCCTTACTACAGGTTCCCGGTCGAATGATTTTTGCAATCTCAACTAGGGCTTCGCTACTAGGGTGCCAGTCAAGTGTGTAGTACATGGGTTCCTCTCTCACATCATGTCTGCAGCACCCTTTCACTAAATGTTTACTTCACATACATGATTGGGCTGCTCATTGGGCGTTAGTTACTGTCACATGTTTCTTTGCATTTTACTCTGTTTTTGAAGGACGACCCTTCACCTACTGTACGCAGACAAGGTCCCCAAATGACTGAGCTTGTTGACAGTGCAAGCACTGGCAGACTGAGCACACATCATAGACTACAGATCGCAACACTCCTACTTAGGCCATGCAGACTTCAGCTTCTTGTCCCAGTACACCCTGGGGCTCTGGTCCACAGGTTTGTGCTCAGCACAAACAGGCACCCGTGCTATCGGTTACCTGGCCAGTCACCTTCTGGCTCACCTCGGTTGCCGCGCACTCTTTTGAGTTTTCTAAATTTCCACTCAACAGCGTTCAATGCTTCAGAATGCATACCGGCTTCCTAACTGCGGCTGCCGTTCCTTTTCTTGTCCTTTTCGTTTTCCTTCTTATCTAATTTTCTGTATACAACTCTGCTCACTATCATACTTCTTCGACTCCTCTTAACACATGCAGCCCCTTTTTCTTGTCTTATAGCCAGAGCCATGTCGCAGACTGAAAGTGATGACTTTACACCCGCCCCTCTCTCACCCTCCGCAGGTTCAGAGGGCGGCAGTGTGCAGTCCCACAGAGGATGGACCATCCCCAAGCTCACAGCAGAGCTGAGGCGCAGGGGCATTCCCTACCCCGCTACAGCCAGGAACTGCTCTCCTCACAGCCAGCGACAGCGAGGCCCAGCAAGCATTCCTGCAGTCAATCTCCATGGCTACTTCCCAGCTTCACTCCATGGTTGACCTCATTGTCTACAGCAGTCTCTGATGTTCAAACCATAGTGGAAGTCCAGGAATTGTGTGCACCCGCAGTCCTCCCAGACTCGGTCGCTGTTCCAGTCTTGGCACCTCCTCCTTCAGGTACACCAGAGATGAGTCCTACCATCCTCCCCGTCCATCTTGTCCCAGCCAGCATTAGGAAGGACATCTTGGATGGCAAGGACATCAATCTGGCTTCCCTTCTTATATCAGTCCATGACCTGGCCGAGAATAAGTCATATGCCTAAGTGGCCCTTAATTCCAAAGACCCCAGGCTCAACCGCAAGCTGACAGTCACTGAATTTGTCTTGGCTTTCAGAATGTTGAGAGATGTCCTTTGCTCAGTCAGCCCCAGCAGGAAGGAAGAGCTGGACCTGTACCTCCATGCAGTGGTGGACCTAAGCTATAAGTATGGGATATATTCATTTTATGACTATCACTGTACATTTTTCTGCCAAAGCAGCAGCCAGGCTCGCGCAGTTTCAAGTCAACTACAAACTGGGGTGTCATCGACACAGAGCTCTTCTGCTGCCACTTTGCCAGTCTACACTCCCCACTCTGTGCTTTCTGCCAGTCCTTCACCAATATGTCAAACTGGTGCTCCAATGCAGCCATTAGACACTCAAACTCCCCTCCACCTCCGGTACCAGCCAGGGCTTGCTGGCCCCCGCACAACCGCGCCAGGTGGACAAGTTGGGACTGCCCATCCTATCAGTAAGGGGAGCATTGATCTGCAATAATTTCAATTATGGCTCATGCAGCTATAGCCAATGCCAGCTGCTCCATATTTGTGCGACGTGCCACAGGGCGCATCCAAAGTTTACGTGCCATCTTAAACAACTCAACACATCCTGACTAGGCCGAATAGATGTCCAATTCTTGGGGTTTTACAGTATCTCACAAAAGTGAGTACACCCCTCACATTTTTGTAAATATTTTATTATATGTTTTCATGTGACAACACTGAAGAAATGACACTTTGCTACAATGTAAAGTAGTGAGTGTACATCTTGTATAACAGTGTAAATTTGCCGTCCCCTCAAAATAACTCAACACACAGCCATTAATGTCTAAACCTCTGGCAACAAAAGTGAGTACACCCCTAAGTGAAAATGTCCAAAGTACTGTCAGATTCATGATTGGACACTATCATCATGACTTTATCCAATCATGGCTCATTCCCACCCCACAGTATAAAAGTATTCTTTTAATGGGAGCCATTTCCAGTGTGCTGTGTTTTAGTGTTCTATACTGTGCTATTTTGCTTCAATTGTCAGTGTAGAATATTAGATTAGTGTCAGTCTAGGGATAGTGTGAGTGTAGTGAGGAGACCATCATTCAGCTTAGCACAGTGTGCAGATAGAGTATGTACAGCTCAGATAGTTTCAGTGTAGTGTAGTGAGACCGTGTCAGTAATCTTGACATTAGTGTATAGCTAGAGTAGGGACACTTCAGATAGCTGCAGTGTAGTGATGGTTGAATGCAGTCTATTTGATTGTGTTACTGTCAGTTGAACGCCATTTACTTCTGTGTGCATTATTGCCAGTTTAACGCCATATAGTTTGTGTGCGTTACTGCCAGTTTAACGCCATATAGTTTTGTGTGGGTTACTGCCAGTTTAATGCCATACAGTTCTGTGTGTGATACTGCCAGTTTAACACCATATAGATTTGTGCATTACTGCCAGTTTAACACCATTTACTTTGCCATATAGTTTTATGTGGGTTACTCTCAGTTTAATGCCATACAGTTCTGTGTGCGATACTGCCAGTTTAACGCCATATAGTTCTGTGTGCATTACTGCCAGTTTAACGCCATATAGTTCTGTGTGCATTACTGCCAGTTTAACGCCATATAATTTTGTGTGTGTTACTGCCTCTTTAGCACCATATAGCTTTGTGTGTGTTACTGCCAGTTTAATGCCATATAATTTTGTGTGTTACTGCAAATTTAACGCCATTTACTGCTGTGTGCGTTACTGTCAGTTTAACGCCATATAGTTTTGTGTGCGTTACTGCCAGTTTAAAGCCACATAGTTTTGTGTGCATTACTGCCAGTTTAACGCCATATGGTTGTGTGCGTTACTGCCAGTTTAACACCATATAGTTCTGTGTGCGTTACTGCCAGTTTAAAGCCATATAGTTTTGTGTGAGATACTGCCAGTTTATTGTCAGAGAGCTCACCTGGCTGGTCGCGGTGCTGGTGCATGCGTGTTCTTCTGCGTGCTGCTGTGCATGTCCCTGCAGGCGCTGGTCGGTGTACTGGCATGTGGGCGCGTGCAGGTGTGCACGCGCGCGCCTGTGAGTGTCGGCGTGCGCATGCTGTTTGGTGCCAATCGGCCTATTAAGGTTTGCCATGCACTCTGCTCGGTGCTGCCTGATCATCAGCTTCCGGTTCCTAGCTTCCCAGTATCTGTCCCAGTGTTCCTGTGTTCCTGATCTCCTGACGACCCGGCTTGCCTCTGACTCTCCTTTGATTGCTGCCCATACCCGACCTTGGCTTGTTTGACCCTTCTTCTGCCTGCTCCTTTGTACCGTGCTGCCTGTCTGTTGCCGAACTCTGCCTGTACCCGGACCTGCCTGCTTGCTCCTGCTCAGCACCTGTTTGCCTGTGTTCCAGTTCACCATCTGCTGCTTGAAGTTCCTTTTCCACCCAGCACCTGGATCCCTCATCAGGCTCTCTTACCATTCCTTACTCCCGTGCCTCCTGTCCATTCTACCAGGGGCCGCGATGGGGATACGTACGGGAGACCACCCTCTACCCAAGCGGACTCACCGGTCTGGTTAGTAAAGTCTGGCAGTATCAGGCAGCCATGACCGAGTCCAGGCAGGGGGCCTCCCCCATCGATGAACTTTGCAGACACCTGGCGGGTCTTACCCAAGCTGTGAAGAGCCTTCAGGAAGGCTATGCAAGATTGGAGGAGCGAGTTTCGGTCCTATCCTCTCCTGATTCCCAGGGAGCATTTTCTGCTGGACTCTCATCTGCACCCTCCGTGGTAATGCTTCCTCCTGAGCCTAAAGTACCCACTCCAGAAAGGTTTGCCATGGAGCGCAGCAAGTACCGTGCGTTTCGCAATGCCTGCGAGCTCTATTTTGCTTTACAACCATGCACCTTTTCTTTAGAAGCGACAAAGGTGGGCTTTGTTATCTCACTACTGTCCGGTGAACCCCAAACCTGGACCCACCGCCTGCTGAAACAAAAATCAGCTTCCTTGGATAGCTTAGATGCTTTCTCCAACTGTATGAGGATCCACAGTTGACTGCGACTGCAGAAGCCACTCTGCACTCTCTTCAGCAGGGTCGCAGGGCAGCGGAAGATTATGCGGTGGAGTTCAGACGCTGGAGCTCCAACACCAACTGGAATGACGCCGCCTTGCGTCACCAGTTCAGAATGGGACTTTCAGATCCACTAAAGGATGAGCTGGCATGTGTCAGGATACCCCCTTCCTTGGATGAACTCATCAACCTCTCCATCCAGATTGACCGTCGTTTGAGGGAACGACGGTCAGAAAGGTCTTCTCACCAGTTCCGCCCTACTTGGATGCTATCCAAGGTTCCCAGTGTGGCCAGTCAGCTTCCTCCCATCTCCACCACACCTTCTCCGGATTGTCCCAGAGCCTATGCAGCTTGGCTTGCTCCGTCCCACACTGACTCCTGAAGAAAAACTGCGTAGATGAGCCCGCAATCTTTGTCTATATTGCGGTGAACTCGGGCACTACGTGAGGGCCTGCCCCAACAAGATGCGTAAGTGCCTTCCTGCTACTTCATTTTGTTCATCTATTGCACCTAAGACCAGTTCTCACCTTGCCCTCTCCATCATTTTGCAGCTTCCAGGAGGGACTACCCCAGTGACGACCATCATTGATTCCGGTGCCTGTAGTTGCTTCGTCGACCTGACTTTCGTTACCAATCTCCGTATTCCACTTCAACCTAAAACCCAGGACTTACAATACACCTGGCAGATGGCTCTACCCTTCGTTCTGGCCCGGTCACCCAAGAGACCGTCCCTTTACTAGCCATCATTGGCACCTATCACCAGGAACTCCTTTGTCTGGATGCCATCTCCTCTCCTCTCTTTCCCATCATCTTGGGAATACCTTGGCTGCAAGCCCATAATCCCAGCATTAACTGGGCCACAGGGGAAGTTACTTTTCCTTCCAAATACTGTCAACAACACTGCCTGTACAGGTCTTCTACTGAAACCTCTCCTCTCCTTTGTATGGACTCAGATCGGGAACTACGACAGTCCATTCCTGAATCCTACCGAGACTTTGCAGATGTATTTAGCAAGAAAAGAGCAGAAACATTACCTGAGCACAGGCCATATGATTGCCCTATAGTGCTTCTACCGGGAACTGAGGTCCCTTTCGGAAGAATCTTTCCGCTAACTGAGCAGGAGTTAAGCACACTAAAAACCTATATCGACGAAAACTTGGAAAAAGGGTTTATCCACCCTTCTTTTTCGTCGAAAAGAAAGACCATTCCTTACATCCCTGCATAGATTATCAGGAATTGAATAGGATAACTATCAAGAACCGTTATCCTCTACCCTTAGTACCTGAACTTTTTCAAAGATTGGGATCCGCAGTCGTGTTCATAAAACTCGATCTTCGGGGAGATAATATTATAATTTACCTCGAATCCGGAAAGGGGACGAGTGAAAAACAGCATTCCGCACTCGATTTGGGAACTTCGAGTACCTTGTCATGCCCTTTGGCCTCTGCAACTCTCCTGCAACATTCCAGCACTTTGTCAATGACATTTTCCGTGACTACCTAGATTTGTACGTAATTGTGTATCTGGATGATATTCTGATCTTCTCCTCTTCACTGGCTGATCACCGCAAACATGTCCGGAATGTCCTAACCCGGCTCAGACTACACGGCCTCTATGCAAAATTAGAGAAATGTGAATTCGAACTCCAGAGCATCCAATTCCTAGGTCTAATCATCTCGGTGGATGACATCAAGATGGACGCTCAGAAGGTGTCCGCCATCCTGATTGGCCTGCACCCGTGGATAAAAAAGGTGTGCAACGCTTTATCGGCTTTTCTAATTTTTACCGGAAGTTTATTAAGGGGTTCTCAGCAATAATTGCACCATTAACTAAACTAACCAGGCAGGAAACCCGATTCTCTTGGACTCCTCAGGCCCAGACAGCTTTTGAGAAACTTAAAGAGCTTTTCACATCGGCTACCATCCTGAAACACCATAATCCTGCCTTACCGTTTGTCCTGGAAGTCGATGCCTCAGAAATAGCAGATGGGGCAGTTCTGTTTCAACGGCAAGGTGCCAAAGCTCTTCTGTATTCAGTGGAATTTTTCTCACGCAAGCTTTCAGTCTCAGAAAGGAACTATGATGTGGGAGATTGGGAACTTCTTGCCATCAAATCTGCTCTAGAGAGTGGCGTTACCTTCTGGAGGGTGCTGCTCATCCCATCTTGGTGTATACAGATCAAAAAAATCTGGAGTATTTGAGGACAGCCAAAAGATTGAGACCACGGCAAGCCAGATGGGCACTTTTCTTTTCCCAATTTCAATTCCATATAACCTATAGACCAGGTTCAAAGAACATTAAGCCAGACGTGATTTCGCGTATGTTTTTGGATTCCGAAAAAACTCTGCCTCCTGACACGATCCTTCCCTCTGGAAACTTTTTAATCCTTCAAGAGGACCTTTTGACCCGGTTAAAACAAGCTTCTGTGGGAATGTCCCCATATCCTGAAACCAATCTGAGTGACGGCCTGTTTTGGTATGAAGATAAAATTGTAGTCCCGGCACCTTTACGGGTGATGGTGATGGAACTTTGCCACGACCATAAATTAGCTGGACATTTTGGCATGTTGAAAACTATAAAGTTGGTGCAGCGCACCTTTTGGTGGCCTCAACTGTCCAGTGATTGCAAACGTTATGTGGACTCATGCACCACTTGTGCCCGAAGCAAAAACAGCCGGACAAAGGCTTGGGGCCTACTTAAATCTTTACCTATTCCAGAGAGACCATGGAAAAGGATATCAATGGACTTTATCGTAGAACTCCCTCCATCAGAGGGATTTTCCACCATTTTTGTTGTCATCTATAGGCTATCCAAGATGGCACATTTCTTGCCCATGAAGGGCACACCCTCAGCCATGGACGCCGCAAAAATTTTTGTTAAAGAAGTGGTGAGGCTGCATGGAGTCCTGGCAAGTATTGTGTCTGACCGTGGAGTCCAATTTACTTCGAGGTTCTGGAAGGCTCTCTGTGATTCCTTGGAAATAGAGTTGGCATTCTCATCAGCCTACCATCCCCAGACAAATGGGCAAACAGAGAGAACCAATCAAACCCTAGAGCAATACCTTCGCTGCTTCTCTGCATTCTCGCAAAACGACTGGGTCTCTCTACTACCTGTTGCAGAATTTAGTTACAACAACTCATTGCATTCAGCTATCAACCAAACGCCATTCTTTGCTAACTACGGTTTTCATCCTTCCTTCTTGCCGAGCTCATTACCCAAATGTACTGTTCCTGCAGTTGCGGAAACCATGGATTTTTTCTCCTCTAACAATAAACTTTTGCAGGAAACAATGGCCAAGTCTCAAGAGTACAACAAAAGGATGTATGATAGGAAGAGGCGTGGAGAGCTGATTCTGGAAACCGGCAACCAAGTATGGTTATCCACCTATAACCTAAAGATGGCCTGTCCCTCAAGAAAATTGGGCCCTAAATTCATGGGTCCCTTCCCTGTAAAGAGGAAGATAAATTATGTAACATATGAGCTTGATCTGCCTGATTCTTTAAAGATACACCCGGTATTTCATGTGTCTCTGTTGAAGCCTGCTGTCCTGAATCCTTTTACTGGCCGTAGGACTGGCCCACCTAAACCTGTCATAATTAATGATGAAGAAGAGTTTGAGGTTGAGGCAATCTTGGGTTGCAGAAGAAGGAACAACAGAATTCAATATCTCATGAAGTGGAAGGGGTATGGGCCGGAAGACAACTCCTGGGAGCTGGAGAGCAATTTGCATGCCCCAGAACTTTTACAATCTTTTAAGAACATCCATGCTTCCAAGCTGGCTCAGCTGGGCATCCAGAGGCTGCCCTTTGGGGTAGCACTGTCAGAGAGCTCACCTGGCTGGTCGCGGTGCTGGTGTATGCCGGTGCACGTCGGTGCGCGTTGGCGCGCGCGTTCCTGTGCGTGCTGCTGTGCATGTCCCTGCAGGCGCTGGTCGGTGTACTGGCGTGTGGGTGCGTGCGCGCCTGTGAGCATCGGCGTGCATGTGCGTGTGCTCTTTGGCGCCAATCGGCTTATTAAGGTTTGCCATGCACTCTGCTCGGTGCTGCCTGATCATCAGCTTCCGGTTCCTAGCTTCCCAGTATCTGTCTCAGTGTTCCTGTGTTCCTGATCTCCTGACGACCCGGCTTGCCTCTGACTCTCCTTTGATTGCTGCCCATACCTGACCTTGGCTTGTTTGACCCTTCTTCTGCCTGCTCCTTTGTACCGTGCTGTCTGTCTGTTGCCTGTACTCTGCCTGTACTCGGATCTGCCTGCTTGCTCCTGCTCAGCACCTGTTTGCCTGTGTTCCAGTTCACCATCTGCTGCTTGAAGTTCCTTTTCCACCCAGCACCTGGATCCCTCATCAGGCTCTCTTACCATTCCTTACTCCCGTGCCTCCTGTTCATTCTACCAGGGGCCGCGAGTGGGATACGTACGGGAGACCACCCTCTGCCCAAGTGGACTCACCGATCTGGTAAGTAAAGTCTGACAGCCATTTAGTTCTGTGTTTGTTACTGCAAGTTTAACACCATATAGTTCTGTGTGCGTTACTGCCAGTTTAACGTCAAATAGTTTTGTGAGTTACTGCAAGTTTAATGCCATATAGTTTTGTGCATTACTGCAAGTTTAACACCATTTACTTCTGTGTGCGTTACTGCCAGTTTAACACCATATAGTTTTGTGTGTGTTACTGCCAGATTAACACCATATAGTTCTGTGTGCGTTACTGCCTGTTTAAAGCCATATAGTTTTGTGTGAGTTACTGCCAGTTTAACGCCATATAGTTCTGTGTGTGTTACTGCCAGTTTAACACCATATAGTTCTGTGTGCATTACTGCCAGTTTAACATCATATAGTTTTGTGCGTTACTGCAAGTTTAACGCCATTTACTTCTGTGAGCGTTACTGCCAGTTTAACACCATATAGTTTTGTGTGTGTTACTGCCAGTTTAACGCCATATAGTTCTGTGTGCGTTACTGCCAGTTTAAGCCATATAGTTCTGTGTGCGTTACTGCCAGTTTATTGCCATATAGTTCTGTGTGCATTACTGCCAGTTTAACACCATATAGTTCTGTGTGCGTTACTGCCAGATGAACGCTATATAGTTCTGTGTGCATTACTGTCAGTTTAAAGCCATGTAGTTTTGTGTGCATTACTGCCAGTTTAATGCCATATAGTTCTGTGTGTGTTACTGCCAGTTTACCACCATATAGTTATGTGTGCGTTACTGCCAGTTTAACGCCAAATAGTTTTGTGCGTTACTGCAAGTTTAACGTCATTTACGTCTGTGTGCGTTACTGCAAGTTTAACGCCAATTACTTCTGTGTGCATTACTGCAAGTTAAAATAATTTACTTGTGTTTGCATTACTGCAAGTTTAATGCCATATATGTCTGTGTGTCACTGTAAGTTTGGCACATTATATTATAGTGTATCCGTGGAGTGTGTCTGTGTAGTGTAGAGTACTCAAATTAAAGTGCACCAAACACCACTTTACATTAATTAAAGTGCATCTACGTACAGATTTCCACTTCTTCTTTACATTTATAAGCACCGCCCCCTCCCTCCCAATAATGTCTGGGAAGACAACAAGGAGAGGCAGACATTCCCTTGGCACTGTAAGGGGGCCAGCAACATATGTGTGCACAGGTAAAGGTGGACATGGTGGTTAGTCCTCAGGCAGGGCATCATTTCCTCTGTTTAGTGAGTTTGCCCATACTATCCAGCCACAGCATGCAGAGGAGGTGGTGGACTGGCTTACTAAACCTTCTTCATCCTCCTCATCCTCCTCATCCTCTGTCACGCAAGCAGAGACAAGTGTGAAGTCATCTGCAGTTGCCAGAGTGGATAACTTGCCTCCTTGTCCACATCTATTCCTGCCATAGCCCCAACATCAGCCATGGAGGAGTCAGCTGAGTTATTTGACCACAGCATCAGCCACTTCTTACTTGATGATGCCCATCCATTACTGGATTCAGATGTTGGTTCTGAGGTTGAGGATGACAGGAACATGAGCCTAGAGAGAGGGGAGAACAGTGGTAGACAAATTGGCATTCATGTTTCCCCAAGTCGCAGTGTATTTCCAAGTTGTCTCCAGTGGTATTGATGATGATGGAGGAAATGGAGATGATGATGAGGTCACTGATGCGACTTGGGTGCCAGATAGAACAGAGGAGGAAACTGAAGGTGAGGCGGCACAGCCCCAAGGAAGCCGACATCAAGAAAGAGTAGAGAGCAACCACCCTATTCCATAACATTCTGCAGCTGTTATTTCCTGGCCCACTCCCCAAAGCTGTCTGGGCCTTTTTCAGCACATCTGCAGCAGATCGCACTGTTGCTATCTACAAAATGTGTCTCAGTCACATTGAACGTGGCAAAAACACCAGCCATTTGGGTACCACATGCTTAACAAGGCATTTAACGTCCAACCACTCAGCCCATTGGCAAGAGCACCTAAAAGCCACACAAAAGGGGCACAAATCTGTTCATCTTCCTCCTTACCCACTTCAGTCTGCCCCTGCTATACTGAGTCATTACCTCTCAACAGCCTCCACTGACAGGGATGATGGTTTAGCGCACAGTGTGTCCCAGGCCCTAGCAGCACATCTGCCAGCAGCACACCACCAGCTGTAGACTGTAGCCGGCAAATTTCTCTGCTGCATCTGAAAAAAATACAGTCTCTGCCACCCACATGCCCAGCATCTAAATGCAAGCTTATCAAAGCTTTTGGCTCTCTCTCTCTACCATGGAAGGGAATGTTCTGGCATCATTGGACAAGGCAGTCAACCGTAAAATCCACCTTACTTCTGACACGTTGTCCAGCAAGCATGGGCAGGGACGATATATTTCATTCACAGCACACTGGATAACGTTGCTTACAACTCCAAACAATGCAGGACAGGGCTTGGTGCTGCAGCTTGTTGTGCCCCCACATCTCCATACAGCTGGTGGTGATGATGCTAGACCCGTGAGCTCTACCCTCTCCTCCTCCTCCACCACCTCCATACCCTCCTCTGCAGAATTGTCCTATGAACATCAGGTACCCCCTAAGCTTTCAAAGGGCTATTTCCAAAGTCAGGCTAAAAGGTGCCATGCAGTGCTTCAGCTGGTGTGTTTAGGGGACAGGAACCATACTGGAGCAGAGATTCTTGCAGCTCTGCAGAGACAGGCCCAGAGGTGGTTGGCACCATGCCAGCTGAATTCAGCAATGGTGGTGCGCGATAATAGCTCAAACCTCCTTATCCGCCCTTAGACAGGGTAAGTTGACACATGTGCCATGCGTGGCACATGTCCTCAATTTGGTGGTGCAACATTTCCTAAATACGTACCCAGGGTTGCAAGATGTGCTAAAGCTGGCGAGAAGAGTCTGTAGCCATTTCAGGTGGTCATACACAGCCAGTGCTCAGTTGGCTGAAGTTTAACAGCTAATCTACCTGCCCGTAAACCGCCTGATTTGTGACATGCCCACCAGGTGGAACTCAACTTTGTCAATGCTGCAGCGGCTATACATGCAGCAGAGGGCCATCAATGAGTACCTGAGTGAATACGGCACGATGACAGGCTCAGACCCCCTCTGCTTTTTTCACAACGCCAATGGCTGATCATTAAGGATGTATGCACTGTTTTGTCACCATTTGAGGAGGCCACAAGGATGGTGAGCTGTGATAGTGCATGTATCAGTGACACAATCCCTGTTGTGTTCCTGCTGGAGCAGACTCTGCATAGCATTATGGACAGGGCACTGGAGGCAGAGCAGCAGGAGGAAGAGGAGGACTTCCTTTCCTCTCAAGGCCCACTTTATCCAGAAACCATCATTCATATGTCACAGAACACACAGGAGGAGAGAGGGGAGGAGGATGAGGAGGAGGATTCTGGCACTTTCATAGTCTTTGAAGAAGAGGAAAACATGCTTCAATAAGTGATGGCTTTCCAACCCCAGGACCCTTGGGAGTAGTACGTGGCTGGTGGGAGGAAGTTCCAGGTGCTGTCATCCTGAGTGACACCGAGCAGTCTGCTTCTCAAGCCTCTGCAAATTTGAGGCGCTTGGGCAAACTCATGCTTCAAAGCCTGCGAAAGGACCCAAGAATACGTGGCATAAAGGAGAAGGATGAATACTGGTTGGCAACCCTCCTTGACCACCGTTATAAGGGGAAGGTCTCAGAGAGTGCAGAAGATAAAATCTCTTGGATACGTTAAAGATGATTTTATTGAACAATTTTCCTGATTCTCGTAGGTTACAGTGTCATGGAAATCATAGTTTTGAGTCTTCTGTTGGTCAAGAAAGGAATATTGGAGAGGGGGTTCACCTAAGTGAGGCATTTCGGAATTTTTTTAGTCCTCGCCGCCCAGGGCTGTCAGCTTCCACATCCCACTGGCAGCATCTGCATTATATGGTGGACGATTACCTTGGGGTCAAAACAAAGATGGAGAGCTTTCGATCCACTAACTTACTGGGTCATGAGAATAGACCAATGGCCAGAACTTTCCCAGTATGCTGTTGAGTTGTTGGGCTGCCCTGCATCCAGCATGCTTTCAGGACGAGCATTGCTGCAGGAGGTTTTGTTACTGATCATTGAACATGTCTGTCCACAGACTCTGTGGACTGTTTGACTTTTATAAAAATGAATCAGTCGTGGATTATCAGCTATGAAGCCCCTGATGCCAATGTCACTGATTAAGTCTTTTTGGGATGTGTAATCTATGCAGGACTTTGAGACTGCCTAGCTTTGAGACTGTTCAATCATTTCATCTGGAAGAATGGTTTTGGTATAGGTTTCATGGGCCCAATTAACACCCAAAGACCAATTTTTCAGCACCTGTTTGACAGGTGCATATAATTGCAATTTTTTTGCCTTCATCAAGAGCACCTCTATAGGGTTACGGTGGGAAGGCACCCCTGACACCCAAAGAGTAATTTTTCTGCACCTGTTTGACAGGTGCATATCGTTGCAATTTTTTACAGCAAGGCCAATTCTTGCTGTCATCAAGAGTACCTCTATAGGGTTATGATGGGAAGGCTCTGCCAACACCCAAAGACCAATTTTTATGCACCTGTATGACAGGTGCATATCATTGATTTTTTTTACAGCAAGGCCAATTCTTGCTTTTATCAAGATTACTTCTATAGGGTTACGGTGGGTAAGCACCATATCGACACCTAAAAACCAATTTTTACTCACCTGTTTCTTCTATCCAAAGTCAAAGTGACACCAGAATGTATCCAAAAAATCTCTAATCTTGTTCCTAGTGCACTACAATGTGGCCTCATCATATACACTGGCTCCCCAGCTGTTGCTGAGCAAAATAAAGGCAGCTTGCAGGGAGAATATCATTTTTTTTGGCTTGATAAATGCAATTATTGCTGCAGAAGATTCTAGACATGGTACAGATCTGCCACTTTATAGGTAGACTAAGGGGACCCCCCAGGCACTATATTGGAAGGAATTTTTCATTTTTATGCTTTCACTTGAAAAATAAAAAAATCATTGCTCATTTAAAAATGACGTTTTTCACAAACTTTTTTTTTATTGATACATATCCCCCAGGGCAGGACCCGGACCCTTATAACCATTGTATGCCCAATTACTTGCATATAAGCCTTCAAAATGGGCACTTTTGACGTTCGGGTCCCATTGACTTTAATGGAGTTATTATTCTGGTCCAAACTTTTGCTGTGTTCGAAAGTTCTGGTGTAAACCAAACAGGGGTCCGTTTGGCCCATCCCTAATTATGACTTTACCCTTTCACAAGGGTGTACTAAAAGACAGCTACAATCCTTGTTAGGGATGCTCAATTTTGCCATGAGGATTATCCCTCAGGGGTGGTCTTGAATTTCACGTATCTCGGTTTTCCTCTCTCAGGTACAAGACGCTGATCAAATTCTCAGGCTGGACCCATCAGTGACAGTGGCATGGAACATGGACAGTGGAACAATGTGGCATGAGTTACTTACAAATTGGAACAACATATCTATGTTCATCCCGTCAGTATCAGCTCTGTCACCTCAGATAGTTACGAATGCCACAGCCTCCACAGGTTTTGCTGCAATTTTTGGCCATAACTGGTTCTCAGGGCCTTGGCCTCTAGAAATTCTTTTAATCCCCAGTTTTACTCAGTCATCATCACTGTTGGACAAATGGTAATCTTCGCCACAGACAACCTGGCTACGGCCAAAATTATAAACAAGGGTAGGTCCAAGTCGCTCCTCATCATGTCCTTTCTAAGCAGGCTGGTGCAGGTGTCCCTATTTAATGTTCAGTGCACATATATTCCGGGCAAGTGCAATGTTGTAGCAGATGCACTGTCCTGTTTCAACTCCATTTCATTCTTTCAGCAGAAACCCGGAGCCGACCCAATGACTACTCCTATCCCACCTTGGTCAGAGCTGACAATGGATTAAAGCCACACCTTTTCAATGAGACTCAGCTCATTAATCAGTTGTTGTCCCACAACACACTGAAGGCCTATTGCACTGCTTGGAATGCCTACTGCAGGTTTCTATGTTTCGAGCAATAACAGGTGACATTAAGCACATCCTGGCCTTCATATCATATTGCCACATGCAGCTGGCACTATTTCATAAAACCGTCAGGCTATACTTAGTCGGCATCCAGCATTTCTTATCCTTACAGGACCCCGGGAAGCCACCCTTATTTGCAACCCATACAGTCAAATCCATCCTACGCGGCATCCATAAACAGCAGTCTGTAGCCATTTGCAAATGCTTACTCATCACAAGTTCCATCTTTAGGGACAAGTCGACCATCCTTTCATGTTCCCCGTTTGGGCTTCTACCCAGCCTGGTCATCCAAGCGGCCATCTACCTGGCCTTCTATGTCTTTCTGCGGCCTAGTGAGTTTACCTTTAGTAACACCGGCAGCCAGATACTATGCAGATACCACCTGGCTCGCTTTCAAAATTATTTCGTTCTTCACCTTGTAGTCTCCAATAGGATCAACTTCAAGCTCTTTCAAACCAACAACGTCTGGTGCCCAGTAGCGATACTCGACCAGTTACTATCTCACCTACCAGCCAATCGAACTCTAGCCCATTGCTACCTTTTCTGACCAGCCTTCTTAGTGTCAGACAATTCATCAGACACGTTAGAATCCTACTGGTTAACCTAGGCCTTGACCCTGTCCAGTACTCCAGACACTCCTTCCAGATCGGGGCAGCCTCAGCCACATCTCAGCATGGAGTACCAGACCATGTCATTAAGAAATTGGGCAGGTGGAAATCCGCCTGCTTTGCTTGTTATATTCCGAACCTTCAGGTAGAAATTGCACAAGCCTTTACCAAACTCACTCAATAAATGTCACAAGACCAATAAAAGAGTTACTCCTCTATTCAAGTTTTTTGCCCCCTTTCATGGCATACCGACCAGCCAACCAGGGAACACCTCATGTCTATGTTATGTTGTAAGTCTTGTGGCATGTTTATGTGATTCACATCTGTCTCAGTCGAAGGGCTTCGACCATAAATATCTATATATCTAGTGCTAGTGGAGCATCCTAGTGGAGATGGAGGAGTGGGAGAGTGTGCAAGCAGACTGAGGAGTGTGGAATCACAACCAGTCAAAATTAAGGCTTAATGGGAATGATATGGGGAACAGTGGGACATATTTGACTTTCCTTATCAACGTACCATCTAAAGTCTTCCTTTCAATGGTTCCCTTCCTGGTGAAGGGGAATATGTCATCCTCAACTGTGCTCCTGTGCTCCTGTGGGGTTTAGCTGCCTACAGAATAATCAAAGAGAAGTTCCTACAAGAGTTGCAAGAAGGGAGTGTGGAGCCTAAGAGGGGATGTACCTGTTGATAACACAAACTTGCTGTCTACTCTTGAAGAAAGAACATAGAATTAAACTAAAAAACATGTTCCTTCACTGATGGGGGAGCAACGCAGTTTTGCTTGTTTCATCCATTTATGTAACCTATTATATGCCTTAATTTATCCATAAGGGTTCATAAATCTTCTGATGTGAGTGACTAGAATCCATCTTAAGGTCACACATTTTTGGCCCTCACTCAGTACCTTTATAAATACCAGAGGGAGTCTTATCTTGCTGATCTTTCCACTGTTTGGAAGTCCCAAATTCTTCCTGTCTAAAACAATGCTTTCTCAAATTGTCAATATTGTCAAGTATGCATTGCCACAAACACAATTTTAATGTACAGTATGTGTCTTTTTTTCCCAATGATCCTGCCTTCCTTTCCTAGGTTGACAACATGTATTCACTGTATGGTATCACCCTAGGACAGGAAGTGTGTTATTAACACAGTTCACCTTCCCATCACCTCACCTCCATAACACTTATGCCCCGTACACACAGTCGGATTTTCCAACGGAAAATGTGTGATAGGACCTTGTTGTTGGAAATTCCGAGCGTGTGTAGGCTCCATCACACATTTTCCATCAGATTTTCCGACACACAAAGTTTGAGAGCAGGCTATAAAATTTTCCTACAAAAAAATCCGTTGTCGGAATTTCTGATCGTGTGTACACAAATCTGACGCACAAAGTGCCACACATGCTCAGAATAAATAAAGAGATGAAAGCTATTGTCTACTGCCCCGTTTATAGTCCCAACGTACCTGTTTTACGTCACTGCATTCAGAACGATCGGATTTTCCGACAACTTTGTGTGACCGTGTGTATGCAAGACAAGTTTGAGCCAACATCCGTCGAAAAAAATCCTAGGATTTTGTTGTCGGAATGTCCAATCAATGTCCAACCGTGTGTATGGGGCAATATTGAACAAAGATAACAAAAAATAGTTCATTTTTAGGGTTTATACTTTAAACAGCACTGCAAGTAAGAGGCAATATACACAGCTAAGAAATATATTTCTCATTTATTTTCCTACAGAAAAAATATAGCGGCTTTCAGTTAGGAAAATTCACTTTTTATTTTACACTAATGCCCCGTACACACGGTCGGATTTTTCAATGGAAAATGTGTGATAGGACCTTGTTGTCGGAAATTCCTACCGTGTGTAGGCTCCATCACACATTTTCCATCGGATTTTCCGACACACAAAGTTTGAAAGCAGGCTATAAAATTTTCCGACAACAAAATCCGTTGTCGGAAATTCCGATCGTGTGTACACAAATCCGACAGACAAAGTGCCACGCATGCTCAGAATAAATAAAGAAATGAAAGCTATTGGCCACTGCCCCGTTTATAGTCCCGACGTACATGTTTTACGTCACCGCGTTCAGAATGATTGGATTTTCCCACAACTTTGTGTGACCATGTGTATGCAAGACAAGTTTGAGCCAACATCGGTCGGAAAAAATCCTAGGATTTTGTTGTCGGAATGTCCGAACAAAGTCCGACCGTGTGTACGGGGCATTACGGTATATGTAAAAAAAAAAAGTAAATATAATTGAAATATACACATTTCATTTGTTTCAATTTATTTGTATGCATTTTAACTGGCATCTATTCCCATTTAGAGTATTAAAATAAATTGGGGGCATTTAAGTTAAGAATTTGTGACACTTTTCTGGAAGTATTGGCCCCTTAGAAAGTCATCCCCCTAATTCATGACAGCATTGCAACAGTTTCCTTAACAGCACCAACACATACAACAGTTTCAGGTAGTTATTATTTACACCACTTTCACTAGTTTATAGATAATGAAAATTGATGTAATTAATAGAGATGAGCTTTTTAGTTCGAGGTGGGTTTAGCTAGGGTCGGGACAAGGAGCGGACAGAAGGGACGACTGCCCTGGATGCATTGGTTTATTGCAGGGATGGGGGCGCCCTGTGCCAGTTTCTTCTGTTAGAAGGCTGACAGGAGCAGTGACAATGACATTACTGCTAATCCTATCCCTAAGAAAAGGGGTGACCAGCGCAAAGTTTGGTATCGTTGCCCTGGACGCTGGGTGAGCTTGTCCCAGCACTGGGTTTAGCAAACTTAAGTTTGAGTTCTGTATCTGAACCCCATTAAGTTCAACAAGCCAAATATTAAAATACACAAGAGATTGTCAAACAAATGGCAAAGGGGCTGGGCACTACCTTGGGTACCAGTAGAAAAAAAATCTATTTGCAGAGAGCAGCCATTTAAATAATGCTTAAAGAGAAATGTCAATATGTTCACATGCCTATCCAGATTGAATCACAATTCCATCTCAGGTGCTGGCTCAGCTCATCTCCACTGAAGCTATTAATTGTTCTAGCTACAGAAATGCCTCACACCAAGATACAAAATATTATTAAGATTATTATTATTATTATTATACAGGATTTATATAGCGCCAACAGTTTGTGCAGTGCTTTACAATGTAGGGAGACACTACACCAATAGTACAATTCAAAAAAGAGGGTTAGAGGAGCCCTGCTGCTGTGAGCTTACAATCTAAGAGGGAGGGGCTGGTAAAACAAAAAGTAGGGATTATGAGGGATGAACTGATGAGGGGAGTAGAAGATTTGGTTGTTAGCTGGAGGCAGGATAGGCCTCCCGGAAGAGATGACAGAGTAAGAGATAACCGGACTGATTGGGGAAGTGAGTTCCAGAGGATGCGAGAGGCTCTGGAGAAGTTCTGGAGATGAGCATGGGAGGAGCAGATGAGGGAGCTAGAAAGCAGAAGGACTTGGGAGGAGCGGAGAGGATGGCTTGGGTGATATTTGGAGAGAAGATTGGTTATGTAGATCGGGGCAAAATTGTGAATGGCTTTGTATGTTATTGTAAGTTTTTTGAATTTTATTTGTTGGGCAATGGGAAGCCAGTAGAGGGAGTGACAGAGAGGAGTGGCAGACACTGAACTGGTTGGTAAGGTGGATGAGTCTGGCAGCGACTTTCATGATAACCTGAAGAGAGGATAGCTTGCGGAGAACTAGACCAATTAGGAGGGATGTACAATAGTCAAGGCGAGAGATAACAAGGGAGTGAATAAGTTGCTTAGTGGTCTCAACGGTTAGAAAGGGGCATATTTTGGAGATGTTTCGGAGGTGAAGTCTGGACGATTTGGATAGTGGTTGGATTTGGGGCTGAAAGGACAGGTCATAGTTTAGGATTACCCCTAGTACCCTGGCCTGAGGGGAGAGACTGAGGGTTGTATTATTGACCTTGATGGAGAAGTCAGGGGGAGGGGCACAGACTGGAGGAAAAATTAGTTTTTGAGGAAGTGGTTTGAAATCCATGTTGATATGTCAGTAAGTTAGTAATGCGAGAGGAGACTGAAGGAGCGAGGTGAGGAGTAGAGCGATAGATATGTGTTTCATCAGCATAGAGGTGGTACTGGAAGCCATGGGAGTTGTTTTAACAGACCAAGGGAGGAATATAATATTTTTCCTTTATTAATATAGTCAGCAGGAATAGTTTGTTTTGACATGTTTGGCACTAGGCACAGTGCTTACTAAAAGATTCTCTGGGAATTGATTAAAACAATTGATTAAAAATTCAAAATTCCTTTAAATAACATGCCTAGGTAATGCCCTAACCTGCGTGTAAAGTGATCATCTTTACAATTCAGGCAACCTACTGCATAAAAACTGACATTCATAAACAAACAAAATGCCTTTTAAAGCAGTATTTAGCAAAAATGAAGGTTTCTCTCCTAATTTTCCTTCCCCTAGCCTATAACTGAAATTAAACCTTCTTGGGGGGAAGATGTATGCGCAGTGGGGAGCTGGCTGTGAGACATCAGAAAGTCAAAGCGCATGCAAATAAACAAAAAAAAAAGCATAAGGGTTCTCGCAAAATTCATATTAGACCCGTATCCAAGGAAGCAGTCTGGCTCCCTTTTATGAACTATACTACATCACATGCCCTGAATATATATATTTTATTTCCTGAGTATATCCATATTTCTCCAATTTACAGATAATAATACAAGTTAATAATTATGATTACCTGAATTCTGGAACTCTGTGACTCTCTCTGCAGATAAGATGAATGTACACGTAAATCTTCAGGTGAAGCCAAAAATTAGCATATTGCAGATTGTCCACATTTAATCATCACTACCTTTGATTTATAAAAACCCCCATAGGATTTTGTTGCTTGTTATCTAAACGTCAGGGCTTTTTTCTGGGTCCGCTCGCACATGCACGTGCCCACCCAGAAACCCAAGCTGTCAATCGCTGAAGCACAAGCAGATCAACGGGTCTCTTCCAATGATTGGCCAGGACCCGCAGCTCGGCTGAGCAAATGACAGAAGAGAGCCCTGTGTTGGTAAACAACACAGGGCTCTCTACAGACAGTGGTGGTGTGCTGTTTTTTCCCCCCTGCAAAGCAAAGAGTAAAAACAGGCACATTGCTTAGTAAAAATAGCACACAGTACACACAGTAAATATTATTAGGTACACATTTAACCCCCTGATTGCCCTAGATGTTAACCTCTTCCCAGCTAGTGTCATTAGTACAGTGACACAGGGGCCTATCTACCTTGAAGCAAACAAGGATTTTACTTTGGGCAGCATTTTTCAGGGGGGTGGCGTCTATTGATGTCTTCCCAGAACCATGTCCCCTGTGCGCCCACTGTGGCATGCACCCAGCACGCTCTGTTATCACTGTGTTCTTTACATAGTTACATAGTTAGTCAGGTTGAAAAAAGACACAAGTCCATCAAGTTCAACCAAAAAAAAAATACAATTCCATATACACAAACCTACACCCACAGTTGATCCAGAGGAAAGCAAAACACCCCAGAAAAGCATATTCCTATTTGCTACAGCAGGGGAAAAAATTCCTTCCTGACCCACCGAGAGGGAATCAGATTTTCCCTGGATCAACTTTACCTATAAATGTTAGTACCCAGTTATATTGTGTACATTTAGGAAAGAATCCAGGCCTTTTTTAAAGCAAACCACCTCTGGAGGGAGTCTATTCCACATTTTCACTGCTCTTACTGTGAAGAAACCGTTCCGTATTTGGAGATGAAATCTTTTTTCCTCTAGGCATAAAGAGTGCCCCCTAGTCCTCTTTGGTGACGTTAAAAAGAATAACTCAACACCAAGTTCAGGATATGGACTACTTATGTATTTGTACTTATTGATCATATCCCCTTTAATCTCCTCTTCTCAAGAAGGAATATATTCAATTTCTCTAATCTTTTCTCATACCTGAGCTCCTCCATGCCTCTTATCAGTTTGGTTGCCCTTCTCTGCACTTTCTCCAGTTCCCCAATCTCCTTTTTGAGAGCTGGTGCCCAAAACTGAACTGCATATTCCAGATGAGGTCTTACTAATGATTTGTACAGGGGCAAAATGATATCTCTCTCTCTCTGGAGTCCATACCTCTCTTAATACATGAAAGGACTTTGCTCGCTTTGGAAAACAAGGCTTGGCATTGCATGCTATTATTGAGCTTATGATCTACCAAAACCCCCAGATCCTTCGCCACCATTGATTCCCCCAGTTTTACTCCCCCTAGTATGTATGATGCATGCATATTCTTAGCCCCCAAGTGCTTAACTTTACATTTATCAACATTAAACCTCATTTGCCACTTAGTTGTCCAATTAGACAGTGCATTCATGTTGGCTTGTAAATTGGAGACATCCTGTAAGGGCGTTATTCCACTGCATAGCTTAGTGTCATCTGCAAAGATAGAGATGGTACTTTTAATCCCAGACCCAATATCATTTATAAAGATATTACAAAGTAAGGGTCCCAGCACTGAACCTTGGGGTACACCACTGATAACCTTAGACATTCAGAGAACGAGTCATTATCCACTACTCTCTGAATTCTGTCTTTTAGCCAGTGTTTTATCCATTTACAAATTGATCTTACATCTTCGACCCCCCCCCACTCGAAAAAAAAACAAAAAACAGGCAGGGAAATGTCATTGATCAAACATGGCCATATTTTGTCAGTGATTCAGCCACCATCCCTGCCCCTTTGTTTACATGCGCGTGTCAGCTGGAAATCCTCATTTGACAGCCTAATAGGCTGGTTGAGGATACATCACTGGTTGCTAGAAAGTTGGTGGTCATCGGCTCCCTAACAACCAGCCTGAGTAGGAAGCTATTACATTTAGCAGCAGTAGTAATACTGCTGCCAAATGTATCACTTCCTGTTGCAGCTGGAGGTTTGGCTTAGTGGGCCAACACCCAATTTCATTGCCCATTTATCTAAACGCTGAACAGCCAAAATGTGAAGGGAATTCCAGTTTGCCCCAAATTCGAAAACATGTCCCTAATCCTCACCACCAAATCTAAAAAAAGTTTTGCTATTAGTTATACTTTAATCACTCCAACACATTAGGAGGCTATAGTTCTACCGTATATAAATCTGTTGCAATTTTCATTTTTGAAACAGTGCAGGAAGAAAATATTAACAGTTATGGATTACGGTCAGTGGCTTCACCTATCAACCATTAAATGTAATCCTACTGTCATAAAAATCTTCCATAATAACTGCATTGATCTGTATTTCTGATGCCACTCCAATCTTGTAGCATTACACTGACTTTTGTTATTATTGTTCCCTGATCAATATTCTTATAAGATTGTATTGTTATCCAGTGAATTGAGTGTTTGTCTTGGGAAATTACAAGAGATATAAAATAGAAGTGGTATTGAGTTGTACACATTGATCTGCATAGGGTGATACTTTTTGCTCTGTACTAGAATCAGTAATCCATTTTCTCATATTAAAACATCACAAGGTTAATTGTTAACATGGTCAGGGCTAGTGCGATAAACATTAGTCTAATGCAAATAACTTTACATATTAAAACATATTAATGCTGCAAATGGCATACAACACATGAACAAATGCAAACATAGTTACCTCAGCATGTTGCATGCATACATTTACTGTGGCTTTTCAATCACATATTTAAAAGATTGCTTTTTTACATACATTCATTCTGGCAAGACAACTATGTTTATTTACCAGTATACAGGAAGTGACAGTAAAATATATTGTCAAGGTGGTACATTTTAGTGACTAATAAAAATATGAAACACAAACCCAGTAGTTTAGAAGATTCCATTTTTAAATATTTTAAACCTTTCACAGCTGTCACGTGTTTTAGAAGACTCACTGCCTTCTTGGCATTAAAGCTCACTTAAAGGGCCACTGGGAGGTGATGAGACTTCTACAGTATATCATGTGACCACTATTATTGGTTCTCATAGGGGTCACATTATCAGAAGCCAATCCTGCCGGCTCTATATCAGAAGCCATGACTGAGAGCTGTAGGTTACAGCTCACTTGGTGTGCGAGGAACAAGTGAGCCTGCTCTTAGCATTCAACCAACCATTGTGGACAGTTATATGTGGTGGTTGGCTGGACCTTAAAGCCACAAGTTAATACTGGTTTTGCTTAAATACCACATTTATCAGCATATAACACACACTTTTTACCCTGAAAATAGAGTGCAAACAATGCGTGTGTGTTTTACGTTTATTTTTTTTTACCAATGGGGGTGGTGATCAGGCGGTCTGCCCCAAGTGCCACACATTGGGGTGTCAGGCTGGCCTCCCCGCCTGTACTGGCCCTTTGGACAGCCCTGGCAGTATGCACTCTAAAGATAAAAAAAATCACTGCCAACCACTTCTCATAAATCCTTCATACACTGTGTCAGTGTCATTTTAAACCGAAGCCTGTAAATACCTCATTAGCTCCGTTCTTTCTGGCCGCTCTCCTCCACCCACTCCTCCTCCTCCGAGTGTAGCTTTAGATTGGAGGAGAATGGTCACATGACCACCCATATAACATGGAGAGCGGTCATGTGACCGTCCAGAAAGAAGGCAGCTAATAAGGAATTTAGAGGCATTGATTTACAATGACACTTACACAGTGTAGGAAGAATCTATGAGAAGAGACTGGAAGTAACTTTTTTAACTTTAGAGTACGTCAGCAGTGCTGTCCCAGTAAACTTGGGGTCTCCTGGGAGCGTAGGGGGCTGTGCAATGAAAGAGGCTGTGTACTGTGCAGAGGGGCGGGGGGCTGTGTAATGAAGGGGGGGCTGTATAATGAAAGGGACTGTGTCCTGTGCAGGGGTAGGGGGCTGTGTAAGGTAAATGGGGCTGTGCAATGTACAGGGGGGCTGTGTAATGTGCAGGGGGGCTGAGTTTTTATTTTTTGCGCTTTAAACAAAAAAATAAAATGACATTTAAAAAAAAAAATACATTTTTTACTTTTTGCTATAATAAATATTCCCCCAAAAATTAAAAAAAACAAATTACTTAATCAGTTTAGGCCAATATGTATTCTTCTACATATTTTTGGTAAAAGAAATTGCAATAAGCGTATATTGATTGGTTTGCGCAAAAGTTATAGCACCTACAAAATAGGGGATAGATTTATGGCATTTTTATTATTATTTTTTGTTACTAGTAATGGCGGTGATCAGCAAATTTTTAGTGGGCGGCTGACAGATCGGAAACTTTTGACACTTTTTTGGGACCAGTACCATTTTTATAGCGATCAGTGCTATAAAAATGCACTGATTACTGTATAAATGTCACTGGCAGGGAAGGGGTTAACACTAGGGGGCGCTCAAGGGGTTACATGTGTTCCCTAGGAGGTGTTTCTAACTGTGGGGGGGGGACTGACTGGGAGTACAGAGAGATCTCTGTTCCTAATTACTAGGAACAGACGATCACTCTGAACTCCCCTATCAGAACGGCGATCTGTTTACATTGACAAATCCCCGTTCTGGCTCTCTGTGGAGCGATCGCCGCTGGCCACGCGCATTGGCTCCCCATGTAGTGCCTCTTGGGGCAGGCTCCCTGAGGGGAGGAGATTTTGGCAATAAAATTTTGCAGGAGGAAACAAAATGGATAGTGAATTTAAAAGCAACATTGGGCCTAGAGCTAAATGAGGATATCAGCTATGCCCCATTCTTAGAAGAAAATTAACAATTATTCACATGACACATGGCAAATGTTATTCCCCCTGAACTGTATGTAATATAAATGTATATATATTTATATATCTATCTATATATAGATAGATATATCTATCTATATATAGATATATATATCTATAGATATATAGATATATATCTATAGATATAGTATCTCACAAAAGAGAGTACACCCCTCACATTTTTGTAAATATTTTATTACATCTTTTCATGTGACAACACTGAAGAAATGACTTTGCTACAATGTAAAGTAGTGAGTGTACAGCTTGTATAACAGTGTAAATTTAATTTACTGTCCCCTTAAAATAACTCAACACACAGCCATTAATGTCTTTACCACTGGCAACAAAAGCGAGTACACTCCTAAGTGAAAATGTCCAAATTAGGCCCAATTAGACATTTTCCCTCCCCGGTGTCATGTGACTCGTTAGTGTTACAAGGTCTCAGGTGTGAATGGGGAGCAGGTGTGTTAAATTTGGTGTTGTAGCTCTCATACTGGTCACTGGAAGTTCAACATGGCACCTCATGGCAAAGAACTCTCTAAGCATCTGAAAAAAAGAAATGTTGCTCTACATAAAGATGGCCTAGGCTATAAGAAGATTGCCAAGACCCAGCACTGTGGCCAAGACCATACAGCGGTTTAACAGGACAGGTTCCACTCAGAACAGGCCTCGCCATGGTCGACCAAAACAGTTGAGTGCACGTGCTCACTGTCATATCCAGAGGTTGTCTTTGGGAAATAGACGTATGAGTGCTGCCAGCATTGCTGAAGAGGTTGAAGGGTCAGCCTGTCAGTGCTCAGACCATATGCTGCACACACTGCATCAAATTGATCTGCATGGCTGTCATCCCAGAAGGAAGCCTCTTCTAAAGATGATGCACAAGAAAGTCCGCAAATAGTTTGCTGAAGACGAGCAGACTAAGGACATGGATTACTGGTGTCCTGTAGTCTGATGAGCTCAAGATAAACTTATTTGCTTCAGATGGTGTAAAGCGTGTGTGGTGGCAGCCAGGTGAGGAGACAAATGTGTCTTGCCTACAGTCAAGCATGAATGAATGAATGAATTAATGATTTGTATAGCGCTGCAAATGCGAACTAGATCCGTCCTGTGTTGTCCAGCTTCTTAGAAGAGGTAGGTCTTGAGTTTCTTTCTGAAGGCCTGATGGTTTTCTTCCATGCGAATGTGAGTAGGTAGAGCGTTCCATAGCCGTGGTCCTTGGACTGCGAATCTTTGTTCTCCCTTTGTTTTGAAGTGGGTTTTTGAATAAGGAGGAGGTTTTGGTTAGCTGATCGAAGACTGCGATTGGGTGTGTAGCGCTTTATTTTCTCGCATAGGTATTGAGGAGTGTTTCCTTGTATACATTTGTGAGTGAGGCAGAGGGTCTTGAAAGTGATTCGATTTTTTACGGTTAGCCAGTGTAGGTTCCTCAGGGAGGAGGTGCTGGATTCCCAGGGTTTTTTTCCTGTTAACAGTCTTGCCGCCGTGTTTTAGATGAGTTGCAAGCACGCAAGCTGATATTGGGGTAGTCCTATGTAGAGGGAGTTTGCGTAGTCGAGTCTGGAATTGATGATTGTTCCAACTACTGCTGCTTTGTCCTCTCCTGGGATGAAGGGGATGAGTCTACGTAGCAGGTGAAGGAGATGGTGAGATCCACTGACTACTGATCCTATTTGTGCATCCATTGACATTTCTGAGTCAAAAATGACTCAGAGACTCTTGGCTTTGGTGCTTGGAGAGATGGTCTGTCTAAAGATGGTGGGCGGTGTCCATGGGGTCTTAGTCTTGGAATTTTGGTTTGCGTGTAGGAGAAGAAGCTCTGTTTTTGATCCGTTGAGTTTGAGAGAGCTAGTGGTCATCCAGTCGTCTATCAAAGTGAGGCATTTTTCTGGTGGTGGGAGTGTCATGCTCTGGGGATGCATGAGTGCTGCCGGCACTGGGAGCTAAAGTTCATTGAGGGAACCATGAATGCCAAAATGTACTGTGATATACTGAAGCAGAACATGATCCCCTCCCTTTGGAGACTGGGCCGCAGGGTAGTATTCAATATGATAATGACCCCAAACACACCTCCAAGACGACCACTGCCTTGCTAAAGAAGCTGAGGGTAAAGGTGACGGACTGACCAAGCATGTCTTCAGACCTAAACTCTGTTGAGCCTCTGTGGGGCATCCTCAAATGGAAAGTGAAGGAGTGCAAGGTGTCTAACATTCACCAGCTCTGTGATGTCATTATGGAGGAGTAGAAGAGAACTCCAGTGGCAACCTGTGAAGCTCTTGTGAACTCCATGCCCAAGAGGGTTAAGGCAGTGCTGGAAAATAATGGTGGCCACACAACATATTGACACGTTGGGCCCAATTTGGACATTTTCACTTGGGGGTGTACTTACTTTTGTTGCCAGTGGTTTAGACATTAATGGCTGTGTGTTGGGTTACTTTAAGGGGACAGCAAATTTACATTGTTATACAAGCTGTACACTCACTACTTTACATTGATGCAGAGTGTAATTTTTTTCAGTGTTGTCACATATAGGTATAATAAAATATTTACAAAAAATGTGAGGGGTGTACTCACTTCTGTGAGATACTGTGTATGTATATATATATATATATATATATATATATATATATATATATATATATGAAACCACTTTATTACCAAAAGTATTGAGACGCCTGCCTTTACACGCACATGAACTTTAATGGCATCCCAGTTTTAGTCCATAGGGTTCAATATTGAGTTAGACCACCCTTTGCAGCTATAACAGCTTCATCTCTTCTTGGAAGGCTGTCCACGAGGTTTAGGAATGTGTCTATGGGAATGCTTGACCCTTCTCCCGCTTCTGTGCAGGCCAGTTCTCCACCCCAAACGCGCTCATTCATGTCTTTATGGATCTTGCTTTGTGCACTGATGCTCAGTCATGTTGGAAAGGTTAGGAGCCATCCCCAAACTGTTCCCACAAAGTTGGGAGCATGAAATTGTCCAAAATGTCTTGGTATGCTGACGCCTAAATTGTTCCCTTCACTGGAAGTAAGGGGTCAAGCCCAACCCCTGAAAAAACAACCCCCCACTCTAATCCCTCCTCCACCAAATGATTTGGACCAGTGCACAAAGCAAGGTCCATAAAGACATGGATGGCCGATTTTGGGGTGGAGGAACTTGACTGGCCTGCACAGAGTCTTGATCTCAACCCAAAAGAACACCTATGGGAAGAATTAGAGTGGAGACTGCTAGCCAGGCTTTCTTGTCCACATCAGGACCTGACCTCACAAATGCGCTTCTGAAAGAATGGTCAAACATTCCCATAGACACACTCCTAAACCTTCCGGATGCAGATTGATATGCCAATTTAGTAATTCTAAATTTTAATATTTTTTTTTGTAGTTTTAACTCTGCATTGTGCTATATGTAAAATAAAAAAAAAAGGCCAAAGAGGTCTTGAGGAAGCAGTATGCCCATGTAACCTATCAACCTTATATCTGAGATACCTCCAATAGGATGTCCAAGAGAAGTGTTCCAGATACTAATGGCCAAGTATATGCACAAGATTTGTAATGTTTTTATATGATATGAAATGATTATGTGTTTTTATGTCTGTGATATATAATAACAATTAGATTTTTTTGTAAAATAAGGTGTTATTACTTTTGGGGTATAAACAAAATCCCATCCTAAATATATTTAGTATTGTAGTAACCAAATAAAAAAACTACTTTTTTGAACTGAAAGACCACAGCTAATAAAAAATTCTCAGTTTTGTCTAGACATACACACACTTACAGTAAAGGAACATACATGCCGCTGAAGTAAATTGTCAAAAATAGATGTATATCAAAAGATAAGAGCTGGCATTACAGCATTACTGGCTAAGGACAACATGCACACTAATCTTAAAACTATTTTTAAATAGTGTAAATACATTAGGCTTATTTCACAGAGTTCACAATGCAATAATTCATTGCAGTTAATTAAGATCCTTGTTTTCCTCCCTTTGTCTTCAGTAAACTGAATAGAGTTTCCGCGAGTTGTTCATCCCATGTCATAATTGCTATTTTCAACATCTTGTGGTATGAGAAAGTACGTGTATTATTCTTCAAATGTATACATATGAGCCTACTTTATATCCTAGCCCTATGCTGTACATAACTAGGGCTGTATTTGCCAAATTGGCAACTGTCTGCCAGTGCCTAGAGCATGAGGGTTAGAAGGGGCTGAGCTAGACCTCAGAAGTTCCAAATGCTTTCTTTGTGATGCTCAGCATGATGCCTAGGTCAGGAACTATAATTGGTGAGTATATATATATATATATATTTTTTTTTTTACTTTAGCTGCCCCTGTTTCCCTAAGACAAGCAAATCTACTGTTACTTGGTTGCCCCTAGTCTTAGAGCATAGTGTTATAACTCCTGACCAGATGGCACCAGGGCAGAACTAATGTTGTAAGAAAGATTCCCTGTAGTCCTGAGACTAGTCAGGTGAGAAGCAGTAGTTGGCAGCAGAAACAGGCCAAATTGGAAATTGGAACTGTAAATTGGCCAGATTGGCTGGAATTCCACTTTAATTGTACTTTTTAATGTAAATTGTATTTATTAACTTTTAGAAACTGATACAAAGATCATCAATATGAATGCACTCACTTACATTTACCATTAATGGAAATCTTAAAAAGGTATACCCCATACCATAGAAAATTTCCAAAGTCTCAAATATAGAGTAGTGAAATAACATGTCACTAAGGAAAGTAATCCATATACAGTATAAGGTAATAATCACCATTGTGCATGGCTGTATCACTTTTAATTGTACTTTTCAAAATGTTGCAGGTGGATAAACTTATTTTGGTATTCTGTATAATATATTTACCAATTGTTTGGAATGATTGGACTTTTCCAGTGCTCAAGGATCCACTACAACTCAAAATTAAATGTATACAACTTGCAATTTAAACCGAATCAATAAAATCACAATAAAATCTCTATAATATATTTAATTTTACATCTAAACATTTTTTACAAGGAGTATACTTGATATGTTTTTGCAAAGCACCCTGGGCTTTCTAATAGTAAATCCCAGCACTGCCTTCATGATTTCTGACAGAATTAAAGCTAATGCACTAATTAAATGTTTGCTGTGTATGCTAGCAGAGGCGGAAGGGTGTATGCGTTCTCTGATTCCTTCCTGAGTCATTCAGGTCTTTGATTAACCCAACAGCTGTTATCTCATCCATTAGGTGAAATGTTTTCTTTTGTTTCCCTGATGTTTGCTATAATGAATGCTGTTATTATACACAAACAATAACCAGAAACATGTTATTTATTGGATTGCTTGCTATTGCTAATAGTGATGAATAACCTGGCCTGAATTTTGTAGTGGGAAGATATGCAAACCTCAAACACGGTGCCCAAATCCTATTGTACTCTATAAGAGCTAGATTCTATATTTTATTTTGGCCTTTTTCAAGCCCAGTCTTCAAACTTTTGCTTAAAAAAGGGAATGGGTAGCTGGCGCTGCCTTGTGGGACAAATGCCAATGCAAACACTTAAAAACACTTAGAGTAGAAAATATGGGCAACATTAAAAATACCCAATTCCTTTAAATAAGATTCTTGGGAGATGCCTTACGTCTATGTGTGACGTGGTGCACCAACAGGGCTGTACTACAGAAAAAATTAATTTTAGAAAGAAAAGACATCTAGTGCAGCTAAATCATAGTACCTCCTTGCCTGATTCTGCTTGTGAAAAAAGTGGCCTGTGGATTCCACCCCTGTATTCTTAAGAGAACTGCCAGGTTGAATGACTGAATGAATGAATGAAACTGCCCCCCCCCCCCCCACAGAACTCCACATTCACCAGGCCAGGGATGTGAGGATGAGGTCCTTGACCCAGCCAACATGGAGGCATGGTGCCTTGCCAGAGTGCCTCCCTGGCAAAGCCCCATTCAATCTTAGAGGCATAAAGCCTGGTATGATAATCTCAAGCTTCCAACTTCGGGTCAAATTCTTTAGCAAATTTTTTTCTGATAAATATATCTGTAGATTGAGAGGCAGTAAATGTTTTGAAAGATAGATAAATGGATGGAAAGAAAGAGAGAAAGAAAGAAAGAAAGAGAGAAAAAAAGAAAGAAAGAAAGAAAGAAAGAAAGAAAGAAAGAAAGAAAGAAAGAAAGAAAGAAAGAAAGAAAGAAAGAAAGAAAGAAAGAAAAAGAAAGAAAGAAAGAAAGTGTTTTTAAATGTTCCTATTATTTTCTATAACTGGTTTAATTGACTAGACCAGATACAAGTGTAATGCAGTAATGCACATAAATGAACTATTACATCCCATTTATCAAAAATATTTGCCAGCTCACCTGATTCCAAAACATTATGTGCAATCGCAATTAAGCTTCACAGTTTAATCAAACATTAATTTCATTAGTCTGCCTTGCAGAAGACCGATCATAACTAATTGTTGATTGGCTGCTCTAAGTTAATGCATTTTGGAGCTTTTGCACCTCTTGTATGCTCATAAATACCCCCCCCCCCAAACTGTCTTTATTTGAGTTTAATGACTATGTGATTCTCACCAGCAAAGAATTATGGAATCAAAAAATAATCTTTCATAAAATTAATTGGCACAAGTATTATCCTTTGGTTTTCTCATTAACAGCTAAATCTTTCTCTTTTCTCTGCACATCTAAATCATGTTAAGTGAAGTGACACTGAAAGCGTAAACCAATTAAAGTCTTAATCGGTGTTAGTATATCATTTGGAAGCGGTCCAAAGTTGGGGGGTAATAATGGAATAATAGTTATTATAGAAATAATATGTGTAATTATAGAAAAAGGTGCTAGTTTAAAGAGCAGGTGTGATTAAACATGTTATGATTTTATGTTTAAATGGCAACTCTAGTCATATAAATAAAAAGGTTTAATTTCAACCTGGAGAGTCCTCTGCAGACACAAATGAAATCCACTAAAAGACAAGAGCAGGTATTTGCCAAGGTATATTCACACCATCAGTAATGTTATTTTTTACAGCTTTGTTGGACAATATTTGAACAAAAAAGTTAGCACGAGCCCCCGAAGAAGTCTGGAGTGACAAAAGGGGTATGATAAGACTCATGGACATCACCCTGTCATGTAGTATATGCCTTCTTTGAGAATCAGATAAGCATTGGCACACAGCAGAACCTCTACCAAGATTGATTTATCCCGTAGCAGAGTGACCATTTACTCATCATTCTTGGATGTAGGTGCAGGTCCCTTTAACTCCATTTTCAACAGCAACCTGGGTTCCTGGACACACCCAGATATTGTAAATTCATCAGTTGCCTTTCTTCAGCAGTTCAGAGAGGCCACACCTGATAGGATAGATGTAGTTATCTGCAGTAGGTAGTAGGCCCACCACTGTCAGAACCAGTGTGCAGGCAGCTGGGCCAGATCCTAATCTCCAGAACATCTAGCTACTGTGGAGAGCTCCTCTCCAATTAATACCTTTAACTGTTACACACTACTTAACTTGTATGAACTTTATATAAAAACATACTGTATTTCTGACACTGCATACATTTACTGTAAAAATCCTTGCTTGAGGTTGAATTATTTTTCAACAGAACAAACTGTCTTGCAGATGTAACAGTTAGGGGGTGGAGACAAGCCATTATCACTGACAAGGTGCTTAACCACTTGCCTACTGGGCACTTAAACCCCCCTCCTGCCCAGACCAATTTTCAGCTTTCGGTGCTCTCACACTTTGAATGACAATTACTCAGTCATGTAATACTGTACCCAAATGAATTTTTTGTCCCTTTTTTCATACAAATAGAGCTTTCTTTTGGTGGTATTTGATCACCTCTGGGTTTTTTATTTTTTGTGCTATAAATAAAAAAAGACCGAAATTTAAAAAAAAAAAACACATTTTTCTTAGTTCTGTAATAAAATTTTGCAAATTATTAATTTTTCTTCATAAATTTTAGCCACAATTTATACTGCTACATATCTTTGGTAAAAATAACCCAAATTAGTGGATATTATTTGGTCTTTGTGAAAGTTAGAGAGTCTACAAGCTGTGGTACAAATCATAAAAAATTGATCACACCTGATGTACTGGCGGCCTATCTCATTTCTTGTGACCCGAACAAGTCAAGAAAGTACAAATACCCTCCAAATGACCCCTTTTTTGAAAGTAGACATTCCAAGGTATTTAGTAAGAGGCATGGTGAGGTTTTTGATGTTGTCATTTTTTTCCACAATTCTTTGCAAAATGAAGATTTTTTTTTTCCCCACAAAATTGTCATTGTAATAGGTTATTTCTCTCGCATGGCATGTGTATACCACAAATAACACCCCAAAATACATTCTGCTACTCCTCCTGAGCATTATGATACCACACGTGTGAGACTTTTTCACAGGCTGGCCACATAGAGAGGCCCAACATGCAGGGAGCACCATCAGGTGTTCTAGGAGCATAAATTACACATCTAACTTGTTGACTACCTATTACATTTTTTAAGGCCCTGGAGCACCAGGACAATGACACGTGACACTGACGTGACACTAATGACAGATGACACTGACGTGGCACTGATGACAGATGGCACTGATACGTGGCACTGATGACACTGACGTGGCATTGATGACAGATGGCACTAATATGTGGCACTGATGACAGATGGCACTAATACGTGGCACTGATGACATTTGGCACTAATGACATTTGGCACTAATACGTGGCACTGACAGATGGCACTAATACATGGCACTGATGACACGTGACACTGATGACAGATGGCACTAATATGTGGCACTAATGACACGTGGCAGTGATGGCAGATGGCACTAATACATGGCACTGATGACATGTGGCACTGATGACAGATGGCACTAATACGTGGCACTGATGACAGATGGCACTAATACCTGGCACTCTTGACAGATGGCACTAATACGTGGCACTGATGACACGTGACACTGATGACAGATGCCACTGATACATGGCACTGATGACAGATGGCACTGGGGACGGATGGCACTGGAGACGGATGGCAGTGGGGAGGGATGGCACTGGGGACGGATGGCACTGGGGACGGATGGCACTGGGGAGGGATGGCAGTGGGGAGGGATGGCACTGGGGATGGATGGCAGTGGGGAGGGATGGCATTGGGGACGGATTGCACTGGGGATGGATGGCAGTGGGGAGGGATGGCACTAGGGAGGGATGGCACTGGGGACGGATGGCACTGGGGACAGATGGCACTAGCGACAGAGGACAGTGGGGAGGGATGACAGATGACACTGACGACTTTTTTTCTGTTTTTTTTTACACTCACAGCTGCAGCGGTTCGCTCTCCCTCCTCACATGCTGTCTCTGTGTGAGGAGGGAGAGCCGGCGATGAGAGATGATCTCATATGTTTACAAATGAGATCCTCTCTCATTGGCACCGCCGATCGCACTGTAAACGGCCACTGTCATTGGCCGTTTACGGCGATCTGTGACTGGCCATGTCCAAGGGACATGGCCAGCACAGAACTTCCCCGATGCGCGCCCGCGGGAGCGCGCATTGTGGAAGTAAACAGCTGGACGTCCAGGGACGGCCACCCGGCAGGTAGCGTCCGAGCTGCAGCCGTCTTTCGGCTATAGCGCGGGCGCGAAGTGGTTAAAATGGTCAGCTTGTATTTATATAGGTAAAGGCTTCATCCCAAAAGTAACAGAATTAAAGCTGTAATGGCTTATAAAGTGTTAGTTGGAGTTTGGCTTCAATTTATTAGTGTATATAAATCTGCTTGTACATCTAACTCCCCTCCCCACATATGGACAATGCTGCTGTCCACAGGTTTCTCTGTTGTTCCTTCACCCAGAGTGGGGGCACTTTACCATAGGAGGTTTGTTACTGGCCAGATCACCAGGTGAAAACAGAGGAAAAAAATGAAAAAAAGTAAACAAATGCAGCCACCACATCTAATGACTGGTAAGCTGCAATATACAGTATTATATTCTTGGTTTGGGGTTTAATACCGCTTTATAATAACACCCCACCACCACCCTCCCACACACAGCAAAAGTTGTATTGATGTCAGTGTGGACAATTTGAACCCCCTCTGATAATCTGGATTGGTGTCAAAGAGTACACAAACAACCATAACATAAGCTGCATTGGGTTAGTGGACAGTTAGAAAAATCCAACCCTCACATTTCAATAACCTGCATTTTCAAATCAGTAACTGCTTACCTCCATCCGCAATGACTTACAATCTTCTCTCTTGGTGCTCATAGGCTCTGACTAATAATAAAAATGCATCAACAAAGCATTTGACAACAAATTCCTACATTTGTAAAACTGCTTTACCTATTAGGGCAGAATGAAAATTCTGTGAATTCTTAGAAGGCAATATTGGACAGCTGCACACAGCATCAGTCTTGATGTTTAGTTTCTTTATTCTAGCTTCAGCCAGTACAGTGCCTCTTCAATATCTTTTCTCATTTAAAAATCCTCTCCATTTAATACATGACACAGTGGGGAGTGATTTACTAAAGGCAAATAGGCTGTTCACTTTGCAAAGAAATTTTCTGCTGACTTCAGCCAATTATGTACAGGCAAATATACTGTTTATTTATTTATTTATTTTTTGGGAGGGTATTTTTTCTAACCTGCATCTTTAATAACTTAAGTTAACCAATAAAGGGTATCACCTAAACTCCAAACATTGTACCATGATATTTCCAATTTAATAACCCCTTAGCTTAAATCATGATGTGAATGTATACACAGAAAATTTGGACATTATGGTGGACTTACCACCTACAATATTTAAGCCTCCTCCAGTGATGTTAAGATGCAAGGTCCCTCGCTATGAGGTCCAATACTGGAGTTACATTGTGTTGCACCCAGCTTAAATACTTTCATCTTATAGATGACAAGTATGGACTGTATTATATATTGTACACCATACTGTGCATGCACTACGGACAGGATACACAAAGAAAAACATTGACAGTGCACTGCAGTTAAATAAAGCTGTTACAAAAAAAACCCTAAAAAGTCTCTGCTAGCAAAAGACTCTACCTAAAAGCTATCTTTTTTCTTTTTAACTTTAGTTTAACCAGGTGTCTTTTAAGCTAGGGCCACACTAGTGATTACATGTCTTCGCTACTCAGGGATTAATCTGCTTGTTGGCAGTTATCTTATTGGAATCATATTGATTTCAGAGTGCTGAAAATAACATGACAACCAATGAATAATTAAATCTTACAGTAGCAAAGAGTTACAATCATCATTGTAACTCAGTTTAACTCAACATCAAGTCTGTTACTTGAACAGGCTCTGTGTTCTTTCTCATGTATTCCTCTCCATAAAATCTTTCTCTGGAGCAACCTCAATTGTCAGCAGCGGATTCATCACACCATGAATCTCAGGCTGTTTTCAATGAATGGTCCACCCACTTCCCAGTTTAGTTAACCACTTCCCACCCAAGGTACACTATATGACGTCCTGGACTTTGAGTAGGGATATCTGAATGAGGCCTGCAGCTACAGGCATTATCCAGATATCACCTTTTTTGGCCGGCAATTCCCTGCACCGTAAGAACAATCATAGCAGCAGTTCAGCCGATTGATCGTTCTTACAGGCGGCGGGAGGGGGGATAGGTTTCTATCATCCTAAAATCATCCTTTTATTTATTTAACACTAAAATTTTTATTTATGTCCAAAAAATTATTTAACTATTATTATTATTATTATTATTATTATTATTATTATTATTGTTATTATTATACAGGATTTATATAGCGCCAACCGTTGCCCAGCGCTTAACAAAATGAGGGCAGACATTACAGTTACATTATAATTTGGTACAGGAGGAATCAGAGGGCCCTGCTCTTTAGAGCTTACAATCTAAGAGAGAGGGTCAATTGATACAAAAGGTAATAGCCCTCCACCTGGCTGCACCCACTCTGTACTCCCCTCCACCTGGCTGCTCCCACCCTGTCCTCCTCTCCACCTGGCTGCATCCACCCTGTCCTCCCCTCCACTTGGTTGCTCCAACCCTGTCCTCCCCTCCACCTGGCTGCTCCCACCCTGTCCTCCCCTCCACCTGGCTGCATCCACCCTGTCCTCCCCTCCACCTAGCTGCTCCAACTCTGTCCTCCCCTCCACGGGGCTGCTCCCACCCTCTCATCCCCATCCACCTGGCTGCTCCCACTCTGTCCTTCCTTCCACCTGGCTGCTCCCACTATGTCCTCCCCTCCACTGGGCTGCATCCACCAATACTTTTTCAGAACACCATTTATTTATATGTGTGTGTGTGTGTGTGTGCATGTGTGTGTATATATAATTGCATTTTATAGTTGACCCCCTACTTTTGTCCCTGTCCCCCCATGTGCCCCCCCCTAAATATGAAAGCTGGAGACACCACTGTCATTCACCGCTCCCCTGCATCACTGCATTACTGCATCTAAAAGAAGACTGCCATTACTGTGCAGGTGCAGGCAGCAGAGAGATGACATCATCTCTCACTGCTCGCCCCCTCATTCTGGGACAACGGGGACACTGTCACTGGCAAGTGATAATCTGCATCTGATAACAGGCGACGTAGCAAGTGACAATCCCCATCTGATGGCAGGCGACGTGGCAAGTGACATGATCAGGGCTCCCACTGATTCTGCATTATGGTGAGTTGAACTATTTCATTTAATATTACAATGTAATAAAAGAAATAATGCAATTCAATCATCCTAACATTATATTAACCATGGTGCCGTAATGATTGAAGTGCCAACACCAGCCATTGCCCCGACAAATTGCATGCAAAAATTTTGGCAGTGCCCCTCCCGAGATTAGACTCTGGATTCACCCCTGGTAAGTACGCTGTACCAGGATTCTGCAATGCAATCCCGAGTGTGGCTCGGGGTTACCACTAATGATACTGAAATATAACCCCAAGCCACACTCGGGAATACCTCCAGGAGGGTTAAGGAAAAGGGTTTTCAGGGATCATCTAAAGATGGATAGATTAGGGGACAGTTAGACAGATTGGGATAGGAAGTTCCAAAAGAAGGGAGAAATCCTGGAGGTGAGCATGGTAGAAGGTGACAAGGGAGCAAGAGGAGGTCTTGAGAGGGCCAAAGAGAGAAGATTGGTTTGTATTTTGAGACTAGGTTATTGAGAGTTGTGAATTTACAACTCTGGGGGCAGAGTTGTGAATGGCTTTGTAAATTATTTTTAGTACTTTGAACCTTATTTGTTGGGTGGACTTGATAAACAATACATACAAAAATAATAAGAAAAAAAATGAAATAAACATTAAGGCACAATGTTCAGTTCATTGCAATATACAAGGTACATCTACTATTATTTACTCACCGGGTCAAGTGTTCTATCTGGCTTAGCAAGAGACAAATAGTATAATGTATTTTCCTTTTATTTAATCTGTTCAATTATACCAATAAAACTCTTTGCCACTAAAGGCTGTCAGTCTTCTTAGCTAAATGACAGAAAGTGTTATTCAAACCTATTTCCAGCTCAGGCTACCATGGATGCATCCCCTGGAGTGGCATCATAACACAGCCTGAGCTCACAGTACCCCTGGACTGAATGGCACTTACACATTATTACATGAATGCCACTTTGGCAGACCCTAAATTATTCAAAAATTGCTTAATTCCCCCATCAACACATTCAGTGTTGATGGAGGAATGCCTCCCATAACACTATTTTGTTCTGCTGGTGTTGGGTGTGGGGAGCCTTCACGGCTGGCAGAACACAGATTACTTCTAGCAGCTACTGCCACCCGCAGTAATTGCATGCCATCGCTTCTCGGCCTTTTGGCTAAGATCAAGTGTAGTTTCTGCCTTGTTCTTGTCATTAGGTAACGACCAGTGCCAGTCCCTCTCGGCCTTGGGGTGTTTCCTTTGGGTGCATCCCATGCTGCTATTGGGGGGGACGCCACTGGAAGTGTACGAGAGTGATCGCCTTTCCCTACCATCCATGAGTTGGCTGTGGGATTGGTGGGCGTAGATATGGTGGGGCTGCCGAGCGCACCAAATACTTTGAGGCTGGTCGTGGCCGAGCCTAGATGGAGCGAGGTTGGATTGCACTTCATTCAGAAGCAATTGATTGAAGACCTTTTTGGGATGCCGAGAGAAGCAATTTTTTGCATGCAGTGTTTTCCTACTACTGGAATGTATGACGTTACTTTCTGGAAAAGGAAGATCTGCAGACATGTATGCTACGGAAGGGCGAGAAAGAAGGCGATGAGATGCTGGAAGGGATCACATTCCTGTCGAGTGAGACAAAAGTGCAGGTCCCCATCACTGTGCATATGTACAATCCTTTTGTGCAGGATGGGGAAATCGCTGCCTTTTTATTCAGGTACTGCGAGTCAGTTTCAGCAGGCGTGAAGCTGACGAATGTGCTAGGTACCTTCAACGGGCAGCGTAAATTTTGGGTAACCTTTAGGGCAGATTCGGAGGGTATAGGTGGCGTCAGGCACCCCCCTCAGTCCTTCGGGCACACCAAGGACCAGTGCGAGTCCGGGTTAACATGCCGCAATTGCTTCAAGCAGGGTCACGGAGCCGGTCAGTGTCCGGAGAAGAAGAGCTGCCACATCTGCGGTAATAGGACACACCTTGCGAGACAGTGCCCGAAGGTAAACAGAGCGGCTGAGCCCACTCCAGAAGCTGTGGCGGTAAAAGCTGTGGAGGCAGGGGGCAAGCAGGTGTTGTCCTACGCAGATGTGGCCAGACTGGGATCCATTCCAACCACCGCGGTGAACTCTGTAGAACAGACCATAGTGCTACCCGAGGAAGTGGTGGTGCGGGCTGATGTCTGCCTACCTATGGAGGGTGAGCCAGGTCCCTCCCCTGTTGACGCCGTAAGGGAGGAGGGGGCCTCTCCTGCACCTGAGGAGAGTGTCCCTGGGCACCTCCTGGCTGAGGGAGAGTCGGAGGGGAGCGGTGAGGAATTGGAGGACTCAGAGGAGGAGGAGGAGATGGAGGTGGGACAGCTCTCCCTAAAAAGAAAGATGGCTGAGTCCTCCTAGGTCATAGGCTCCTTCCCGGACTCTCCAGGCCCTGAAGCATCGGATGTGGTGATTGACTCGGACTCCTCACAGGCACCATCTTATGTGAGCACTGGTCAGGTGTCCGAACTGCAGGAGGTGATGGGGTACTGCAAGGTACCAAAGGGGAAGGCGAAGAAAAAATCTGGGGGGGTGAGCCTGGGGTCAGGGGTGGGACCGAGGACTAGGGCCAGGGATAAAAGTGGGAAAAAGAAGAAATCCTGACAGGAATGTGATCCCTTCTTAATTTTCTATGCGCTTACGGGTATCTTCCCTAAATTGCAGAAGTATTGGGACGGCATCTAGACGGGCAGCAATTTTTAACATCTTATCTGGTTATGCTGACGATATTTTTTGCCTACAGGACTGCAATATGAGGGAGGAGCCATATACTGCAAGATGGACCCGGGGGGATGCGGTATGGTCGCTGGGTCGAAGCAGGAATAGTGGCGTGGGGATTCTGATTAAAAATAATAAAATTAAGGTTTTAAGGAAGGTGGAGGTGGAGGTGGGACGATGTTTGTTTGTTACTTTGGAGTATGGGGGTGTTTGTTTTAAGTTATTTTGTGTATATGCACCAGTTGATAAAAAGGGGAGGTTGGATCTGTTTGAGAAAATGAAGGTTTTTTTTGGGGGGAGGGATCCTATTATTGTGTTGGGGGATTTTAATTGTGTTTTACATAGTGGGGATAGGTGTGGGGGTGGGGGTGGTGGTGGGGATGTTGATAAATCTGGGAAGGAGTTGAGTGAGATTTTGCGGTTGTTTGGGTTAAGAGATGTGGTTGAAGGTGGTGGGTTTTCTTATTTTAGTGATAAGGGTACTGCAAAATCTAGGATTGATTTTTGTTTTGTTTCAAAAAATTTGCAGCCGGAATCCTTTATGATTCAGCGGGAGCCTTTCTCGGATCATGGTCGGATCGAGTGTGTTGTAAGTATGGAATCAGAGGTAACGTATGGTAAAGGTGTGTGGAAGTTGAATGTGGAATTATTGGAAGATGAAGGTGTGAAAAGAGAGTATGTTGAGTTTTTTGGGAAACTTAAAGGGAGGAGGAATGATTTTTTAAGTGTGATTGAGTGATGGGAGTGGGTGAAAGATCAGACTAAGAGGTTTTTTGTAAGAAAGGGTTGTGAGATTGCGAAAAAGGAACGTGAGGCGTATGAATGGTGGCTGAAGAGATTGGAATATTTGGAAGAACTAAGGGAATGGGGAGAGAATGTGGGGTGTGAGTTGGTGGAAGCAAGAGGAAAATTGAGAGTTTTTATGGAACGGAGGGGGAGAGAGATTATGTCGCAAGCAAGGATGGTAGTGAAAGAGAAGGATGAGAAGTGTACGCGTTTTTTCTTTGAAAAGGTATATGGTGGGAAGGTGGATTTGTCAAGTGTTTTGGATGAGAATGGACAGGTGGTAAGTGGGAAAAAGAGGCTGGGAAATGAAATCTGGAAGTTTTATTCCGACTTATATATGGAAAAGAAGAGGGATGAGAGGGTTGAGAAGGAAGTGTTGGAGCAGGTGGAGATGTGTCTGGATATGGAGGATAAGAGTATGTTAGGGGAGAAAGTGAGTAAAGGTGAAATTGATGAATGTCTGGGGAGTATGAAGAAAGGTAAGATGCCTGGGAGTGATGGTTTGCCAGTTGAGTTTTATTGTACGTTTTGGGAGGTGATTGGTGATTGCGTGTATGAGATGGTGATGAAAGTTTTGGAAGAGGGGAGGATGCCTGAATCTATGTTAAAAAGTGTGATTGTTTTGTTGTATAAAAAAGTTGACAAGCGAGAGTTGAAAAATTGGAGACCTATATCATTGTTGAATGTAGATTATAAGGTGGTGGCGAAGGTATTGGCAAATAGGTTGCGTGCAGTGGTGGAGAAATTGGTGGGGGAGGAGCAAGTGTGTGCGGTGCCTGGGAGGTCTATCGCAGAAAGTTTGGTGACCTTGAGGGATGTGTTATGGTTTTGTAAGGAGAGGAAGCAGGAAGTGGCTGTGTTGGCTGTGGATTTTGAAAAAGCGTATGACAGAGTGTCGCATGAGTTTATGTTTAAAGTATTGAGGAGAATGGGGTTACCTGAGGTTTTGATTGGGTGGATTAAGTGTTTGTATAGAGGTATGGTAAGTAAGGTGTTGGTGAATGGGTGGATGACGAATGATATAAGCATTAGGTCGGGTGTGAGACAGGGTTGCCCGTTATCACCCGTGTTGTTTATTTGTGTGATTGAACCTTTGTTAAGGATGTTGATGAAAGATAAGTGTGTGAGAGGGGTGGAGGTTCCAGGGAGTGGTGGCAGGGTTTTGAAAGTAATAGGATACATGGATGATGTTACGGTGATTTGTAGAGATATGGCAGGTCTGAAAAGAGTGAAGTTGTTGATTGAGATTTTTTGTATGGCAAGTGGTTTCTGTGTGAATATGGGGAAAAGTGAGTGTAAATTGTTTGGTGTATGGAGGGGGATTGAACAGTGTGGTTGGAAGTTTTGTGAGGGTGGAGTGAGGATTTTAGGTGTCAAGTTTGATTCTGATTTGTATGGGAGAGCGAGTTGGCAGGATGCGTTGGTGAAAGTAAAAAAGAAAATTGATTTTTGGTCTTTAAGGACTTTATCGTTGGAAGGGAAGGTGTTGATTGTGAAGGCTGTTGTGATTCCGATTTTGTTATTTTTATATTATGTGTTTCCAGCTCCAGATAGAGTGATGAAACAAATTGTGAGAGTGTGTTTTTCCTTTTTTTGGTCGTCTAAGATGGAGAAGTTGAAAAGAGAGAAAGTAATGAAAGGAGTAATGAATGGCGGGAAAGGTATGGTGTGTATTGAGAAATTTCTGGTGGTGAAGTATGTAAGTATGTGTGTGAGATTAAGTGAGAAAGAGAATGTTGCAGGGTGTATGGTAAAATATGCATGTGGGAGTGTGTTACGGAAATATAAGTTGTGTGAAGTTGATTTGAGGAAGCCTGTATGTTTTGTTGCGCCTTGGTTTTATGTGAGGATTGAAAGGTGTATGAGGAGGTATGGGTTGCAGGATGTGATGCGAGATAAATGGTGTGAGAGTAAGAAGGTTATGCAGATACTGAAAGAAAGGGAGGAGATGGAAGGAATAGGTGGTTTAAGAGTAGCCGAATGTAAGAAAGTCTGGAAGAATGTGTGCTGTAAGGGAGTGGATAATAGACAAAAGGATATTGCATGGATGGGGGTGCATGGGTGTTTTCCTACAAGAGAGTTTCAGAGAAGGAGAAGGTTTGTGGACAGTGAGGTGTGTCCAAGGCTGGGGTGTAGGGGGATTGAGAGGGTGGTACATGTGTTCTGGGAGTGTCGCTATGCAAAGAAAATATGGAAAAGGATGGAGAAGATGATTGAGGGGTTGACTGGTGTAAATAGTGTAACGTATGAGATGGTGTTATATGGTTTGTGTGATCTGGGGAGGAATGAGGAGAGGTTGTTATGGATTGTTGTGAATTGTATAAAAGAGTGTTTGTGGGATGTTCGGAATATTTTAATTTTTAAGCAGGAAGTGGTTAAGGTGAAGGAATGCGTGTCTATGGTCCGAGGAAGGATTTACAATTATGCCTATTATGATTATAAGAAGTTGGGAGAGAAGGATGCAAGGAAATTATGGAAATTGGAGGAGTGGAAACAATGGTGTATATAATGTAAATATGTGAATTATGTTTTTGATGTTTGTTTTTGAATGATTAACCTTTTTTATTTTTGTTTTTCAGGGTGAGTACAGATTGTGATAAAGGGACAGTGTGGAGAAAGAATATAGGAGTGTTTTTGTTTGTGTAGGGATAGGGTGGAGGGATAGTATATAATAGGGATAGTTTGTCATTTATTCGCTATGAGGGATGGGAGTGGGTTGTTTTGTTAATGTTCTTTGTTATCTTTATTGTTTGTTTTGAAACATTTTTGATATATTTATTGTTGTGAGATGTCTTTATTTTTGCTGTTGTTATGTACATTTTTGGTTTTTGTGGGTGGGGTTTGGGAGGGAAGTGGGTGGGTTTTGGGAGGGAGGTGGGAGGGTTATGTAAATATTGTAAATACTTGTCTGATAAATGTACTTCAATGTTATTTTTATTGTTCAAACATATTCTTTTGATTTATGTTATCTATGTATTTTACTTGTGAAATTTTAAATAAAAGAATTAAAAAAAATTGCATGCCAATAATCTGACATGCTGTTTGTACCCAAGTCAATCATTTTATCAATGAACTGTTGATAAGTTATGCTGAACTGGCCGAATTTCGATCCATGTATGGCTGGCTTTAGTCCACGCAGAAGGACTGGAAACAGGTAAAAAGAGTTGTGTAAAAGAAAATATTCAAGTGGGGGTGGAGTGGGGTTCGGTGGGGAAGGGTTAGAAGGAGGAACCTTGAGTAATACTTCGTACACAGGATCGGACTTTCCACCAACAAAACCATGGAATTTTGTCCAAAGGGCTTTGGCTCAAACTTGTCTTGCATACACACGATCACACAAATGTTGGCCAACAATTACGAACGCAGTGACGTACTAGAAATACTACATGGTTTTTCAGCTCTTTAGCACCACCCCTTGGGCTCCTTCTGCTAATTTCGTGTTAGTAGAAGTTTGGTGAGTGTTGATTTGCGCTTTTCTTTTCACGTTTCTCATTTAGCGCTTTTCAGTTCACGCTTTTCATTTTGTGCATTCGTTTCTGAATGGCCGTTCATCAACCAGATATGTTGCGGAATCAGAGGAGATAACGTGTTATTTATTATTGGCCTTGGAGTTATTGCTTGACATTATTTTTTTGGTTGAATAATGATTTGATTTGGTATATTTTCTATATTTTTGGATGCATAGAATGCACTTTTTGGTTAAGTTCTATTGGCAGATAGCATGTCAATTTTTTTTTCTTTTTTTAATGCGCAATAAAAAATTTTTGGAGAATAATAAAAAATACAATGTAAAATTGACAAGGGACACCAACATAGTTGTATCTTTGATCTTAAAAACTATGGGATAATGGTGTTGTGGTAACTTGCCCAAATAAAGAAAAAAGCATATTAATATTATTCTTGATATCACTAGAAAAAAAAAGCCTTTGGAAATTTGTTTGCAATAACTCCATCAGTATCACCAGCAAAGCAGCTTCATTATTATCCCATTAAAGAAGAATTGTACGCTGCATTTGGAGATTTTATAATTTGCCATGTCACAAATGTTAATTCCTGATTACGAATACTAGTTTACAAGACCAACTGCTTCTGGGTCATCCTTGCTTCCGAGCATGCATGTTTGTACTTTGGACTTTTGTCTGACGGACTTGTGTACACACGATCGGAAAATCCGACAACACACATTTGTTGGTGGAAAATTTGAAGACATGCTAGCCAACATTTGTTAGTGGAAAGTTCGACAACAATTTGTACGATGGAGCATACACACGGTTGGATTTTCCGCCAACAGCCTGACATTGAACATTTCTGAAGTCTGATCGCGTGTACAGGGCTTTAGAGTTTTGTTTTAAGCCTATATTCATTTTTGTTTTTCCCCTTCAAATGTTATCATTTGAATGCCCAGATTCACCTCACTTGGAAAGCACACAAATCCATTCAAAATCTGACTGGTCCTCTTTAAATTTACACAATGACCAAAAATTACTTTTATCTTCCTGAGGCTCTTCTTTTACAAACAAAGATATACAATGTCACTAGTTAACAAAAGTAAATTCATACCGACATGCCCGACATTCCCACGTGTTCACATTGGTCTAGATACAGTATGTACCAAAAAACAAAGACAGTAAAAGAATGTGGGTGGATGTATAAACATTGGAAGGATTTGCTGACTGCAACTTATTGAGAAGTGTTCAGATCAAAAGTTACTTGAACTTGTTACAGCACTGGGTGATTTTATAACTCTGCTTATCTAAGACTGGATTTCTGTATTAAATCCTTACACAACTATCTGATTCACAAGTAAAATATAAAGACATATTGCTATTTGTAGGGGCACACAATGAAACTGCAAAGTAGCAGATTTTCTCTACCTCAGGCTAAGCAGATTAAATGGAATCTGACTTTCCAGATTATCCATACATTATTTTGTGAACAGAAAACTTTATACACTGGGGACTTAAAAGGAATCCATAAGAATAGATATATAAGGGCTGTAATTGGTGACTGTTTTGTAAAGCCCAATTGAAATTTCAGTTTAAATCAGCTAAATGTATCTTATTGTGCAGAAAATCAAAAGGTGTGCAATGTTTTACATTTTGTTTGATTTAGAAAGCAGTCATAATCCGAGTAGAAAAGCTTGTCCCAAACCAGCATATTGTATAGAAGGACCCTTACTCTCTGTATGGGAGCAGTGGTCTCTCTGAAGAGGTCTGGCCCAACCTCCCACTCTGAGTCAGAACTAGAGATCCCCTTTCAGCAGAGAAAGCTTTACTGATTGCAGAGCTAAAGATAGGGCAGGAATCTACCCAGAAGGACAGAGACAGCAAAAAAAAAAGGTTTTAAACCCTTTTGCCTATATATGCACATTAACATCAGTCTGCTGACTCAACAGAGATCAGGGCAAATTTTTCAACACTGATATCTTGGGGTCTTATGCCATGCTCAGTTGTTTTCTGTATACATGTTATACCATGACATTTGTTGCATGTTTGCAACACGTTGGTTTTTATTCCTAAGCCCCAGTGCAAACAATAATGCAGTCTATGGATTGCAAGATGTAAATATATCATGCTGAACCATCATATGATTTTGAAGATCTACCCAAAGGTAAGATTATTTGCTCTGTGTGACAGACTATTTTAAAAATATGCTTCCACTTTGTATTTGACAAGTCATGCAAAGGTCTGCGATCTGGACATGCACAAAATCGTGCATGGTAAATGATAGATTGCATCACCTGAATATTAGTTCACCCCACCTAATTGTGACACCAACTGTGTCTAGTCAACATGGATACTTTTATTACATATTAACTCTCCATAACACTGTATGCTTCTTTTACCCATATTGTTAAAGTGGTGTTCCGGCCGAAATTCTACTTTTTGAATAAAAATACCCCTATAATACACAAGCTTAATGTATTCTAGTAAAGTTAGTCTGTAAACTAAGCTCTGTTTTGTTAGTTTATAGCAGTAGTTTGTTATTTTATAAACTTACAGCAGGCCGTGGCCATCTTAAGTGTGGGCATCTGAAGCCAGACTGTATTTCTTCCTGGATCTCATCCTTGCAGATCTCGCACATGCTCAGTGCAGCACAAGCAGTGTAATAGGTTTCAGGTCAGGTTTCCATAGCAACGGCAGTTTCAGAGGAAGTTGCCGCCCCTTCCCAGAAGGCATTGCAAACAGGAAATGATGCGATGGGCCGCGGCCAGGGAGGAGGAAGTGAAAAATGAATACAGCAGATATACAGTAGGTGCTGAGAAAAAAAATAAAAAAAATATCCAATTTGTTTACAGTGCACAGTTTAGTGAGGGATGCTGAAGAGTTGTAAAAGTGGGTGGAACTCCACTTTAAGTTTACTGAGATATCATATACTGTATAACATTTCCAGTTAAGGTAAAGCAGAACTCAGCCCAAACCTATTTATATACAAACTGGCTACATCCCATACTCATACTGTTATTTCAGATAAGTTACAATCTCTACCTTCTACTTTAATGACCCATATACCTAACAGTTATATATACATGAAAAAATTAAAATAAAGAACATGTCATAGCTGAGCGGGCCTCAATGAAAAAAATAAAGGTACAGTTCCCATAAAGCAGGGATCTGCAATTAACGGACCTCCAGCTGTTGCAAAACTACAAGTCCCATCATGCCTCTGCCTCTGGGTGTCATGCTTGTGGCTGTCAGGGTCTTGCTATTCCTCAAGGGATTTGTAGTTCTGCAACAGCTGGAGGTCCACTAATTGCATATCCAGGCCATAAAGGAATAGAGGACCGGCATGGGATTTTAGCTAATTTTTTAAATGGCCAGCAATGTTGAAATACTAATGCCGCGTACACAAGGTTGGACTTTTCAACCGGACTTGTCCGACAGACGCCGACGGACCAAATCCGGCAGACAATCCGATCGTGTGTGGGCTTCACCGGACCTTCAGCAGAATTTTCCAGTCGCAAATCTGATGGACTTTAGATTTGGAACATGCTTCAAATCTTTACATCTTAACTCCGGCGGACACAGAAATCCGCTCGTCTGTATGCTAGTCCTATGAACAAAAACCCACGCTAGGGCAACTATTGGCTACTGGCTATCAACTACCTTATTTTAGTCCGGTGTACGTCATCATGTACGAATCCGTCGGACTTTGGTGTGATCGTGTGTAGGCAAGTCCTGTCATTAGAAAGTCTGTTGAAAGTCAGCCAAAAGTCCGTCGAAAGTCTGTCGAAAGTCTGTTGGACGGGCTGTCGGACTTTTGTAGCTGAAAAGTCCGACCATGTGTACGCAGCATAAGGGAACTAAAGGCAGATATATTTCTGCATCTTAATTTATAGAAGGGACTACTAAACATGCCATCCAGGAAATCATCTATTATAACAAAAAAATACAGTCAGGTCCATAAATATTGGGACATCGACACAATTCTAATCTTTTTGGCTCTATACACCACCACAATGGATTTGAAATGAAATGAACAAATTGTGCTTTAACTGCAGACTTTCAGCTTTAATTTGAGGGTATTTACATCCAAATAAGGTGAACGGTGTAGGAATTACAACAGTTTGTATATGTGCCTCCCACTTTTTAAGGGACCAAAAGTAATGGGACAATTGGCTGCTCAGCTGTTCCATGGCCAGGAGTGTGTTATTCCTTCATTATCCCATTTACAAGGAGCAGATAAAAGGTCCAGAGTTCATTTCAAGTTTGCTGTTTGCATTTGGAATCTGTTGCTGTCAACTCTCAATATGAGATCCAAAGAGCTGTCACTATCAGTGAAGCAAGCCATCATTAGGCTGAAAAAACAAAACAAACCCATCAGAGAGATAGCAAAAACATTAAGTGTAGCCAAATCAACTGTTTGGAACATCCTTAAAAAGAAGGAACGTGGCACTGGAAGAGAATGGCTGCCTGAACTCCCGTCTCCCGCTAACGGAGGACACAGCACACCCGATAAGCTGAGACAGAGCCGTCCGAGATGGGTAAGGGAGACAGACACAACTCCGCAACTAGGTCCCACTCACCACGGGACAGCGAGACCCAGCTAAGCTGCAATATACCCGCGATCTTTAGATTGCAACAGTGGGACATACAGGACTCCATATAGGACTCCACACAGGCTTCTTCCCGCGCCACGCGCTCGGCCAGTTACAGCCCCGACCGTGACAGGGACAGTTACAATCTTCCTGCACAAGCTTCTACAACCAGCCAAGCACAACCTCTGTGCCTAGGGGATATGCAATCCATAGCATCAGACATTAAAAACACATTGTCAGCCGCTATTGCTGACCTCCGCTTCGATATGCAATCAGTTGCTGCTCGGCTGGAGGGAGTAGAAGCCACCACAAACAGGCAAGAAGCCGCCATTGCACAAATACAACAGGTCTCTGACACACACTCTTTCCAACTGAGGGAAATGCACAGGCACCTGGAAGACTTAGATAATAGGGAACGCAAGGCATAATATAAGAGTGAGAGGGCTCACTGAAGCTGTGGAACCCAGCAACCTCCACCAATGCGTCCAGTCTGTTTTCAACAGCCTGCTTGACAGACCCCACGACTCCCCTATAGACATAGAATGTATACACAGAGCTTTACGCCCTAGGGGCAGATATTCTGATCCCCCACGCGACGTCATCTGCTGCCTAGTAAACTTTCCGCTGAAAGAAGATATTCTCAAGTGTGCCAGAGACAGACGTCAGGTTCTTTATGAGGGAACAGAACTTAAACTCTTCCAAGATTTGTCCCCCATCACACTACAACACAGAAGGGATCTTCGCCTTCTTCCCGATCTCCTTCGCTCACGCAATATCTCCTACAGATGGAAATTTCCATTTGCCCTTTCAGCATCAGCAATGGGGCGCTCCGCTATACTACGAGTCCCAGAAGACCTGCCACAGTTCTGCGCCGCCATGGATATTCCACAACCTCCGTTGCCTGACTGGTACAGCGATCAACGCATCTGGACATCACGACACCCAGACCACCGAGAAGATCCCATGGAATGGAACTTGCAAAGACCCAGACGACAAAGATCTCCCCCAGCAACTCCTCCGCATCAAGCAAGTCGCCAACCACCAGGCGGGAACCCCTTAGCCTCACCAGCCCATAGGAGACCTCGACAGGATTCCTAAGTCGCCTTCTGCACTCCAGACCAGCATCCTATAGAAGACCTGGTCCTACTGTTCCCACCAAGGTTTTGTGAATTCTTTACGAGTTATACACAGTTTTCAAATTCTTTGTTTTTTTGTTTTTGTTTTGTTTTTTTATATATAAGATACTGTTAAGATACCATGTCTGACTAACCTGTTCTGCCAGCTAGACGTCCATATCCAGCAAGTTTTGACGGAGAATCTAAGTGGAGCCCCAAAAGCTCACCTCTCCCTACTTTATGCCTGACATTACTTACAGCTTCCCATCTGGCAACATACCAACCCCTCACTGACTTGTTTGAAATCACACCACCTATTTCTCCGGAAGGGACACCAGAAAAATACTACTCAGGGGTATCTCCTACCCTATATCTGCTAACTCTCCACAATGGCCCACAGCCACTCCCACGTTCCCAACTTACAACTGGGATGTTCTCAAAGAGCACTAGGAACTATCCAGAGATAACAAGGCAAAAGCCGCCATAACAACAGTCATTCCATATCATTTTGTCAGAATTTATCTTCACTTCCAACCATGCCATGAACCACCTGACACAGAGGCTACACAGATACCCTTTTTTCCCTTATATCAAATGCCAGGGCAACGACTTTTTTTTTTATATATTTATATAAACTTTCTTTTTTTTTTTTTTTATATATATCTTGCATATGAGGTAAAAATATTGTTATTGATTTGCCCAAACAAGATGCGAGGGAGAATTCTAAGTCCAGCTCCTGAATGAGCAAAAGAACTCAACAAATTTTACCTAGTACCCATGACCCAGAAAATACTCCTATGTACTTCCACACAAGAATCTGATAGGGGAGTGCATTCATCTCTATCAATATGCTTGATCCACTAATCAACGCCTAGGGTTGTAAATTAATATTAATACAACATTTCTAGAACTTCAGACCCAAACACGACTCCCTCGCATCCTGTTCATCCTGCTTATCCGGTACAACTGGTTTATTATGCTTATTCTGCTCATTGTATATCATGTTAGGTTGTATGATGCTATCCTACTTTACCTTATTGTATTCAGCATATCCCTCCTAACACGTCCAGCCATATCAATCCTCCTTTCAAAAAATACACTTTAGCACTTCACCAGCAATTAGACTCAACACCCCTTTGATACACAACCATATATTCTCCCAAGCAAACGATACACCCATACCCTCAAGGGCTCAACCAACTTATGTAATCACGCAACACTTACCTTGCCTATATCTCATACCTCATTGTTCTTTACATAGGGACTTCACCTCCTAACGCTCCACACCCTCACAGGCTAAGAACAGTAATTTGCAGACATGATGACCATACACTTGTTGAAAACTCTTTCTAGGGTTTTTTTTTTTCTGCGTTATGAAGAAATACATTAGTTGCTCTAAAAATGTTAGCTCTAAACTACATTCCTGTTTCAAGTATACTGAATAGGAACTATTCTGTCTCGCCCTACCCGTCTGCCCTTCCCACAGCGACTTGCTCTTTCCCTTCTTGACACGAAATATCAGTCCTCCATAGCGGGTCTGCGTTAGTCTCAACCGGTCCTCCTATCCCCCCAACCAGCAGATTTCTCGAATCTCTGCTGTTAACAACTGGATTGCATTTATTCCTTTAGGTAAGGTAGCTGGTCTATCCTCACCTCCGGTTTCACCCCCACAACCCCAACTAACATACTCTTATCCTCATCATGACACAATCCGCTTCCCTCTTACCTGACCCTCCCCTCACCCTTTTTCTTTTTTTTTTCTTCTTTTCCCGTACCCCCACTAAAGGCCAGCGCTCCACCAAATACCCCTCCCCTATCGGCCAGATAAAACTGCCCCAATTCACACCGAAAATGCCTCTAAAGACCCTGACAACCCCTCTTACGCTAAAACTTCTCTCCTTAAATACCAAGGGACTAAACGTTCCTGAAAAACGCTCACAGGTACTTGCCTCAATGAAAAGCCATAAAGCAGATATCGTCTATATACAGGAAACACATTTCAAAACAAAATTCCAACCCAAATTAGACAATGCTTATTATACGACTGCTTTCCACGCTTCAAACCCCAACTCAAAATCAAAAGGAGTCTCAATTTTAATAGCAAAACATTGCCCCATTGAAATAACCGACTCGATAGCGGACACTTATGGTCGTTATTTAATTCTCAAAGGCCACTTATGGAACAGACCAATCACCCTGGCCAACATTTACGCCCCAAATGTGAAACAAGTCCCTTTCTTCCGCAAAATCGCCTCTCTCCTCTCTTCCTTCCAATCAGGTATACTGATCCTAGGAGGTGACTTTAATGTCCCCCTCAATCCCATTCTAGATTCTTCCACAAGTACTTCCTCTCTCACGTTCCGAGCTTTACGCCAGATACATGATCTCCTATTCCATGACACGTGGCGCACCCTCCATCCAGGAGACAAAGATTATACGTATTTCTCAACCCCACACAATCGTTATTCTAGAATTGACTATTTCTTCCTTACTCAACAGGACTTATCTCTTCTTACCAAAGCCACTATTGAACCCATGTTTTTATCTGACCATCATCCCATCTCCATCACACTGACTTTCCCAGAGACAGTTGAAAGATTGAAAGTGTGGCGCCTAGACGCTTCCCTACTGACCGACAAAGTCAACCTAGACCACATACACTCCTGCATCGAATCGTTCTTCCAAACAAATAACACACCTGATGTACATCCTCTAACCCAATGGTAAGCGCACAAATGCACTATAGGAGGGGAACTCATAACTCTCTCCTCCAAAAGAAAATGACAGAAGCAAGCACACATCAATGACCTGACCAATCAAATTAAAAAGCTGGAAACAGCTCACAAAAGGACCCAAGCTACCCAACTTTACAAGAACTCACTCGGGTAAGATCCCTACTATTAGATGAGCTACATGAAACAATAAACCGCAAACTTACCCTGACACTAGGGATGAGCCGAACACCCCCCTGTTCGGTTTGCACCAGAACATGCGAACAGGAAAAAAGTTTGTTCAAACACGCGAACACCGTTAAAGTCTATGGGACATGAACATAAATAATCAAAAATGCTAATTTTAAAGGCTTATATGCAAGTTATT